>NC_136067.1:1786468034-1787127903 GCF_964261635.1 Lissotriton helveticus
TTAAAAGTGGTGTCTATAACAGCTTTATCTTCAGTTCACTGACGTGTTCTTATCAGCTTCAAAATAAACCTCTAGACCACTGTTTTGTTATTCCATTCGTATTTTATATTTCTGTTTTTTATTGTTCCATGTCGTGATTTACCGAGGGTCACTTTAGAGCTAAATCCACATTACACATCTTTCTCACCTTTCACACTCAATGCCAGCTCTCTACATATATAGGGTATAGGTTTTGGGCATTTTTCTTTTGCCTGTTCAAAAAAAACTTTTTACTTATTTGAAAAATATTATTTCTGTATGATGATCTGCAATAATAAATACTACGTTTTATGAAACACCTTTGCCATTTGAAGCGGACTGGAAGGAAGATACTAGTTGGGTTCAGACTACTATGGATAAAAATTAATTCTAAAATAGCTCCTCTATGAATCCCTTTAAATATCCCCATTCCTATGGATGAAACACATTGATCTACTGACTGCTATCTATGAAGCCATTAACGCCTTGGGTCTCCTTGCCTATGTTTTAAACGTATCCTAACAAATAGTGTTTCTTTTATTACCATTTATCAGCTGCAATAAAAAAAACTGCAAACAAATCTCTCAATTTTCTATAAATAATTTTAAATCATTCTCTATGAATTGTTACATTTACACACATTAGGAATAAAGAATCACGAAGAGAGAGAGTCCTTTCATCTACCAACTTAACTGGGTCTTAAAAGACCCAAAAGCACATTAAGCAAGGTTGGTTTATTGTGCGTAAAAGCAAAAGACGTGTCCTTGTGGCCGTGTCTTTAAAAAAAACTAAAAAATAATTTATAGTAGGTTCTTTTTTAGAAACTGATTACATGTCATGAGCTGAAAGCAATAAATCAATACCATGCTTGCACTCCAGCCTGGAATAGATGTGTCTATCCAACTGATATTGAAGGACAAATCAGCGTTGTCTAATGCTTGCTGTAACCTATGATCACTCTGATTAGCCTGCAAAGCTGGTAGTTAGCCTTTACAACCCCCTGCAGATCCTAGTGAGCGAAACAAGTACAATGAGGACAGTGTACAAAACTGATAAGAAAGGAAATGCCAACTCAACGATTCAGTAGTATTATGTTTGGAAGCGCCGTCCCTGACAACTAAGTGCAAGATTAGATTATTGAAAACAGTAGAAGGCATCAGCATTTCCATCTTTGTCCCTTTTTAGTTAGTATTAGTAATTGGAGAAAGAACTTTACCTTTCCCAAATACCTCATGCAATAAATGCAAATCCTACGCCACTGGTTGGTGTGTCCCTTATAACATTTAAGAGTCATTGGTTGATTAACACTATCATTGGTGACATGGCAGTTTTCCCAATGCACTAAGGCAAACTATAATTTTCATTGGTGGAGCAAAAAGAGTAGTACATATAAGAAAAGGCAAGCTCTCTTTTTTCTAATTTCCTTTGTCTTGGGCAGTTGTTTGCTAATTTGAGAAAGTATAATATTGACATCATAGGCGGCAGTTCCCAATATTAAGTAACAGTACATTTAATATGTTTTTATTAACCTGCAAGTAACCGAAAATGCACTCCTTATTTCTCTTCTCCTTACTTACTCTGCGATTGGTGCATGTTGTGCAGTTTAATTGTGAACATACAGTTTTACGGAGTCTTTCTGAATGTACAGTAGTGAACCATTTAAAGGGTTGATTATTACAGACCTGCCAACTCACATGTTACCACCGTGTGACACAAATCATCGGCTCCCATCACCCTGTGAGGAGCCGATATCACACGATAGCAGGGAAAATGAGCTGAAACCCACAGTAAACAGTGGATTTCCAGCTCGCTTTTCAACGCTTTGAATTGCCGACATCCATTAGGGGCGTGAAAACACCCCAGAACATCGGCACCAGGGTCAGAAAGCTTATTTGTGTTTTTGGAGGAGGGGGCCTAAGCACAGAGTGGAGGAAAAAGTGCCTCTAAGGTCCATCACCACCCCCTTTTGTACCTCTAAGGAACTTCTCGGCACAAGGCCCCACCCACCTAGGCCGGCCTCCTCACACGGGATTCACTTTCTACTGCTTATATGGCAGCTTCTCATTGACAAATTGTAATCCATCTTGATCGGTTACACTTCTGTCTGGAGGACATCACAACACACAGCAATTCACTCCTACCCAAGAGACTCAGCTCATAAGAGGGAACACGGATTCAAAGGTCCTGCAGATTCAAGTTAAATGAGAATATCTTGTTTATTCAGAAGTGCTATATTATGCAATTTCACCCTGGCGTCCATTATTCAGTTCTCCAACAACTGGTTTGGAGTGCTCGCTGCCATGGTACTGTGCCTTGGAGTGCTGGACATAATAGTTTTTCGTATTACCCAACTTGTTGGGAATCTCTCTCTCCTGAGATTCAAACATGTGATGTGCAAGCCTCACAGATATTTCCATCAGCGCATACATGAGCCAGAGGAGTTACTGCAGCAGCTTAAGCATTCTCAAGAAACCGAAAATAAAAAAGCATTTTGTATTACCTAATACAGCTATTCTGAAATAAAGCCTTAATTCGGAATTTACTGAATGGGTGTGTTTTCTTTTCATTTGTGGCTGATTATCTTTTTCAAGGTTTCGAAGAAGGAATGGTATGCCAAGAATGTTCCCCATTTCTTCCTTTTTCCATCCAGCCTGCCTCGCACTGAGGAACACACACACTATCGTGTAAAATAGCAAAAATGCATATTATACTCCTAGGAAAACTAACTGGATATTGTTGCCTAACTTAACAAAAAAAAAGTATTTGTAGCCCGAATACATGAAGTACAGCTCGAATTACATCCTTTATAATACGCAGCAAGAGCTTTCAGGGACAAAAGTCACAGGTCTTTGGTGAGAAATTCTTTACTATTTGTTCAGTGAATAGAAACAACCGTGACATTATTAAACTGCAGAAATGGATTCCAAGAACTGGCGATCCCAAATCACTCAGGGCAAAAAAAACAATAAAGAAAAAATAAAGATTTATTATGAAGTGAGAATTAGTTCTTAACACCACTTGAAATGGTCATAAATTATGCTTGGGTAATTGAGTCTGGTAAGCAACAAACAGATAATGATGTTTGTGCAATATATTTACCCCACCCCCCTGAATCTCCATATTACAATCATGGGGACTTTTAACATTATACCAATATAATCTTTCTTTTTTCAAACAAAAGGAAATATGCGAGTAAGTGAAGGTATAAATGCTTATGCTGCTGAGGAAAAGTATTTTATTGCAAAAAATGGAGATGAGCAAATAAACGTAAATAGCACTATCTACACAGCACAGGACATGAAACAGAGAAAAAAAACTATGATCATAAAATAAACAATTATGTAATTAAACTTCACAGAGGCTATTTACAAAGGTAAACAAACGTAAGTAGAACTACAAGTTGGAGTTTACTCTTACACTTCGTAGTAACTTTACTGTGTTTGGCTATTCACCATTTACAGGCGTAAAGTTACTCAAAAGTGTAGATTTACATGTCCCACCCACTGAAATAGCAAGGAAGTCAGTAAGACCCTCATTTAAAAACTGTAATGTTACAACCGAAAGCCTTCTTGACCGTATTTTACATTCCACACACTTCGCAAAGACCTCTGCAATCATGGCTGGGATCACCCTGTAGTACAATATAGGGAAAATTGACAATGCTTAATACAGTTAAAAAAATAGTAAAAGAATGTTAACATTAAATGTTAATGTAAATTAGTGATATATCTTTTTTTTTAAATTTAGAACACATTTAAAATATGCTACAGGACTAGTACCCTAATTTTACTTTAAATGATGAAAGTGTAAGTAATAGGAAATAAAAAAATTTTAAAGACTTATTAGGATAAATAACCAAAAGTAAAATGTTTATATTTATATATTTTTATTAATCATATGTTAGTTACTTATATATTACTTGTTAAAGGCCCTTTTTAAATGAAAAAAAGTTAACATTTTAATTAAACATGTTTTTATTGAGATTGTTTACACAGTTATACAAGTATAGCAATTAACAAGAATGTTCATTTGCCATCAAAACAATGAAAACTATATGCCTATGTGCAAGCGCATAAGGGGGTAGTGGGCTACTTGGTGTGGAGCCGACCCCTGTGTTGGTGGGGAATGGAGGGAGGGGCAGTGGGCGGGTAGGGAGAGAATAGAGTATGGAGACCTTGAGCTGGTGGAACCATGTTTTCTTCGAAAGTTAGGCATGAGCCCCCCTCCCTCCCCCCAAGTGAGAAACTAGCTGAAAAGGTGCTCGCGGTATACGCCATTGTCTATGGGTTAGTAGACTCAGTGTCTGAGGAGGAACTCTGGAGCAGGTCAGTCAGTTTGGAGAGCAGTTCTTCCCACCTTGTAGCCAATGGGCAAAAGCACACTCCCCTGGCGTCCTCATGGTGTAGGGCAGCTGCTTCAGCTTTGGCCCAACAGGTGAGCAGCTTCAGCCAGGGGTCTGGGCTCAAAGAGAGCGCTGATATTTAACGTGTTGTAATAGTTTTCTTAGCTAAGATCAGGGCAAGATCTATGAATCGTGCTGCGACTTTGTGCTTGCATGACCTGACATATATTCTCAGTGCTCCCACAAGGAGGTGTTGGGAATCCCCATAATGTATTTCAACTGAGTCAAGATTATTGTCCAATACGATCTCAGCTTGGACCTGAAGTCGACCCCAGGGTTGTTGCATCGGACACAAATATCGGGAGCACCTAGGAAGATGCAGACTATTCACTTGGGAGTAAGGTGGACCATGTGGAGGATATAAAACTGGATCAGCTTCAGCATGGAATTGTGACACACTCGTCGTGGGTAAGCTAAGGTCTGTTCCCACTACTTGTTGTGGAGAGGTCTGCCGAATTCAGCCTCCCTTGTCTCTCTTAGGGGCTGGAGGGACATTTGCATACGAGTGAGGATGTCCTTAGTGAGCCACGTAATGAGTCTGCCCTGGAGTCCATGGTATGCAGCGTTTGGGGTAGTTGATGCATGGCAGATTCCATGCCCCCCGTTGCCCAGGTATCATCAATCGCCCTTCTAAGAGAAACGAAGAGAAGGCACTGGCCTTCGGGGAGTGTGTGCTGGTTGGTCAACACTTCAAATGTCAGTAAATGGTTGTCCCCATAGAGGTCTCCCACACCCACAGCTGGCAACTGATAAAAGATAAGTGAAAGACGTGCTCATTACTTTAGAGAAGATACCAATGCAAGGGCTATTTCTAAGTGATATAAAGGTAAACTGCGACTTCTCTGCTAATGATTACTACTCTTATAAAGCAGATCTGCAGACAGCATACAAAGGGATTGGAATATGGGATACCTAAAAATATAGATTACATAAATGATTGCCTTTTTTTAAATAAAGAAATGAAGAAATGACTAAACAATATACTTTTTTATTTGAATGGCACATCTAGATATATTATTAGCTGTAACTACCTCATAAGCCATGAATGTCCTATGCCAAACAATATAGGCTTTTGAATACATACAATCTAATTCCCTCAAAATTAACCAATTTGGAAAACCAGGGTTAACACTATTTCACTAGATCATTAAACCAATTATTCTAAATAGAAATGAAGTCTGGAGGCCTACTTGCATCAAACACCTTGTTAAGTGGACCATAACTTCGGATTATTAGATGCATCTACTATTTGGTAAATAGATGTTTAAAGCAAACAAAACTATCTACAACTCATGTTCTGAAGAATGTGACGGATAACCCTCCCTCCTGGATCCAGGTACAGAAAGATCAGGAGTCACTGTAGCAAAAATATCAGTGATACCTACCACACGCTATATCACTGGCGTCAATTGGGTGTCAACAGAGGTCGCAGCCGCAATTCCTGGCTTTCTCTCTGCCCTGTTATTGTACTTGCGAACCCTGAGCACAGATAGAGTCAGACAGTGCCAGGACAAGAATGCAGTGTTTTGAGAAACTTGTTTCTTTTCTGTTATTAGCGTACCTTCCCACAAAACCCTGCAACACATGCCCCCGCATACTGCCTGCATGTGTGGAGCCAGCATACATGCACTCACTCTGCAGATGAAGGACAGCAAATATTTACCATGTCAACATATCAACATGCCAATTCACTGCCAGTGAGGAACAATGTTTTAGTGGGGTGCCTAATGTTTCTTTGGCAATGATTTCTTGGAAAGTACTTTTTATTCTTTTTCTAAATGCAGTTTGATTTTTAAATGAAAACTGATCATGTTTTCAAAATTACGGAATTAGAAATGTACGAATGTATGACATACCAAGTACAACAATTTTTTACATCTAAGAACTTAAGCAACATCAAAAGAAGAGAAGAAATGATTTATGTACTCCTGAGGTGATTAAAACATGCATAATCCTCCACATTAATATACATAAACATCAGAAAACCATAACCCAGTCTATTCTTTAACAATGAAAATATTAATTTCCAGAAGTTGGAAGAGGAAAGGAATGCATAATGTTCTACACTATACATTTAACAAAACAGTATTATCAGGAACCCTAGCTATCTTCGGTTTTCTATACCATAGGTGAAAAATAGAAATGTCTGTTCACAGTTACTTTCAATAATAAACAATCTTATGAAACCACTTTGCAACTGTACATCAACTGTATCACATTAAGACATTTGTGCTTTTTAAGTCAACTGCCGTTTATATTCAGGTGCTTTAAGTTTCAGATGTTCTTATTGTAGGCCTTATTATCTCACCATACAAAGTGTGCTGGCTAAAAGGCACGCACTTGCTGAATGTATCACACATGCCATGAGGCTGGTTACTGGTTGTGTATATGAGGTGCATATTTGAATTGTACATTTTGCACCTATCTCTAAAAATTACAGGATAGCCCTTAATATGATGTGGTGAGGATTTCTTAAGTGACTGCACAGGCTTTAAAATACTTGCTGCCCAAGACTACAAGATCTATATAACCTGCATGATGGCTCTGAAGTCAGAGGTATGAACATGTAAGATCTAAGATCAGTGCTACTTGCAGGATACATCTACAGTCCGAAGCTTGAGTCTGTAAGGTCTCTGCCCCCTGATGGAGGAAGCTGCTTGAAGCTTGAGCCTTTTGGTATCTGTGTAAGGGCAGGGATTGATCTGCTCTCTAATATTCGAAACTGTATGTTTGTGTAACATAAGGAATAATTCTGCTGCCTGATGAGTGAATCTGTAAGATCTATTTAACCTTATGGATTATCATACTGTCTCAGGTTTGAAACTTTGAGATTTGTGTAATCTGATTAAACACTGTGCTGCTGGACCCTGAAACTGGTGAACCTTGATGGATATCTCTTTTTCAACCTATTAGATCCTTGTAGCCTGAATGTTTGATTTCCATTTGGGGGGCTTGGGAGTCTAAAACCTGTGTATCCGATGAATAACTCTGCTGTCGGAGGCCAATTCAATTCAATTCAATTCAATTTATTTATTTTGGAACTCCAACGGAGGTCCACAAAAACACACTGACAATTTAAAAAGACAAACATTGCATACAGTACAAAATTCCTTCCTTATACATTACTATAACATAATATCAAACATAGTGTGAAATGTGCAAATAATGCTATAATACGTAAAACAATCACATAACCGGCCCAAAACATTTCTTATATACATACTAAGTAATGTGCAAATGATGCAATGAATACATGAAACTATTAATTAGCCAACCAGTAGATATTAAAACAAAACCAGGGTACTACTGTTAGACAAAATTCTAGTACATAGGCAAAAATGTTTTAAAAAATTGGTATATTTTAAAACAAACCATTTCATTCGGGGGTGACAAAACCAGAGAACGTGCATCCTGAGCAGAGTGAATATTAAATTTGATAAATACTGGTTTTAAAAACACTCGCCTGGCACTTTGCAGCTTTGAACATGCAAATAAAACATGATTAAGATCTTGGATTTGCAACTGGCACAGTTCACAGATTCTCTTCTCTCTAGGTGTTTTATCCCAGATGCCAGTGACGTCTCTTAAAGGCAGCAGATTAAATCTCAGTAGGAGTATCAGCCTTCTAATCCCATGAGGGATATTCCAAGTTAAATAAGGCTGTGGTTAATTCCCCAATGTACTCCCACTGACCGCCACGTTACTGGGCCTGGATTTACTTAAAGCGATGTCTCTGGCTAAACTAATAGGGGATCTAAATTTTTTTAAGAACTGTTTCAAACCAGATTTAGGCATTGGAGAAGCGGGAGTTAAACTAAGAACGAAACTGTCAATTGCACATAAAAAAGACCGAAAAAACGTGGATTGTACTTTTAGATTGCAAAAGATTTCTATTCTCAGAGCAGCCCTAAGAGTACCCTTTTCCCCAAAGAAGAGAGAGTTACCCCACCTAAGAATTGCTGCCTGGGCTAAAATAAAGGACAAGACTAATCCAAATTCAAGGCGCCGAACATGTGGGGCAGCCAAAGAATTTGAATTACAGATTTGGCGCATAATTCGTCCTTCTGCCTTATCAAACATATGCCAATGACTCATGTCCACCACCTCGGCAGCATATATTAATGAGGGTGGGATTTTAACCTTGAAAACAGATAAGACATAGCTAAAATGGCGTCTCCCGCAGGTTTTATAGAATCTATTTAATGCACTTGCCTGGGAGACGGCTTTACCGACGCAGTGTTTAGTATGCTCCAAGTCTCGACCTGCTTTGGAAAAAACTTTCCCTAAATATACATACGAGTCCACCAATTCAATATTTTCAGAACCAAGCATCCATCTTAAACATCTCTTGATTCTGAGCCCCTTCTTACGAAAAACCAAGATCTTGCTTTTTGCAATGTTAATTTAAAAAAAATGAACCTCTGCATATTTATTTTAAACGTCCAGACGGCGTTGAAAGCCAATAGGTGTTAAATCGAAAATTGCAACATCGTCTGCGTACAATAAAGACCCAACTGACATTCGACCAATTTTGGGGGCATCCCCTCTCGCCAAGTTCAAAGCGCCAGGGAGATCAACAATGTACAGTGAAAATAAAAGTGGTGCTAATAGACAACCCTGCTTAAGCCCATTATGCGTTCTAATTTTGCATGTTAACCCCCGCGAGCCTCCCATTAGAACCTGGCACCAGGTGTCAGTATGCAATTCCATGATCAGACCCAGGAGATGATTTGGAATGCCGAGGGAGACAAGTTTTCTCCACAGGGTCTGGCGGTCCACCTTGTCAAACGCCGTGGAGAAATCAATAAAAGCTGTATAAACTGGCATCCCTCGGGAAAAAACATATTTCTCCACAATTGTCTGAACAACCGCTATATTATCTAAGGTGCCATGGTTCTTTCTAAAAACCGTCTTGTTCCGGCGGAAGAATATCCTGGTCATAGACCCATTGTTGTAAGTGGCATAATATTCTTTTTGCAAATAATTTGCCGGAGGCATCCAGGAGGGCAATCTGCCTAAAACTAGTCTGCACCGTTTTTGGTCCTTTTTTATACAGGGGAACTATAATGCTACCCTTCCAAGAGGGGGGATTTTATTCATAAAGGCCTAAACCTAGAACAGTTGTTTAACATTACGAATACATCTCCTGGCTTAGGCCTGGTGTGGTAATCAAGGACCAAATCTCTGCCAGTAGAAGTTGTTTAACCTGAAGGGATAGCACCGCCTGAAACATGAGTCAGTAAAATCTCCTTAACCTCAGAGGATTTTGCTGTGCAAAGCCTGAGGGTGCAAGATCTATGTGACCTCAGGATTAACTCTGTTCTCTTGCCAGGATCCTGGAGATCAACCCAGGACATTTGAGATTGTCCTTGGGCATGTGAATCTATGTAAATCTATGTAAGATAATATAATTGCAGTGCCTAGCCATTTCATGCTTTAATTGGGCATATGTAGAAGAACTCAGTCATACGGTCAGTGTTAAATTAAATTGATTTTCCACTTATTTTACTTGAGTGAGGTTAATTTCTGTGATGTCATGGGTGCTTTAAATGACCCGTGATGTAACATCCGTAACCCCTGGATTTTTGATGAATCGACGCCTTGGGTAAACACAGAGAAAATGCATCTGCATTGCTGACATAACGACAAAGAACAATTATACATAATGCAATGGGAAAAACGAATGACAACACAAGAAAAAATATTAAAGATCACTAAAGAGAGTCTACCACCCTGCAGAAAACCTACAGACAAAAATGAAATACAGGCTATGTGACTGCAAACTTGACATACACACTGGAAGATATACACAAACCTGAAAACTGGAGGGAGAAATGAACAGCAAACAACGAAAAATTTGTTATCGGAGCTAAAAATGACATTCTCATGCACTGAACCATACATGAAGCATCAAGATGTTATTTAAGGGAATTTTATAAGGAAATCAAACACTTTCAACAGCTACTTATTCTGCTAGGAGCAAAATGTGAAATGAAAGATTAACCTGGCCAATATCCAGCAGAGCATAAAATCTACATCCAAGAATCCTAGTGACACTGTTTGGACCACAACTATTTACAGAACAAACCTACCACATTACCGGGAACCAATACCTTCGCAGTGTTTGTTTTGTTCTTTTGGTAGTTAATGTGTAAATGGTGTCTCACATTTAGAGATATTTGGAGTACAACTAAGATTTGGTAATAGTTGAACGATAAAGCCATAACAAGAAAAGCAGTGCAATACTTCTTGTGTGTGCATGTGAACTTATAAAGCAGGCAAATGTGCCTTTGTGTATGTTGTCTAAGTATGCCCTTTGGGTCCCACGAAGGGTCACTTTGGCGGGGATATTTTGTTATTTTTGCCGTATGATGCAAAGGAGCAAGTATTAGGGCATCCTAAATGTGTGGGGTGATAGTGTATGTAGGAGTGAGGAAAAATAACATGAAACTGTCTAAGAGATACCAAAGGATTTTTAATGTGATGGTTTTCCTGGCAGGATAAAAAACAAAGCAAACACAAGAAGATGATGGCCAGAGCGTTGAAACTTTTCAACGCTCTAGGTAACGCCCTTCATCATCCAGGATAGCTTGAATCCAGTGGCAATGTGAGTAAGGGACCCACGTCTGGGCATACCCTGCCAACTTAGGGTGAACAAAGCAAACACAAGGAGATGATGGACAAAACGCTGAAACTTTTCAGACACTCACCCCCAGTCACAGATCTGGGTTGAATCCAGCATCATTATTTAGCTCACTTCACCACCTCAGTTCAGACCCAGCTATATGCAAATCAGTCCAGCCTAGCACGCACATTTACATTTTACTTGGAAGCAAGATCTTCCCTGAACCGGAAACAAGCATCCTGGGACTGGTTTCTGGGTAACACCCTTCATCAGCCAGGCTAGCTTGAATCCAGTGGTAAAGTGAGCAAGGGACCCACGCCTGTGATTACCCTGCCAACTTGGGGCAAACAAAGCAAACACAAGGAGATGATGGACCGAGCGCTAAACCTTTTCAGACACTCCCCCCTAGTCACAGATCTGGGTTGAATCCATCATCATTCTTTATCTCACTTCGCCACCTCAGTTCAGACCCAGCTATATGCGAATCAGTCTTGACCCTGTGCCTCATGGGAACAGTCCATCCCGAACTGCCAAGACAGGTCTTCCCTGAACCGGAAACAAGCATCCTAGAACTGGTTTCTGGGTAACACCCTTCATCAGCCAGGCTATCTTGAATTCAGTGGCAAAGTATCCCTTCCCTATGTATATAGAGATAACTCTAATCACTAGTATATGCAGTAGACCTTTGTACTCTCTACCATTCCTATGTGACTCTTAGAGTATATCCATTCGTATCCCTTCCCTATGTATATAGAGATAACTCTAATCACTAGTATATGCAGTAGACCTTTGTACTCTCCACCATTCCTATGTGACTCTTAGAGTATATCCATTCATAGCCCTTCCCTATGTATATAGAGATAACTCTAATCACTAGTCTCTTCTTTGTGTGACTTTACATCTTGTACATTTGCAATTTTTTCTGTTTGTATATTTTATGTAACGCATGTAATCCTTAGTCCCTATGTTTTGCACCTGGTTCTTATGTAAAGCGCTCTGACACCTTCGGGTAAAGTTTGCGCTATATAAAATCGTATTAAATAAAATAATAAATAAAATAAAAAAATAAGATTAGGGCGAACAAAACAAGGCATGGTTAGGGCTACTGTGGTGGTGTAATGGAGTTAGGACTCACTGCAGCCAGCAGCAGGGTCTGGGGCATGTCCAGTTGGTACTGGTCACCGGGACAGTTCCAGTGTAAGGGCCTCTGGAAGATTGTTGTGTCTCTGTAGCTCAAATAGGAGGTCAGACAACTGACTCTTAGAGTCATGTCTGGGGTCCTGGGCTCAAGGCAAGCAGTTACAGTTTTCCTTCAGACAGCAGGGCAATCCTCCTTCTGTTTCCTAACAGGTCCAGGAGTGGTCTGAAAAAGAGGTCTGTGGGGTCGACTTTTATTCCTCGTGCCAGCCTGTGGGTGGATACCAAGCCTTTGTCCACCCCCTAAGCTAGTTTTAGTCCGTTCCTAGACTTTCACTGAATCTGGTGCCATCCTGAGAAGAGACAAAGGGGAGGCTGTCTAGGTGTGAGCTTCATCTGACAGTGACAAATTAGACATCCTTTGGCACTCAGGATGAAGCTGGACACAGCTCTGCAGCCCATCCTGTCAAGAAAGGAGCCTCCCTCTCCACAACCACAGCCATTTGTCCATTGTGCAGTAGAAATATACATCTCACATGAGGGGAGCCCTCGGATCAGGTGACAGTTGCACACTGGCAGGAAAGTCCTTTGGGTTTAGGCAGGAAAATGGCAACTTTCTAAAAGTGTAATTTCCAAAACAGTAACATAAAATCCGTATTGGCCCATAAGTTGGATTTTAAATTACTATTAAAAAAAGTCATTGAACCATTTTTCTTGCTATTCCAAAACTGAATTTAACACTTACTAAAGGTAATATTTTAAGCCAGTGTCAATTTATGGGACAGCTAGCCTTGCCATGCCATAGTGAACTATTATTGACAAAGCCAATATATCGTGCCTATGTGCAGCTGTCGCTAGACAGATTTGTGAGAATCAACTGGAGAGGGGCTTTTGGCTCTGCCCACAGATTGGGAGCTAGGAGTACATGTTTTGATTGTGCAGGCACTATGTGCTTTCACAAAAAAGTGCTTGCCCTCCACACAGCTGTGATCATTTTGTTTATTTATCAGGCTGCCTGGGCTTGAACTTTCAGGTGCACGTGCACACATGACATTCTAATGCTATCAAAGTGATTTAGATAACTAGATAATGTATGGACTTTTCTCTGGTAGCAGCACAGATGAGAGGGGGCAGTCAACCTATAGGGATGTTTAGGTCTGGCTTCTCAGTGCAGCTGTCACCTGACCTTTTAACCTACACCAATATTATTTTACCATTCTTTGCCTCCACCCAAATACTTATTCATTCCAATGCTTTTTACTTTTAATGCAACCCATTACCATACAACATTCTGTTAAAGCCAGTTCTGTTTGACGTGCCAATGCTTCTTTTGTTTATTTAGCTGGCTGCCTGAGATTGAACTTTCAGGGACACACACATGGCATTGTAAAGTTATTAAATTGTCCTAGATAATGTTATCCATTACCAGACTATCTTCTTGTAATCCCTCACATTACTATACAGCATTAATTTAAAGCCAGACCTATTGGCATTGCCAATGCTTTTTTAGCCATGTTGTACAGCAGCGAGACTGCTGTGCAGCATGGTTGAAAGGAAATTTAAAAAAGGGTCATGCCACCATCAACACTGACTGGCTAAGCAAGAGCTATTGGCTTTATCAATGTTTTAGTTTATTGCCTGCACAATGGGAGGAGCAGAGAACTTGGTAAAAGTGGGCATGATGTGGGGCAGCATAACAACTGATAGCGAGAGGAGGGTAGTACTGGCAGCCAACACGAGAGGTGGAGGGGCAAGCAAGACCAAAGACGGAATGAGATGGGAGCGAGCAACACCACAGATAGAAGGAAGGTGGGTGGGAGCAAGAAACCCCACAGACAATGGCAGAAGTGTGACAGTGGATGCAACATGCACCGACTGGGGAGAGAGAGAGCAACGTCACGGACAGCAATGCAAGAGGATGGTGGTTTGGGGATTGGGCAAGCAAAGACCTGGAGAAGGGGAGATAGACTGCATATGCATGCACGCCTATGATGTGCAACATGGAAAATAAAAAAAAGTACCACCAGAAGAGCACTGGCCATAGACCGGAACCTGTACTTGGACCATACTCCACAGAACCTACAAATACAGGAAGACAAAGCAAAAGGAGGAAGCGCTGACCAATTCAAAGTAAGGAAGTGAGACTTGCGTAAAAACCAACCAATGGTAAATAATGAGAAGGTTATGTAGAGGCCTAGTGTAAACTAGGTCTAGAACCGGGAGCTCACTCGTAGTGTCCCTAAGGTTTCAGGTAAGTTAGTACACTAATGAAATTTATTCCAAACTTTATAAAAAATGCTTCAGTCACTTTGTTTTCGGCACATTTTTGACTTGTTTAGTAACCATTATTCCAAAACATATCAACAGAAATATTTACATACTTGAGGTCATAAAGAAATAATGTCAATTCAGAGATCAAATTATTCTCTGTACATAAAGATGCAACAAACAAAATTATAACATTTCCCAATGCATTTCGGGTCATAATAATGAGAAGGCTCTAACCCTCGTTTTAACTTTTGTATGTATTTACAAGAGATCCTGCAAGCGACAGCACATGTGTTGTCTTAGGCGAGACCTAAAAATGACTTTAGACGTTTCGTACTGCCAGGACATGAAAAATATTAAATATACATGTCCTTTTTAAATATCATACACCATGCCCAAAGGGCTTTAAAGGCCTACTGAAGGGTTGACTAATAAGTATTAAAAGGGAAGGTTTAGGCCTGGCAAAAGGTTTATTTAACCAGGTCAAAATGACAGTTTAAAACTGCACATCCAGGCTGCATTGACAGGCTTGGAGGCATGTTTCAACACACTACTTTAGTGGATGGCACAATGAGTGCTGCAGCCCATTAGTATAATATGGGTAAACGGCTAACAAGGAAATAATTTGAAAACCACTATTTTTAAATAAAAAATTAATTGTTTGTCCACAAAGTGACAAACATAATTAAACACATTATTTAAACATACATCAAGTTTTGATATGAATAAATCTAAAGAATCAGGGGTACACATAGATGAAATTATGACAAATATTATTTTCTGTGCAATTCATCAAGGGCACATAGTATAAAAACTCCAAACATACATTAACCATGTACATCTAGATTCAATTAATCAATATTGTAGACCTATAGGTCAATGTATGTAGAGTCTACTCTCTTAATGATTAGTATCTGTCCAAACTAAAAAGTAAACAGTTTGTGGGTGGAGTTCCTGTGATTCTATAGTAAGAAGTGGACTTGGCATTGATGTCTCGATCTCAATCATCTGTAGTACGCAAGACCATCCTCATCCAAGATAGTTACATGAAAACGCACAGATGACCTCACAAGAAATCAGGGTGTAAACTGTAAGCTTCTGTTTCTAAATGATAATTTATATTCTCTAATATGTGAATTGACCAAAAATACCTTGCAAATGCCACAACACATCACTATTTAGATGTATTTTGGGGCAAGCTCCTTCGAATTAACCTTAAAAGATGCTAGCGTTCTGTCTAAATGCTATTGGCAAAAGGACAGGCAGCCCACTAGTAGCCTTTAATTTATAGAACCTAGGTACATGTGGTACCATTTACTTTTATACTGGCGATTTAGAAATACATTAAATATGCCAATTAGGGGTATGCCAATTCTACCATGTTTAGAGAGGAGAGAGTAAGCACTTTTCCTCTGGATAGAAGAAGTAAGGTGTGCAGAGTTCAAAATCTGGGGGAATACCACAGAAAAGATGGGCAGTTCCGACATCACCCATGACAACAATTTTGTTGGCCACAATGTGGAGGTGGACAGCCAGCTCAGGGAGCCTTTCCAAGAAGTTGTGATTGCGGACTGGAGCAGGTAGAATGCTATTACACAGTGAGAGACCAGTTGGGACTGGTAGACATGCAGCTGTCATGATCTGTGGAAAAGACATATCTTTTCTGGTGCCCATAGAGTGGAATACTCCGTATTCACAGGTTTTGTGTTCATTAAGGGGGTGGAGAGGCTGGTGTTGCACTCACAACTTTGGCATCACTTGGAGAAAGGCTTCACATTACTAGAGGGCATGCTATGCATACGCTTCCAAATGTAAATTGAGCACTACATTGCCCAAGAAGCTACATAACTCTCACAACATTTGCAATGTCGATGGGCTTTTTTTACGGTATTGAATACGTGTCTGAATAGCCCAGAGCATAAGTAAAGGTTTTGTTGTGCGCGCAAATACCGAAGTGTCTTCGGAAAACAGCCAGATGAACCGAATTATTTAGAGGAGGTGACAAAAATGCCATGTCCTTAGCAACCTCCTGAAAAAGAGTGTGGCTGGGTTGAGATCTTAGCGACATAGGCAAAGAGTTCCAATGTTTACTTGCATAAAATGAGGAACCTCCTGACTCCCCAGGTGGCCCTTTTTATATTTGGAGAGAGAAGATCTTAGTGTTCTCCGTGGTGAGTACCACTTCAACATATTGTGAAAGTATAAGGGGCCCTAGCCATGCAAAATTTTGTGCACCACACAGATTGCTAATAAATTTCACTCTCTCTGCGACTGTAGTGTCCTAGCTGACACTGTTAAGGGTTAACCATGTATGCCTACACTGAACACCCACCCACCACTGATGTCACGACATCACGTGACACAGTTAATAAAAGGAGCCGAGCGCACGTGCTCGAGGCTCACTAACCCACGATACATCTAGTGTGTGTGTCGCAGTTCTTCCACCATGTGGGCCTAGGGCCCCACAGTATTACAATGGCGACGAGGGAGTGGTTCGAACTCCACACGACGCAGCCACTGCTAAAAAGGGGGAGAGAATCCTGCCCGAGCGAAGGGCACCCCCAGAGGAAGCAGCGCCGGCCGCCGAGTGCCCACGGGGCGTGCACCGTGCCCCGGGCCTAGCCTGTGATAAGGAGGTGATCGGGAGCTGACCCCGCACCTCTCCGGCCCCGCCGACTGCTGCTGTGCTGAGGGAGGCGTTCCTGCGCCAAGCGGACCGTGCGGTGCCCACCCGCATCAGCCGCGACTGCCCCGGTGAGGAGAGACCGGACGGAGCCCACCCGCCGCGGCCGGAGCCCCACTGTAAGGCCCGTAGGCCAGAGGTGAGCACGGGGACTGCGCATGTCCCCGGGGGGTCGCGTATGCCAGAAGCGACCCCCCTCATCGTTTGCCCATAAGCGGAGCTCACCCGCATGGCCAGAGCACGAGACGGCCGCAAATAAACTTTAATGTCAGCAGTGCCAGCGGAGCCACCCGCGGCCTGCCTGAAGCGTCTCTCCCGCCGCCCGGCGTGTGGGAAGTGCCGCGACTGGTGAGACGAAAGTGAAAGCAAGTGGGGCCGGACTGCAATGACGCCGACCGCCGCTGCACACCCCCGAGAGAGAGAATGAGGGGCGCTGTAATTTACTGCGGAGCCCACCCGCATGGTCAAGCGCCCCACCGGGCGTAAAAGGGAGCTGCGAATAAACTTTGACCAAAGCAGCGCCAGCGGAGCCCACCCGCGGCCCGCTGGAGACGTCCTCTCTCCCCCGACCCGCGCAGCGTGTGAGCAGAAGAGCTGCCGCGGGCGGGGAGAGTGAAAATGGTGAAGCGGAGCCCACCCGCTTTGATGAGGGATGCTGCCCGGCCTAGATGAAGTGGCGAGTGACCGGCAGCGTGTGAAGAGCTGCCGGCACTGGGAACAATTAGCGGTGCACACCAGCACTGCGGGACCGGATACGACCCCTGGCAGCCCGTAAACACTTTGCCTGCTGTGTGGGGCCAGGAAAGGAAAAGCGAAGCACGCAGCCACAAAAGAAAGCGTCAGCCCCCCCCACGCGGCCCATGCATCCTGGAGGCAGCAGCTCCCAGGAGTCGTCCTCTGCCCTTCCCCCCTCACAGCAACAACATTTTTCTGCCCTACTGCCACCAAGCTAAACAGCACAATTAACTTAGACTTACCTGAATTAGCAGTGGCTCCAGCACCCTTCCCTCCGGCAGGTCCTGCAAGCTGGGACAGCACAAGAAACTTTCAGGAAGGAAAGAAAGTCACCAGGACGAACCAAGCAGCTGCTGAAGGGAATTCAAGCTCACCCCATCTAGTGGACACTGGATGGTATTGCACCACAAGAAGCACTAAGAAGCAAACAAGCACAAGACAACGCAAGGGAAAGCCTACAAGGGAGAACAAGCCTGCAGCGACGAAGACGGAGACCCATCAACACTGCTGAAGTGACGCCTGTGGCCACAGGTGCTCACCGCAATCGCAGAAGACAACCTCACGCTGGACGAAGAGGGAGAGTCAAGACGTCTACCGCAAGCAGCAAGATTCAAAGGCAACCGATGGAAGAGCGCAAGTGTACCCCGGACGCGGACAGTACAGGACAGCGCCCAACAGACAGGAAGCCACACCCAAAGCACCAGAAGACATGCGAGGCAAGTACCCAAGTGTGAAGAAGAAAAGTGCGACACGCAAGTGGAAAAGCGACAACGCCAAAGAATCAAATGAACCGCAAGGAACAAAGCTGCACTGAAGATGTATCACGACGGTACCAAGTGAAGCAAGAACTTGCCACTACACTGCACACTGACGTGCACCGGAAGAGTAACGCAAAAGTTACCCCGCAGCCAAGAGGAGGCGAAACAACCGAGCAAGGTGAACGCCCCAAGAAGCTAAAGAGCCTCACCGGAAGCGAACACGAGAAGTGAATCCACCGGAGAAGGTCCAGGGAGAGGTGAAGCTAACCCTCCGGAAAAGCAGAGCACACGAAGAGCGCAGGAGAAACTGCGCCAACGCAAAAGCACTGCAGCAGAACCAATAGCGATCCCAACGGTCGCGGATAGCAAGAAGACTCACGAAGAGCAAGCTGTCCACCCCATCTGGTAGCAAAGAAGATCGCCCAGGAAAAAGGATGATCCGACAAGCCAGAGGGGCGCCCAAACAAAAGCCGATCACCCAAAATGATCGCCAGAAATGAATGAAGAAATTCTGCCAAGTCAGGATGAATATGTCCTGCCAGAAGACGTGTACCGAGAGATCAGAAGACCCGGAGAGACGGACGCAACACCAAGAGTAAATAGAAGTAATCGGAGAGAAGATCGTAATGACCGGTCCAGTCACCGAAGAGTGGAGAGAAGACAGTGTCCTAAAGACAGGACAAGACCAGAAGGAAACAGGCGGAGTGCACGCTGCTCGAAGAAGCCTGGTCAGCAAGACAAAGGAAGACCGCACTGTGTCGTGAAAAGGAGAAGAGTGGCACGACGCCATGAAGAAGAGAACTGAAGTAAGAAGTCATGTGGCACGACGCCATCATCAACAACTTCTGGAAAAGGTGAAGAGAGGTGTAACAAGTCCACACACCTATAAGAAGAAGAAGAGGTGACACACCACAACATCGTGTACAGTGACCCGCACGTCCTGGAGAACACTAATAGCACCAAGAACAGAACAGGCACCTATTCACAAGACCCCGACGACCCGTGGACGGTAGGCGAGCACAGGCCGGACCATTGGCAACACCCACCTTTGGGATTGAGCGGCAGTCTGGAAGCTGAGGGATCTCAGATGTCCTGAACAAGGAGAACTGACCAATCCACACCAGCCCGTGGAGATCCAAGGGGCAAAGGCCTCAGGGACACCGGTGGCAGAGGGTCCCAACACGAGAGATGAGTCCATCGCCGTCTAACCTGCATGTCCCGGGAAGATGAGGAACTTGTGCGCAAAGGCAAGAGTCAACAACTACCCTTCAGGTGGAGCTACGGACTTTGTGAGGTAGTACCCCATCGACTCCTCCATTCACACGCAGACTGTGGAGTTGGAGCAACGCTGTGGAATAATACCCGGCCCAGTGGAAACCTGGTAAAAGGGCCTCCGGTGATATCTCGTGGCAGGAGAACACCCGCGAGAGGGGCGTCCTAGTGAGAAGAATGTCCTTCGAACACTCCACCCTTTGAAAAGTGAAGCCAAGCTGCCTACAGTGAAGAAACCGACGGACCAGCTGAAGACAACCACATCCAAGTCTAATTTCTGGTCATCCGGTTTGACGTCATCCTCAAAAGCAAGATCTCCGTGGACTGACCACCACACGTCCACGACGCAAGCAAAGAAGAACACGCCCACCGAGAACCCGGACGTCGAGCCAAGAAGAAATAAAGTCTCAGCAGCAATTTCCATCACCGTCATCAAGCAAGCAGCTGAAGAGACTCACTGTAAATTTGTAATTACTGTATATTTATGTACTTCCTCCCACAGGCTCGGACTTTTTGCCTTTCCTTAATTTTTATTAAAGTTTGGGAGGAATGTAGTGTCCTAGCTGACACTGTTAAGGGTTAACCATGTATGCCTACACTGAACACCCACCCACCACTGATGTCACGACATCACGTGACACAGTTAATAAAAGGAGCCGAGCGCACGTGCTCGAGGCTCACTAACCCACGATACCTCTGGTGTGTGCGTCGCAGTTCTTCCACCATGTGGGCCTAGGGCCCCACACTATTACAGCGACCAGCAGCAAATGCAGATCCTGGATTTTTTGGGAGACAGAACAGAATGTAGGCAGCTTCACGAGCATTCTTTGTATGCAATGGAGATCCTTTGTTGCGATAGCCAAAACGTGTTGCCTGGCTTTGCAAAAACCTTTGAGATTGTTTGTTTTCATTATGAATTTAGGATTGAAAGTAGAATCGGAACAAAGAAAAGTATTCTAAGGAATTAAGTTATATTTTCGAAATTAACTTGAACAGTTTGAAGTATAGTTTCAGAGATAACCTTGGAGAAGAATAACAATAAAACATTTCTTGGCAATTTGGATTCTGATCTACCTGAGAAACGAGAGGGATCTAAATTCCTTGATGCATGTGCGGAGTTCAAAGCAGTGGCATGTACTTAGGAAAGAGATTGGTTCTAGTGTGAACTACATAATCTTGATGAAAGTGGGTTCACATTTCAGTTTAAGAAACAACCTTGAATGTATGTCAGAACCAGAAAACGTTTATTCACAAAACAGGATGTAGTTGTCTTGCCACATAAACGAGTGACGTTAAGAAACACCAATGTAACAAAACTTACATAGATATTGTTTATCTTTTAGGTCCATGAATGTCAGAGTTCCAACATTATTCCAGACAGTCTGAGGCATAAAGATGTTCTGTAGGTATGGCATTTGTTATGACAAGCATTCAAACAGTCTACAGAAAGGGAAGATATTAAAGATCTAAATCATGTTTTTATATATCCACTACGGCCCAAGTAAATGACAGGTCCAGGAGTGTGACAAGCCAGAGTGGTGATATCTAGTACCTAGGTTTTCTTTCTTATCCTATTCACCTTTTACCATGTCTATTGCTAACCATCATATGCCTACTGTGCATGGCTGACTGTTGATACAGAGCGGTGTAGAACAGTACATTGTTACATTGATCCAGTTGGATACGGAATACAGATTAGCACTTTCTAATAGCAGGCAGCTGGGTATTTGAATGAGGTATATTTATTCTCAGGGAAGATAGTTCAGGACAGCTCAGTGGAGTGAGCTAATGATAATTCTCCCCCTTTCTTACCCTCTCTGATCTTAAGGATGATTTCAAACTGCTGTGGGAGTGGGGGATTAGATCACCCAAGAGTTACAGTGCAGCTTCCTTCGGATCATTTTTTCAGTGAGGCGAACTATGTGACAGATGGAATAAAGTAACAGGTTGTATCTAGTCTATACTCCAACACTGGAGACACTGGTTATTCCGAATACATGATTTTGTTTTTTTATTCGTATCTTAATATGCCGCAACACCCTACACAGGACACCGACTCGTTTCGGCTTACGCCTTCAACCGGCCAACCGCATTCCCCACAACCATAGCGATTAAAAAATATATATATTCACTGAAAAAAACCATAGGTTAAGTAATGTTATAGTGAGGTGAATTTGTCAGTGACAACATTACCATTTTGAACTTTAAAAAACACAGACATTCACCAGTTATAGAACTTGCGTCCCCACAGTGCACTGCTTAGGATCTCCCAAACTACATCATTCATGACTAGTTCTACGACGTAATTTTTGACATCACGGGATGACATCTCAAATGACCTCATTGATGACATCACGGATTACATCATCTAAGCTTCTGTGTACACATTCCTCTAAAACAGGTATAGCATTAGTGCTCTGAAAGTAAGTACAAAATAGTTTGGAAGAATATGAGGCATCATTAATGCCATCACAGAAACAACTCCCTCAGGTGTCCAAAGCATGGGTTGTGTGCTACATTTACCGTATACCACACCCTTCATGGGTGGCATAGTTCACATTAACAAACAAGCACAGATTTACAGAAAACCCTCATTGAATACGGTGTTCAATCTGTGTCCAACTGTAGAAAGACAAGTTCCTAAAAATACTGAATGTCTGTTCCAAAACGAATGTCCTACTAAGGACAGCTTTTATCTGAATCACACCTCTGACAGTCATCGAACCCACATTGAGAAATGAAGTTGATATGAGTAGAGAAGTGGGCATTGTAAACAGTATTCACTCTACGGAGAGGATTTACCCCGTACCACCTTTGCAGACAGTGAAACTGTCATGAGAAATACACTACATAGTATTCAAGAGTATCTACTAAGAACAGTGTACACTCTAAGTGACACTATTCGCTTAAAATAAGCAAAGTCTGAAGGTGCTAAAGATTCTACTATCTGCAGCCTTCATACTATGGTACATCTTCTGAAGCAAAACAGGCACATGTACATAGCTTAATACCTGGTGCACACAATCTGCTATGTTACATAGAAATTGTCATGTTGAGATGATTCTGTCTAGGCTCTAGCCTACTTACAATACTTTGTATGTTGTATTTAGAATCTTTGCCCTGTTGCAAAATGTTTCTGCAAAGCCTAAAAACGTGTGTGGAAGATAATGGCCACAAGTTATCAACCTGCACCTGCACACATGGTTACTCTTATTTTATAATGTGCTCAATACCGCTAAATACATATGATGCATTAGGAGCACATACATTTAGTCATCAACTGGACACAGGCATTACAGAATTAGGTAGAAAAGTAATATGGTAGCTACTCGTCACTATGTAAACAGCAAAACAAAGTAACACACTCATTGGATGATAACATCATTGATGTAATTTGAGATGTCCCCAGTGATGTCATAAATGATGTCCTAAAACATGTAATGAGTGATGTAGTATGTGATGTCATAAGCAGTGCATGGTGTTGGAGGATGAAAGTTATACTTAGCTCTGCTAACTATAACTAGTAAATGTCTGTGTTTTTTTAGTTCAAAACATTAATGTTGTCACTCACAAATTCACCTAACTATAATGTTACTTTAACCTTTGTTTTATTTCAGTGAATTTCTAAGTTTTTAAAAATTAAAAACAGATCTTTTTATCACACCTAACTATAAAGTTACTTTAAACTTTGTTTTTTTCCAGTGAATTTGTAAGTTTTTTTTATGTAAAGTAACATTTTACAACCATACATAAAGCCACATGATCTTTCGTTTTTTATAGGGGAAGGGGTACAAGTGGCCCCCCTCCCTGGACCTAATTAAGCCCATTAGGCTCTGGGAACCTCATCCCCCAGGGCCACTACTAAAATTAAAAGGGAGGGGAGTCTCTCCATGCCCTGGGGACTCCATCCCGCAGAGCCATTACTAGAAATAAGGGGGAGGGGCCGCGCAGACACCCTACCTGAGCCTTGTTAGGTACCGGGGCTACTAATGCTGCTCCCCCCCAGGCGGGAGGAATATTTGGATGTGTTTCCCTGACCGCTTGAGTGCAGGCAGGGAAACAGATCAAAAGCCTGCACCCAACTAGCGGGACCATTTTTAAAGCTCTTGTTTGCTAGCAGTGGACTTGGTTTTTGCTCCCGCTTGGCGGGAGCTTTTAAATGCTCCAACCAAGAGAGAATGAACACAGGTTTCCCTTCCTGTGCTGGTGCAGGCAAGGAAATCGCTATGTCCCAAGAGTGGGCTCCCCAGGACAAAGCTTGCGAGCCAGCCCTGGGGATGGAATACCCGGGGTCTTAAATGACAGGAGGTGCGTCCCCATCCCCATAGACAATTTGCCCTGGAAGTGGGCTTTCTGGGCCTCTGGAGGCTCAAGGAAGAGAGCCATGCAACTTCCCTCCACATATAAACAGATTTTGCCCCTGGAATGTAAATGTAAATGTGTACATGTGTGTATACTTGTAAAGCGCACTGCCGCCCCATCTCGGGGCATCCTGGCGCTGTATACCGCTGTGGAACCCATCCTGGCTTTCCCTGTGAGATGCCCCCTCCAGGGAACCCCCAAGGTGAAGCCAGGCATCCCAGCGCTGTTGGGGCCGTTGTAGAGATTAAGCAAGCTATTGCCCAGAGTTGCAGAGTGGGACCCATGATTAAAGTAGGCACCGAGGCGAGAATTATCGAGTCCGCGGACATTGAGCCCAAGACCCTGCCGCGTCGGGAATTGAACCCTGGTCCCGGGCCTGACCTCTGCTTCAGGGTCTGCCGCTTCTAACCAGTGAGCCACACTTCTCCACTTGAGCACCGCTGGGGCCTCTGGAGGCTCTGGGATGTGGCCCACACAGTCCCCTCCCCTTTATGAATACAGCCTTGGGGTGGGCACCCTGGGGCATAAACACAGCGAATGTCGCCTAGCCGCCATTTGTTTTTTTTTCGACCTCTGTCCTTCTGGGCCGGTCACCCCCACGCACCACGCACACTCCTCGTGAGTGAGCCCAGGCTGCCCCTCGTTCCCGCCAAGTGCCGCCGCTGCCCGCAGCTGTGATCCTGTAACACCGCTGTGGCTGCTCTTGCCCCACCTGCGCCGCGTTTGTATTTGCGATTCCGATTGTTTTTTCCCCCGGTGTGTTCTCTGCTCCTAGTTTACTTTCTGTTCCCCGTGCTGTTTATTCTTGTACCTCTGTGATTCCGATTGTTTTTCCCCCGGTGTGTTCTCTGCTCCTTTTTTATTTCCTGCTCCCCGTGTTGTTTAAATTTTGTACCCCTGTGATTTTGTCCCCCTCTTGTCGCCCCCGGCCCCTGCCGCGCTTTCGGCCACCTCCCCGCCGCTGACCCCTGCGGCCCCGCCCCTTCCCTCTGCAGCCCTTCCCATTCGCCGCCCCGCTCCCGCCTCCCAGCTGCTCCTCCCTCGCTCCGCCCCCCCCACTCTCCACATATGGCAGAGTGGCAAACACGCAGCGTGCACGCGCAGCGGGCGCGCCGATTGTGCGCCAAAGGTAAGCCCGTCTACGCCCGGACCGCGCCCAGGGCCAGGACCCCTGTCTCCCTCAGACACCAGCCCACCCGCCGGACCTACGACGCCACCGAACTCTACGCACTCAACGCCGGTCGAATCCCGGGCTGCTATCAAGCCACCCCGAGACGCACCCACGGACCCTTCTGCTGCCACTCCTGCAAGTTCGCCTGCATCCGGATCTGCACTACACCAGCACCGACCAAGCCGAACACCAGCAGCAACCACCTCAAGTGCATCCTGCTCAACACCCGCTCCATCCACAGACACGCCGTCGAGCTCTGGAACCTGCTCGACACCACAACCCCAGATGTCGCCTTCCTCACGGAAACCTGGATGAACGCCTCCTCATCGCCCGACATCGCCATCGCCATCCCGGACGGCTACAAGATCATCCGGAGGGACCGCGTCAACCAGACAGGAGGAGGCATCGCCATCATCCACAGGAACACCATCCGCATCACGACCAACACCGATGACACCCTCGCATCCGCCGAACACCTGCACTTCCAGATCCACGTCAACCCCAAGACCACCCTCAGAGGCACCCTCATCTACAGGACCACGCACACAATTCAGCGAAGACATCGCCGACGTCATCAGCCCGCACGCCCTCCTCTCCGCTGACTACATCCTCCTCGGGGACCTCAACTTCCACCTGGAGAACAACAACGACCGCAACACCACCACCCTGCTGGACAACCTCGCCAACCTCGGTCTCAAGCAGCTGGTGACCACACCCACCCACCTCGCCGGACACACAATCGACCCCGTGTTCTCATCCAGCAAGGACATCACCTTCCGCCACGCCACCGGACTCCACTGGACGGACCACAGCTGCGTCCACTTCAGCTTCAGAAGGACCACGACCCACCACCACCAGCAACAGGTTGCACGCAGAAACTGAAACAAGATTACAGCCGACCAGCTCGCGACTTCCCTGAGCATGAACCCTCCCACCAGCGCAACGAACCTAAGCCAGGCGGCCACCAACCTCGCAAAATGGATCAGCAATTGCGCAGACGACCTCGCCCCTCTGAAGACCCCGCCTAGCAGACCCACCAGCAAGAAAGCCCCATGGTTCACCGACGAACTCAAGAGCTCCAAGAAGAACTGCCGAGCACTCGAGAAAGCCTGGCGCAGAGTCCCAACACCAAACAACATGACTGCCCTCAAGCTCGCCACCCGAAAACACCACCAACTGATCCACGCCACCAAGAAAACTGCATTCAAGGAACGACTGGACAACAACGCACACAACAGCAAGGAACTTTTCAACATCGTCAAAGAGCTCTCCAACCCAAACGCCGGAAACAACGACATCACCCCTTCGCAAGACCTCTGCAACTCCCTCGCCTCCTACTTCCACAACAAGATCGCGGACATACACAACAGCTTCAGCACTCAACCGACGCACGCCACGACTGAACTACCGCCCCCCACCACCACCCTCCACACTTGGACCCCGATCAGCACCGAAGACACCATCCGCACGATGAACTCCATCCACTCCGGATCTCCGACCGACCCCTGCCCTCACCACGTCTTCAACAAGGCGAACGCTGTCATCGCGCCCCACCTGCGGGACATCATCAACACCTCCTTCAACACCGCTACCTTCCCGGAGAGCTGGAAGCACGCCGAACTAAGCGCTCTACTTAAGAAGCCATCAGCCGACCCCACCGACCTCAAGAACTACCGCCCCATCTCGCTGCTCCCGTTCCCTGCAAAAGTCATCGAGAAGACCGTCAACAAGCAGCTGGCCGCCTTCCTCGAGACCAACGGATCCCTCGACCCCTCGCAGTCCGGCTTCTGGGACAACCACAGCACCGAGACCGCCCTGATCGCAGCCACCGACGACATCCGAGCCCTACTCGACAACGGAGAAACAGCGGCCCTCATCCTCCTAGACCTCTCCGCGGCCTTCGACACTGTCTGCCACCGTACCCTAGTGCAGCGCCTCAGCAACGTCGGAATCCAGGAGAAGGCACTGGAATGGATCGTCTCGTTCCTCGCCGGAAGGACACAGAGAGTCCGCCTCCCTCCGTTCAGATCAGAAGCCACCGAAGTCATCTGCGGCGTTCCTCAAGGCTCCTCGCTCAGCCCAACCCTCTTCAACGTCTACCTGAGCCCCCTCGCAGCCATCGCACGCCAACACAACCTCAACATCATCTCCTACGCCGACGACACCCAGCTGATCCTCTCCCTCACCAACGACCCCGCCACCGCCAGAGCCAACCTACACGAAGGAATGACAGACGTAGCCAAGTGGATGATGAACAGCCGCCTGAAACTGAACTCGGACAAGACGGAAGTCCTCATCCTGGGGACCTTCACCCTCCGCCTGGGACGACTCCTGGTGGCCCCCCGCCCTGGGCAGCGCACCCATACCAACAGACCACGCACGCAACCTGGGCTTCATCCTGGACTCCTCCCTCTCCATGACCAGACAAGCCAACGCCGTCTCCTCGTCATGCTTCAACATCCTGCGCATGCTACGTAAGATCTTCCGGTGGATCCCCACCGAGACCAGGAAGACGGTCCCCCAGGCCCTCGTCACCAGCCGACTGGACTACGGCAACTCGCTCTACGCCAGAACCACCGCCAAACTCCAGAAGAGACTCCAGCGGATTCAGAACGCCTCAGCACGACTCATCCTGGACATCCCCCGTCGCAACCACATCTCTGGACACCTGAGAGATCTGCACTGGCTCCCGGTCAACAAGAGAATCACCTTCCGTCTCCTCACCCACGCACACAAAGCCCTACACAACCAAGGCCCAGGATACCTCAACAGCCGCCTCAACTTCTACGCTCCCACACGCCAGCTTCGATCGACCGGCCACGCCCTCGCCACCGTCCCCCGCATCCGAAGAGCCACCACAGGAGGAAGGTCCTTCTCCTACCTGGCCGCCAAGACTTGGAACTCCCTCCCGACCCACCTCCGCCTGACCCCGGACCACCTTGCCTTCAGGAAGCAGCTCAAGACCTGGCTGTTCGAGCAGTAGCGGACCCCCCCTCCCCTAGCGCCTTGAGACCCCCCCGGGTGAGTAGTGCGCTTTATAAATGCTTTGATTGATTGATTGATTGATTGATCCTGCGGGAGTCCTGTAGAATCACTGCATTTTTTACAGATTTGTTTCCCTTTTTGGCCCTGGGGGTGGCTCCCTCTTGGTCCCCATCATAGGGCCTACGTTGTCAGGGTATCCCTACCCTGCCCCCTTACAATAACTTTTTTCAACTTGCTCAGGACGGGGGACTATGTCCCCAAGTCCTGTAATGGCTGCCAGCAAAATTTTTCTCATGTTGCTGGTAGCCAATCAGAGCTCTTGCCGCCACAGGAGTTTGAGTTCCCACGAGGGCAAGATAGCCCAAGGGAAATAAAGCTCCCTGGGCAAATCAGAATGCTCTATTTTGAAATTGGCGCTCCTGCAAGAGTCTCGCAAGACTGTTGCGGACCCAACCGTCCAGATATACAATTATTTTTCAACCTTAATATCTCAATCACAACTGAGCGGATTTACAGCAAATCACAAGAAGCACACTCTGCAGACCATGATCTAGCTTCCTGTCAAAGTTGGTGTAATTCTGTTCAGCAGTTTTTGCTGTAGCCTTGTCTAAATAAGTCTATGTAAAATGCTCGTTTCGAGACACCTCTTTTTTCTCTGCCCCCATATGTCGAATCACCCTGAAACTTTCCATGCACACACCAGTCAAAAGTAGCACCCTTATGGAAAATTTTCTGGAGATCCGTCATACGATGTCAAAGTTATTAGCAACAGTTATTAGCAACACAAAAACATTTTTCCTATGGAACAGCTGACCTAACTATAACTACCTAATGGCAATCACCACTAGGTAATAGATATAGATATATAGATATAAGGAGAGAGAGAACGCAAGAGTTTAAAGTAATCAAGGACATTAAAATGAAATATAAAAAAATTACTTTATATGTAGTATAATATTAAAGACTGCATATTATACTATATAATATATAGCCTTTAATTGTCATTAATATAACCATTTAAATTGAATGCATATCATTGCACCATTCTTGTAATTACTATACATTCTCAATATATCTAATCTATATATGGTTACAAATATTTTAACATTTTAATAATTGCCTGCGAACTAAAGTATTACTGATCCTATGTTAGTAAATTTTTTCTGAGATGCAATGATCTCTATGTAAGGTCCAGGATATACTGACTCGCCCCTAATAAGGCCTGTGATGTAATGATAGTATACCGTTTGCCTTAGCTAATCCAAAAAAGAAATAACAGGGCACAAGGAGTACCAATGGAAATCTGCAACTTAATTGTGTATGTCTTTTTTAACTATTTATAAGCAGTTGCATGATGTTAACTATCTTCTAAGTTTGCAGGCAGCCTCTGGATGTGTACACAAATAAAAGCAACAACTGTTCACGACGACAATGGAGGAGAAAGAATACACACAAATTAAAAAGAAGAGTGGAAAAACGTTTAACAACAAAAGGTGATGTGTGGCAAAAAGTTTCAGACACCAGCAACCACTTGGCCCGAATTTCTGTCCATTGTCTTTATTTTTTAAGATTGAGCCACTCAAAAGAGGAACTGTCTACATAAAAATCAGTTTTTTTCTTGCTACAATAAGTACCACACGAACTTCCAAGCCACGTTCACTCTGAAGGGGACACATGCAACCACATATTGATTTCAGCTTTTTTTTTTTGCATTATAATCGGTTTAGCTTGGATTCCATGGGAAAGAGAGCAAGGAACCAACAACTGGGCATTCCCATTGCACTTAGGGTATCACATTAAAAAAATAAAAGGTAATGGGTGGAATGCTTGCAAAATTCGCAACCACTGGCAATCACTCAGTACATATTCATATCTATCTTTTTCTTGCCCATTGCTCCACTCCAGAAGGGAAGTCTCTTCTGAACACAACTACAAGCACCCCATTGAGTGTATGTATGTATGTATATATACATATATAAACACACACACACACACACAAGGGGTGCTTGTATTTGTGTGTGTGTACATATATACACACATGTGTGTGTGTGTGTGTGTATATATATATATATATATATATATATATACACACACACACGCACTCAGTGGGGGTGCTTACGGTTGTGTTAAGAAGAGATATGGCCTGACAGTTTGTGCGAGTAATATTACAAAAGACAAAGAGCTCTAGGAGAAACAACCAGTCAGTTCAATCAAACTCTGCTATATCATCTATCAAACAACTACTAACTCTCAGTGTTAAAGGGACCCAAAAGGCAACTTGAACAAAATCTTTTTAATGAAGCACTGACCTAAAAAAAATCTAACATAAACAATACAATTCATATGGTTAAAAACATTACAGGTAATCTCATAGACAAAATGTTACATACAGATTGTAAAATATCACAAATAGGAGAGACAACATTCCAGACATATACAGTTGTCATTTGGAAACTGTTAATTTGAAGGAATCAATATGAAAAAATTCCATACTATCACAGATTGTTCATTGTTCCGCATATTTAACAGAATCAAGGGGGCGTCGACGCGTTTCGGTGGAAAAACAATGCAAGACCACCTTTTTTAGGACAATAGTATACATCTCTCCAAGTGAAAATGCGGTATTCACCAGAATTCTATAGGGGTAAGTGACCCTGTAGGCCATCACAGGTCTGGTCATGGACACGTAGAACTCATTTTTACCTGGTTGCTCCCATGGATACTGGAGACTTAACCTTTCAGCAATCCAAAATATATTGTTTCTCCAAGAGTTCTTTCTCTTTTGTAATATTACTGGTTCAAGGAACCCTGTCTCTTGGAGTTGTGGGCCACTCTCCTTTTTACAGACAGTTTGTGCTCCACTGTTTTTATTGGAGCATATATATATATATATATATATATATATATATATATATATATATATATATATATTCACTGAAAAAACAATGGTTACAGGGACGTTATAGTTAAGCTTAGATGACACTTGTACAAAACCAGAGAAATTCAGCGGTTATACTTACTTGAGCTATAACTACGACTTACGCCCCCGCAATGCACTACTTATGACCTCACATATTATATCACTCATGACATTGTCAGTGATATCACTGATGACATCATCAAGTGAATGTGTTTTTAAGAGTTTATGGGTGTTAAACATATATAATAACCTACTACAAAGGTTAAATTAGTATACTAGGTGCACTACTACTAAGTGATACTATTTGTAACATATATTATGTAAGGAGATCTGTGACTGTATGTATCCTTGTGTGTATGGGTTAGTGGCTGTATGGGTGTATAAGTGGGTGTGTGAGTAGCTGTGTGGGTGAGTGAGATGCTGTGCGAGTGGCGGTTATGGTGAGTGAGTGAGTGAGTGGGTGTGTCAGTAGCTGTCTGGGTGGATGAGTAGGTGTGAGTGGCTCTATGGGTGGGTAACCGGGTGTGTAGTGACTGTATGGGTGTCTGAATGGCTGTATGAGTGAAAGTGACTGTGTGTAAGTGGTTGTTTGTGTGGGTGTTTGGTTATGTGGGTTGGTGTTTGAGGGGCTGTATTGGACAGTAAGCATCTGTGTGAATGGCTGTATGGGTGTGTGAGAGTGCTTGTATGGGTGAGTGAGTGGATGTGTTGAGAGGCTCGATGGGTGAGTGAGTGGGTGTTTGAGTGACTGTGTAGGTAAATAAGTGGCTGTGTGAGTAGCTGTATGGGTGAGTGTAGGGCTATGCAAGTGGCTGTACAGGTGAATGGCTAGTTGTATGAGTGAGTGAATGGTGTGTGAGTGGCTGTACGAGTTAGGGAGTGGGTGTCTGAGTGCCTCTATGGAGGAGTGAGTGGGTGTGTGAGTACTGGTATGGGTCTGTGAATGGGTATGTGAGAGGTTGTGTGGCTATCAGTGATGTCATTTGAGATGTTGCTGAGCATGTCATGAGTCATGTCATATGTGAGCCCATAAGCAATGCATTGTGGGGACGTAAGTTATAGTTACAGTTCAGGTTACTATAACTGCTGAATTTTACTGGCTTTGCACAAGTGAAGTCTAACTATAACGTTCCTATAACCTTTGTTTTTTCAGTGATTTTCTAAAGTTTTTCAAAATCGATCTCCTAACTATAACGTCCCTTTAGCCTTTTGTTTTTTTTAAGTGAGTTTCTATGGTTTTTTAACTAGTAGTCGCAATTGCAGAGAGGTGGAGAAAGGGGGCGGGCCTCCGAACAGCTCTCAGGAATCCTACTGTGTGAGACTTACTGGAGGAACAGGAGGGCTTCTGGACACCAAGAAGCCTTAGCGTCCAGGAGAACGTTATCCTCCAACCAGCAGAGCACCAGGGGGCGCGTTTGCAGAGTAGTGGAGAAAGGGGGCTTGGTCCCCAAAGTCCTCCATGCATACGCGCTCTGCGGGAATAACTGGAGGTAACAGGAGGGTCTGAAGGACCCTCAGCAACCAAGGGGACTTCATCCCCCAACCAGCAGTGCGCCAGGAGGCGCATTTGCAGAGTGGTGGAGAAAACAGGCATGGCCTCAGAAGACCTCTCAGCATCCTGCTGTGTGGGACTTACTGGAGGTGACAGGAGGGTTTGTTCAGGCCCCCAAGAACCCTCTGGAGCCAAGGGGACTTCATACTCCAACCAGCAGTGTGCTAGGAGGCACATGTGGAGAGTGGTGAAAAAAGTGGCCGTGGCCTTCGGCGACTCAGCGGGCTCACATTGTTTTTTTTTTGTGTTTTTTTTTTAAACCTTTATTGCACCCTTCATTCTACACAGCTTCTGGCCTACAACCCGGGGGGCCGGCCGCTACACAGTCGTAACAATAGAATAACCATTGGGTAATTCCGTACAGCGGCTCCCAATTTCGGGGTTCGGCAACTTCGCAATACAGTAAAGGTACATCAATCTCAAGTAGTTCACTAATATGAGTAGGTTCGGTTTTTTGTTTTTTAAACAATAAACAACGTAAAAATCAACAAAGAAATCCCATTTAGGTCATCAAGTGGTAAAGTGAATTCGCATTAATTGCGTTGGGACTGGTTACTGAAAGGTTTGCCTGTATATGTGTTTGCCGGGTCAATCGCTGCTTTTATTACCGGGGATATGTGTAAACGGAACTTTCTTCTATGTCCCTGCCCTATATGCCCCTCTATCTCACCCTTCCCGACTTCTAAGGTCTCTTCCAGTTCCTACCCCCAACTCCACTCCTCTCATCGCCAAGTTCCGCTAACCGTCCTCCCCCTCCTCATCAGATGTTAGCGATTCGTCTTCCGGTAAGGTTTCACAAATGTCACCCCGGTATGTGTTCCATGGGGTCCAGATCTTGTTCCATTTCCTCGGGCAAGCCCTGCTAGCGTATACCGCCCTTTCCGTGATCATTACCCTGTCCATATTTTCACACCATTGTGTTCTTGTTGGCACCTCTACCGCCCCCCCCATTTCTGTGCTATGTCCCTCTTGGCGATAACCATGCCTAAAGTGACCCACTGTTGGCCTTGTCTAGACAAATCGTTGGGCCCCCACACATTGAGTATGCATTTACGTGGCTCAGGGACCAGGGAGATCCCCATAGTCTGTGATATTGTGCGCATTATCTGTCTCCAGTACTCTTGAATGCGTGGGCAATCCCATAGCGTGTGGAAAAACGTCCCCTCTTCCCCACACCCTCGGAGACAGTATGGGTATTGAGCGCGGTGTATAAGGTGTAATGTTGTTCTTGTATAATATACTCTATGCAGAATTTTGAGCTGTATGAGCCGGAATTTAGCTGAGATGCCTACTTCTTTGGGCGATGCCACTGCTTCATTCCACTCGTTTTCGTCCATAGTTGCTACGTCCCCCTCCCACTTATCCTTAAGCTTGACCATGGGATCCGGTAAGTTATTGATTAATTTACGGTATGTGAACGAGGTTGCTCGCTCCGGCATAAATTCCGTAAGGAGGCGGTCTTGAAGTGGAGAGGCTTCCGGTACCTCTGTCTCTGGCGGGATGGCTGTAAGCAGTGCGTGCCGAATCTGAGCATACCGGAACGACTCTCGCGGTCCCAGTTCATACTGTTCTCTGAGCCGTTCAAAGGGAATCACCGTGCCCCGCTCCCACAAGTCTCCCACAGTAGATAGGCCTATCTCATCCCACTGAGCAAAGCCTTTGCTATTTCGTAGGTTTCCCAGTGTCCGGGAATCCCACAGAGAAGTGAGCTTGGTTATTTTCCTTTTCCAACCTAGCGATGCCAGAGCTACGTGCCATATCGTTGCTGTGAGTCTTGTAGGTCCCACCAGTTTGCGTACCACTCGCTGGTCGTACAGAGGGGCCAGTAAGGTATTTGTTCCTAACTGTGTCCTGTCTGATCTGAACGCTGGGTCGTTTTGGGGGCATGGATCCACTGATTTATGTTTTTCAATTGCGCTGCCCAGTAATACAATTTCAGATCCGGCAACGCAATCCCTCCGTCATACCACCCCCTGTGTAATTTAGCCTGTGCAATGCGTGCCGGGCGGTTACTCCACAAGAGACCGGCCACCAACGCCGACACCTTCCTGAAGTATCCTGGTGCCACCGGGTATGGCGCATTCTCCAGGATGTATAAGAAACGGGGCAGTGACATCATTTTGTAGAGTGCTGCTTTACCCAGCATCGTCAGGGGCAGCCCGGCCCAGAATACCACGTCCTGCTTAAGTCGTTCTATGGGTGGCATCAGATTTTTCTGCGTGAATTCTATTGGATCCTTGGTGACATGAATGCCCAGGTACTTAAAGGACGAACCGGCCTCTTTCAGGGGGCAATCCACTCTCAGTGTCGGTAGTGGGCCCTTCAGAACATACAGCTCCGACTTATTCCAGTTCAGCGTGTACCCCAAGACTTTCCCGTGCTCATCACACAGGGTCAGGAGCGCTGGAATGCTATGTTCTGGGTCTGTTAAGTACACCAACATGTCATCCGCATACAGTGAGACGCGATCCTCCCATCCCTCAGTCCAGGAGATCCCTCTAAGCAGTGGGGTTGACCGTATCAGGTGTGCTAATGGTTCTAAGGCGATTGCGAAAAGTAGTGGCGACAGGGGGCAACCCTGTCGGGTGCCTCTCCCCAAGGGGAATGGTTGCGATATGTGGCCATTCACCACCACTTGTGCCACTGGTCTCGCGTATAGCAGTCTGACCCATGCTGTAAATTTGGGTCCAAACCCTAAGTGTGCCAGGACCTCAAACAGGTAATTCCATTCTACAAGATCGAATGCCATCTTGGCATCGAGCGCCAGTATTACTGCCGGTTCGGGAATCAAATCCGCTCTTGCCAGTACTCCGTGTACCCTTCGCAAATTAAGTGCCGTGTTTCTGTGTGGCATAAACCCAGATTGGTCGGGATGTATGAGGTCCGGTAGGTGTGTCATTAATCGGGTAGCCAGGAGTTTGGCTAGAATTTTAACTTCTGCGTTGAGAAGGGATATGGGGCGGTAGGAATTACAATCGTCCGGTGGTTTCCCAGGTTTAGGTATCGCGACGATGGTCGCTACTCTTTGATCTGGTGGGAGTTCGCCCTTCGTCAAGCACTCTTTATACATGGCGAGTAGGTGTTCACTGATCCTCTCTGATGTGGCCTGGTACCACTCTATCGGGATGCCGTTAGGGCCGAGTGCCTTACCGGGTTTTATCGCTCGTATTGCTATTTGGATTTCCTCCGCGGTTATGTCAGCTTCCAGTTCCGCTAGCGCCCGCGGCTGCAGCTTTGGCGTTTGGATAGGTTCTAGCGCCGCCCTGGCCATTTCTACAGTCACTTCTCTGTCAGATGTGTAAACATCCTCAAAGTGATCAGCGAGCGCTTCTACAATTTGCTCCGGGCTCGTGTGTATTGTGCCTCTCTTGTGTTTTATTTGTTGGATACCTCTGGAGCTCCCCCCTTCTTGTCCAACCATGCCAACATCTTACCCGCTATGTCTCCCATATCATAAATCCTGTTCTTTGTTTCAGTTATTTGTCCCCTCACCTGATGTCGCAAATGTTCCGTATATAAGTGTTGTTGGAGGCGCAGTGCCTGGGATGTGTCCGGTGTGGGGTGTGTTTCGTGTGACACTGTCGCTTCTCGCAGTGCTAGCTCCATTTCGGCCAATTCGAGTGCTTTTTCTCTCCTATAGCCTGCAAGTGTAGTTATTGCTTGCCCCCTGAACACCGCCTTGTATGCTTCCCACAGGGTCGCTGCGGACTGTACTGACTTGACATTCTCTTCAAAGTAATGCACCGTAACCTTCTTGAGCGCCTTCCTGACCTTGGGCACCTTAAGGTACGCAGCCTGTACGGGGTAAATTCGTTTGCGTGTTTTCTCCTGAGTGGAGAGTGTCAAATGATTGGGGAATGGTCTGATATGCCTCTGGATTGAATGTCTATGGTGTCTACGTGTTGTATACAGTCTCCCAGTGCCAGGAAGTAATCTATCCTCAACAGGCTATTGTGTACTGTAGAGTGGAAGGTATATTGTCTCATTTGGGGGTGAGCATGTCGCCATATATCAACTAGACCCATAGCGGTTATAAAGCGCTGGAAGCGTGAAGGACCCTCGGACGGGCCAGTGGCTGGAAACCTGTCAGTTAGAGTGTCCACTGTAGCATTGAAATCCCCTCCAATTATAACATCTCCCTCCGGAAGGGCCAGGAGAAACTCACCCAGTGCCGGAAGCATGACTGAATGAAGTGCTGGGGGGGATATATACTGAGACAACATTAATAAGTCTCCCCTCCCATTGTCCCTGTAGGGCCGCAAAGCATCCCTGCCCATCAATCTTCGTACTCAATGGTATAAACGGCGAGGACTTCTTAAGTAAAATGCCAGTTCCTCGAGAGCCTGACGTGAACTCTGAATGCGCTATCATTTTGTAACCTCTCCTGTCAAGCGCCTTGGAGGTTCCACCCTGTAAATGCGTTTCTTGAAGGAGAGCTAGGGCCGGTCCCTGTCTTTTCAGAGCGGTGAGTACCAGCCCGTGTTTGATCTTATCTCCCAGCCCTCTTACATTCCATGACAGTAGGCGAAGGGGAGCTCCCTGAAATCTAGGCGCCCCCTCCTCCCGACTACGTGGCGAAGAATCTGCCATAGTACGTCATGTAGCTGCTCATGTATCTATTATGCCTCGCGGCCCCGGCTTTCCGTCTCTTTCTGCCACGTAAGCAGTGCCAATACCAGACAGCACAACTTGACCCTTCTTGTAGATTTCTACAAAACTCAACTAGCCTTCCTTCTCCCTTCCCAGTCTGGACATGATGAAGTGTATGTCCTGTCTCGATAAGTGGTTTGCATTTAACATTTAAACAACCCCCCGCGCCTCCCTCCTCCCTGCCTCCCTGCCAAACGGGCCTAGAACTGCCCGCCTCCCCAACTCAGCAGAGTGCTTTACCCAACCCATGAACAGGTACTTGCTTGCTGGGGTGAAGTGTCCCCCGGAGTAGACAGTTCCCCTGCCCTCTCCGGTCTCACCCAGGTCAGTGTCCAAGACGGGTCCCACCCAAGAAGTCTTTTCAGTGTTTATTCAGCGTGGCGCCGGGCGACTAGTCTTCTACCACTACCAGTGTGTTAGTGTTGTCCGGCGTGTGTGAGTGCATCGATCCATCCCTTCCCGATGCGTGTGACCTTGGTTGGCTGTCTCCGCGCTGGCTCTGGTGTGTTCTGAGTGAACGGCGGGGTCGCCATCCATCCAGCCATTCACGTGCTGACTCCGGTGTATCAAAAAACCAAACCTTACTATCTGCGACCACTCGTAGCCGTGCTGGGAATAGCATGGAGTATGGTAGTTCTCTGGCTCTTAGTTCCTTCTTGATTTCAAGGAAGGTCCTCCTCCTGCGCGACACCTCCACAGTATAGTCTGGGAAAAAGGCTAGTGTGGAGTTTTGAACCTGTATCGGCGTGGCCACCCTTGCTGCCTGTAGGATCGCATCCCGGTCGCGAAAGTTAAAGAGTCTCGCCAGTATCGGTCTAGGAGGGGCTCCAGGCTTGGGCTGTCCCCCGGGAACTCTATGCGCCCTTTCCACGGAGAAGAATTGCGATAGTCCTTTCGGTTTAAGTTGTGTCTTGATTAGATCTTCTACGTATAGCTCCATGGCCCTGGTGCCTTCCGATTCCGGAACCCCAATAATTCTTACGTTGTTGCGTCTGGAGCGCCCCTCCTGATCGTCCAGCTTCTCTTTCAGTGTCCTATTCTCCGCCGCCACAGGTTCCATTGCTATTTGTAGGTCCGATACGTCTTCCACTAGAGATTTGGCGACCACCTCAACCTGCTTCACTCTTTCGCCCATCTTTTGAAAGTCCGTCCTCAGCAGAGAGACTTCAGTGGCCGTGGACCCCACCGTTGCTTGTACTTGCGCCAGCGCCTTCATCACGTCTTCAAGTGTTGCTTTCTTTGTTCCGTCGCTCTCTGGTGTTTTCCCCGTGGAGGTGCGCGGTTCTGATTGGGATTGGGCCTGTCTGTCAAATGTGAATTTGTCCAACTTAGACTGCGATGTAGTGTTTCGCGGGCCTCTGCCTGCCATAGTGCTTCCAGGTGCACCTGTCGTTCACCGTGTCGTGGTAAATGGTCCCAGGGGAGGGGATCACTGCACTTTGCAGAGTAGGGACGTGTCACCGTGGCGTTTCCAACCTGTTTCTTCCCCTCAGTTAACGGTCATTCAGTCCCGATGACCAGAGCATCCGTGCCTGGCCCTCCCTGTCTTTTTATTTTTTATTATTTTTATTTTTTATTTAGCGCCTCCGGCCGTAGCCCTCCACTGTAATTAAGTTGTCCAGTGTCACTTATTAGGTAGCGACTTTAGCGGCCCCTCAGCCCTCGTGGTGTTGCAGCAATGTCTCTCCCCGATCATTGAAAGTGACTATGGGCCTTTTTGTCAGTTCAGGGCGCTCCCGCCCGGAGTGTGCATATGCAGCACTCTGCCCCGAGCCCACACTGTTGCTGTCTCCCTGCGCACCTCTCTACCTCCAATCGTACGCTGGGGCAAAGTCCGCTGCGTAGTGCTGCTGTGTCTTGCTTCCGAATTAGTGCGAAGAGCTCGATGCGGCGGCGGGATCCGTGGATTGGCTATGCGCTTCCTCCCCCTGTTTCCCGGGGGGTCAGACAGCGAAGCGCCTCACAGGGCCCCTCACCAATCGGGCACCCTGCTCTCCCCACCCCGCTGTTATGATGCGCTGCTGGGGGGACTTAGCTCTTCGCGCCGACGCTGCTCCCTCGCCGCTGCTGCCCGTCCGGACACTCTTCCCAGTCGCCGACTGAGATCAGGAGGTACCCGGGGGGGTCAGGGGAGAGCTCCGGTTGCCGATTCCACCGATATGTCAGGGGGGGGGTCCAGCTAGTGCCCCCTTCCGGTCGCTCTCAGCCGCCTTGCCTCCACTTCCGCCCGGCTGTCATTCGAACCGGAGCTCGGTGTCACAGGTCCAACGCAGGCCCACTGTCAACGGAGGTCATAAGTCCGCCTCCCGGCACCCGATTTCGATCGGCTTTCCTCCAGGTGCTTCCCGCTCGGTCCTGGCCCCAGGTTCCTCCGTCCAGAGGTCAATTAAAACCGGATGAATGTGCGGATTTCCGTGGGGACTCTGCCTCACTCACGGAGACTTACAGCTATGCAACCGCCATGCTTGGCCGCCTAGCCACGCCCCCTCACATTGGTTTTAAAAAATTTTTTTACTTATCACGGGAGGAGGACCGCGTGCCCCACTCCCCCCCCATTCCCTGGCCGATTTGGGCCCTGGAGCTCCCATCTCCCAGGAGTAACACTTTTATGAATGGGGGAGGGGGACTGTGCTGTCCCCTCTCCTGCCAATTTTTGCCCCAGGGACCCCCATCTCCCGGGGCCTGGCCTTTAAAAAAAAATATATTTTTATAAATTATAGGGAGGGCAGAGCGGCCTCTAGTGTGGGTACCCTGGTCTCACCCAGGACACCCACTTTGTAGTGGTGGTGACCGCGGAGAAGCCTCAAAGCCCTGTGGTCCCGGCCCGTTCCCTGCCTCCTGCCAGAGCCACCATTGCTTTGTTGTCAAACCAATTATGCCCTGCTTCCAGCAAGTGAGAAAAACTTTTGTGCTCTCACTTGCTAGTCCCCACAGCTATCTATGGCTCCAGGAAGGGGTTATGTGCCCCCCTTTTTTTATTTTGCCCCGGGAAATGGTGGTCTCTGGGTTTGCAGGGGGCTGTGCTCCCCCGCACTCAATTTAAGAAAAGCCCGGGAGAGGCGGCAGCCCCTGGGGCTGCAGGGAGGGGGTCCACGGCCCCCTGTATTTTTTTTACTTGAAGCACCTGGGTGGTGGCGGTCCATGGGGTGGGGGGGGGCCCCAAGAAGCCTCAACATTTTAAATAAGCCCCGGGAAGGCAGTGGTTCATTGGGCATAGTAAAACCCCAGGAGTTAGGGCCCGTGTGCCCCCGCCTTTATTTGCATAATGCTCCTGGGACCTGGTCCACCCGGGAGCTGATAATTAATGAAAATATTAGGCCGGATCCCAACAAAATGTTTTTTTAAATACTTTTAGGGGCCCTGCTAGGTCCCCATGGGACCCTCCCAAGATGCCTAGGGGGGTGTTGGTGTTTCTACCCTGCCTCCTTTTCTTTTACCTTTTTTTCCCATGTTCAACCGAGTCACAAGACAGCTGCCAACACTTCCTGGTTTGAAGTGTTAGCAGCCAATCAGATCTCAGCACGAGATCAGGAGGGGATGCAGTTCCTCTGCGTCCCTAGATATACAACTGGAAATTTCTTTAAATAACTCTGCAACTACTGAATATATACGTTGCACGGATTTCATATTAGATTAAAGGATTTGGAAAATCAAGAAGTGAGTTGAAATTTCATTACGGAAAGTGAGAATGAAGCAAGAACTATTTTAGATGTCCGATACATACTCTGTTTTGGGGGGGTTTTGTAATGCCTTCAAATGTGGAGTTCCATTCAAGCTGTTAAAGAGGAAACATAACTTGTACTCGTTGGCGGTACTCGTAAGTTGGTGGCAGCACGTACGGGGTCCCGCTTGAGTATTTGGGGGCAGACTGCGAGCCTTCCTGGAGGTGTGTAGCTCTTCTGCCACCCGCCATACTGCGAATCCTTTTTACTTGTTTTTTAACAATTTTTAACAGCTTCTGTAAAATTTGGCTAATTTTAACTGGGAAGTAGCTGTGGTGATTAACAACCTGTACCTGTGCCGAGGTGTGCTTCCCTGCCCCGTTCCACCGTGGCTGTCGTGCCAATTGAGTGGAGGGCGGGTGCCATCTTGGGTGAGGACCCGGATCCCGATGTGGCCGTTCGCTGCGGTCTAGCTGGGGGGCGCTAAGCTACTTACTGCAAATGGCTAGCCGTTCATGCAGCGGACGCGCGCAGCGGGCGTGCCGCCGGCGCGCCTAACGCAAGCCCGTCTGCGCCCGTCCGCGCCCCGTCCGTGCCCGGTGCCAGGCATGCTGCCCAATTGTTGCCAAATATGGCCAATAGAAAGCTCGCTTACTCGTGGGGGGCTCTGCTCGCTGTCAGAAATCCCATTGGCAAGGCAAGTGGGCACGGGGTTGATTTGGCCTAACCAGATATGAAATGTCCGGTTTGTGACTTTTGTTTGGTAGCCCCAGTGCCCCCCCCCCCCGAACAATATTAAGGGCGACTTGAGAATTCAGTCAGCACTTATCAACGCTCGCTCTATGGTCAAGCATTCGGCTGATATCTTTGAGCTTCTAGCAGATGACATGCTGGATGTTCTGTTTATCACGGAGACTTGGCTTAGTAAATCGAGCACCCCAGTAGTGGAACTCTCTATACCTAGAGGTTATAAAATTATAAGGGCGGATAGGGGTGACGGGAGGGGTGACGGGAGAGGCGGCGGGATTGCGGTGGTGCTTAGGGAATCGTGGCGCTTCACTAGTGAAGCTATTAGAGGTGGGGTGGAGGGAGAGACTCTCAATTTTGTGCTGACCATCAATCCCCACTTTACATTAGGGGGGACTCTGGTGTATCACACCCCAGGTCCTCCGGGAGCTTTCCTGAAAACACTCGAGGACATCATTGTTCAACGTTCGCTTCGCTACCCTAAATACCTTCTATTAGGTGATTTTAATATTCACCTTGATACCCCGTCTACTCCGGAGGCCAGGGCCCTTTTGGATGCCCTGTTCCTCGCCCAGCTTAACCAGCATGTGTCACTCCCGTCCCATTCGGGAGGCCACCTCATTGATCTGGTCTGCTCCAACTTCCCCATATCACTTATAGATCCCGAGCCCACATCTTGGACTGACCACTTCCTGATTAGGTTTTCATGGGAGGATATTCGGTCTGGTAGATATTGTACACTTTTCCCTGGTCCACCGGCCAAGAAGGTTAATCTCCCTGCATTCTTAGAGTTCTTGGGTCAGTCCCGCCCTTCTCCTGCTACAGATTTAGAGGGGGCTGTGGCCAGTTTCGATCACTGGATTAGCCAGGGAGTCAGGTCCTGTACAAATGGTAAACGAAGCAGCACCCAGTGCTCTCTTCCCTCGCAGCCATGGTACTCACCCACTCTTAGGGATTTGAAACACGTCTGCAAGAGGTTGGAGCTCTGCTGGCGACAGAACTATTGTGCGTCTGCCAAGGCGGCCTTACGATTAGCACAGAGAGAATACTACACAGCCATCAGAAAGGCTTGGAGCGATTACTTCGCCGGGAGGATTATGTTGGCCCGGAATAACAGTAAGGAAATCTTTACGATTTTGCAGAGTTTTCTCTCCCCCTGCGCGGAACAAAGCACACTACCTATATCTAACGAGTGGTGTGAAGAGCTCTCGTCCTTTTTCATTGACAAAATTGCCAAGATTCAAATGAGTGTAGGCCCTGCGGCTAGGCCCAATGAGATCCCCTCCTCGAATCCCCTTTTAAACCCTCGAGTAGGATCTGTTGTGGTTTCATCATTTTTACCCACTACTGAGGCAGATGTACTGGCCCTCTTGAAGGCCCTCAAGTCTGGTTCCCCAGCGGACCCCTGCGCGGGTCCTAGCGGGTGTAGCTGAGGTAGTCTGCCCAGCAGTAGTGGGTATGGTCAATTCTTCGCTTCAGTTGGGATACGTTCCTACTAAATGGAAACGTGCTAAACTTCTTCCCCTCCTGAAGAAACCTACTCTTGACCCCCTGCAGCCGGCTAACTACCGACCCATTTCGCTGCTTCCAGCACTGGCTAAAGTATGTGAAAAAGTGGTCTTCCGGCAGCTTGAGGCTTTCGTGGAATCCTCGGGGGCTCTCCACCCAGCACAGTCAGGCTTTAGCTCTTCCTACAGCACGGAGACTGTCCTGGTGAGATGTCGGAGGCGATCAGAGAGTGTCTGGACGGGGGCAGCAGAGCTGCCCTGATCTTACTTGACCTCTCTGCCGCCTTCGATACGGTGCCCCACCAGAGGCTTCTTGACAGACTTTCTGCTGTAGGAATTTCGGGTCTGGTCTGGCAATTGATTAAATCCTTTCTGGACTCCCGTTCTCAACAGGTTTGCATGGCCTAATGTTCTTCATCGGTCAGGAATCTGGAGACGGGGGTGCCACAGGGGTCAACCCTTAGCCACCTTCTCTTTAATATCTACCTGACGCCGCTTGTCTACCTGGCCGAGGAATTGGGGGCTAAGGTGACTGCGTACGCAGATGATACGCAGTTGCTCTTTACCTGGAATGATGCTACCTTGAACAACGATAGGGCTCAATTATGCCTAGCCTCAGTTTTTCAATGGTTGGCCGAGGCTTCCCTCAAATGTAATGAGGATAAGTCGGAGATCCTTCTCTAGGGCCAGTTTCTGGAGGATTTCAGGACTCGTGTGTGGCCCCCTGGCTTCCCTTGCCCGGTTTCCAAATCAGGGCCAGCTAAGAATCTGGGCATCTGGTTCAGCGAGGACCTTAGCTTCTCCGACCACATAAAAAAGCTTACGGGTATCTGTTTCAGGACCCTCAAAACGCTTAGGAAGTTTTTCCCCCTGCTTCCGAGGACAGCGAAAGAGATGGTCACCCGCGCCCTGATTGTGTCAAGACTTGATTACGCCAATGCCCTGTTCCTGGGGCTGCCAGCCTATCTGCTGCACAGGCTTCAAATTATTCAAAATGCTGCAGCAAGGCTCCTTTTTAATGCCCCAACGTGATCTAGCGTGCGTCAGTACCTACGGGAACTGCACTGGCTTCCGGTAGTACAGAGGGCGCAGTTCAAAGCGATTACTTTGACCCACAGAGCACTTCATGGTCTGGGCTCCATCTATCTTAGGAAGCGTTTCGCTTTCTACGTGCCTAAACGCCACCTGCGTTCAGCGTCACAACGCCGGATGGTGGTCCCTCTCTTCCGCAGAGTCAGATTGGGAGGCAAGTCTATTTCAGTCAAAGTGGCAGAAGCTTGGAACTTACTCCCCGCTGATCTCCAACATATTTCGGAGTTTCGGATTTTTAAGAAGCAGCTAAAAACGCACCTGTTCAGCATGATTTACTAACTCCATGCTTCCTCATTTGCTCTTTTCCGCGCCAGGACACTCAAGAGTAACAGTGCGCGTTACAAAAACTACTATAACTATAACATATCTACTTTTGATTTTTCATTGTGGGTCAGGTGCTTGCTGACTTCATTCTCCAGGCCAATTAAATCGATCTGTGTAAATGTTTTGCTATTTTTTGTGAAACGCAATTAATTCCTTACATTTTGTGATGTCCTAGTACTTGTGAGTGGTCCACTTTTTTTTGTTTATGGAATTTTAGTTATCGAATCATTTATGTATTTCTGACTCAATGTGGGAAATCCCTGGTAAAGCAACTAGAGTAACATACACTTCTGCTCCAATAAGTGATAACACATTTGTTATCAGAAGCACATTTTGCGCAGTCTAAACCTTGATAGTGAACGCAAACATATGGATCTAGGAAGTATCTAAAATCTCCATTCACATATCTACCCTTAGGTTCCTCACATTAATTAATCCATCAGTAGAACGTATACAGTAATTGTCAATCTGGTGTCTGACCCAGTAGTTGCAAGGAGACACTTAATTTTCTGCATTCAGGATTACCTTGCATTGAGAACGGGCTGAGGAGGCAGTCAGCTTGCTGGTTTTGGACTGGTTACTTTTGTAGCCATCATCTTCTGCCTTTTCCTTCAGCATCTCATAGTTGCAGCAAGCATAGAGAACCTGGCTTAGAAATGGCTTTGTAGTGGAAAATGTGCAGAAAGAAGGACTACTATTTTTCTGAGGAGGTTACATTTCTTCAAGGACTCCTAATGGCTTATTGTCCATTTATAGACTGATATTTACGTAACATCACTCCAGCTGATTTACCAAAGGAACCATTACAAATATCGAATCAATATCAGTGACTTTCCATCATACTTCATCAATCAATCAATCAATCAGGTCATTTGTAGAGCGCACTACTCACCCGTAGGGTCTCAAGGCGCTGGGAGGGGGGGGGGGTGCCGCTACTGCTCGAACAGCCAGGTCTTGAGCTTCTTCCTGAAGGAGAGGTGGTCTTGGGTCAGGCGCAGGTCGGTCGGCAGGGAGTTCCAGGTCTTGGCAGCCAGGTAGGAGAAGGACCTTCCTCCTGTTGTCGCTCTTCGGATGCGGGGGACGGCGGCGAGGGCGTGGTTGGTTGATCTGAGGAGGCGCTTGGGAGTGTAGAAGTTGATCCGGTTGTTGAGGTAGCTTGGGCCTTGGTCGTGTAGGGCTTTGTGCGCGTGGGTGAGGAGCCGGAAGGTGATTCTCTTGTTGACCGGGAGCCAGTGCAGATCTCTCAGGTGTCCGGAGATGTGGCTGCGACGGGGGATGTCGAGGATGAGTCTCGCCGAGGCGTTCTGGATCCGCTGGAGTCTCTTCTGGAGTTTGGCGGTCGTTCCGGCGTAGAGGCGGAGGTATTCAGTATGTCGTCGTCCCCCCATCCATCCTTAACCCTGAGGGATAGCTCACCTTTTTAAAAGAGTAACTTCTTGAACCACGCAAGCAAAAAGTTATTGTAGTATTGGGACAAAACGAATGTTGTGTGCACCTCTACCTTGTCCTCGGGTTGTAGTTAAACCATATGTTCCGTTTTCATGAGTTGCCAACTTACATGTACTTCCGAACTGCGGTTTGACTATGAATGCATATGCTAAGACTGTAAAGATCTATATACACCAAACAGACATTCTCCATTTTTTTCCCCAATTTCTCTTATTTGCAGAAAAAGAAAACAAGACATTGATTTAAAAAAAAAACTATAAGAAATATTTCAGCCTTTTCCATCTGAAATGTTCTGCAGCATATAAACTTTAAAATATCACAGTAAGGAATAGAATGTGTTCCTCCCTGCTTCTGTTCTTAGGTTCCTTCACAAGTTGCCATTCCAAGCCATAATTTGCTTAATTCACGAATATCTTACAGCAGGAGGTCAAAGATCTTAGCTGCAATATGCCCCTTCTCGCCTTAAAGACAGCTTTGCTTCACCGACTTTTAGTTTCTCCAACAGCAAAGAAAGCCAGCACTGCATGAAATGCTTTTCAAAGGCCAGCTTTTATCTTTAGAACGAACATTTTCTCAGTTTGACACCTAGGTGGCAATACCAATTTACAAAAACACCAGACTATGGACAACTTTAACTCTGTTTTCTGAAACCGATGGGCCTTTATAGAAGATATTGATGTAGAAATGCAAGTACTGCTGCTTGCAGGTGGGAGGTTGTGTTCTTAAAAACCTTGATCATGGCTTGTCCATCTACATAGCTACTATAACCATTAATTCCCCCCTCCATCCATGTATTCATTCTTTCAAATAAGCAGTATATCCATCCATCTATATCAATACTTACTGATTGCAACAGTGTGCGTTTAACATAATTTCACAATGGTGCATATCACTCAAATGAAAGCAAAAAAAAAAAACAGGAGGCAGCAAACATACAGGCAAATGTGAATATATTTCCTGTATTTCAAAGGAATGTTTCAAAATGGAAAATAGATTAGAATTCAGTTAGACAACTAATTGATGAACTCATAATAAAAATAACACGAATACCGCCAAAATATGAGGTCATGATGATTTCTCACAAGGCCCAGGGGCAATGTTTACTTAGGAGCGTTTTCAAATTTTTATGACTGTTTGCTTCGAATAATGAATCATTCTGCAAGGAAATATATGAGTCAGCAACAAAATCCCTCTATTCCTTCGAGAGATTCGAGACAATGTTTTAGGCACTTTAAATCCATATGAGACTGAAAATGCAAATAAGCGTTGATAAAAAAACTCCTTCTTTTAAGGACGAAGAAAGACCAAAAAGGAGGGCAGTGCAGATGAAAGCAATGAATTCTTTATTAGTATAGGCTTATGATGGAAACCGAAGGAACAGGCCCATTAATGTAGGAGACATATCCGAATGACACATAAATTTCACTCAAAACTTGTGGCTAAATGCTGAGTTTCTGGGCACTTTGAGATGTTTTAAAACGCTCATTTAAAAATGCTGCACCATTAAAAAGACAAATTAAACCCACCGATACTATTATGTTGTGTTGATATTGTGAAATCTGTTGGTTTGATTGTTGGCCCACATGATTCTGAATACAGTATACATTAAAGCCCTAAGGAGGTTCGCTCTGTCACTGTGGTTACTTCCCTCCTCAACGTAAACAGCCTTTACACTTCCTCTGCCGGGGAACGTATGGTAAGCATCCCAAAAGACAAAATGCCCTTCAAAATTTCAATCCTCCATGCGCTATCGGTGTTTAGGACAATACTGTGTCAACATTGCACTTACACAAAATAAATTCAGCACTATTTTTGTGCACTGGAGCAAACAAATTTTGCTCCTGTGCGTAGACGAAATGTATAGAAGTAGATGATGTAACTGTAGTTATTTGGTGGATTTATTTCTTCTAAATAAAATGATATGTGCAACATAGTTGTTGAAAAAGAATTTCTGCTACTTGCATAACTTTTTTTAAATCAATTTGCGCAGAATGATTGAACATGTTTTTCTCTTACAAAATAAAAAATGGGTAAAAAATGGCTTACCTCAAACTTACTTTACTTTCCTCATTGAAAAGTGAACAAAATGGATTAGATTTTGCTGTTTCGTAAATTAACATGTTGCAAACTGCGAGGTCAGTTTACTTGATTAAGTGTATGTACTTGGCGCCAAAATCTGTTTTCTCGATTCCTTAGTACATAAGTAGTAAAAACAGTGCTAAATGATTTGTTCAATTTTTTTGCACCACTGCAAATGGTAATGGGGCTTATTGGGAATTCTGTCACCAGAATTTCCTTTTTATATGCAGTTCTCGGTGTGAGATAGCGGATTAAAATATAATTTAAAAACAAGGGTTCTTTAGGGCTGGGTGATATTTTTTAATTCAAATTTGGATTCCTTTTTATTAACATAAGACGCAATTAACCAACAACTCGAAAACTAGTTTTAAAGATCATCATGACTAATTGTGTCGGCCCGAAGATACCCCACTTTACCAACGCACAACCCGAATACCCTCTCAAAACAAGTGCCCAGCCATGTCAATATAATTGTTCAGAGCAGCTTCGGTGACCTGACCTGCTGCTCTAACCTGCCTCCGTCGCTTTGTGTGGCTTACAAGATTGACCTAACATGGACAATTCTGCTGAAGGGAGGCAAAGTGATAAACAGGGCGAACAATGCGGCAACCGCGTTGAACACATCGTCCCATTCTCTGGCTGCAAAGCCCTTTACCAGCAAGCCATGCATGTCATTTGCGCCGCCGCGAGATTCCGTTATCTGCCCGGGACCCACGAACGGCAAAATCAGCCCCGTCAAGACGTGAACCTTTGACCTTCAGGTTGCGCATCCCGCGCGGCTGCTGCATCTGCAAACAGAGCTGTTTATCTGGCCTCCAGATAATGCAGTCAATCTAACGAGGGGCGCCGACTGAGTGTTAACTGCTCGCACACAGGGCGCTGTGTCCAACACATCAACACGTCAAGAGTCTAAAGCAGAAAGAGGGCTCTCGCTTGAGAATCGCTGCTCTGCAAAAGTAAAAATACTTCTATTAAAAAAAAAATCGGTTCTCGTAAACTGTAGCTTAATAATAAATGCATTGCTACTGGTGCTCCTCGTTGTTAAGTTAAACCACGAAAAAGACAGTTGCCCTGAAAATACACAAACGGCAAGGACGTTGGGTTATCAGAATTCCCGCCAATTTCTAATGAGGTGGTCGAGACGTTGGCTGATAAACCAGCTCTCGATTTATGTCTATTGTGCTGCTTATTATGTATTACCCGTTGTTTGTTTAATTCCTCCATTAGTTTAAAAATAAGTATATACGGTTCAAACGTCAAATACGGCAGCAGTAAATGAAAGCGCTAGTAATTTGAAAAAAAGAGACCGTAAAATTATAGTTAGTTGGAACCAGCCCTGCAAAGTTATAGCCCTAAATAACTTTTTCCTATTTTTTTCCCAAATGTGTTCTGAAAACTGGAGCCATTGATAACAGCATAACGCTACTACTATTTATATTATATACGCACACACCACTTTATAAGGGTCACTGAAGGCATAGAGACGTTTATTGACAACATAACATTTTTAAAATCCATACGCACGCTCAGCCTGCCCGCCCCCTCCTGCGGTTATAAAGAACCACGTGTTCCATAATGTGTCACCATACTATCTAGAGTCATTAATAACGCTTGTTTTTGGATCATGGAAGTATGTAATGGAACTTAAAAGAGAGATAAGCTGCTTAAATCATAAAAGGGAAAGCGAAACTAATAGTATTCTCGTCTTGTATCCTATTTCAAAGTGGAGCCCTTATAACATAAAGATCGGTTTAGTTCAGGGCCGGTTTCCATGCACAGCCGCGCTCGTGTCATTGCTGTGTGCTGAACTTGCAGCGGCTGCTGCCACCTATCGGATTAGAACAGTACATTTACATTTCACTATCTCTTCCTCCTGGGCCGGGCGTGTGCAGAATCTGTGAGCACTTTTCTTAACAGCAGGTGTTCCCAAGTGTACTGTACATTTACATCAAATACATTAGTTTAAAAGCTTTTTCATGTTTTCAAAAGTAAACAACTTCTGCCGGAAACAGAGGCAGTCAGGTGATTTCGGTTAGGAAAACATATATGTCCCCAAATATAACTTATTGGCTCAATAAATGCAATCCTGCAGAACGGCAAAGATTCCTTGTTTGTTAAACTTGTTTCTCCAGACCAAGGTGGTCAGTAAAGCTCTCCATTAACAATGGCAATATTCGGTCAAACGCGTAATGAATATAGCTTCCATAGCCCAGAATATACATATATATTCCCTGAGAAAAACAAGGTTATAGGGACCTTATAGTTAGGAAATAAGAGTTTAAAAAAAAACTGAGAAATTCACTGAAAAAAATCAAAGGCTACAGGGAGGTTAAAGTTATGCTCAGATTTCACTCGTACAAAACCATAGAAATTCAGCAGTTATAGTTACCTGAGCTAACTATAACATACTCACGCCCCACAATGCACTGCTTATGACCTCACATATTACGTTACTCATGACATGGTCAGTGGCATCACTGATGACATCATCCAGTGAGTGGAATTTTTTTGTAAACGTTTATGATTGTTAAACATATATACTAAGCTACTACAAAACTTAAATGAGTATACTTCTGAGTGATACTATTTCTAACAAATTGTGTGAGTGGCTGTGTGACTGTGTGTGAGTGGGTGTGGGGGTGGCTGTACAGGTGTGTGACTGGGTATCTGACTGGATGTGTGAGTAGCTGTGTGGGTGGGTGAGTGAGTGGGTGAGTGAGTGGCTGTGTGAGTGGCTGTATTTGTGAGTGATGGGTGTGTCAGTGACAGTGTGAGTGAGTGAATGGCTGTGTGGGTGTGTGAGTGTGTGTGAATGACTGGGTGAGTGTGTGGGGTCTGAAAGGCTAGATGATTGAGTGCCTGGATGAGTAAGTGGATGTATGGGTGAGTGAGTGGGTATTTGAATAAGCGAGTTGATGTGAAAGTGGCTGGATTGGAGAGTGTGTGTCTGGGTGAATGGTTGTATGGGTGAGTGAGCTGATGTATGAGTGCTTCTATAGATGTGAGAATGGGTATGTTAGTGGTTGTGTTGGTATGTGAGTGTGCTTGTATGGGTGGGTGAGTGGTTGTGTTGAGAGAATGTATGGGTGAATAAGTGGATGTGTGAGTAACTGCATGGGAGAGTGTGTGGCTGTGTTAGTGGCTGAATGGGCATGTGACTGGTTGCATGAGTCCTATATGGGTGTGTGGTTTTGTGAGTGTCTGTATGAGTGAGTCAAAGGGTGTGTGAATAATTCTATGGGCCTGTAAATGGGGTTGTCAGTGGTCTATGAGAGGTTGAATAGGGGTGTGATTTGGTGTTTGAGTGATTCTGTTGATGATGTCATCAGTGATTTCATTTCAGATGTCAGTGATATAATCAGTGATGTCACTGACCATGTCATGAGTGATGTAATATGTGACGTCATAAGTAATGCATTGCGGGAACGTAAGTTATAATTGGCTCAGGTAACTATTACTGCTGAATTTTGTATGGCTTTGCACGAGTGAATTCTGAGCCTAACTATAACGTCCCTGTTACTTTTGTTTTTTTCAGTGAATTTTTATGGTTTTATAAAGTCTATTTCCTAAATATAACGCCCCTGTAACGTTTGTTTTTTTCCAGCTAATTTCTAAGTTTTAACATTTTTTATTTCCTAACTGTAACCTGTGAACTATGAGAGAGGGTATGTGAGTGACTATATAGGTTACTGCCTGGGTGTTTAAGTATCTCTATGGGTCCGTGAGTGAGTGTGTGAGTGGTTGTATGGGTCAGTGAGTAGGTGTGTGTGTGTGGCTCTATGGGTTTGTGAGTGGGTGTATGACAGGCTGTACGGGTCTGTGAGTGGATGTGTGAGTGCCTGTGTGGGTCTGTGGCTGGGTGTGTGAGGAGCTGTGTGGGTCTGTGATTGGGTGAGTGAGTGGTTATGTGGGTGTGTGAGTGGGTGTGTGCGTAGCTGTGTGGGTTTGTGAGTGGCGTCTGTGATTGGGTGTGTGAGTGGTTATGTGGGTTTGTGAGTGGTTATGTGGGTGTCTGAGTGGGTATGTGAGTAGCTGTGTGGGTGTGAGTGGGTTTGTGAGTGGCTAGATGAGTTAGTGAGTGGGTGTGTAAGTAGCTGTATGGGTCACTGAGTGGATGTGGGAGTAGCTGTGTGGGTGTGTTAGTGGGTTTCTGAGTGGCTTTGTGAGTGGCTGTATGGGTCTGTACAGTGGGTGAATAAAGGGTGCAGTGCCTCCGATCAGCTCTCAGCAATCCAGCTGTGTGCGACTTACTGGTGGTAAAAGGAAGGGTTCTTGGCCCAAACGATCCTCAGCATCCAAGGGGACTTCATCCCCCGACTAACAGTGCACAAGGAGGCATGTTTGCAGAGTTGTGGAGAAAGGGGACAGGTCCTCCGGCCAGCTCCCAGCCATCCCACGGTGTAGGACTTACAGACAGTAACAAGAGGGGTTCTTAGCCCCCAACGATTAGTCGTGTCTAAAATCCCTATGTAAAATTGTATAGGAAAAAGATGTTCTGGGACCCCCCCTTTCTCTGCTCCAACCCCACAACTTTCAAAACACATGCTGAACCAACTGTAATACTAGATTTGAAAATTTTGTGACAATTCATCGAACAGCACCAAAGTTATTGGCAAAACAAAAAATGCTTTTCCTATGGAAACTAGATCGGAACAAAAACAACTATCTACTGGTGACCCCCAGGAGGTTGAGGTTCGTGTTCTCTCTCTCTCTCTCTCTCTCTCTCTCTCTCTCTCTCTCTCTCTCTTATACCGTAGAATAATATATGCAATAATAGAAAAAGGATGCTGCAGAATAATCGGATGAATCAGTAAATCAGACTCTTATCATTATAGATCTAAAAACACAAACATTTGATCAAATTCATCCTTGCCGAAGGCCAATGCAGAAAGTACTATACTTAGTATTACAGTTTATTTGATCAAACAAGTTACAGGACACGGTGTGCAATGTAACCCATTAAATAATACTGAATTAAAGGCAAAACGAGCATTGACAACGACAACGGGTCTCATATTGGCTATAGCCTTTGACTTTGCAGAGGTGAATGCTTGTATTGTTATGATTTTTGCAAAACTTTGTTGGAGGAGCCGCCAGGCTCTCACCGATTAAAAAAAAAAAACAATAGGCGTAAAGCACAAATAATATTTTGGTCTGAAAAGCCATAGTAGTTCCTTGCACTGAAGGAAACTACTTTGTGTGAGGGTTTCTTACTTGTGAAAGAGCAGAATGGCATAATTCACAGGGAAGTTACCAAATAGCTCAAGTGGGCTGTGGTACTTGTAATGGCCATCTAACTCCTCCCCCACGGTGGCAGGCTGCCCCAGACCACACCATGTACATCTTCTGGCTAGGTATAGCAAATCTACCCATATCCGATGGCCCCTCCATTCTGCTGTGCTGCCCCAAATCCTCTGTCTTCAGTGTGTGACGTGCCCCTGCTGAGTAGGCATTCCTCGCATTCCTACAAGCCCCGGAGGGTACTCCTGCTCCACTGCAGCCCAATGAGTGGCCTGTTGGGACTGTCAGCAGACAGAATTACGTGGCTCAAGCAGAATTCGTGCAACATTGGGTTGCCTGTAACAGACTGAGGAGAATAAAGGAAATCATTAAAAAAACGAAGAAAATCACAAGAGGGAACAGAATATATAAGGACAAAATGGGGTACACTACTGGCCAAATTAATAAAGAAGTTCACACCTTCTAACCTGCTACCCCCACAATATAAACCCTGCATAGAGGAAGCACCCCTAGGATAGACCCATAGCCAGCATCAGCCTACATGTCTCAGTAAACAACAATGCAAGCTTCCACGCCCAGAGCCATGTGCACTAAAGCCAACCCACCATGGCTGATGAGGACAACGCCGCACCCCAGCAGGGCCTGCAATGTGGACAGTTGACCCCCGCAACATGCGCTCCTGGGAGTGCAGCAACCTTTTAATCAACTTGCTTACCCAGCTACTGCATCACTACGCTGGAAAACATGGGTTGGAAGGCTGGAAAATTACTTTGTTGTAAGCCGCGAGACCGATGGAGCCATCAAACCCCCTCTCCTGCTACACTATACAGGTGAAGAAATCTATAAATTATTCGAGCATCTCCCAAACACAGGCACGGCCAATGACTATGACACTGCTGTGGGCGCCTGGCAGTGAGAAGCGGAGTCCATAGATGCATTTTATGCATGCTAATGGGCACTTGCCAGCACATGCACAGCAGAGGACCAGCCTAAAGAGATAAGGGTATAAATCATCGGGAGCTGCAGGAATAAGACTCTCAGAGGCCTCATCCTGAGGCAGCCCAATATCAGCCTCAATGACATCTCACCATGGCCCCATCCCAGGATCTGTCCGCAGCCCGAGCCGCCAAAATGGATGTCGCAATCATGCAACAGCCTGAAAAGATTCCCGCTGTGAAAATGGAGCACATAGATGCCATCCACATGAAGGGAAGTCTAAACAAACCCAAAGCTCAAGTCACCACTCAGCAAGGGCACCGCAGCAAGTACTGCGAACGTGAAAAGCACCTCCTTAATGACTGCCCTGCGTAGGGCTGTAAGTGTTTGAACTGTGATAAGCTAAACCACTTTGCGACTGTATGCAGAGGACGACCCAGGGGAAGAGGCACAAGGGGCAGGCGAGCCCCTAACAGGCCATACAGCAACTGACACTGGATGACCCCGAATCACAAAGCACCGCCAAGTCATCACAACTCTACCAACATCAACTCGAAGACTTGTCGCTAGATGGTGATGAAGAGGAAGCCTTCCTCATCTCATTCACCTATGACCTGAACCGGCATAGGCGACCACAACACCCATGCATGGTCCAGATTGCCGGTTCAGACATCAAGGCCACCATCGATACCGGCATCTCAATAACTGTGATAGGAATCCAACAATACCAACGCCTCCAGCCAGGACCACATCTCTCCCTGACAAATACAAAGATCTTCAACTACGGTAGCCAGTCCCCACTGCCCCTGGAAGCACAGATGACAGTCCATGTTAAGTTGGAAGATCAAGAGATCACAACCAGGTTCCACACGGTCAACAAGGAGGTCGACACCCTCATCGGGAGCCACACGGCAGAAGATCTGGGCCTCGTGTCCTTCGCACAGAATGCAACTGCCTGCCAGGTCGATGAACTCCTGAACCAGCACCCTGAACTCTTCAAAGGACTAGGGTGCTTGAAAGCCCCACCAATCAAACTTCATATTGATAAGTCCATCAAGTCAGTCACCCTTCATCACTGACAAGTACCTTTTCATCTAAGGCCACTTGTTAAACAAGAGCTAGACAAACTTAAGAGCCAAGGCCTCTTGTCTCCTGTGTTTGCATGAAACATCTTCACGTTGGATTTGAATGGATAAAATGAATTGAAGTAACTAAATGAAAGGGATGAACAGCAAATGGAAAAAAAAGAAAAACATGAAAAAAGAATAAGTTGAAATTTCAGAAAAAAGATTTGATTGATTGGATTCATTCAAATAATGTTGGCTGTGCTGCTTGAAGGGGAACCGAATCTGAGTTCCCTCAGTGTTCTATTTATGTTGTCAAAAAGGTGCCTGAGCAACACCATGAGTTTCCCCCATGGACATTGCAGAGAAGCTGAAACAGCTAGGGAAAAAGCGTCTCTGCATCAACATGCGTCTTTCAAAATCAGGCCATTAAGCGAGAGAGACACGTAACATCCACAATGGATGACATCATAGCCGACCTCAATGGGATGAGGTGGTTTTCCAAGCTAAACTTTAATGCAGGATACCATCAATTGCTCCTCTCCGAAGAAGGCAGATATATCATCACATTTCGGAAACACCTGCGGTTGCGCCAGTACAAAAGACTGAACTTTGGCATTTCTTATACAGCAGAGGTCCTCCAGGATGCCATCAGGGAGACACTGTCTGGCCTCCAGGATATAAAAGGAAGTTGGACCAGCAAGGGACTTTGTTCAAGTATTATTTGTCAGCGTGTTAGGACTCTGTTATAATAAATCTGAGCACCTAATTGTAATCAATCAATCGCTGTGCTAATTTAATAACTTCAGATCATAATCAATACATACAATGTTACCACACTAACAAAGTAAATAATGCAAAAACCAGGGTTTTATATTGTCTGAATATTATTATTTTCTTTCTCAAGACAAAAGGTATGATTTTTTACAAAAGAAGAAAACAAATTCTTACAAAATAGGGTACATACACAAAATGTTCACATCAAATATACACAGTACAAATTATATAATCCTTTAGTATATCTGAGAAAGTCCAGACTGCTAAACACAAGATAACATTGTGACTTCAACTAAACAGAAGAAAATCAAAAATGGTATAATGAATTACATGCAGGCTTGGACTAATTAGTCGACGTTTCGGTCTTTTAGAGATTATTCATCAGACCATCATCAGGACAAGGAATTTCTACATATAGTAGATGACCCTTTATGCCAGATAGATTCTTATTTTCTACGTAGACAGCGTACATCAAAATATTTGGCTAGTTGGCGACAAAGAAAATGAGTTCTTGTGCATCAGAGTTGCTTGAATTCTACGCTGTCTACGTAGAAAATAAGAATCTATCTGGCATAAAGGGTCATCTACTATATGTAGAAATTCCTTGTCCTGATGATGGTCTGATGAATAATCTCTAAAAGACCGAAACGTCGACTAATTAGTCCAAGCCTGCATGTAATTCATTATACCATTTTTGATTTTCTTCTGTTTAGTTGAAGTCACAATGTTATCTTGTGTTTAGCAGTCTGGACTTTCTCAGATATACTAAAGGATTATATAATTTGTACTGTGTATATTTGATGTGAACATTTTGTGTATGTACCCTATTTTGTAAGAATTTGTTTTCTTCTTTTGTAAAAAATCATACCTTTTGTCTTGAGAAAGAAAATAATAATATTCAGACAATATAAAACCCTGGTTTTTGCATTATTTACTTTGTTAGTGTGGTAACATTGTATGTATTGATTATGATCTGAAGTTATTAAATTAGCACAGCGATTGATTGATTACAATTAGGTGCTCAGATTTATTATAACAGAGTCCTAACACGCTGACAAATAATACTTGAACAAAGTCCCTTGCTGGTCCAACTTCCTTTTATAACGAATATTGCCCGAACCCGCAAGGGTAGATTGGGTTGCTCACCTCAATATTGTATCTGGCCTCCAGGATGTCATGAATGTGAGTGATGACATCCTGATACACTCCACAATGGTGGAGGAGCACCACAGACACCTGTGAAATGAAATGAAATGAAAATTGTATTTATAGAGCGCATTGTACCCTAAGGCCTCGTAGCGCTTATGGATTGCAGAAAGATGGACAAGGGATCAAGGGAGATTGCAGAAAAGATAAGTCTTAAGAAGTTTGCGAAAGATCAAGATGTTGGATTCGCTGCGCAGAGAAAGAGGCAGCGAGTTCCACAAATTGGAAGCATTCAGGGAAAACCTGTGAGCCACACTAACATGCCTGTAGGAGCACAGCATCACCCTGCATAGGAAAAAATGCTCCTTCTTCCAAAACAGTATCAAGTTTTTCGGCTACGTGTTCAGTCAGGATGGTGTGCAGGTCAAATCCTGAAAGTCACAGACCATACAACAGGCCCAAGCCCGAACGACCATCTCAGAATTCTGAAGTTATCTAGGGATGGCCACCCACTGTGGTAGGTTTATCCCTAACTTGGCTCCATCGCTAAACCTCTTAGAGCCCTAACCACGTTCAACATCCCCTGGAGATGGGACATTACTGAAGAAGATGCATTTCAAAAGGTGAAGACAGCCCTGCTGAGCAAGACCACCATGGATACTTTGATACGAAGAAAAGAACAGAACTGCTAGTCAATGCCAGCCCAGTTGGCTTGGGAGCCATGCTCTCCCAGGAGATGGAGCCTGGGAGTTGGGCCCCTTTAGCTTTTGCCAGCAAAGCACTGGCGCCGATGGAAACATGTTACTCTCCAATTGAGAGAGAGGCACCCGCCATTAAATAGGCCTGTGGACATTTCTCCATGTACCTCTGTGGAAGACTGTTCAGAGTAGTCACTGATCACCAACAACTTGTCCTCCTATTCTGTGGCTCTGCCCGCACCCTCCACTATGAATTTAGATCTGGAAATAAAGATGGACAACATACCGCCTTTCCAAGGATATGAGTTTTAAGATCGGCTAGAGTGCCTAGGGATAGGACACTGCTGAATCATGCCCCAAAGATAGCAAGTGAATGGAGAGACAGAGGCGTTCATGCGGACACTGAATACAACTCTCAGAATCGCAATAGCAGAAGGAACTAACCCCGAAATCAGCCTTCAGAAGTTTTTGAGGGAATACAGAGAACACCGCATTCCACCAGTCAACACTCTCCTTGGTATCTAATGCTCAATTGTCACCGATGGGACACAATCCCAGTCCATTCTAAGTGGATTCCACCACAGTATGACCCAATGGGCACCCAGACCAATGTACGCGCTAGCCTTAAACGGAAGCCGCTACCTGGGTGATCTCACTGGGTGAGAAGGTGTTGCTCAAAGACTGCCGACCAGGGTGGAAATTCCGAACACCTTTCGAGACTGGAGTATGGATTGTCACTCAGATGAATGGGACTATGGTCACTGCCTGCAAAGGAGGTGAGCTAGTCACTAGGAATATATTATGGTTCAGGAAAGTGGATTTCCCCAGCTCGTCTGAACAGGAAGAGGAAGAAGGTGATGCGATGTGGGAAAACCCTCAAGGACCTGAAAGCCAAGAAGAAGCCGGCCACAGTGACAAGACCCCGGGTCAAGGCAGTACTGACACCAATTCCGAGGCCAACTCTCGAAGCAGCCAAGGCTCTGAGGAGATGAAGGGACATTCCCGTCATCAATGGTATCACCTCAGGCCTAAACTGCCATCGAGCAAAGGTTCAGACACTTTGCCTGCCGAGTGCAACAGCAGAGTTCATTTCCAAGTTGGGAAGAGATGTAATGGCCACTTAGCCCCTCCCGCACAGTGGCAAGCTGCCCAGGAACCACACCATGCACATCCTGTGGCCAGAAGTTATATAATAAACGGTCGGGGTCTGCTCGTGTTCTTCCGGCCCACACAAAGTACCTAGTGTGTGTGCATAATTTTTGGTCCTGCTGCGTATAGGCCCAGTCGCCTGGGCTCCGCAATTCAGTGCTGCAGCCCCTGATACACTACTAGCCCATGCTGTATGCTGTAGTGGGCGGAAGAAAAATGTGAACAACAGACCACTAGATGAAGATGGCTGTCTGAAAGCACCTACAAGTAAGTATATTAAATATTTAATTTAAATAAAATCAGAAGGTCCAAGCTAATGCCAGACCAAAAAGTTTTACTTCCAAATGTACGGTAAAAAAATAAACCAACTTGACTAAAGTGCGTGCTCTTTACACAGATTGAACTTTTTTCACTTTGAATTCTGAGCAACAGCACATAATACAATTAAACTACAGAACACCAATATGCTTCCTGCTTCAAATGTGTGCGCCTTTAGAAAGGAAAATCACATCATGGTGATTGTATTTTGTACTGTTTTTATGTAGTTTCTGTGCATCTCAAAACAGAAATACAGTACAATGGTTACGTCAAACTATGATGAGGATTTTTGGAGAGGGTGGCGTTTAAAACATTACACAATGACTGTAGTTGTTAAATTAATTTTATTTGCATTATGATAATAGAGTGCTGTGCAACCGTAGAAAAAAATCAAATAAAATAAAAGTGACTGTACTTATATTTCTTCCAGCCCAAAGCTCTACCCAGAATGGTCGGAAGTTCTGCCACCTCCATTGGGGGACTGCCTACTCTGTGTGATGACTTGCCCAAGTTACACCTCCTGATACTGGAGCCTGCTCACACAACACTACTTTGTAAACTGTGAATCAAAAGTATTGCCACACAAATTAACCTTTACTCCCTGCAGAACTCACCTTTGACATTGGGCAAGCTGGGGCTCCTCATTTATCCGGGTAACTTACCGCACCGTATTATTTATCCAATTACCGTGCCTATAGGCTGCAAGTTTGAAGTGCGTCCCATTTGAGCTCACGGACCTATGGGGGCTCAATCCTTGGGGTTTTACCTGTCCTTATCTTCTAATAAATCTTTGGCTGATGACCTGAGCTACCGGGCTTTGGGACACGCAAGGGAATTCCTTTCCTCTTTGAATGACAGTTAATCTTTAATCTCCTTCAATATGCCAATTTTAAAGTCTTAGGTGACTTGAATTTATATTTGGATAACGCTTCTGACCCTCAAGCTATACTTTTTTAAAACAATTTTTATTAAGATAATTAGTGCATTTCCATGACAACATAATTTGCATGACGTGTAAATAGATCACAGTATTAGACATACAATTTTCTGTACAGTTCTCATAGTCCCACATTTGGATGCCACCCTTTCGTAACCCTCCCTCGTACATATGATTATTCTCTAACAGTCTGCTCCGCTTAGGGTATTCAAGCACTCGTATCCGAGTCAGAGTCCTCAGGAGGCGGTAGTTCACATATATCTCCCCGATAGGAGTTCCAGGCCCCCCAGACCTTTTCCCAATTTTTCGGACAGCCGCGGTGAATAAAAACTGGCCTTTTCGCTACCATTGCCAGGTCCATATCTTTGCTCCACTGGGCCAATCCTAGACCTCCAGCGCTGGGCAATATTCCGCTTTGCTACTGTCATGCCAAGGGTCACCCATCCCTGAGCTGTCGTGTTAAAGTCTGTTGGTTCCCATATATTGAGCAGGAAGCACCGCGGCTCCGGCAACACAGTGACTCCTGTGACCTGGGAGAGCATCCTCATGACTGCCATCTAGTATCCCTCTATCCTGGGGCAGCTCCAGATGGTATGGTAGAATGTCCTTGGCTCTCCGCACCCCCTGAGACAGTGCGGCGTGTCGGTCCGTCCAATTCTATGTAGGAATACCCTCATGTAGTATGTGCGGTGGAGAATTTTTAGTTGAGCAAGCCGCAGCCTTGACGGAATAGCCGCCTCCCGAGGAGAATCTAGCGCCTCCCTCCAGCCCGCCTCGTCAATGTCTCCCACCTCCCTTTCCCATGTGGTCTTAACAGTCTCTGTGGGGTCAGGTCTATTATTAACTATTTTCGTATACGTCATCGAGATTGCCTTTTTTTGAAGATGGTCCGCCAGGAGTCTGTCCTCCAATGGCGAGGATTCCTCCGGGGTCGTGTCTGGTGGCAAACCTGACTGCAGTGCGTGTCTAATCTGCATATAGCGGAACCTTTCAGTCTCTGTTAGACCATATGTGGCCTGCAAATGAGCGAATCCACCCGTCTGCCACAAGTCCCCTACTGTTGAAATTCCTATGATGTCCCAGTTGCGGAACCCCTTGGTGTTGCCCAGCATTCCCAGTTTTTTTGTGTCCCATAGTGGCATTGCCTGTGTGATCACTCCCTCCCATCCCAGCGAGCGCTGAGCCACAAACCAAATGTGTATTGTGTGTAGTGTTGGTCCGGTGATAGTGTACTTCCTTTTTAGGTCTCGCCTATTCCATTCCGCAGGAATGAATATGCGAGTCTAATGCCGTCAAACCAAGACTTAAACCCAAGGCTCCCCAAAAGCGGATTTCCAACAGTTCACGTGAATCACGTGACCACAAGCATGCGCATTTCCCCACATGAAAGGCATCAGCCTCCCTCCCACAGGCTTCCCCAGCGTGCGCTCGGCCGGCCTCTGCCAGTTCTCCTCCCCTAAATATTCACTTCACTTTTCACGGCCGCAGGCCGTGACTCGCATTTCTACTCCCCCCTGGTCTCACATCCAAGGCATCAGCCTCCCACAGGCTTCCCTCCCACAGGCTTCGCTCCCCGCCCCCCCCGCCTGCACTCCCCAACCAGGCTGCTTCGCATAATTGCATCAGACCCAAGCCACATGTCATCCTCTTCCTTGTCATGCCCCCCTCTCCTTTACACTTCAGTGTTTACCCCCGTCTTCCTCTCCTCTCGCTCACTTACGCTCTGTGTTTATTCTCTCCTTTTCCCCTATTGTTACTCACTATATTAATGCGTCACTTCCCTTTCCACAAGCTCGTAATGCGTGTGTTTTGTGAGCTTACATGAGCCGACAGGTTGCCAGTGCCAGCCTTCCTTCCCTCGTGCACGCTGCAGGGGACGCAGACCGAGCCCAGCCATCCAATTAATGCATGAGTCACGCGCCTACCCAGGCCTCGCTCTGGCCTCCGGTCCTCCTGCTACCTCCTCCCCGCCTTTCCTTCTGGTTTACTCACTTCCCCTCTTCCACTCATAGCCCGAACCCGACCCAAAGGCATTGGAGCGCTTTATAGAGCAACAGTTACATCACACAAGGACACGTTCATTTTTGTAGGCATGGGGAGAGCAAGTGACTTGCGCAGAATCACAGGACGTTCAATGGAGTTTCCAAACGCAGCTTCCCAATTCCAAAGCCGGAAGCTCAGGCCTGTGCGCCATATCCTCTCCCGGTCGGCACCTTAGAGGCTGGCGGAACATGGGCGTGGCTAAAGAGCAGCAGCCAAACACGCAGCGTTTATACAGAGTCCTTCATTGCTGGAAATGTACTGCAAACATGGAAACCGCACAGGGCTGTGTTACAATCTCAAGTGGGGGCTTCCCCGAATTCCACGCAGAGATCTCACTCTACTCTATTGTTATGTTTTATGTTGTTAGTGTACCCATTGTGTGTTCTGTCATGGGCATTTTGTTTTGTTCAGCTACTTTTTGGTGTATTACTATTTTATATTGCTCATGCACGAGTACATCCCCAAGCCTTCTGCCTGCCTCCTGCCTTGTTGTCTAAGCCTCGCATGACTTCAAAGGCTCCCCCAGCGTGCGCTCGGCCGGCCTCTGGCATTTCTCCTGCCCTAATTATTCACTTCACTTTTCACGGCCGCCAGGCCGTGACTCACTCGCATTTCTCCTCCCACCAGCCCATCGCAGCCTGCCCAGCCTGTGCCGTCTCTCCCTACCCCTTAACCCTTCACCCTGCCCCCACCACCTCTCGATATTGCTGCTTGTTCTGGTGCTGTGCTTCGAAACTGTATCGAACGATGGAATCCTACCATTTGTCATTTTTTTCAGGGAGGAAAGGGTACTCTGTTTTCCCCCAGCAAACATTACCCCACGAATTGGAGTTTGGATTTTTTATCTCGGGTTGAAAAACAGAAAAAACGATTTACATGTATGTCTACTTTTTTAGGTCTCGCTGAGCCAACGCACACACACAACCAAACACACACACAACCACACACACACAACACCCCCACACACACAACCACACACATAAAACCCCACACACACCCACCACACACACAACCACACACACACCACACGCACACACACACAACCACACACACAACCACACTCAACCACACACAGCCCCAAACACAACACACACAACCCGAACACAGCACACACAACCACACACAACTCCACACACACACAACCACACACACATGACACACACACACACACACAACCACACACACAACTACACACACAACCACACACACACAACCACACACACAACACACAACTATCTATCTATCTATCGCCCTCACTCTATCGCCCTCCCTCTATCTATCGCCCTCCCTCTATCTATCTATCACCCTCACTCTGTCTGTCTATCGCAATCACTCTATCTATCTATTGCATCACCACAGCATCACTCAGCACCACCACAGAATCACTCAGGGGCACCACAACATCACTATGCGCTACTACAGCATTACTGAACACCACAGCATCACTCATCCCCACCAGAACATCACTCAGCGCCACCACAGCATCAATCTGTGCAACCATTCAACAACAACTGGTTCAAATAAGTTCTCTCAATGTTTCAAGCTTTATTACAAATGTCACAAAAAGATGTTAATATTTCACTTCTGTTCTTGGATTTTCGTGACAATAAAATAAACTGAACATAATCTTCACAAAAGTTATTTACAAAATTAAAAGCTATTGCCATTATAAATTACAATAACTTTTATTTAAGTACTAATTATTTAAAAAAATTAAAAGCCATTGTTATTTGTAATATCAATACATCTAAGTCACGTAAATACAACACATATTGCATTACAAATGCTATAAGTGTCACATTTGCGAAAGTTAAAACTATTGGCATTGTAAATGACAAAGCTATTAATTTCGCTACTTTCAAAACCAAAACATAAATAAAATATTTGTCATTTACAATACCAATAGCTCAAACTTTCCTAATGCGAGACCTATTGCATTGCAAATGCTTAATTTATTATACAAGGCGCTCATGATCCCAGCCGGTGCCAGAAGATGTCTGTCAAGCCGGAACGCTGGTTCCTCTTGAGGAACATGCAGCCCGTGGTTAATCGGAACGAGCTGGAAGGCCCAATAATATGCTCTAATGTCCGGAAGAGCGATACCGCCGTCGTACCAGCTCCTAGTGAGTTTTTTTGTGCTATGCGGGGTGCCTTCCCGTCCCAGAGTAACGTCGTCACCTCCGCATTGATTGCACCGAAGTATGTGGATGGGACCGGAAATGGAGTATTCTGCAACGCGTACAGAAATCTTGGGAGCCCCACCATTTTAAAGATCGCAGCACGGCCCAGGAGCGTCAATGGTAATGTGCACCAATGCTTAACATCTTTTTCAAAGCGCGCCAGGGATTGGACCAAATTTACTTCGATGAATTGCGTCCGATCATGTGTAACAAATATTCCCAATTATTTAAACCCGTTCATAACTATTTGCAGGGCGCACCCTCTCGGCAGCCGCGGGGGTGGGCCCGGCAGGACATATAGCAACGACTTGTCCCAGTTAATTGTGTACCCGGATGCCCGCCCATATGCCACGCAGATATCTAGTAGGCAATTAATAGACCGCGCTGGGGACGTTAAATACAACAAGATGTCGTCCGCATATAGCGAAATACGATCTTCCCAGCCTACTGCCCACCGTATTCCCTGTATCGTGAGGTCCTGTCTAATCCAGGCCGCCAACGGCTCTAGCACAATTGCGAAAAGCAGGGGTGACAGTGGACACCCCTGTCTTGTCCCTCTTCCCAATGGAAATTCTTTTGAGAGATAGCTGTTAACCACCACCTGTGCCATTGGCCGCGTGTATAACAGACGGATCCACCCACAGAATTTTGGTCCAAACCCCATGTGTTGGAGGACCGCAAAAAGGAAGGGCCACTCCACCAGGTCAAACGCCATAAGCGCATCTAGGGAAAGTATGGCAGCGTACTCTGCTATGGTCGATTTGCGCTCTATTACACCAAACAGCCGCCTTAAATTGAGTGCCGTGCTGCGGTGCGACATAAAGCCTGACTGATCCTGGTGAATAATTTCTGACAAATGCGGCTGCAGCCTAATGGCCAAAGTTTTAGCGAGTATCTTTGCCCCCGCGTTGAGAAGGGATATCGGCCTATATGAAGTGCATTCTTGTGCCGGCTTTCTGGGCTTATGTATAGCAACTATAGTAGCAAGGGGTTGGTCTCTAAGCAGAGCACCAACCCCCAAGCTCTCCGTGTACATGGCTAACAGATGTGGTACTAATTGTGCAGCACCAAGTTTGTAGAACTCTACTGGAATCCCGTTGTGCCCCAGCGCCTTCCCGGTGTGCAGTGCCCTGGTCACCTGTGAGATCTCTTCCTGTGTGATGTCCTCTTCTAAAGCAGTGACTGCCTCCTCCTTGAGGGCGGGTGTTTGTATATCGTGCAGAAAGACAAGGTTATCTTCCACTGTTGCAGTGGCTACTGGAGTATAGACCATTTCGTAATGCTGCGCTAGCGCTCCGGAAATCTGCTGCGGGGCAGTTACCATGTGCCCATCTTTGGTACGTATCTGCGTTATCCAATTACTCACCCTTTCTTTTTTCCCCAACCAGTTCAGTAGTCTGCCTGCCTTATCCCCCTGGCCGTATATTGTGTGTTGAGTATTGGTTAGTCTGCTGGTGACCACCTCTCGCAGGTACGCCATGTATGCCTGCTGTGCCAGGTGCAATGTGTGCATCGTCTCCTCCGAGTTGCTAATTGCATGCGCCCTCTCTGCTCTCGCCACATCTGCCTCTAGGTCGTCAATGTGCTTCTGGTGTTCCCTCTTATTACCCGTGATCAATGAGACAGCGTGGCCACGAAGTACAGTCTTATAAACCTCCCATAAAACCGTTGATGAGGGGACTGAGTGTTGATTCTCCTTAAAGTAACACTTAGTGAACTGAAGCAGGGACCTCCGTAACCTACGATCCAGGAGATATCCCGGTCTGATGAGGAAAAGCCTCCGATTCTGTGGGGTAAATGATGTATATGTAATAATGACTGGGGAGTGGTCTGATATGCCCCTAGGTAAATGTCTAATGTCAGTCATGCCCAGCATCCCGGTGGCTAACGTGAAGATGTAGTCTAGTCTAGAGAGGCTATTCTGAGCCCCGGAGTGAAATGTATATTGTCTATCAGTCGGGTGCCTAGTGCACCACACATCTAGTAACCCAATCGCCTCCACGAAGTCCTGCAGTCTATAGGGCATCCCCCCTGGTGTCTCTCGGGGACTGCTGATCTAACACTGAGTCCATTACTGCATTAAAGTCCCCCCTATAATCAATTCTCCGCGAGGGAGTGTAAGTAGGAAGTTCCCCAGATCCGTGAAAGCAGTCTGGTGGTATATATACTGACACTATATTGTATGATCTTCCGTCCCATTGGCCTGAGATTGCCGCAAAGCGTCCCTGGTCGTCGCGGTATGTCTCAGTCACTATCATAGGGAAGCGTTTATTTATGAGGATCCCGACCCCTCTAGACCCAGAGGTGAACTCAGAGTGTACTGCCATGTGGAATCCCCATCTATTTAGGGCCTTAAAAGTCATCCCCTGCAGATGTGACTCCTGAATTAGAGCCACCGCCGGATTCCTCCGCTTCAAGTACAGCAACACCAGCCCACGTTTGATTTTGTCCCCCAGTCCATTTACATTCCAGGAGAGCAATGTCAGCTGTGACGGCTGCCCTGGGCGTCTTGTGTACCTGAGATCATGTCTCTATCTCCCTGGCTTGTGGCTAGCATAGCAATGAAAGACGGGCAAGCTTCCCTGGACTACCTCAATACGATCTATCACGTCATGCTTCACATTTATATGCAACAAAATACCATGAAAGGGGGTATATCTCCAACTAAACAACCCCCCACAAACTGATCCCATCCCCCCCACCCCCCTCCCTGCTCCCCTGCCCAGCGGGTTTAAAACTACCCGCCACCCCAACTCAGCAGAGTGCCTTAGTCCCATAACTGTGTACTTGCGTAACAGGGGGGAAGAGCTTTTCCATGCCCCACCATTGGCCCATGTACAGCGTCCTTCTCAGCCTGCGAGGGTGTCCTGCGTGGTCCATATCCAGCCTCTCCTCTTAGCAGTAGCCCTTCATCTCTTGTCTCATCAATCACCATCATCACCTGATTATTCAGCTCAAATACAGCCCTGTCGGTTCTTCAGTCTCGCAGTCGAGGGTTCCTCTCAGGCCCATTTCAACAGAGGGGTGGGTCCTATGGGGCATTGTGGCATTGTTGGACCAATCCCTCTTCCAGTGGAGGCAAGGGAGGGGGGAGCGTGGGGTGATTTAATAATAACAAAAAAAATAAGAAAAGACTTGCAGTAAGCTGGCGGCTGCCTCACGCCTAGGCGTTCCTCTATTCTTGATACCAGCAGACACTGGGACAGCATTAGAGACTCCCTGTGCAATCCCCATGCTGCTCTCATGCTATGAGAGCAATACGGGTATTGGCCTGAGCAGGCTGGTGTCACACTTGCTCAGGCACAGTGAGTCTGTGCTGTTCTTGATTTGATTTGGTCCCATTAATCTTTGTTTCCATCACAATTCAGATTTACAATTGCTTCTTTTTTGCTTTCTTAACTGCTGAAAGTCTACAGTTCATTTTCAGGTATTTAGGTAGTGTTGTATTCCAACAAATGTCATCCTACAGCTTTTCTTTTCAAACGTCTTTACCCCAGACAAGATTGTCACATAATTCACTTTACTTTTCTTGCTCTGACTGCATTGTCAGAGAAGTATTAGGAAAAAATGCTAACCTTCACTGATAGAAAAACAAAACTGCAATATCACATACCCCCAAGGTGGCAAAGCAGTGTGCTAAAGGCCAGGATGGCCACACAAATGTCGAAATACTGAAAAACTTCAAACATGTTTTTTGAAAATAGTAATATCGAATTTATTGTAACAAATAAAAAAAACATGATACATACAATGATAAATATTCAATAATATACAATACAGTATAATAAGACCCCAGGTGCACCACTCACACTAACAACCACTCATTCTCTCAAGCCAATTCATACTTATTCCTTCGCACATTCATAGAAATCATAACTGTCCTACAGTCTCCATATCTCATCAGTTGGTCTCCCCCCACACAAGCTAATGACAATATAATGACTGTCATAGACCATAATAAAGTGGTAGAATGGTAATGCCATTGAATCAAAGTTGTCATTTCATTGGATGAAGCAAAATATTGATACAATTGTTTTAAAAACATTTCAATAAATGACACAAATAGAAAATCTTGGGGGGGGGGATGTGGAGAACAGATGACTCCAGCTCCGACGTGTGTTTCGGTGTACGACCCCAACGGTTGGGTCTCACCTTCTTCAGGGCGCAGTGAGGTGTGATGACATGTTGGAACAAAGAGGAGCGCCTGGAGAGTATAAAAACAGCAACTATTCAGGTACTGCACCAGAATGACTGATATGTAGATAGAAGCCACACTGAAAAAAATGATTGGGGGGGGGACGTTGGACGCTGTAGGATAAACACATGATGCCAAATATAGGAATCGGAGGCGTGCATGGAACACAGTGGTGTCAAAGGAGAAAAAGAACGAGGAATGCCCATAGATTGTAGAGTAGAAAACTGTGAACCTACACCTAATCCAAAGTGGTTGAGGTAAGAAATGTGCATAAGAAAACTTGCCCTTTCCGCTCTTCACCGTAGAGTGAGTAAAACCCTAAAAAGCAATAAAGTTAACACAAAATTAATCCCACGCAGTACGAATCCCGTGGCATCTAGATGTGAAACGAAGTGAACAGATGTCCTTTAAGGGAAAACATACACACAAAAAACCATGTTTTTAAACAGACCAGTTCTACACAAAGGTCCAAACGACCAACCAGCAAATAGCCAGGCATGGACACCCTCTCACCCACTATAACACACTTACCTGGTTTTTGATTAAGATTATCTGTTCTATTTTACTGCGTGGCTGCTCTCCATTTTCACCCTAGATGGGTAAGTGTGGTATAGTGGGGACATTTGAGGGGCAATCCTGGCCCTTATCGCACTGTTTTGCCACCTTGGGGGTAAGTGACATTGCAGTTTTGGTTTTGTATCAGTTACGGTTAGCATTTGTTCCGAATACTTTTCAGGCAGTGGTGTTTTTGCTAGTTGGTTACGTGTCTCTTCCCCTGCCTCCTCTGCCTATGTATTTGTTTAGGGGCCCCCTTCTGTGTGATTTTCTGCAATGTCAGAGAAGTTTGTAAACACACTTGGTCAGAGTATGAACTGGAAATATGAAAATCAAGTTGTCCAGAAGATGGCAGTCAAAAATCCTCCCTCATTTGAGAAGCAGAGAAAAATCGTGCATTGAAAATGGTCAAAAACACCTTAAAGATATTTTGATAAAGTAAGAGACCTACGCTAGAAAGCTCTCTAGAGAATGAATGTCAGCTTTTTAGATATGTACAACAGCAATATTTGCATTTAGTTGAGTTGTGGGTATGAGGTTGGCCAAAGCACTGTTTGGTTGCTGAGCTATTAGTCTCACTTGGGGCCAAAGAACCTCTTAGGACCTTTCTGGAGCAGCATTCCAAAGTCAATGGTTGGGTTCTTTTCTTGTTACTATCTTTGTATTTAGATTATTTCTATTTTATTCCTCATGCAATATTTTATTTAATGTACTTTAATTCACCAAAGCATTATTATGATATTGAATGCTTGTTAGAACCTTATATTCGGGTTGGCATCTTGCACTTTACAAGAGTTTTAAATAGCACACATACCACAAAGACTTGGGGTCTGGGCTGTGAGAAACTAGCAAGGGATTCCCAGGCTGGCCCAGATCAGTCTTTCATGACCACTCCTGAGAATATAGTCCTGTCTGCTATACCACTGACCAACAACAACAATAAGACCAGATCAACAAGGGCACTAAAATCTTTTGACTTCATATTTCCGAGGTCTTTTCATTTATTATTAAAAAAAAACGACCTTCAAATTAACAGTCACTGTGTTGTATACAAATACCCTCCATTTCAACAGGTGTATATAGGACACAACGTTGTAAATACATTTGTGGAAAAAACTTGTGAAATTAATTGTGAACATTTAAAAAAAAAAAAAAGATAGCAATTCACGTGAGCAACACCAACAGAGCTTGCTACATGTATTTCAATGCTGCACCCCCTTATCACTGCTGCGAGTACAGCTATTTATGATTACAGCTACACATTACTGTGACCTCCTTATGTCCCAGTCTTGTCATTAGCATATTCCATGGGTGCCCCTCTTTCTTGCCTTCTACATCGCAGCCATCGCTATGTTACTATGCCGCTCAGGGATATCTATTCCTGCGCTCACTTTGGATATTTACAAATGTAAATGGTATTTCACCCCACCTCTTCGCGCATTTCAACTTCCATTCTCCCCATGCACCAAGAACCTGTGCCCAGGACTCCTTACCACGTTTACCGCCGGACAAGCGTTTTCTCGTTCCCGTGTAGATCGCGGATGCGGGTCCTGATTTAAATAAGGTGGTTCGCAAAAACGGAAACTCACTCGTTTCAGTGTCACATGATCGGCACTGTTCTGTGTGTGCCATATTGGAGTGGGGAACTTCAACGATAATCTTCTCCTGACATCTGCAACTCTTCTGATTCTGTTATAAGCTGCCCCCTAATGTTGTAATATTTTACAAATACGCAACCCAATGGGATGAAGCGCCAGTCTTATCTGCAATACACATAATACGGGAACCATACTACCACTTCCCAGTGTCGTATCTCATACGTATTACGATCTCACAGATCTCCCTTCAATGCTTACTCATAGGAATCCGGGGCTAATTCCTATATATAGCTGAATGCTCCTGAACTCATATAGAAAACGGCCCTTAAGAATTTGATAATAATTCAAAGTGCAGCTAAATGTTCCAAGACTGTTATAGAAGAACACAACTAACAAGCATTTATGAGGTAAGGGAACACGCAGTATAGCCAAAGATTTTATTAAAAAAGCAGTCCTGCAGAGGGTTTTAGTTAAAAACACTTTACAGAGGTACCGTCTACTGATCAAACAAAGGAGCAGTTACATGATCCATATCATATGTGTGTAAGAATGCTATAACATTGACCCAAGCAAATTGTTCGTCCTAATAGTAGTCTACTGCCACCTAGGATACAAACCGCACTTGACTGGATTATTTCCTCAATCTCACTCTTAATCTATAACCTAAAACCAATATAATTCAGACCGTGGGGGCCTTCCACATTTGGGTCAACAGTTTAGATGCCAAATTTGTAGGCTATCCTGTTGTAGGTTTACACTTATAATAAATGGGAACACCCAACTAGAAGGGAAACAGCCCACATCAATGTAAACATACAAACATTCATAAACACCTGTATGACCACAAACTAAAACGCCATTCAAAGAAAGGAATGTGAGAGAGAGTCATTTCTATTTCTTACGGGAGGGCCAATACTGTGTTATACAAGATAGCAGCAAGAAAGACTGGTCTGAGATTATTCTATGTGAGGTTTGCTGTTTAAGGATGTCACTAATATATTATTTAATCTTATTTTCTTTTCTTCTAGTTTTGTGTGTTTGGATTAAAGGTGCCTGGGTTAGAAGCATGTTTTAGTTCCGATCAAATTATTTTATACACTGTAGAGAATCTGGCAATATTAAAATCATATTTGATCTTTTGGCAGTGTTTAATTATTTTACTGGTTGATGAAATGGTTGGCTCATAAGAAGCCGAGCCAATATGTACTATCACACTTATCCGTAGACAGATAATGGGGCTGATGTATCAAATGATTTACCCATTTAATAAAAAATCGGTACTAATAACAGGTAAGCAACCAAACACTGGTTTTTAAGCATTTAATGCAAGTTGAAGTGACAGGTACCTGTGGAAAGAGTGCTGTCACCATGCACATGGGATAGTGGTAAAACATGACACACAAAATTTCATATACCAACAAAATTAATAGCTGCAAAGTGTTTCATTGTTATGTGTGAAACCTTCAACTAATACTGGCTTTTTACCCAATTACATGTTTATGTTGGGGTTTTTGAGCCCATACTTACAATTTTATCAGCAAAATGTCAAGTCTGTTCTAGTCTGTTAAATGGTCTGGACAGACCTAAAGTGAGACACTTGCCATTGGGACACTTGGCAGCTGTCAATGTCCACACAACCTCGGCACTACCTTAATACAGTCAGGCAAAGAATGCAGAAAAGCAATTACAAGCATGCTTAAAGTGCCACATTTCAGGGGCCTTAGAATGCAGCGATACAAAGTAATCTGGTCTAATTAAAAAAATCATGTTTTCACAAGGTACTATGCTGTTGGCAGGATTGGCCACCCTACAATGTCATAATATTCAGTAAGTAATAGGTGAATGATGCCACCTGTGTCCAGGAATGTGTTTATTAAAATATTTGAAAGTAGTACGCTTATGTTTTGTTTCAATGATGGTACTGTAAATCAGTCAGAGTCCTGAAAGAGTGAGACATGATGAATTGTGAGAGAGGGTAATGATATGAAACTATGAGTGAGAGTGCGATACATAAGCATTCTATACTTGAAACAGTCTAATGTAAGTCCATTGGACACAATGGCAATGGGAAGTCACTACATACCCTGCATCACTTCTACTATAATGTAAATATGTGCTTAATAAAAGTCACTGACAACACAACATGTTTTGTAAACAATGGAAAGCATAGTTTTTGTCTTTTTTGAGGATTTGGCAGATTAATAAGCACTGAGTTCAAAAGGTTTCAAAAACACTGAGAAAAAAACATCGAAATCCACAAAAATCAAATACTGAAAACATGACAGCCTACAACTTTGCTATCAACAACCTTGAAAATGTGTAATACTTCAGCTTACACCAAGTGCTGCATAGCCCATCACATAAAGAAGGATATTGGACCTTATGTTCACACGCAACCAGGAAACTAGTGGCTTACACTAGGAGGGTATAATGGCTTAACAGAATAATGCTTCAACTTCAGGAATTTGTGTTTAACCTCACAGTCACAGGTTCAAATCCCAGCAGGTTACCTCAACCTTTTTATCCTTGTGAGCTCCTTTAAATGAGCTTTGTTGTGTTGGGTAACATGTCTATTATTTCAGCACCAAGATGACCCAAGAGGTGAATGTATATGTGCTTTATAAATGCACGTTATGTTAGCTGTGCAACTCTAGAAATTATTTTACCACTTCACTGTTTCCACTCACCTACAAAGGCTTCTCATGCCATCACACTTATACCTCTAACACTGAAGTGTGCTTTGCGTTTTCTAGTTATGTACCTTCATTGCATTTCATATATTCAGGTATTTCAGTGCACATTTGTGATTTATAAACATGTGCTTCATTTAGTATTAAGTGCATATGTACAAGATACGGTTTTTGCTTTATTGATAGTGCATCAATTAGTCATATATATCTAACATTGAAATTTATAATGTGTGATAGAAATTCAGGACTGTGCAACAGAATGCTATGGTTTCCATTTTACACAATTCTCACGAGGTCTGGTCTTTTCCAAAAAATCAGGAGAGTGTATGGTCTAAATAAATATTCAGCAGAGAGGCATTTTCAGGTTTTCCTGGGAACTTTGTTCAAGCTGTGCCATAAAAATTCTTAGCGAAGGGCATCAGCTTCTCAGAGTGAGGCCCTTATCAGCTTCAGAACACCATAACTGAGACAGAGAGCGGCCTTTTCAATGTGAAGAAGTTAACTGTCAACAGTTCTGTCATTCAGCTAAGCTATCTGGGCTAGAAGCCCCCTAAGAATCATAGATGGGCATTTTAGTGCTACAAAAGCTTTGTTAGGGCCTAGAACTGAGAGGATGGTTATCAAAGAGTGATATCATCATTTGATGCAACGATTTATTGAATACCTTCACAATGTTGCAATTCAATTTAATGTTTTGTTTATTAATCATTTTCATTGCCACTGTTGTGTTTATTTTTTACATATGTATTCATATAATATCTGAATTAGATTGGAGCATTCATTTTTAATACAGCCCTTTAAATAAACAGCATGGATTTCTTGTGTGTGTTCCTCCATGGTGAAAAAAAGTTTGGAAACTCACTAATAGAACAAATAAACCTGTAGTCTCACCATACCGATTGGTGCTCCTTCCTCAAGTAATGTGCAGGAGGTTTGTGAGTTACAGTCCACCAAATTCCCTGGCTTGGATCGTATTTGTTTCTAAAGTTGCAAAAAAGTATCAACACCTCCTACAATCACAGCAGACACTTTAGAAATATTAGCATAGAGGCATTCAAGTGAACCTATAGTGCCATCCCACCCTAAATGACCTGGACACATTGAGAAATCTCTACCCCAACATATCTTCTCAATATGGGTCTCAAATCCACTGAAAATGGTACTCTGGGGATCCTACTAGGATGAAATGCATTAACCAAAAATTGAAATGTCAATGGCAGAAGTCACATACTGACAAAGATAAAATCCTGTTCGAGAAACACAGAAGCTGGCACAGAGTCATCCAGAGAGACAAAAGGCCCAGTTTGAGGAAAACATTCAGGATGCACCTCTTCAGATTGAAAACGTTTTCAACATCAACAAGGAATTTACCAACCAAGATACCCAAAAAGGTGACTACGAGAAATGGTTTGTGAGGTCTCAGGGCAATCAGGAGTTACTGGGCTTGACCTGTGTCAATCGAAGTCAATACCTTTGGTGTCCTGGGGCCACCATACTATTATACCAAAAACTGAGCACCAACTCCACACATTTAGCACTTGACCCTTGGGGTAGTGACACATAGTCATCCAAGGCTTACTAAAGGTGGAGGGGTTGGGTTATAAACTCAGTAAGCAGACATGCACACACTAGTAATTAATAAATAAATGTCCAGTGCGCTTAAATTCAAATGAAAGCTTGCTTTCATGTAAGCACACAATGCTCTATACTACACATAAACAATATTAATGTACATCAGAAAACATAAACAATATTAATGTACATCAGAAAACTATAGGCAGGGCCGCTGGTATTATGTGGAAGGGAAGGACACAATTGTGTTGCCGAGTGGACTACATTCTGCAGCAAGAAAAGGCAAATTTTGTGACGTAAGGTTTCACTCCAGTAGTACCGATTTAACACAAAATACAGCAATAGGTGACAGAACATGGCCAGTCAACCTTTGTAAACGAACTTCAACTGAGTAGCAACAACTATAGCTGCATTTTTAGTAACTTTTGATAGTTTTGAGCTAAAAATATTTTTTGTGTTACACTCTGCAGATTACCCAGCAGATGAAGATAGCACTTGTGGCAATTGCAAAATTATGTGGAAATCCTTTGGCTGCAAAATCACATCATTTCAGTGGCACTGACTACAGGCATGGTCTAACAGGGTTTTCATAACACAGGCATCTCAGCCTAGGGTGTTTGTCAAAGGGTTTTTGCCACACATAAGCCCCTGACTACAGTCTTTAACAAGACGTTTTCATTATGGTCAAAGCACAGCCTTTGGGTAAGACTAGGGATCTATACTATGCTCAATTGGTTGCCTTCTAGATTTGATACACAGGGCTTTAGCCACAGAAAAACAAGAGTTCGTGTTATTTTAGTTCCAACACTGCACTCGGGCATTGCAGGAAGATTTACTGTGCTTTCGTGTTCTGATTAAGTATGCCTCTGAACGCCCAGACCTTTCTCAGAGAAGGAGCAGCAGGGAGGCTCCCTGAGTGTGTTGTGCTAGAAAGAGGATTCACAAACACACCAGAGCCTGCCTAACCTCGCCCATCTCCATGCCACACCCTCAAGATCTTTGAATGAATGAATGAAATGGGTTTATATAGCGCAAAACAGCTGCTTCAAAAAGGATCGTCCCAGCGCCAGGTGAGAGTGAGACACAGTTAAAGAAATACAAAGAAGACTGAACCCCCCCAACATTAAATGTCTCTAAAAGATGGGTTTTTAGAAGCCTCTTGAATGCGTTCTCTGGAGTGGCCCCTTTAATCTGATCCAATAAAAGATTCCAGAGCTTTCTGGCCAAATAAGAGAAGGTGCGCCTACATGCTCTGTTTTTTTTTATCCTGGGAATTTAGAGCAGGTTATGGCTGGTTGAGCATAGCTTTCTAGAAGGAATGTATTTTTAGATTTTGTCACAGATGTAAATAGGGCTTTTTGACTGGGTGGCCCTGGATGTTAATGTCAAAGTTTTGAATTCTATTCTTTGCTTGACAGGCAGCCAGTGGAGTCTTTTGAAGCCATTCCGAATAGAATGCCTTTCAGAAATGTTCAGAACTAATCTGTCTACCGCATTCTGGAGTCGTAGTCTGTTTAGCGATACTTCAGACAATCCCAGAAGAAACACATTGGCCATATCAAGACTTGACCTGATAAGTGCACAAACGATAGTCTTTCTGGTGTGTTCTGGCAAGTATTTGAGAATCTTCCTTAAGGTTTTCAAAAAAAGAAGCAGATTCTAGCCGTGGCATTGACAAAATTCTTAAAAGAGGTGGCATTGTCTAGCGCAACCCCTATGTTTTTTGCAGTAGTAGATGGTGTTTTGGTGAGAGACCCATCTCAGGAGCTCACAAGTGGGACATATCTGGTATGGAAAGGGAGCCAATGATCAGGATTTGGGAGTTTAAGCCGAGGCAGCTTTTGTGCATCCAACCTGCAACCGCAGATAAGCAACTGTCAAAGTTGGCTGTGACTGAAGCATCAAGGTGTTTAAAGACAAACATCACCTGGGTGTCATTGGCATAAGGCACAACATTAAAACCCCACTCTTGAACGATAGCAGCAAGAGTGGCCAGATAGATGTTGAAGAGACACGGGCTTAGAGCAAAACCCTGAGGAACACCACACATGACCTCACGAAAGTCAGATGTAAAAGGGGGCAGGAAAATTGCTAGTTTGCAGTTGAAAAGAAAGGATTTAATCCATTTGCACACAGTGCAGACAATTCTTGCTTTTTCAAATTCATTTCTATTCCTTCCTGAGCCTAAACAGGATGGAAGATCCCACACCAACAATCCACAGGGGAATTATGTTGTTGAATGGGTCTGATTCTGGGGACACAATGGGAGTCCTGATGGGGGACTAACATTGTCCTCCAATCCCCAGTGGTGTAAATGTTAAAAGAGAAAATATTGCAGAAACTGACAAAAGTAGTTATACTTTTTCTGCACTGAAAATTTACTAAGGTGTGTAACAAAGAATTTGCAAGCTCAGTTTATTTTTTTCTTTTGCCCCCAGAGACCGATAGCGCTGTGGGTTTTGGGAGTGTGAATAAAAACTCACACCGGTGGAGTCATAAAAAGATGATATTTCTGCAACTGCTGCCAGGGTTCACATAGAGTTTGTAGAATTCTGTTTAAAAAAACTCTTGCCTAATAACCCTACTGACACAGATACAAGTCAGCAGGAGAGAGATAGAATTGAGAATCTTGAGGTCCAGTCAGGGGCCACTAAAGGCACACTTGGTGTCAGAGAGAGTGAGTGCTCAACTCAGAGATCCTCACAGAGCTTATCATTTATGAAGTGTTGATGCTAGATAGTTCTTTATCCTCCTGAACAGCTCTCAGTTATGTGATCTCTCATTCTATGCAGCTTCTCTCTGCAGGGGTAGGCTTCCAGGACCCCTTATACGACAATTAGAAGCATTCGTCAAGGCAAATCAGGCAACATTTCCAGAAGGACTCAGGAAGCCAGTTCAGTTTCTAAATTGGTAAAGGTTGTTGGCAATCAAAGATTCCAGCTACAGATCTCAATAATCGTCTTTCTCACCCAGGTGTGTGACTCCTCTTCAAAGTCACGAAAAGTTCTGGCACACTAATCAAGGTAACTGCCTAGCATTTATTCTCAGACTGAAAAAATCAGTGTGTGGGTATGTTCAAAGTTCAGAGGGTTCCTCTAAATCAGCCTGCACAGAAAAAAAAATCTCACAAAATGGTTTGGGCCATTCCTAAGTTTTTGTTTGATGAACATATGTAGGTCCAGCCACATTCTTTGTTATACAACTACAGCAGGAAGATGGGTGGTGCTGACATTCTTCAAAGGCAAGGTTGTGGAATCCTCACCCACTGGCTACTGAATCTTGACTACAGTAATTCTCCACAAGGAAGAGACAGGAAAGCAACAATTATTTTGGAGACATGTACTGTTATTGCATGGGTTTTTTGATCATGTATTTGTGGCTCTTTTTCTATTTAAGTACAATGTTGCTGATTGTTTATTATATGTATAATGTTTGAATATGTAATTCTTAGAGGAGAAAAACATCTTAACAAAAAGAATGATATATATTTTTTTATAATAAATTATTTAAATTACAAGTCTTGTGGGGCATATTATTCTGGATATATTACCGAATTTAAGAATATCAAGTGGGGAAAGTGTTTGTGTTGATTATTAAAGGGATAGAAAAGCTCCAGAGCCTGCTCCCAAAAATATGCTACCCATCTTGGTATGAACTGCACCATGCCTGAGATCCCAGTATCAGGAGACCCCAAGTTCATTTCACTGGCTTTTAAGCCTTGGAAACCCTCCCACCACTTCGGCAAATGTGAGAAAGCATGGGAGTATTTTTGATGCCAGCCTATCTGTCACACATGTAGTCTAGGCAGTGGTGAATGTTGTAAACATGCAGTTATTTCTTATTTAAAATCCTCTCATTGCTGCACAAAAAACCACAGAGTCGAACTGATGTAAGCTCTCATCCTGACACTGACACTCTACAATATCATCTTCTCTGGCCTCCCAAAATTACACCACCATGCTCAAACATCTTCAGAACCAGGCAGCCAGGTTTCGCCCTAAGCTTCACTAGTGAGACAGAACAAAACTGCCCTTAAAAGCTCTCAAGTGGCTCCCTTTTTAGGTCGAGCCTCAGCCAGCGCGCATTCGCTGCTCTGCGAGATTTGTTGTGGTGGAGTAGCGAATAGAAGCCCAGCCCACTCTCAGCCCATATTTGGCATTGGCTGGTGTCATTGTCTGTCCTAAATGCTGGCTTCTGATTCGTCAATACGCCTGTTAGACCCTCCTTAGTACGCCTCCTCTTCATTTGTCACCTCCCATGGCGACTGACCCCTTTACTTCAATTGTTATATGGTACATGTTATTTAGACTGTGAGCACTATTTTCTTTAATGAGGTTCTCCTACTGCAGGCACAATGTGCTTTGGTGCCTTCTTTACTCCCCCCACCCCTCCGGTTGTCATGCCTTCTTCCCCCGCCCTCCTTACCGTTATCCGTGCCTTCTCCGCTCCCTCCTGCCCTCCCGTTGTCTGTGCCTTCTCCCCCCACCATCCCTCCTGTTGTCCGTGATGACTACCATTTGCAATGCAATAGGTCTCGCATAAATACAAGACTTATTGCATTGCAAATGCTTGTTTTATGTCTCCCACATGCTGTGTGTTTGTTCAGACAGCAGTAAGCTTCCTGTTTTGGCTGCGGTGCCCAGCTCCTGCTGTGCTTGCTTGGGGCCCAGGAGAAATGTATTCAACACCACCCGCAGGAACGCCACTACTCTGAGCACTCAAAGATCCATGTGTGGTTAAAAAAACACAAGCACTTAACATAAGGTGTCTTTTTATATACTTTATCTTGGAGAAAGCAGGGTTTATAAAGCACTATTGACAGTTAATGGGGTTTATAAAGCGCTAGTAACAGTTCAGACATCTTGAGAGCACGAACACGCAGGGCCAAGATTGTTTACATTTGCATGGTGCAGAAGAGAATTCTGATATTTTTCAAGCACTGTTGTTTCAGTTTTGTTTATTGTACTTTATTGGAGTTTGGTTACAACACTCTGGCCTAATTATGTATGCTGCTGGATGTTTAAACAACAGCTAAATTAACTAAGGTTTCCTCCACAGCGGAATTCAGGAGGTTAATAAAATCCTCTTTTGTGGACAGAGTTTGGAAAGGGTTTTTTATAACTGTTGGGTCTAATGGCATTTGTTGTGTTTGGTTGGCTTTGGGCACATGGTCATGATTTGTGTGTGCCCTCCAGTGTAAGGAGACTGTTTCACACATAAATATTTCTGAAGCACACTTGTACCCCTGGCACCCACAATACCACACAACCCGTACCAACACAAAGCCTGCATGTTATACAGACACGGGCACCACAATCATAGAACACTGTAGACAAACAATTCTGGCAAAGGCACCAATGCCACATTCCCAAACAGCAAAATGACTTGTACCTTCCCCCACCCCGCTATCAATTAACCCTACGTCAGCACCAGATTGTCCTTTAGTTACATTTGCATACCTATCCAACATTTATTAACCCCAGTGACCTTACTGTTATGTCTGAGCGTGTGTGCTCGAGCGCTCAGACGGGGGGCAGTGTTTCATTGTAATGCGCTTAATTAGCATGCGTATGTAGTCGGGCCTGGGCCGCAATAATCAGGCATGACACAGGGGGTCGTTACTTGCTGCTCTTGTGTGTCAGCTCGGACACAGCTATTTATTAACACCGTCCCGCGCTACGCGGGACAAACCAAAACTCACATGTAAGCGGGGATAGCTCATCGCCCACCCCCGCGTGTGCTCAGAAGTCATGGGCAAGCCCAACACAGAATATCACAAGGAGCGATATAACATTCCTCCCCTAACAATTCACACATAACAATATTTGACAGTTAACATGACCAGTCAGAGCATCTCCGCTCTACAGTATTATATACCAGCACAACATAGAGTGTAACCCTAGAAGTGAAAGTTCTTTAACAGACTTCATGGCACAGGATTGTTTTGCAGTCTATACTGGGTGCTTCCTTCAGCACACCACCTGTCTATTGTTGAGGTCTTCAGGAACCCAACTTGGATGATGAGGGATAGAATCACCAACCACTCCCCCCATGGGCAGGTGCTCAGGAGCACGCCCAGTTGTCATGTGGGGAGTCTGTCTGTAATCTTGTAGAAAAGCATATATAGATTGTTCCACCGAATTACCATGTGCTACGGCTATTCTGATATTATTCAATGTTCGCATAAAACTTCACCATTTGCCTGTGGCCACTTTGGGGTTATCTTCTTGTGTACGATCCCATGGGATGTAAGGTATAATGCAATTTCTTGTCCTTGAAATGGTGGACCATTATCAGTTCTGATCTCTTTGATGAGCACATGGGTGGCCATCACCTTCTCCAGCTTGGGTATGACATCTCCAGCACTCAGGGAGGACAGCACCTCTACCTCGGGGTACTTTGAGTAATCATCAATTACCACCATGGAGTGTCTTCCGTCCAGGAGACTTCCAAAGCCATGGGCCTTCTGGCCGCCGCTCGGTCATGCTTAGCGCTGGAGGATTTGGTTCACCAGCGGCTTGACACCACTAACAGGATCACACCACTTCTTCCACCTTGTCATCCATGCGAGGAAACCAGACTTTTGTTCTCAGTCTACTTTTAATTTTCACCATTCCCTGGTGTCCTGCATGTGCTAAACTGACCACTCTGTCCACAAGAGTTGACGGAACCACAGACCTGTGACCTTGGAGTAGGCACCGGTGGGGATCCACACACAACTCATGTCTCACCTGGTACAAGCTCTCAATTATCTTCTTGGCTGTTGGGAGTAAAAGTTGTCACTTGACTTCTTAGGGGATGACACTTGTTCATTACGGCATCGAGCACCTTCTGCAGGCATCCATCATCGGCTGTTGCTTGGGACAGTTCTACCAGGGATATCGGCAGCGGACGTGACCGGTCCACGATGTATCTCACATATTCTTCCGTTTCTTCAGCTTCGTCCATCTCAACACTGGTAGCCGCTCGGGGATGATGGGACAAATAGCCTGCAGGATTACTGGCTCCAGGGTGGTACTCAATCTTACAATTGTATTCCTGCAATTGCAGCATCCACTTTTTTATGCGTGGTGGTGGCTTGGATGCTGTTCCAGGGAAGAGAGGCTTGTGATCAGTGGTGACCAGGAAAGGTTCCCCGTACACATATAGATGGAAATGCCTGCATCCCCAGTGCACCGCTATTGCTTCTTTTTCTATTTGGGGATACCTTTGTGCGGTGCCAGTCAACGACCTACTTGCAAAGGCCACAGGAGCCCATTTGTCCTCATCAGTCATTCGTTGAAGTAAGACAGCTCCCAGCCCTTTTGGCCCAGGATCTACTGCAACTTGAGTCTGTTGCTTTGGATTGAAGTATCTCAACGTGGTGGTGCATCTTTTGTTGCTTGAAATGCAGCCTCTTGTTCCGGCCCCATACCCACGGCACCAACACTTTAGTCAACTCCCTTAAAGTTGTGGTGAGGAAGGCTAGGTCTTTGATAAATCGGCTAAAGTAGTTGACCATCCACAGGAAGCTGCGCACTTCCGTCAAATTTGTGGGAGCTGGGGCCCCCTTAATGTCCTTGACTTTCTCAGGGTCAGGAGCAACCCCTTCCGCTGAAAAGGTATACCCAAAGATTTGCAATCTCTGTTTAAGGAACGCACACTTTTCTTGGTGCAACGTGAGCCCCGAATCCTGTATTCGCTGGAGAACCGGCCACAGCCATTCGTTATGTTCAGGTATTGATTTTGCATGGACTAGAATGTCATCACTTACATTCATCACGCCTGTGAGGTCGGCCAGGAGTTCTTTAATGGTTTTTTGGAATACCTCTGCTGCACTTGAGATACCGAAGCTTAGCCTCTTGTATCGCCTCAATCCCACATGCGTGGAAAATGTTGTGATATATCTGGACAGTTCATCGAGGACCAGTTCATGATAACCAGGTCGCAGGTCATGCTTCGAGAACCAGCAGGCCTTGCTTAGTTCCCCTATAAGGTCATCAAAGGTCAGGGTCAAATGCTGTTCTCTTTTTATTACTGCATTGGGAGCCCTCATATCTACACAGATTCTCACCTCTCCCGGCTGCTTGGGCTTCCTTGCAACCATGATTGGTGACACCCAGGGCGTCGGACCTTTCACCTTTTTAATAATCCCTGCTTCTTCCAGTTTACGCAGCTCCTTTTCCACCAGGAGTCTCAGCTGACATGCGACCCGCCTGTGTTGAAGGGCCACAGGCTGTACCAAGGGGTCAATGTGAAGACTATCTGTTTGTCCTTTAAGCATCCAATCCTATTGAACACCTTTGGGATTTCTTCTAGTATTTGACTCACACTTTCTCGGTGTATGCCGAAGGCAAACTTGACAATGCACAGGGCCTCTGCTTACTTGCACCCAAGCAACATACCAGGTCCTTCCTCTGTGACGAAAACCACCGCCTCCACTCCCTACTTGTCATAGGCCAGGTTAGTTCTGAATTTTCCTTTGATAGTCAGGGGTTTGAACAGTCCATATGCAAACACTGTAATTTTGGCCGGCGTCAGCACTGGAGGAGGTGTCATCCCTTGGTGAGCCTCACGGGACATGATGTTTATGGTCTCCCCCGTATCTCCAATCGCTGTCGAGGGGCGTCCACCTACCAGAACTTGGCACTGTGACAATCAACTTTGGGTAGTCAATACTGACCCTACTGTGAATACCGAGTATACCGTGTGTTCTTCCTGACCATCATCGTCCATATCACTTCCATGCTCCTGTGTCTCTGGGATCACATTCACCTGGGACCTCATCGCTCTTCCTCTATTCGATCGACAGACTTTCCTAAAATGGTTCATTTTGACATACGCCGTGCACCTCTTTCCTTTCGCTGGGCACTCCGATGGATGATGTGATGGTCCTCCACAGTAGCCACATGTGCGTGTTCTCGGGCCTAATGATCTGACTGGCACAGTCACTGGGGCCGGGGTGACCGCATTAACTGGTTCAGTTTTTAGGGAGCCTGTAGGGCTGCCTACAGATGTGCCACCCGTGCCTCGGAGAGCTCTTTGGTCCTCCCTATGGGAAGTATCTCTGCCAAGGACTTCCCTGACTCTTCCAGAATTCGTTCCCTCAGCCTTGCTGAAGCGCACCCCTGAATGACTTGGCCTCTAATCTCCTCTGTCTCATCCGGAAACCCACATGTGATGGTTAACTCCTTTAACCTAGCATGAAATACATCTAGCAACTCTTCAGGCTGTTGCCTGGCTTGTCTGAACACAAAACATTCATAGTCCCGATTCGCCATGGGCTCGAAATGAGTGTTGAGGGCAGCGATGAGCGCGAGATGAGTTTTTGGCGCTACCTCTGCCGCTGGCTTAGCTATCTTGTACATATCCTTCCCTCCAAGATGTAAGATCATTGTCCTCTTCTGTTCATCATCTACCTTTGTAGCCTCGAAGAATAAAAACACTAGCTCGACCCATTCTTTCCACCTCGGGGCCTGAGCAGACGGTGCCCCATGCACCACAAATGGCTCTATGGCAGGGATGTGAGCCATGACTGGGAAAACTCAATGTCACTGGTGTGCCCCTCCGACTAACAGATGATGCTGCTATGCCTGCGGACAGGCATTCACTTCAAAGATCCAGTGCCCTCAGCCAGCAGTTACTCACAGTTCTCCTTGAGCACTCACGACCTCTTCACAGCCACCAGCCAGGCCAGCAAATCAGCACTCCGAGGCTGCCCTGTATAGACCTTCAGCAGGGTGCTGCAAGCACCTCATTAGACGGTCCTCCCACAGTTGCAGACAGCACGTGGGCGCGTGTGACTGGAGACCCAGCAGCACATGCACCGCGCACACAAAGTGACCGTGTGTGCCCACAGCCTGGGACCATTATGAACCACCCTCGTCGCCAAAATGTAATGTCTGAGCGCGTATGCTCGAGCGCTCAGACCGGGGGCAGAGTTTCGTTGCAATGCGTTTAATTTGCATGCGCATGTTGTCTGGCCTGGGCCGCAATAATCAGGCATGACACAGGGGTTTGTTACTTGCTGCTCGCGTGTGTCGGCTCTGTCTGTCTGTGGTATTATGTTACGGTGGATCACCACTTATTACTAATCAACTCTGCATTACTGGCTTTCAAGGTACTGTTCTGGAATGGATGATTTCCTTTTTGTCCTATCCCTCCCAACAGACCTCCTTGAGTCAATTTGTTCTGTTACTTCTGACAGTATCTCACTTAGACTACTGCAACAGCTTTTATCTTGGAATGAAAAAATCTCTAGTGCGTAAGTTACATGCAATACAAAATCAGGCTGCCCGACTGATGGTTTTCGAGACTTGTTAACTATGTGCCATCTAGATGCCTTCGCTCTGCAAATTGTTTCCTTGGTGACCCCTCTTTTCCTAAAATCCCGTTTCCATGTTGGAGCCTTCTTCACACTTGCACCCAGTCGGTGCAACTTACTCCTGCACAATATTCAATTCACAGTCAAGTTCCACCGCTTAATTTGTAAAATATGAAGTCCAGGTGCTCAAATATTGGTTGGAAGCCACACCCACTATCACCTGGCTCCACCCACTTCCACCACTGTCGCCACCCACTCTCTGTTGGCTCTGCATCCTTGAACTTATGGGGCCACCCTGATTACCGTTTTTAATATATTTTGGTCATCCATAGTATTAATGGTGTCTAGACCTGACACAAAGGTGGCATCCACGCAATGGTACCCCTTACTGGCCTATTGTGTTGTCCTTGGCATTATGGTAGTCATCTCTGGCATTTGATGGTAATACCTATGCTTGTGGGAAACAATGTGTCCTGTGAGGGCGTAGTATATATGCGTACTCGATTAAATTGCATGCAATTTGGAAGTCGAATACACAGTATTTACCAACATGTAAACTGTACATTATGTTACAGTTTGTGTTTCTCAATTACATAGTTTTGTTTGGAGGAAGTGAGTTTGTGTATATTTAAAGCCATGCAGCTGAGCTGGTGAGACTTAGATCTGGTGTTACTTCATTGATGCCACAGAGCACTTGCTGCAATTACAGGTATTAGTTCTGTTTTTGTAAAGGGGATGCGCAGATTCTAACAAGCTCTATGCAAAAGTTGTAAAGCGTCCTCCAGCGCAGACTTACACAACTTTAACGAACAAAAAATGAAGATTGTCTACTGATATCCCCATTTTCATTGGGAAGCACAGTATATGTTTTGCCCCGAGCTGTGTAGCTAACAAATAGTTCTGATGCACAGCGTTATTTTCGTTCTCTTGGCAAACATCAACCTAGCTGTTAAGCGGCTTTCTGAGACCATCAGGGCTCAAAGCCTGCTTCACCTCGATGATGAGGGTCCTCCCTGTAGAGAGCCACCCGGCCTCTCACATACAATGTTACCACACACACACACGCACGCCTTCACCCTCGGGACGGGCACGCCCCGAGGTATATATAAAAAGCGCGGAAGACCGCTCGGGGTCTTTTCCGGCATACCAGGCTATCACTGTGTGTGTGTCTCATTTGTGCAAGCAGCGCTGCGTGCGAGGCCCTGACCTCGCCCACCACACTGGCGACGAGGCCGGTTCATCTCCCACGTGTGCCTGGCCGCCCCGCCGGAGCTGCCCGCTCCTCACCTTTCTCAGCTGCCGGCCGCCCCTGCTTGGCTGTCGTCCCAGGCCGCGGAGCTCGTCCGCCGGCCTGCTGTGCCTGCTCGTTGTCGGCTCCCCGCCCACACGCACTCCCTGGTGGGGTCGCGTTCAGCTGGCGGGAGCCGCGTGGTGAGTGCTTCCCCCGCGGCCTTTGCCCGGCCCCCGCGCTGCTCCTGCTGCCTTCTGTGGGCCTGCCCCGCTTTGCATACAGCGCGAGCGCGCTTCCAGTGCGTGCTGCCCCGGAGGGGGAGGGGTGAACAGGGGAGACGCTGCACGTCAGCCCCGAGGCAGGAACACGACGCGTGGTGCCTCCAACGCGTGCCTGGCCCTGCTGCATCCTGCCGTGTCCTGCGCGCCTGGGATCTCGCTGGGAGCAGGAGGGGGATGTGATCATCTGCTGCTGCGTGAGGCAAAGAAAAAAGAACAGAGTGTGAAACCAAATAAAAATAAAACATCATTGCACAGTGCAGGTCGCCTACAATAGCTTCACGGTGGGCCCTTATACTCAGTTCACTGGAGTCAACACTGCCATAAAGCATTGGCGAGTGCAACTGACAGGGATCTGCAGTGCCATCAAACATTGGCGAGTGCAACTGACAGGGGTCACAAGTGCCATCAAGCATTGGCGAGTGCAGCTGTTCGAACATTTGATCACCTTCCATCTCCAGTACACGCCACGCGATCCGCGCAAGTGGGGTGTGATCCAAGGGAAGGGTCGCCATCATGAATGACGCCGCCACAGGGGGTGCGCCCACGTGGACGGCCGCACATACCGCTACGCCACGCCCACCTCCACGGCGCGGAGCTACCACGCACACTGTCAGCCATGCCCACACTGGAGTGGCCCCGCTTCCGCCATTTAGCGAGACGGCGGACCCAGCAACTGCGGCGCCAAGATGGAAGGCGTGGCTGGGGCGCTTGAACCTTTACTTTCGAGGCACCCGAGAGACAGACAGCACGGTGAAAAGATCACTCCTGATCCTATATGGAGGCCCAGAAATCTATGACCTCTTCGAGTCTCTCCCGAACACCGGCGAAGATGACGACTATGACGCGGCGGTGGCCGCGCTTAATACCCACTTTGACCCTCAGGTCAACACGGACTACGAGAAGTTCAAGTTTAAGCGGGCATGGCAGACTGAGGCCGAATCTGTGGACATGTATTACGCGAGGCTGCGCCGGCTGGCCAGCAGCTGCCCGTTCACGGAACCACGTGAGGAAATCAGGGACCAGATCATCGTAGGGTGCAAATCAAAACTTCTACGGAAGCTCATCCTCAGACAACCGGGCATCACGTTGGATGCCATTCTCGTCCTCGCCCGCTCCCATGAACTGTCGGACTCCAGAGCGGACGAAATGGAGCTGGCACTTCGGTCCCCCATAGCCCCGCAAACCACGCCCAAAATGGCGCCCATCAAGGAGGAAACCGTCGACGCGATTCAGAGGAGACCAGCAGGCGGCAAAGCTCGACAGTGGCAGGCCCGGGACGCTCAGTGCGCCTACTGTGGGGGAGATCATGCGGCGACCGCCGTGTGCAACGCGAAAGGAAAGACGTGCTCGAAGTGCGGCAGACTCAACCACTTTGCTGCGGTATGCCAAGGAGGACGTTACAGGCCCAGCGCCCAAAGGGCGCGAGGCGGATATGGATCTCGGTCGTTGACATCCAGGGTGAGACAGCTGTCGCTGGAACAAGAACACCCACCGCCCGACACAAAGGCCCAAGACCGGAAACCGTACTATGAGGACGAGGAAGACGATGAGGTTTATGTGGTATCCTACGTCAGCAGGATATCCACTCGGAAGAGGCCACCACCCATGTGCACGATCTCCGTGGAAGGCTCGGAGATCAGGGCGCTGATCGACACCGGAGCCTCCGTGAATGTCATGGACTCTGACCAATATGAACAAATGTCGCCAAAACCAACATTGGCCCCGACGAACGCTCGGATCTACACATATGGAGGCACCGAACCCATGCCGCTACGCGGCGTCATCAGCACCACCATTCGTAATGGAGAGTACACAACCGAGGCCCGGTTCCATGTAACTGAAGGAAGGAAAGGGACCCTACTCAGCTGCAACACAGCGGAAGACCTTGGGCTGGTCTTCTTCGCCAACCAAGTACACCAATCACACGCTGACTCCATACTAGGGGACTTCCCTGCGCTATTCAGCGGCCTCGGAAAGCTCAAAGATAAGAAGATCAAACTACACATAGACACCACCATCCGTCCCGTCGCTCTGCGTCACCGAAGAGTGCCGTTCAACCTCCGCGCTCAGGTCGAAGAGGAGCTGAAAAAGCTCGAAGACCTCGATGTCATTGAGAAGGTGTCAGGACCGACTCCGTGGGTGTCTCCCCTGGTGGTTGCCCCGAAGCCCAAGCAGCCGGGTGCCATCAGGCTGTGCGTCGACATGAGGCTGCCAAACACTGCCGTGAAAAGGGAGCGCCACATCACGCCCACCATGGACGACATCGTCGCCGACCTCAACGGGGCGAAGTGGTTCTCCAAACTTGATCTCAACGCGGGTTACCACCAGTTGGAACTTGACCCGAGCAGCCGATACATCACAACGTTTTCCACACATGTCGGGCTCCGGAGATACAAGAGGTTAAGTTTTGGAGTGTCATCGGCGGCTGAAGTGTTTCAGAATGCAATAAAGGAAGTTCTGTCCGGGCTGAGTGGGGTCATCAACCTGAGCGACGACATTCTGATCTACTCGAACACGCTGGAGGAACACCATGCACATCTGAGGGCCACCTTACAGAGGTTGCAGGAACATGGACTAACCCTCCACAGGGAAAAGTGTTCGTTCTACCAAGAAGCGGTGGATTTCTTTGGTTACCGATTCACATGCGAAGGACTTCGAGTTGACCCAAAGAAGGCGGAAGCCATCCAGAATGCCAGCACGCCCAGAAACCCCACCGAGGTGAGAAGCTTCCTCGGGATGGCGACGTACTGTGGCCGATTTATACCTAACTTGGCCGACTTGGCCGAGCCCCTCCGCGCACTCACTAGACAGGAACATGAATGGGAATGGACTGGCGCGGCAAACCAAGCCTTCCAGGAAATCAAGGCGAGCCTTCTGGACAAGGCCACGATGGCTTACTTCCAGCCGCGCAGGAAGACCGAATTGGTCGTGGACGCCAGCCCCGTAGGTCTCGGCGCCGTTCTACTGCAAGAATATGGCCAAAACGACTGGAAACCTGTCGCCTATGCGAGCAAGGCTCTCACGGACACTGAAACGCGATATGCTCAAATCGAGCGAGAGGCGCTAGCCATCAAGTGGGCCTGCCAACACTTCCACTTGTATCTCTGTGGCCAACCCTTCACCATCGTGACCGACCACAAGCCACTCCTGCCCCTGTTCGCCGGGTCCTCCAGGCTTGCCCCACCGCGGATTGAACGATGGGCCGTACAGCTACAAGGCTATAATTTCACTCTGGTCTTCCGGCCCGGCGCCCACAATCCAGCGGACTATCTGTCCAGGCATCCGGATGTCACCAGAAAAGCGATCCCACTGGCGGATAGCCTGTTGGTGGAAGAATTCGTCCACATGGTGTCCGTAGCTGCCTGCCCGGAGACCCTCACCCTGCAAGAGATGGGACGAGCTACCGCTGAAGATGAGACGCTGACCCGCGTCAAGACTGCCCTGGACACTGGAAGCTGGACGAGATTTCTGGAAGGGGCTCAAGGACTTCGTCCGGAGGTTAGTCACGCCCGACAACAGCTGTGGCAGATCCGCCATGAATTGAGCGTCGGTGACGAAGGCGTTATACTGAGAGGGCATCTCATTGTGGTACCGGCGAGCCTCCAACAACAGACCCTCGTGATTGCTCACACGGGCCACCAAGGAACCGCCAAAACAAAAGCCAGACTACGCAGCAAAGTGTGGTTCCCGGCCATGGATCGCATGGTGGATGAGATGGTGCGCTCGTGCCACGCCTGCACCATCACGGGGTCGGATCCGGCCCCAGCCCCAGTCATCACGGAAGAAGCGGCGACAGCGCCCTGGACCCAACTGAGCATAGACTTTGGGAGTTTCCCGGATGGCCGCCACACGCTGGTCGTCGTGGATTCCTTTTCAAAATTCCCCGTCGTGGAGCTGCTCTCCTCCACAGCATTTGGACCGGTCAAGAAAGCTTTGGACCACGTCTTTGCCACTATGGGACTTCCGGAGGAGGTGAAGTCGGACAACGGGCCACCTTTCCAAGGGCGAGAGTTCCAAACATACCTGGAGAGCCTAGGGATAAAACACCGCAAGATCACACCGTTGTGGCCGCAAGCAAACGGCGAAGTGGAGAGGCTCATGCGGACTCTCAACAGGGCGCTCCGCATCGCCGTCAACGATGGCAGAGATCCGGAAGCTGCGTTGGATCAATTTCTGAGTGCATACCGACAGACCCCGCATAGCACCACTCACTGCGCACCGGCGCATGTCCTGTTCAAAAGAGCACCAAGAGGCAACATCCCTGCGTCCTCTACCCGGACCCCGGAAGAGAGGGATAGTGATGCCATCCAGGCAAGGAGAACAATCGCGAACCAGAAAGCAAGCGAAAAGAGACACGCCAGAAACCCAGGGCTGCGAGAAGGAGACGTCGTGGTAGTACAAGATCGGCACCCTGGGTGGAAATTCAGGACCCCGTTCGAACCAGAGAGATGGGTCGTGGAGAGGATTCACGGAACAATGGTGACGGCCCGCCTCGGCCACCAGACCGTCACCCGGAATGTATCTTGTTTCAAACGAATAGGAGTGCCGGATGGCACTCCCCAGGAAGCCGATGAAACCACCGATGTCGGCGCAGATGGTCCGGATGACGGAGGACCAGGGGCCCAAAACTCCGTGCCCCTCTCGAGCTGCGATCAGCCAGGAGAAGACCGCCGTCACCTTGGGGTACCCCGTAGTGAAACAACTGGGGACACTTCTTCTTCCTGAGACGAAACAACAGCCCCGGCCGGGGCTGCTGAGTCTCCCGCCCGGACCAACCACAGATATCATCTGCGGCCCAATCCTGGGCCAAGCCAAAGACTTCGAGACTTTCTGTGCACTTCCCCTTAGCCATCATGTGGGGATAGTTACATGTGAACTAAATTGAAGGAGGGATGTAGAGAGCCACCCGGCCTCTCACATACAATGTTACCACACACACACACGCACGCCTTCACCCTCGGGACGGGCACGCCCCGAGGTATATATAAAAAGCGCGGAAGACCGCTCGGGGTCTTTTCCGGCATACCAGGCTATCACTGTGTGTGTGTCTCATTTGTGCAAGCAGCGCTGCGTGCGAGGCCCTGACCTCGCCCACCACACTCCCCAGAGCAGGGGTGAGAGTATAGGCTGAAGAGAGGCTCGTTTCACTAACTGGCAGCATTGTGTTCCTGTTTACCGTGGGCATTTAAACAACCCTCACTACAATGGCTCTAACCCCATCGCAAAAAAAAACATGTCTGGGCAATTTTTAATGGTTGCTGGAATTATTGCTGTCCCTGTTTGGTAAACGCAATTTGCAGTGTTTCGTGTACCTAAAAAACACTTAAAACAGGGGCTCCTGAACCAGCAGAAACCGCCGTCTATGGACAGGAAGGCTGTACAGGCCCGAACGTTACTGCTGGCCTGGTGGCACTTTACACGCAGTGCAAATCACATGATGTGATTTACAGAAATATCATCACACCTGTTTTATTCCGCTGGCGCTTTGGCTTTCATGCTGGACTGATTTCATTTCTTTTGGGCAGTGGCAGCAAGTACGTCAGAGTCAGACACTTTACAGTAGACAGGGGTTAACATAAATTAGGCAAGGCCCTGCTTTTCCCAGCAGCCTCAGAGCATTGCACTGCACGCGGTGCCCCGTCCGACGCCGGTGGCATGCTTGCTGGGGCCTCAGAGACTCTGACCAAGTTCAGGTGACCGTCAACATGCACGCGCACCAGTAAAAGCAGCATTGGTTTTTTTTATTACTCACTGCGTGGTGGAACTGCAGGACTGCCTTATTAAGAGGCCTGCTGATGCTTCACGTCCTCCTAACTGGTGCTGCTGTGCTGGTAACTCATTCAGTGCGTGTGTAATGCGGTGAGTTCCACCGTCCCTGGCATGAAAAAAGGTTACGCACGGCACGCTGCAACAGCCCCGGCCCCCAATCTTTGGCCCGCCCACCAGCAACACTGAAAATAAAAAATGGTACGTAATCGCATCATGGAACTAGATTTATTATCGGGCTGACTGGCTCGCTCTCGCAGCACTGTTTTTCACCGAAGGACTCCGGGGACCGACTATACAAGTGTGAAGTGCACAATACTGCAGTAAGGCAATTTTATATCATTTTTTTACGTTGACGCATGACGTATAGACTGCAGTGCAATCAGGCAGCTGATGTAAGTTGTAGACCCGGCCCTGATAAAAACGTGCCGGTGCTAAGCACCGGAAAGCACCGGCACAAATTAAGCACCCACCCTATCTTCCGAAAACCCTTATGACTTGCCATTTTTTCTCGTCCTTTGCTTGTACCTGGTCTATCTCTCACTGTAATTTGTTACAGATCAATGGCAAGATACTCCATGGTGGCATGCTGCGCTTTGTAGGTTGTTATAACATAACGTAACAAAACAATGGGTTTAATAGTGACAGGGTGAGGTGAAAAAAAGGATTTATAAGAATGTTAGGAGTCTGGAGTGTGATTATTGCCTTCAAAAATAGCCCACTGAAGCTTCTATAAGCCTTCTAGTCAAATCTAGACCATCAGGAAGCAGTAGAGTTGGCGTTCACAGAAGTCTGGCCATGTTTTTGTTTACTAATGAGGTTTATCAAAGATTATAGTGCTACCTGCAGGTTGCTAAAGGTTTAAGCAGACTCATGCAGCAGCCCTTTTGAGCCACCTCAGTAGAAGGGAGGTTTTTTCTGTGACAGCAGTGACCTGGACGTTCATCATTATTTAACTGATCAAGCAGAAACCACCCACACACATAATGTTGTCAAAGATAAGGTAGAACGTAATCTTGTGCTCAAGTTAGGTGCTGTAATCTTTGCGCAATATAAAACTGCAAGAAATAAATACATTAAATAAATAGATATTTTGAGTCGGATATGATAAATCTGCACTGGATCTTGGAACGAACTACAAAGGATAATCCAAAGTTTGGAGACCTAGATGGAGTTCCAACTAGACTCTCTGTTGTCATTTCGAGTTATGAGACTTTCTCACACAATGAAATTACCTGGGGGAAATAATGTAACTGTGCATGGGGGTTTCACAACCAAAAGGTTTCACCAGGCATTTACAAGTTTTGCATTTCAAAATATGTGGATTCATTTTTATGACTCAGTAATACCACATATTTTACCCCTTTCCACGTGTATTCTCTGTACAAGTTCCTCTAAGTAATAGTGTACTTGGTGTGATTTGTGGATGAAAATCACTGCATTAATGTGCAAATTTCTGTTGCCGTGGAACCCGCACTTAGGCGCAAACACCATTAGAACCTGAATCTAGAGTTAAAACAGAGTTTCCAACGGATGTCTTCTGCACTAAAAAATAAGTTACAATGCACTCATTTTACTTTTCGTTGGGGGTTTATTTCTTCCCTTTCCCTCTCCACTTCTTTCCCATACCATACCTCACTTCATTCTTTCACCATGTGATTATAGTAAAAAATGCTTTGCTCTAGATAGCAGTTGCTCTACCACACCAGTCTTACATGTGTGGCATGGGTTTCATGTAAGCATTGTACATGTGTTGCAAGCATTGTATACCTCATGAATGTTTCTTTTTCTTTGATACCCTTAAACTTAATAAAATACTTTGAAATGCAAATAAGTTACAATAGAGCTAGAGAGGTTCTGAGTGAGATAAAGTTCACCTTTCCTGGGGAACCTTGGAAGGTAAGGGCCTTGGGCAATTGCAAAATTCGCCCATGTCTTTAAAAGGTCTCTGAAATTACAACAGTAGGAAGAATAACTTACTAAGAATGGCAAAAATTTAAAGGCCAAGGATTATTATTGTGGTTTTCAGTATCTTACAGTAAGGAATGTATTGAAACGCCTGAATACAACAAGCATGAACCTCATTGAACACATTTCTGCCTCTCAGTTAAGTAGAGAGCTGATTTCCACATGAGTCATGCTGTTCTCACGCAGTGAGCGTGTAAACATCCAAAGCATCCCGATAATATATTTCACACTATCATTACAAGTCACTATAGTTAAGATCTTATTCTAATATGCAAAGCTGCAGAAGGACCGCACATTGGCTTTGATGGGAATCATTTGAATGAGTAAGATTCTTGACCTTAAAAAAGAATTACGGTATTAGTAATGTCGCACATCAGTTTGCATTTTTGTACTCAATACTTTTTTTAACAAATTTTGTAGTGTCTTCATTTCTAAAGCAATTGATATAAACCGCTTCAGAAAACTATAATTTTCTTTGTAGGTGTAGAGTAAAATTACAATATCTACTCAAGCAGCGGGCTAGCCCATTACTACCCAGCGGAAAGAATGTCTTGAAATGTATCACGAAGAAGCTTTTCACATTCACCATCAAGTATTATGCATTTAAAGGTCTCGAAACATATCATGAATATGCTATTTAAAAATTGGAAAGGAACCGCATGCTGAAGTCCGTATAATCTTGAACATATTAATCGCACTTCCAACGCAGCGGGCGCACAATATCTTATCTGAACGAGTTGAACGAGGGAGAGAGGAAAAAAACGAGGACTTCGAATTAATACAGCAGCGCAAAATGTGAAAAGCCACCGTGTTACAAAATATGTAAATGCCGCCTCGGCTGATATTTAAGCACAAAAGGAGGAATTCTGCTTAAAATGACATTAACATAGTCAATTTCCACCCCTCCTCGTGCAGAAAAGAAGAGCTGCCTCAGCACTGTCTGTTTTGTGCCTCGGTGTACCTTTGCGCATCAGCAGCTTCTCGGCACCCGGTAGTTACCTTTTGCAATTACCCCCGTCCCTGACGTGCGGCGTCACGCAGGCCTCGCGGGGCATTGTTGTGAAGAGGCGCCGGGCCGTCCAAGCCCTCCTCTGCGCCCTCGTTTGGAGAAAGGTTTTGTGCTAAGCAAACGCATCTTTTCTTCTCTGGGTGGCACGCGTGTGTGTCATAATTGTGACATTAATTACATGTAAATTGTGCTGTCAAGATAACGCTCGAAGTGAAACCAAGAACTGAAAGGGTCTGATGGCTTATTTTTGACAACAAAACGATCACAAATTTGCAATAGTGTAGGACTATCTAACGTGTATTTGTTAAAGTTTCTCCTTGACACGCCCAATGGTTTACTGTGATGCATCTGATTCTGAAAAGTTCCATAGGATAACAGGTTGACATTTTCATTATGGCTTCATTCTTAGCTTCCCTTCCTGCCCTATAAAACACTGCATGTGCCTCACAGTAGAGGAGTGTTTTTCCAGTTTAGGTCTGGTTTAACAACACAACTGTCTAAAGCAGTATGTTTACAAATGCTTTAAAATGTACATGAAGTGGACAATGGCTCCACTGAGAGGAGTATTACTGTCTCACCTCACGCTATTGGCCCTTTGGTGTATGATTCCGCAATCAAGGAAGGGCGCCCACTGGAAAGCATGAGGGGCTACTTTGCATCTGAATAGTACTCAATCATTACACGGTTTGTCACAATCCAGTCTATGTCTCCTATACACATTCTGTATGGTAAACAATCATTTTTGCTACTCTTTTCCAGGAATGGCAAAATTGATCAGGCAAACCTCAATGCGATCAGCAGCATTTGTGCAGGCATCATTTGTGGCGGTCTGTCTTTGCATGTGTTGGGACATTAAAACCAGAACTACTGTTGTTGCAGTAGAGGCAAGCATGTATACATTGCAGCAGTGAGATTGAGACCAAAGCCTTTCTTGCATGCACATAACGGTTACTGCCATGTCAGGCGCGGTGTCACAGCAATAGTAGAGTGTCACAAAGGTTTCCAAAGCTAAAAAGGCTGCAGTTAACTAGTGTGAAAGCATATGCTAGAAATCAGTAGTTCAGGTGCATATCTTCCGAGCACGATAACCGGAAAAGTGTTACCAGGCTGCCGGGCAGTAGCAGCAATTCCTTAAGGATGGAGAGGCCCTGCTCCCAACTTTTTTCAAGCATGAAGAGTGTCTGTCGGGCTGAGCAAAAGTCATCCGGCAGACGCTCTTCATGTTCAGGTTAGACAGCCAGATGCCGTACATGCGCTAAATGTGCAGGAGCCTGGCAACTTGAGCTACACTTTGACGGACTGAAGATTTGACAGCCCCGTGGGCATGAACTCCTCAGCCCGGTAAACCGCTTGGAGATCCTCCAACTCATGAAGAGGGGGCATGTCAAAGATAGACTCAGTCCTGGGCACTTCAATTTAACCCCTTCCATGCTCATGACGGGCTCAGCTCGTCATGCAGTACACTGCTCCTATGCTCATGACGAGCTGAGCTCGTCATGAACAATGGGAATCTAGGTCCTGCAGCACAGAGGAGGAATTGCCTTAGCACTGATGTGGTTAAAGCCCAGAAGTGCCCTGGGCTAACTGTTCATTAGTGAAGCCTCATCACAGAGTGGGGTGAAGTCACTAACTCTCACTGAACCCATCTCCCTCTGTAACGAGTAAGGGATTCTGCCTCCGCTGGTTGGCTGACCCATAACAAGGTAAGCCAGTCAGAGGAGGATGTGGTTGTCCCAATCCTCTAGCAACCCCAAGGCTTCTTTCCCAGCACCAACGACCACTGCTGCGGCCCGGCAAATTTTCTTTTAATGTTTGATACTTGCGTGCATGTGTGTATGTATGAATGTATGTGCACTTGTTCATACATGCGGTGAATGGGTGTGTGTGTATGTGCTTGTAAATGGTGGATGGATGTATCTCTGCACATTTGTGAATGATTAGGTGTGTGTGTGGTCTGTCCCCTGCACCAATTAACGGCCTCCATTGCTCTGGCATGAATATGTTTGAAATTTCATTGAATCTTACATTTGCAACATAAATTCCCTTACTTTTCCTTTCACACTTGTTTTTGTTCCTAAGATCTCCTACAGTGCACCTTGATTATGAACATAATGATCCTGACAAAACGGAGATACACTATAGCTCGTTCGCCCAAAGTGGCTGTAATTAGGCACCTTAATTTGTAATTCAGTGGGAGCATAGTATAAGTTGCAATCACATGTCAATTCTAATGGCACTGAAGGTCTCCTGAGAGGTAGACATGCCCTAATCACTGTGGCAGAAGACCATCCCACCAGGGTTATAGAGAGTAACTAGTTCTAGGCAATGGTGATTTAGTGTCCACCATGGACCCTGGTGTACAACTGAAAATGCTGTTAGATTGCTCGCTCTATCTACCATGTACTCAGTGGTGACCAGAGACTAGGCTGCGCTTCCTGCTTTTAATCATCTTCTCTGGTGTGCAGACTATTGTGAAGAGGAAAACAGATGCCAATTCTACGTAGTCTGCCTACACAACATAGATATTTCTGCCAATATAACCTGCCTTGGCATTTTGTAGATTGAGACACTAACTCGATATAGCATACATAGGCTTTCCTGTATTCAGTTTCTATTTGTAGTAAATTCTGGTGTTTTTCTTCAGTGTTTTAAAGTCATTTCAATACCTTAAAAATACAGTTGTTATCAGTGGTTACACATTTTCGTGCCACTAAAAGCAACAGAAAAAGTGTTTTTCCAGTGTTTATGGAACGTTTTGCTCTTATTATTGCTTGCTTTCTGCACTGATAGAACATTGTATATAGACAGTGTATGTATAGTGTATATGAGGTCCAAATAGAGTTTTGCTAATTAAGCTTATTGTAGTACACCTTACAGTATTTCTTCAGTGAGTCTTTGGTCATGTGCGCTCGCTCTTTCCTTCCCATGTAAACTGTAAAAAGGCTTTCTCAACATTGGCACTTGAGACGTGCAACGCCAAAATAGCCAGTACACAATTTGGTAACTCTGGCCACTGACATAGTTTTCCATGCCATTACTGGTGCACTTGAAGATTGCGATTCACAGGGCAGGTTCTGCTACATTTGCATTGAGCTGGGCGCTTATGCCCTCAGAGTTATTGAAGCGGTCAAAAATGAAGCAGCACTTTTGAAACTACGGAGGAAATTCCCCTTTACTGAAGGGATCTAGAACTTGTACAGAGTACCACAGTGAGGTTTCATTGACTTCAAATGCCATTGGTGGTGAAGGGACATTTCTATGCATCATTGCAAGCCATTTCTCATACATTGTTAAATAAACGTTCCTGAATTGCTTTCAGACATTGCTTTGCTTACCAAGTGGCAAGCACTCTAACATGGAACATGTTGCAGTGCCAAAGTCACTAAAGCTGTCGCCCAGCCTACTCTCAAGGAGATGTTTCACATTTACACCCATTATGCTGAACACTTGGCAGACAAGGGGTTTTTCAGACTCTAGTTTTTTTATTATGCCCACTACAGCAGTTATGTTTTCCTGTAAAAATCCAATAATGCAGTAGAGTGCACTTTTTTCACATCACTATCTTTATGCCACCAAAGATCCTCACATTTCTTGCCTTTGGCATCATCACTCAACTAAATTCTGTAAATGGTTGCCAGATGGCTAATATAGCATTCATAGCCCCTTGGACTGAGAACCATCAGCTAAGGGACACAGTTCGGATGACTCTTTCTTTGATGCCACACAAAGCACAAAATTATAAATATTTGCGTTTTAGTTCCTGTGCATAAGAAAACAGTGCACCAGAATGTACTAAAACATCAATAGCATCCCTCATTAACTCTGAAGATTGTAAAGATGCTTTCAGCAAACCATCTAACAAATTACAAGGATCTCCTACAGGGAATCACTTCAGCTCGGGTATCAATTTTGACAGGTCATCACACAACTTTTTCATATACGTAGCTGCATCACTGCAAATACAAACAATATCACTCCAATCTTTGTTGAACTTGGAAAGAACCTTTCTTTGCACAGCATTCAAAGTGACACCGCATTCCATGTTTTCCAAATGTCTGGTGTCATGTTTTCACCACTATCCCAGATGCTTGGTGATAGCACTCTTTATACATATACTTGTCACTATACCTTGCATTGAATGTTTAAAGCCTGAGGTGTTGGAAATTCACCTACTATCAATACTGACCCACTAGAAACTGTGGGCTGATGTATTAAGGGGTTTTACTCATTCTCTGTGGGTAAATGTGATGACACATATTAGGAAAGATTCTTATGAAACCAGCCATTTTACCTATCAGTGTTAGAATCAAACTCAGCCAAAATTTCAAATATGATTTTGTTGTTGTTGTAAAGCTTTTATTTCGACAAATTTGTCATAAAGCCATAAAAAACATATACAATTCATTCACATACAAAAATAAGAAGATAACATAGTTACCAGAAAAGTGCAATGAGTACATGTATGGTGCTTCAAAACATCATCAAGGAATATGTGCAATTTATGTAAAGATACATTACTATTTCATTATGTATAATGTGATGTACAGAGATCAATATGCTACCATTTGGGAATCAATTACAAGACCGAATTTTTTTTTGTTTTTTTTTAAAAAAGAGCCTATGTACATTTATATAAATAATTAAAATGCCAGTAATAAAAGAATTGATTTAATATATTTATAAATTTTTCGGAAATTCCTTGAGGGGAATAGTACTATGTTTTAACCCCAAGTTTCTTTCTAGTCAAGCAGACACTGAGAAGATACCTACTGACTCCAAAAACTGCCAACTGAGAGGTTGTAGATTTAAGTATCCTCTCTGCCTCTTTATAAGTTCTTAAGCCCAGATTATTACATAATGGTTTGATCCATTTCTTATGCTGGTATTTGTACACCGGACAAAAGAAAAGAATATGAGCCTCATCTTCTTTATGATTAAGTTCACATAATTTACAATTGTACAAGTCATTCCCCTTGGTTTTTCCCCAGCGACAGGTATTTGCATTTATGTGTAAAACGCCGTACCTATATTGTAAGTATACAGTTTTGGCCACAGGTGGTTCTATTTCATCCATGAACTGTTCGAACATTGGAATGTGCTTAAATTGCAAAAACTTCTGAGTTAGGGAGCCATTACCACGTTCGTATAAATAAGCATTATTAACAACATAGGACCAAAAGGCAGTTTTTACCTGTTCTTTACAATTAATTGGTAGTACGAGTGGGTTAGTCCAAAAGTGTGAAAGACCTATTTTTGTGAACCAAGTGGATATATGTCTCAGCCATTGGATTGAATTAAATGTGTCCAGTTCCATTATTTCCAATAAACCATTTCTATAGTCAGTAAGTTCCGGGGTAGACCATAATCTTACCCAGTATAGAAGTGGCCTTAACCAGCATAAAAAGTCTGTACGTTTTACATTAATGTCCAAGTAAACAGGCACTAAAGGCGTTCTGAAAGGTAATCTTAATAATCGCCTAAAGAATGCGTTCTCATCAATGTCAAAAGTCTTAATTGAGTGTGGCCCCCAGATCTCAGCCCCATATATGGCTGCGGATTGGGCTTTGGCTTTAAATACTTCCATCGCAGGAGTTATAGCTTTGGAAACACTCCCTCCGTGTATCTTTAAAATAGGAAGTGAACTGTGTTTAAATGTCAGCCTTCTTTTTTCCAGTTGTTGTTTCCAGGACATCTTACTATCAAGCCTGATACCCAGGTAATCAAAAAATTCCACATACTCTAGTTTAATGTTTTTTAGGGCCAAGTTCTTCTTAAAAGTTTTTGGGGGATTAATGGCCATATACTTAGTTTTTAATGAGTTGATTTCTAGCCCTTTTACTTCGCAATAACTATTGAATTGGTTTATTAAGTTTTGTAATCCTTTGGGGGTTTGCGATATTATGATGGTGTCGTCGGCGAATAGCAATGCTGTAATTGCCTCATTACACAGTTTCGGGGAATCGTGGTTACATTGTGCCAGGTAAGGAGGGATATCATTCACAAATAAAGAAAAGAGGGTGGGGGCCAGCACACACCCTTGTCTTACCCCCCTTTTAACTGGTATGGCCTGGGTAAGTTCACCATTTCTTCCCCACCTTACTTTAGCGAAATTATCTGTGTGAAGCTTTATGAGGTTTGATAGCAGTTCGCCCGGGACACCCATATTCCTCAAAGTGTCCCAAAGTAGGGGACTAGGAACAAGATCAAACGCTGCACGTAGATCCATAAATGCTACGTAGAGGCGAACCTTCTTTATTTGTACATATTTCCAACAAATGCACATAAACCTGTACACCTGGTCCACAGTACTTGTCTTAATTCTGAACCCTGCTTGATATTTTGAGAGGATTTTAAAGTCCTCTATCCAATCTAAAAGTCGGTTTAAAATATGCCTGGCAAAATTTTTTTTGTAAGATATCAATTAAACTGATCGGTCTGTAATTAGCTGGGTTATAGCGATCCCCTTTCTTTTATAAATGGTAACTAATTCCGCCCCCTTCCACGTTTCAGGGATTGGGGTCCCTGCCAATATTGAGTTACATAAAAAATGTATATACGGGCACCATACTTCGATATTATGTATAAATAAGTCCCCAGGCAGTTTGTCAGGGCCTGGTGCCTTACCCGCCTTAATTGCAGTTATTGCACGTAGGGTCTCATCGGCACTAAATTGGAAAGGACTAGTACACAAAGGCGTAGCAATTTCTAGATTGTTTGGGCCTAGGAGCACATCTACCGAATCATACAACTTTACAAAATGGTCATGCCAAATGTTCTCATCAAGGAAAAAGTCCCTGTTGGAGCGACCCATTTTATTGTTTTTTGATATCAAACTCCAAAAGGTACTTTGGTCATGCTTCCTAGCAGCATTTAAGAGATCTTCCCAGACCGAGTTGTCCCATTCCTTTTTTGCACTAGAGAGGAGATTTTTGTATTCATGTCTACACTCTCTTACCCTCATCTGATCCTTGGATTTGACTGCATTGATTAAGTTACTTTTCGCTAGGCGACACTGTTTGTTGTACCATGGTGTCTCTAGTTCGAGTTGCCTGCTTATGTTACTTTTGTCATTGCTACATGCTTTGCTCAGGAGGGGAATTAAGGATTCTACCAGGTGGTTGTGTATTTTAAGAACTTCCTGGGAACCCAAACACAGATTATTATATAAGGGAATCGTGTCTGAGAAGGTGTTATAAATACCTGCAAGTATATCTTTTTTTGCTAGTATATGTGGCCACTTTATAGCCCTTCTGTTGTTGGAGACCTCGACCTCTCCCACCTCCCTGATAAGTTCAATTTACCCTAATGATTTCAAAAAAGGGTTAGAAATTAACCCCAGTTGTAGGGGGAAATGGTCGCTTTCAGGCCTATTCACAACTTTAAAGGTCAACAGTAGGTGCCACAAATTAGTTGTAATCAGCATAAAATCAATCAGTGATTTGGAAATCCCCTTACTATATGTATAGTTTGCAGGTTTATCGGGGTCAAGATGACCATTACATGCCCTTAGGTCATTAGACACAGTTAGTTCGAAAATCTGCATAGCTGCCACTGAACCTTTAACTGGTTTGACACTATCTAAAGAGGGAATGTTGCGAGCCCTATCTTCATTTTCTAGTAAATTTTCAAGCCCAGTTACAGGTTCGAATTGGCAGTTAAAATCCCCGCCTATAATAATTTGGGAGTTTAATTCTAAGGTACCCAGATACGAACTTAACTGTTCTACGATCATAGATTCCTTATTCTGGGGGTTGGGCCTATTATATATATTTATACGGTAGACATTCCCCATTTCCTTCGTGGACATCTTTACCCCAAGCAAATCATTAGAACCAAGATACAAAGGTGACACTCCAACATTCAGGGATATTCTTATCCAAATTATTAAACCCCCTGATGGTCTACCTCTTGTAGACGCAATTGCCCCACAGTGAAATGCTTTATAACCAAGTCTATGTACCATATTAGTTGCCCAAGTTTCCTGTAAGAGTATGATATCATGCTCTTCCATGAAAGAACTCCAAATCCTATCACAAAGATTCCTTGATACCCCTGCAATATTCCATGACAGAATTGTTATCTCTTGCTTCATATTACATTGTACAAAACTACTGGGGTGTACATTATGTGCATTAAGTGTTTCCACCCCTTTCATTCTGTCCCGGAGCCCACTACTAGACACTGAATCCGTGCGTACTGGTAATGGCATATTTCGGTCTAATACAGTAAGAACATCCACAGATGCCCTCTTTAGGGGTTCTTTAACAGTACTACTAATTGATATTCCAACATGTGTGTTTTTGACTAATTCAGTTGCAGGGGGCATTTCCCAAGATCTTACACATGATCTTACACATATGTCCTTTGATGGATCGCTGAATAGGGGGGAAGGATTTTCTCCGACATCAGGCTCTCCTTCTTGTCATCGACCCCACCATGACCAGTTTGTATCCACTCTCGTATTCTGAAATTCCACTACTCCACCTGGTGTTGGGGGATCAAAGAACGAGTACCTACTACTCATTGTGCTCGCGCAAGGTTGGCCTCTAGTGCCTGATGTGGGTTGTTTTGGATAAAAATAGCTAAGGTCACAAGATCCAATTCCTGAGTGTCCTCTCCGGTGATTTTGACCGTACACAAGGTGGGCTACCGAAGGATCTTTAAAGTTCACCAAAATGCAGTCCCCCCTTATGTCCTTTGGCCTGCTGCCCAACCAGTTGACTCTTCGAACATGTACAACCTGACAATTAATAGTATGTGGGAGAGGTCTATTTTCTCTTAACCAATGTAAGGTCTTATTTTTAAGTTCGTCATAGGTCTCCCTTCTATCAGGTTTCAGGGGAGGGACACCTGTAAGCACTACCACATACGGTTGGCAACCGGGTGGAAGGTCGGCATTTGGAGCTTGTTTTGGCATTGATTTGCCTGAAATACAATCAACTACTGGGTCTTTAATCTTAGAAACACAATTTGTTGTGAAAGTGGGGGTTCCTATCCCTTCATCAGTTCTCAATTGCACTAACGTTTGAGAGGTGATAGGCACTGTCTTAGTTGTTAGTGCGTCCTGTTTTCCTTTACGTGGCGCAGGTTTTGGGGGGACAGCTGATTGAGTACCTCCATTATTTGGCAGCACCCCAGCAGGGGCTGCTTGCGAACCCCCCGAAACGGCATTATCCTTTTTTCGGTCCATCACCTTATCTTTTCTTGGTGCAGGGGCGACGGGTCGAGTTTGTTCTGGTGGTTTAGGAATTATCGGGCTTTGTTCTCCCCTAGTTGTGTCAGCTCCAATTTTTGAGTGTAGTTTAACTAATGATTTTAGTGCAAAGAAGTTATCAAGTGAAGATTGTTCGAATTTATCCAAACGCTCCGAAAGCCCTTTCAGTCTTTCAATCACCGGTAAAATCAAAGTTGCCATTAAATGTTGGATCTGCTCCATCACTGGTTTATCTACAAAAGGATCCTTTGGACAGTTATCCAGTGTAGTATCTACTGGAGGACTAGCTGAAGCATTTGCAGGGTCTCCCTCTTGCCGGTGGCTTACTTCTGCCCCTGTCATCTTAATCTCAGACCCTGTAAGTTTGCAAGGGATGCCCCCGTTCGTTAGGTTTCTTCGCATTCTTTTAAGGGCCTTTAATCTGTAGCCCTTGCGTGGGGTAACTAATCTTTTCCTTTTTAGTGCTACACAACTTGCCTTTACCGGGGAAGCCAGTGAATCTTGTCGTATCGGTGCATCATGAATCATTATCACGGGCAGGGTAGATGGATCAGTTAATGTTCTGGATATGTTATCCGACATTACAATAGCGCTACTTGGACTCCTGTTTGTTGTATCTGGATCAGGGATAATATCGAGATGACCATTGACTACCCCTGAATCAACAATACAAGACTGCATGCTACTAGGTGTTGTAACAAGTAAAGGTTCTGCTGGGATAATGTTAGTTGGAGATATTGCCTGTGCCAATGTTCCCAGGGAAGAGCGCTTGTGTGCAAGATATTCCCGCGATAGTCTTCGCTCAGCTAAAATTATCTCCTTCTCCACAACAGAAACAGCACAAGTTATGAAGTTGTCCATAGTACCTAATGTGGGATTTCCCCCTCGCCTAGAACATCTACCAGAACGGGTAGCCATTGGAGGGTAAGCAGACATGAGGAAGTCACTACAGGGTATTCGGTGACTATGTAGCGAAATGACGATATTGGTGTTTTACCTGAGTGGTTCTTAGAGGGGTGGCCCGTCCCGGCCACAGACGGCCCCGGACGGCCAGAGACGGCCCGCCCTTTGCCCGGGCTTCGCCCGGCGTCCCGCTTGCGTCCCGCAAGACGGGCCCTCACCGGATTATATAGGTGGAAGGCGGTTGTGGGCGGGGCACGCAGGGGGGCGCTGACCGGATGTTGCTTGGTCGAGCAGGGACTCCTGGGATAGTGAGTCCCTGCCACGCTACTCCCCTGCAGCCTCTCTGCCACACAGTTGGTCAGCATTCGCGGCAAACGGGCAACAAACAGCGTTGGTGGGTCCTCCCACAAAGCGGCTCCCGCGAAGCGGGAGCGGCGAGAAGCTGCAGGTAAGGCAGGGGGCAAAACAGCAAAGTGTCCCCACGGCGTCCAGTAGTTCCTCAAAGGGTCACGCAGATCAAATGCACCAGGCTCCTTTATACTCGTTTGCCGGTTGTGGGCGGGGCACGCAGGGGGGCGCTGATCGGATGTTGCTTGGTCGAGCAGGGACTCCTGGGATAGTGAGTCCCTGCCGCGCTACTCCCCTGCAGCCTCTCTGCCACACAGTTGGTCAGCACTCACGGCAAGCGCGGCAAACGGGCAACAAACAGCGTTGGTGGGTCCTCCCACAAAGCGGCTCCCGCGAAGCGGGAGCGGCGAGAAGCTGCAGGTAAGGCAGGGGGCAAAACAGCAAAGTGTCCCCACGGCGTCCAGTAGTTCCTCAAAGGGTCACGCAGATCAAATGCACCAGGCTCCTTTATACTCGTTTGCCGGTTGTGGGCGGGTCACGCAGGGGGGCGCTGACCGGATGTTGCTTGGTCGAGCAGGGACTCCTGGGATAGTGAGTCCCTGCCACGCTACTCCCCTGCAGCCTCTCTGCCACACAGTTGGTCAGCACTCACGGCAAGCGCGGCAAACGGGCAACAAACAGCGTTGGTGGGTCCTCCCACGAAGCGGCTCCCGCAAAGCGGGAGCGGCGAGAAGCTGCAGGTAAGGCAGGGGGCAAAACAGCAAAGTGTCCCCACGGCGTCCAGTAGTTCCTCAAAGGGTCACGCAGATCAAATGCACCAGGCTCCTTTATACTCGTTTGCCGGTTGTGGGCGGGGCACGCAGGGGGGCGCTGACCGGATGTTGCTTGGTCGAGCAGGGACTCCTGGGATAGTGAGTCCCTGCCGCGCTACTCCCCTGCAGCCTCTCTGCCACACAGTTGGTCAGCACTCACGGCAAGCACGGCAAACGGGCAACAAACAGCGTTGGTGGGTCCTCCCACGAAGCGTCTCCCGCGAAGCGGGAGCGGCGAGAAGCTGCAGGTAAGGCAGGGGGCAAAACAGCAAAGTGTCCCCACGGCGTCCAGTAGTTCCTCAAAGGGTCACGCAGATCAAATGCACCAGGCTCCTTTATACTCGTTTGCCGGTTGTGGGCGGGGCACGTAGGGGGGCGCTGACCGGATGTTGCTTGGTCGAGCAGGGACTCCTGGGATAGTGAGTCCCTGCCGCGCTACTCCCCTGCAGCCTCTCTGCCACACAGTTGGTCAGCACTCACGGCAAGCACGGCAAACGGCCAACAAACAGCGTTGGTGGATCCTCCCACGAAGCGGCTCCCGCGAAGCGGGAGCGGCGAGAAGCTGCAGGTAAGGCAGGGGGCAAAACAGCAAAGTGTCCCCACGGCGTCCAGTAGTTCCTCAAAGGGTCACGCAGATCAAATGCACCAGGCTCCTTTATACTCGTTTGCCGGTTGTGGCGGGGCACGTAGGGGGGCGCTGACCGGATGTTGCTTGGTCGAGCAGGGACTCCTGGGATAGTGAGTCCCTGCCGCGCTACTCCCCTGCAGCCTCTCTGCCACACAGTTGGTCAGCACTCACGGCAAGCGCGGCAAACGGCCAACAAACAGCGTTGGTGGATCCTCCCACGAAGCGGCTCCCGCAAAGCGGGAGCGGCGAGAAGCTGCAGGTAAGGCAGGGGGCAAAACAGCAAAGTGTCCCCACGGCGTCCAGTAGTTCCTCAAAGGGTGATTTTGATATTTCCTGATTCTCTACAGTTTATAAAATAATTAAACGAGACCTAAAACATGCTTCTAAACCCTGCATATTTAGACCAAATACCACAAAACTGAAAAAAGCAAAAGGAAGAAGAAACAATATTTTAGTGGCATCCCTAAACAACAAAACGCAAGCAGAATAATGTTAGCCCAGTCTTTCTTACTGCTAGCTTGTATAACAAAGTTACATTGTACTGGCCCCTTCAGGAAGAAACAAAAATGTCTCTTTCACTCTCTTTTTCCTTTCTATGAATGGCATTTAGTTTGTGGTTGTGCATATATTTTTTCAGTGTTTATATGTTTTCACTGGTGAGGCCTATTTCTCTTTCAGTGGGGTTTTATCAGTTATTATAGATTTAAACCTAAAACCCTACAGCCTAAGCATACACATAACCCTATAAAATTAGAATTCCAATTAAAATAAATATGTTCTCACATATGGGACCTATGCATCTAAATCTATACTGCTCCAAAAAAAAAGAAAGGTTTCTCTCTACCACCTTTCGAAATGTAGGAGTTATTATGAATAACATACACAGAAGAGCTATCTAGCTGGGACCCATGAGTTTCCTAAGACTGGAGGCGGCCACAACCACATCTTAACATTGCGTGGTTTGCAAAAACTGCCTTGACAAATGTTAAGCTGTGAGGAAACCGTATTTCTGGCTTTTCGTAAACCTGATAACACTAATTAACTGGTAAAGAGGCAAGAATGATCTACACAAGGATACTCAAGATACTGTATTACTAACATTTCTTACCTCCTAACTGTTTGCATGCATGCTGCCAGTGGGCTGTGCTGGAAAGAAGGTACGAACGCCAGTTCAAAACAACGTGTATGGAGTCAGAGACCTGTTCCCCTGGCCTCGTCTCGTACAGAAGAAATCCACGAGGGATCAGAAGCGATAAACATCTGGGACTCATATTGAATTTCCAACACTTTCTATAACTTTTGAAGTTATTTAAAAAGTAAAAAGTTACTGAAAAATTATCTTCAATTTTTTTCCTGTGCTGTAAATCGTTGCTCTTTCTCCTTTTTGAGGAGAATGTCTTTAAATAAGGTCAGACCACAAAAGAAAATGTACATTAATGAATAAATATACAGCTTTAAAGCTTCAAAGGACTATCACTTTTCTCTTCACACCCTTTGTCCCCAGAACCCTACTCCCTACATCAGCAATGTCTGACACAGGTTCCAAAAGGTTTTCATGCTAAGCCGTCGATGTTGGGACCAACCGTATGCCTGGGGGGTTGGATGGACGAGTATTGTGAAGAAGGATGTTCTACCTAAATAACCATGAAGGCAATATCTTATTTCTCTGTTGACCATGCCATTGACTCCCTCCCAAATATAAATGCATAGAAACTGATCCAAAGAAACATATTTCTCCAGAAGAGACATGTAAAGTAGAAAGCCTGAAAAGGGCATTTGGAAAGCTCTCGTCATAGTGTAATGACAGAAAAACCAGAATCAGACTCCAAGGAATACTAGGTATGAATGTGGAATACAGGGACATGAAAGAAACAATCCACATAATACCACTGGTCAAGGAAAACAGTTCTTATGGTTCAGATTTCACAGAACCTCCTAGTATCAGATTTAGTAGAGAATCTAAACAATAATACTAATAGTATGGATATTCCCTATGTACGTGCCCTCCCGATCTCTGCATTAGTTACATGAAGGAACAAATCTATTAATTATGTTTTTGATACGTTTGAATGAACAGGACGCTTACCAAAAAACCTCAAATTAATTTGTTATCTACAGATGATACAAATATTACGAGAAACTTTAGGCCCAACAGAAATGGCAATAGCTCTTTCAACATAATTCACAACACCACTTTTCATGAACAAATGATTAGAGCTTCTAAAGCTTAATTCTCCAAGGGCCAGATGTACCACGCTTTCATTTAGCGCCTCACAATTTGCAACTCATTGCGATTCACAAATTGCGAGGTGCTAAATGAAATGTACGACAGTGTTATTACACTGTTGTACAATTCCCAATAGAGTCGCAAATTGCGAGGCTTATTAATATTAATGAGACTCTTGCAATTTGCAAGCACATTGGGAAATACCAGCCCTTCCAGGGATGGTGGCTTGCTGGGCTCAGCAGACCACCATGTCTGGGACTGCTTTTTAATAAAACAGTTTTTTTTAATGCAGCCATTTTCTTTAAAGGAAAACGAGATGCATTAAAAAAAAAAATGAAACATTTTGGTTTCATTTTTTAAGGGCAGACAGTGGTCCCTTGGACCACTGCCTGCCCTTAAAAAATATTTTTCGAGACAGTCACAAAGTAGAAGGGGTCCGCTGGGGACCCCTTCCAAATTGCGACTGCATTACCACCCTCTTTAAGAGGGTGGTAATTTACAAGTGTTTTGGAACCGCGCTTGCGGTCACAAAACATTCACACATAGCATTACGGACGCAATTAGGAAGAAAACACCCCTTCCTAATTGCGACTCGCAATTCCAAAATAGTGAGTCGCAAATAAATTGCAACTTGTTATTTAGGATTTGCACATGGCCAACAGTGATTTTGCATGCGCAAACGGGTTTGCGAACCCATTTGCGCATGCAAAATCACGTCGTACATCTGGCCACAGCTTCTCATAACCTAATTCTCTCCGATTAGCGTTGCAGTACTCAAATCTGGCTGCAGACTGTGCAAAGGTTCCCCCTCCTGGAGCACGATGGAGCCTGCATTGTAAAACAAGCAGTACAAATCTCAGAACTGGATGTAATTCATACACAATCTTCAGGACAAAGGCAAGTGTTATTGTACAGTCTGAACAGCTACAAAGAGGGAAAGTTATTTCAACTACAGAAAATATAAGCTCAAACAGTTTATGTATACCGAATGCAAACATTACATTTACATCTCATTCAGTTGGAAATCATCATATAGGACAGAGTTAATGCAAAAAAACATCAAAATTGTGTGTAACGGCATCCTTGTGTAAATAAAATAAAAAGTGTATAGAGAACTATTAAAATAAATGGCAGCTGTGCGGTGAAACAGGGACTTGCTCACAGTCAGGCCCTGAGACTACCGGTACCAAGAAGCAGTTGGTTTGGCCGAAACAGTGTTGTGAGATGGTTTAGGATTCTGTTGTGGCCAAGCTGCACAGAAGAAGTCACACTGCCAGCGGCAGCCCTCCTGGAAAGATCTGACATGGACAGGACTCTGGGTTAGTTTGTGGGGCTTCCACGGCTCGTATTATACACTGTGCCCCAGGGGTGATACAGGCGCGTGCACCTGCTTTCAGCGCCACGGGGGAACAATGGTATTACAGAAGCAGAGGCAGAAGCGTGAGCATCCCCTTCTGTAATACAGATAGCGCTGGCATATATGTTGCACTAGGGTCATCATGAGAGGGCGCTCCCTCATTTACATTGGGGCGTGGCCCAATGTAAATGACGGAATCACTTTGCATCACTTTGCATCTGCACCGTATTACTGATGTGGGCGCAGAGGCAAACATGCTTTTAAGAGGTGCACTGAAGGAACGCCACAAAAAGGTGGTGCACTTTCAGTGTGCCTCCTAAATGCAGCCCTTGAAGGGTGAGGGGCGAGGTCCCATGGACACCCCTGACATCTCCCTGCAGGCGGGTGCAGTCACATATAGGCATTGCATATAGGTGCAAGACATCAGTCACAGAATAACAGTGGAACTAGGAGGGGAGAGAAGTATCCTTGTAAATGGGATGAAACTCATGTAGGTTCTTCCCTTAGAGGAACCAATAAGAAAGAGAGATTTCAACAAAACTCATCCTTTAGAGAATTATGACAAGATGACAAAACAAGATGGAAATTGGAGCAGGGACTCTTTTATGAAACTGCTCCTCCCCCATATAGGTGCACTCCCAATCGGTCTAGTATATGAGACAGCAGAGAGAAGGAGGGATGAACAACTCGTATTGGTTTTTTTTTAAGGCGAGTGAACTCTAAGGGGACCAGAGATAGGTGAGAGAACATAAAGGAAACAAGAGTTTTAACAAATATTGTGTTTTTTTTCAAGTTATTACTCGAGTAGTTTCAGAGCTCAGATTATTGAAGTCCTTGGAAGACAATAGGAATGTGAAAATCAAATCTTGATGTAATGTATATAAAAGGAAAACATGGAGTAACATTCACTGTGAAAATTCAGAGAATAAACTCTACAGCAGCAAAGAAATTAGGCTTGTGAAGTAAACCATGGTTTACTTTAATTGCCAAACTTGCAAGATCAATGGACACAGAAAAAGTTATGTCAGTAATGTTTATAAAGTGTTTGTACACCAGAGGATTCTTGGTGCTGCAGACCAACAAATACTTGACTAAAGTTGAAGGAAATAAAATAAAAATTCCTGACAGAATAATGTTGTTTTAAGGCCTCCTCAAAGTACTCAGACAAGAGATATATAGCATGTTGTCTTTAAGTAAGTTTCATAGCTTTGCAGAACAGAAAGAAAAGCTGTGGCCACCCACCCAACTTTTAGGGAATCTAGGAATTAGCAGTAGAAGAGTGTAACACTCTGCAGGGTTTGTATCTTTTTATACTGTTATACGGTTCATACAGATTTAGTAGGACTGTGTATTAGATCAACAAAACTTTATAATACAGAGACTAGGTCTTCTTAAATCATCAGTAAATGTTGGTCTGACTAGCTCACAGTACTGCATCTAAACTCCTCATAGATGCTGTTGGCAACCTCGAGCATGACCACTCTAATTTCCAAGGAATTCGTGAAAACAGGTCTAACGCTTTCGTTTGTCACTTTTGCATGCCCAAAGTTTTACAAAGAGAAGAGACAATAATACATTTTCAAATGTTTATTAAAAATATTTAATCCTTGGAAGTAAAACATGAACTGTGATTATTAGACAGAAGAGTCACATCTTTGTTATAAGCATTACCATAATGTTGAGAAACAAAAACAATTCAACCGTGTTAATTGTTCCTAATGTTACTCCTATTTCTATTATATCCCCACTCTAGTGATAGCATGATTGGAGTACCCTTCTGCCAGACCCAATTGGAACGATCTAGTCCCATACTATGGTACAATGTCTCAGGAAGCCCACCTCAGCGCATTTACAAAAGCACTCCGTCTCAGTGTGCAAGCCCGCATACATCTCTGCTTGTGCAGCTATCTTCCTTCCCAGGATGAATGTCGGGCCTGCGGATGTGCATCTCAGTGACAGCTCTCAGCAGCTTCCATGATAGTTTTGGCGTGAAGGGCCTCTCACCAAAATTAAAACAGACGTTGTTTAAAAAATAAAACACCAGCCTTATCTCATTCTGCTAGAGACACAGAATAACATCCTTACTTAGTCTGGAGAAAAAGAGTACATCAGAGCAAGGACATTGCATTCTAGTATTTATATCCCTGGAACTTACAGTGCAGACTACTACAGAACAATGTCTCCCAAAAATAAATGCTTGTGTGTCATTTTCTCATGTCAGGGAAAAACATGTTCAAACAGTCATCTTAAAAAGATGCTAAGTTAAAAACGGAAAACTAAAATGGTGACTAAATATAATCCCTGTAACTAAACACTTATATATAAATCATGATGCATGACCATGCAGAGTCTTACCCTTACGTACTATGCACAGCCTTGACCTGCTGTAGTGTTCTAAGTTTGAAAGCCCAGAGAATTTTGCAATCTACCTTGATAATGGTTCAAAGAAAACCTAAATACTCTCTTCTTTCGCAAATACTTTGAGTGATTAATCTCACTGATCCTCTGTTACAAATCAATCTTATCCATGCCCCACATTTTTCGCTCATGTCAGAATATTTGTAAAAGATACTTCCTTAGATCAGCGTATATTTGTTGCTCTGGCTAGAGAACACCCAGTCATTTCATTATTGGACTCTTAGTAATGTTTATTAAAAGCCCACTTCACTGGTGAAGTTGGAATTAAAAAAATATATATATTAGGGAAAAGGCACTTTTAGAAAGTTACCTTTTCCCTGCCTAAAGCCTTTACAGGCTAATTGACATTAAACTCCAGTTGCAGCCCTCTGACTGCTTAACCCTGAATGAGGTGTAAAAAGCTTCCCCATACCAAAGACAAAGACTTGGGGGTGGGGAGGTGTTTCTGTTCCTCTGGCAGGATGAATATTTGGGGAGTGCTCAGGAACTTAATTGACTGCAAAGGGGTCTTCCCTCTTACAGGCCGATGTCAGATGACACCTGCATATGTCCCATCTTTGTCCCGCAAGCCAGTCAGGCTCCAATTCCAGTGGGGAAAGGAGCTGCCGCCAGAACTGGTTTGAAGTGACCACAGACGAGGGGTTACTCATTTGCCTGGTCTCACATTTGAGGTGAGTGCACAGGCTCTGCACATGGGGAGAAGCGGTTCACCATCTTGGATTTAGGCAAAGAGGCGCACTGTGGGATGGTTTGCAATAGGGCACAGAGGAAATGCTGCCACAGTGGGCAGGGTTACCACTCAGAACCTTTACTCTATTGGTTATGGAGCAGCCAGGAGTTTTCCCCACTCACAAGATTGGTGCCAGGCACACATCTGTCTTTCCCAGAACCCTCTAAAGAACAGTTCTGGACCCATGGAAGAACAGAAGAGGACTGGACTTGCTGTCTGTGGCCTGACAAGAGTCATGAAGGCATGGAACTGTTCGCTCTTGAATACAGAGCAAAGAATTGGACACCAAGGACCTCCTGTTTAAGCTACAGGGATACAAAAAGCAACAGGAGGCTTTTCCTACAACTGCCGGGTTAACCAGTATCAACTGGACCTGCAGGAGCCCTTTGCTGATGGCCTTTAGAAGTGCACTCCTGTGGTAGATGGGGACTTACAGTACTTTGTCAGAAGGCAACATCTTTGACCAGGACGAACCTGGTTGGTGTATCCGACCTGCACTCCATAGTGGTCAGCATTAAATTGCGCCTAGGTCCTGGTCTATCGCATCCATCAACTATTATTGACTTAGTCCTTTTTGGCTACATTTCTGCTTAAATGATTTTTATTGTTTTTCGTTGTTTTGCATTTTGCCTTTATTAATGTTTTGGTACTGCATAAATATTTACACATTGCCCCCACGTTAATCCTGTGTGTTCTGTGTTATAGCTACGAGGAGGGTGAGCTCAGGTTAATTGAGTTACTTTAAGGGTTCATGCAGCCAAGGGTTGTAATTATTCCTCCAGGTGGCTAGTTACGGTGAACAGTCATTAGTGCGCGGCTGTTTGTACGCATGCTGTTACTTAGCAAGCGTTACTACGCATGCGATGTAACAACGCGTTGCCTTTAGTACGCGTTCTGTTACATCGCATGCGTAGTAATGCCGCATGTGTTGGGGCGGCGCCGCTCTTGGAGCTCGTCACGGCAGCCATTTGCTCCAGTGAGGGGTCTGCTGCTGCTTTTCCAGGTCCGGGTGCCACTCTCTGCACCTGCCCACGACGGAGGAATGCCAGAAGGGAGAGAACATTTGAACAACGCATGGTAAGAGTTAACTGAGGCTTGTGTTAGTGTAGTGTAGAGTTGTGGGTTGTGTACTTGTTTTAGTGTAGTGTAGAGTAGTGTTGGGGTTGTGGGGGTGGTGTTTTAGGGTTTAGGGCAGTGGTGTAGTGTTAGTGTAGTGTAGTTTGCTGATTTAGTGTTTAGTGTAGTATCAGGGGGTTGTGATGGGTAGTGCATGGAGCGGAGTAGGGAAATGTGTATGTTAGTGCAGGGGTATTGATTTAGGGTTTTGGGAAATGTAGTGGTGTTTCAGTAGTGTAGTGTTTTAGTGTTTTAGATGTGTTGGGTAGTGTATTTTATAGTGAGTGTAGGGAGCGGAGTAGGGGAATGTGTATGTTAGTGCAGGGGGTAGTGATTTAGGGTTTAGGGTAATGTAGTGTTAGTGTAGTGTAGTTTACTGATTTAGTGTTTAGTGTAGTGTCAGGGGGTTGTGATGGGTAGTAAATGAGTGTAGGGAGCGGAGTAGGGGAATGTGTATGTTAGTGCAGAGGTAGTGATTTAGGGTTTGGGGTAATGTAGTGGTGTTACAGTAGTGTAGGGTAGTGTTTTAGTGTTTTAGATGTGTAGGATAGCATATTTTATATAGTGTGTTGTGTTTTAAACATTTTTTTAAAATATGACATGTTATTTCGCATATCATTTTTATTATTCGGCAAGTTTTCACTTAGCATACATTAGCACTTTCAAAGTACTGGTATACGAAGTAAAAACTTGCCTAGTAACGGTTATTGCTAAGTAATAACCGCGTAGTAATGGCATGCGAAATAACATGTCATATTCGCTAGTCACATACCCCCAATTAATAATCCGATTTCTTATAGAGAGGATGACATGGAAATGGCTGTACATCACAAGTCATAGTGGTGATGTTTTTCAAGTCATTAACGATTAGTAAACAGGCACAATAGTTCGGAAGATAGCCTAGATCTTTATTGCTGAAAAGCATTTAGATGCACTGAACACTGCTACCATCTCACTGCACATTAAAGAAGAGTGGTTGTGGAAGGTAATGTTCCTGTAGGGAATGCACTGAAAACTGCCATCGACATACTGTTACTAAAGAAGGTAGGCATCCATTCACTATGAAAGCTTGAGCCTCACATGCTCTCTCAAGTATGATCTTGGCATTCCCAGTCTGATCAGTGATACACCAGAGATGGGTCAGCTTTTTAATTTGAGAGTATTCCGCATACTTGTTTTTGCGTTGACATTGTAGTAAGCAATGTCGTTTTTCAATGAATATTTTTTCTAAGATAAAAAGAAAATCTCTAGACTACAAAAAGTGGTGTGTTTTCCATATCTCTCCCACCCATCTGTTTTCCCTTGTAATAATTAAATGACAATTTCAGAGAACTGTAAAATGTTAATAGGGTTCTTGACTTGGCGTAGGTTAACATACTCTGAATATAAAGTATACATGTGTTGTGTCGCTTGCTGTACTTTGTAGCTAGCATCCCCAAATTAAGGGAAGCATCTTATTATCACACTACGCATCATTTTTTGCACTCAGATTCTTTTGGCTAATAAGCTCTTAAATTAGTTTTCCCCCTTCTTGCACACATTCTAGATATATTCGCTAAGTGGGCCTAACAGGACTGGTATATTTTATGTTAGCAAGCTTGAGAGCTTAGTACCCGAGGTTCAGGGGGGGGGGGGGGGGCATTTGTCTCTTTTCTCACAAATTCGTTTAAGTACCAGTCCTGGCATAGCTTTAACTGGGGCAGACAACCATACAAATGACTGGAGATGAAATGGAAATAATGGCCCGAGCTGGGTGCCGGGGGTGGTAGTTACACTGCATGCACATCAATAAGCGTCGAGTGTTATTCTATGCTAATGCAGGCCTGATGGATCAGCTTTCGCTTTTAGCCTGGAGGACCATTAGGCCCTGGAAGCTGGGTCAAACTGATACTGTAAGGCAGACATGGCCCAGCGGTTGGCCACAATAGCTAACAAGCCGCGCATCTCCACGCCTGACACGAGCATCCCTTGACAAGAACGCAGATTGGCATGCGGATAATGTATCTTTGTCTCGCTGTCCTCTTCCTGCTCCTTTACAAGATAAACACTCAAAACAAATCCGGGGGAAGAGCTGAAACGCAGTCCGTCATTTGATGTCAACTATTCCCGTCGCTTTCACTGCTTACGACAAGCACGTGACGCAAAATATACAGGCGCGCACCGCCCGCCCTGGGATCCGTTCGGGTGTGTGTGCTTCACGCAGGGAATTAATTGTAATACAAGTTCGTGAACTCAAAAGGACTATACGTGAACTCAAAAGGACTATCAAAACAAACGTGGAAATAAAATCTGCATTAAGGATTCTGAATTAAGTCATAATTCAAGCACATATGAGGGGATCAAAGTGCGCTGTAATAAGTGTATGCCATATTTGGTGGTGATACACATACTGTTGTGCTGGTTGTGTTGTGGTTAAACAACAACTTTTTCTACCATGTCTGACATACATAGTATAAGTACGATAATGTTAAGAATCACCCAAGTATTAGGAGGACTTTACTGCCATTGCCATTACTGCAACCTCAGAACGTGATAATAAAATTGCAATTGTTCGGTTCTCCTAATGGAAAAAAACTAGGCTGTGTCTCGACTCTCCTTGAATCTAGATGCTAATGGCACATCTCGTGAGACTGGGCAGGGTTGTAAGCGCAAAAGGCTTTTCCACTCTTTTATTGACATTATAACATTATGCAAGTAGGGGAAATACCTTTGAGGGTGCGTGGAATACAATCACCTATGGAAGGGGGTACGCTATCACGAGCCCCCAAATCCAACTGTTTTTTAGTCCAAAAATCCAGCAAAGACATGGTAAATTTGGCACAGTGGGCTCAAAACACAACCCAAGTAACACTTTGTGATTAAAAGGTCTCCAGGCTTCCCCCAGTAAGAAACAGGAGACAAGTTCTGACCACGGGCTCACCCTTGCCCCTCACGAGTGTCTTGCAACCTGGAATTGGGCGAGGATGGCAAAGAGTGCAGTGAGATCCTTACTTGTTGGAGACTGTGGCCTGAGCTCGGCAGCTGGGGACCTAGAAACAGTGACTTGTTCTGGCAGGATCCAAATAATAATGGTTGCATTCCCTACCAGCCTCATCATTCAGTGAGTCTGGATCCACAGAAAGGAGGACAGGAGGCACCTGTAAGTATGCAGGCCATAAGACATTGAGCATGAGTTATACGCAGATGCGCCTAGAGTGCTTGCTGCCCCAGCAGCTTGTACCCAGGTGCTGATTGGCCACTCATTGAACACTGAGCAATGTACTGTTCATCTACAGCCTGGATTTGATAATTGGGCTTGTACTTGTACACTCCAGCCTTATTAGGAGAACCTGCACATTATTGGGAACCAGTGTGAGGGAGAAAGCCTTGTTGGTGATGGAGTCTCCTATTGGTGTTAACACCTGTCAGTCAGATGCAAGACTTTCAGGTTAAATATGGCACAGATAAGCGGGTAGAAAGCTGGCTGTTTGCCCTTGGCCCTGGATTTGTGGAAGAGTTTCAAGCTGACAGACCATAATTGAGGCGCATTTACCCAGCACATTTACCCAGCTCATCTACTGTGGCCTCTACCCACCTGTGCACCTAAATTAGGCTTCACAAGAACTTACAATAGTTTAAAAGAGAAAGACCTCCAAATGAAGTGGGTGCAGATCCCAAACAGTGCAGGATGATGGACTTTGAGAAATGAGTTAATAGACAAGGAGGACATTAAAGGCATCAAAGAGGAGCTCAGTTTTTCGAGAGCTAACCCAACAGGCATGGTCAAGGATTTAAACTGAAGGCCGGTGGCATTTGAGAAGTTCACTGACCTTATACCCTACACATTCTCAGTTGATGTTTGACGTGTGTGTAATAATGAACTCTGTAATTCTGCGGGATGCTGGTACAGGATAGGGAGATCATATGGGATACAAAGCAAACCAGTACAGACTTTTAAAAAATATATATAATTATTTGGTTTTAGTGACAGCATTATCACGTATGAGGCTGCAAACATGTCCTCGAGGTGGCAAATACCCAACAGTAACTGATGAACCAGGAAGGAGGCCCACTCTCGCATGTACCCCCCACATGCAATCACAAAGGGCAACTGCGCAACAATTCCACACCTAAAAATCACAGTAATGGTTACAGTAACATTCTCAGACATCTCTAACAGCGCACTCATGTCAAGGAAGTCGCAACTCCCTGCCAAAGAAGAATATCATAGTATCGCAACCACCTACCCCATATCTTGTCAAACTTATGCGGACATCTCCTACTTTCGTAACTTATTGGCTGTTAGATATAAATCCATCCCTCTTTTCCACTCTGACAGCGTCCCAATGTCATGCCACGTCTCGCTTGGCCACTGCCAACCCCAAATTACAAAAAAGTAGTGCCCTAGGAATGTCGACGTCTCCTGGTATCCCCAGCAGGATATACTTGGGATCAAGAGGAATGGTTTCCCCCTATATCCCGGGTCAATTCTCGAACCACCCATTCTCAGTACGAAACCTGTGCAGACTTAGATACAGAAGATGAAATGCGTAATGGTCACTGAGGAGCTGGAAGGAGAAATTAGCCATGCACCTCAGTGATGACTTTTTCAACTATTAATATAAAATCCGAATTTTAGAAAGAGTTAGAGGAAGGGACACCATCCTTTTTCAGGGGATGCAGATTGCTAGGTTTCAAGATTTCTTTCATAAAACTCTCCAAAACATAGTCCATGCAGAGGTCCAACAAACGTGCTGTGTGACAAAGATATACATCACTAGTCTACATCTTCTTATTTGGGAATGAGATGTCAATTATACCATCTGGTAACAGAGAAGACCATCAAAAGCGTTATCAAATTGCTCACCAGAATCAGAAAAGGAGGAAGGGGGCAACACAGAAATTGAAAACGAGTTGAAGTTGAATACGAAAAGCAGGAGAAACTTGGAAATTTAAATTGACTACCCCACCCATTGAAGATGTGCAGGGGCAGGGCTTTAAGTGGGCCGAGTCTCACTGTTGCTGAGCACCGGCAGTTTTTTAAAGGGGGCCTCGAAAACGGGTCTTTCGGGCTCTGTTTTGTGCTCTGGCACAGACGATCCATTTTTTACGGACTGCAGTGACAGCAGCACATCGATGTGCGCGTGCTCACACTGCTCACTTGTGGTGAAGTTACGGCATGACGTCATGCCAGGTGTACGGGAAGGGAAATCCTTTAAAGAGTCATATTCTCTCTGGATTTCCCTTCTCTTTTTGAAACTCAGGAGCAGCAACATTGTCGTGGTGTCCCTAGGGCTTTAAGTGGAAGTTTTTCAATATTATATACAAGCCATTGTTGCTGCTTATTTATCTTATGCAACTAACAACCATTGACAAAGCCAATAGTCCTGACTTGTTGTAGGTTTGATGTTAATTGTTGTATCGTAAATATGGATGCAATGACAGAAACAGCAAAATAAAATCACAGATTTTTGGCTAATGTGTTTTCAAGCCACGCCCTTAGTTACATTGGCCACACCCCTTTGAGAGAACCCCCAGTTTTTTCATCCCACTTAAAGCCATGTGCAGGGGGTACATGTCCTAGGGGTAGACTGATATATAACCATACCCACTTGAGGGGCTGAGTTGGATTCAAGGTGGTTTGATTTACTTGGATATTCTTTCTAGTCTCCCAATATGACTTGATTAGTAATTGTTCTCAACCTTCTTATTTATCTTCGGTTCTCAGCTTGTTGAGGGGTCATGTTAAAGAAAGCTCATTTGGTTCTGTGCATAGGATTCATGGAGACTGGGGATGGACTAGTTTATCTAGTGCTCCAGTGGTTTGTCATACTAGTCAATTGTCATTTGAGTTGAACGTCTTGTTTGCTTTTGATCAGGAATATTTATTTTGTTTTGTATCTTCATTTATCTCTTGAATTATACAACTCAAACTTAGCTGCAAAGCAATGAAGGTGGGGGTTACGATGACTATTAAGAGCAAGTAAAACGGGGAGGCCCATGATCCTGACGAGTTTACACTTTGGTTGTATAAAGCATGTAGAAGCATCATAGCATCAAAGTTATTTAATGACATGCTCCAATGGCAGGCACTTCTACCAGCAATGAAGGAAGCATTCATTTCTGTCAATTACGAGAGACAGGAAAGAGGCACATGATTCATCTCATATAGACATCCGCCTGGTCAAGAGAGTGTCTTCCGCACCAGCCCCAGTGAAGGACCAGCTGTGTTCAAGTTGCGCTGTTTGTGGTCGTTGACTTTGTGGTTTCTTCCTTGGGCCCAGAGACATGCCCCCACCCAAAAAACACTTGGAGCCCACCCTGGTCACAGAACAGATTTTCAGTTTCTGACGTCATCTTCACAAGATGTTGGCTCGTAAACACAAGTTAGTTTGTGTTCATGAGGTTAGTTCATCTCAGGGAACTATGAATATTCTTCTGGAAGACAAATGGAAATGGCACTTCCAAAGCACAATACACACCGCGGGTACACTAGGGCTGGGCTCTCCAATATCAGTCCTGGAGGCTGGATCCATACCAGATTTTTAGCATACCCACAGTTAGATAAATGGAGTTATCATGAAAATCTGCCATGGATCCGGCCCTCCAGGACCGACATTGAACCCTGCACTAGGGAATCACAGACCTTACCCATCAGCCTGAGCAGTGCAGATCCTTTCAAGCTGCAGTGGTGGTATCAGTTCAATCCACTTAGGTTCTTAGCAGTCCTTTCTCTTATAGGCAGTGCCTTCTTTGTACAAGGGCACCTCTAATGCTCCTCAAGATTAGTCGGAAAGCTCCCTGCTTCAGGCACCCCTCCCTGGCAAGCTTGTAGAAATTCCCCAGATTTCTGGTCCCGAACCTATGGAGGAGACATAGCAATCATTATTCCAACTCTGACGCTCCAGGGAATTTCTCATTCACCACTGGTGTGGGACGGTTCCTAGTAGAGAAATCTTGGCACATTGGCTGGAAGCTTCGACCCCACCATTATAGTAAAGGATAAGACAGTAGTTGTGTATTCCAATAGACTGGTTCTGGACAGACCCGCCCTGTTGCTTATTCCGCTCAGACTGGTCTAGCCAAGTCTTTGTTAGGAAATGTGATCATAAAAGTGGGGTGATGCTGGGAGTCTCCATGTTGGAGAAACCCAAAACAAGGTCACAAAGGCAAGGGTGGCTAAACTGTTGGAGGAAGCCCTTCCAGAGAACAACAGGCCACAGAAGGTGGCGAGGCTCTCTAGCTTTAATGGGTCCTCTGTCTCCTTTGCTTAACACTCCTCAGTCTGATCCACTATGCAGGATCCATGGTGTGTTCTTTGGGAAGCCATGCCATTCACCTCTGCTGTGTGGACTTTTTTGTCCGGCGCTCGATCCACCAAATAAAACATTGCCGATCCTAAACCTTCTTTTACAATAGATATAAGTCACCCCTAAAGTAGGCACCAAAGACTCACAGGCTATAGTGCATTGTTTTTAAAGAAGGGTACTTAAGCTTTACATACCCAGACAGTGAAAAACTCCCAAAGTAATTATCTCTCCCATTGACTAACACAGTGTTACCTTATTACATTTAATAAGTGATAACCTTGGTTTGAGAGCAGATTGAAATTCACTGTTTACACTCAAATTAATTGTAATTTAAGATCCTCTTTAATGGTGAAGTAAGATTGTAAATCACAATTCTAAAAATGCCACTTTTTAAAAGTTTGAATCTTGTCCTAACCAATTGTGCCTTCTGCCAGCCTCACATGAACATGAATAGCTCTGCTTTTGTATATTGATTCCATACAGTAACACAAAGGGGACTTAGGTGAGGACAGTATGGGCCATCCTGGCAGGATGACTGGGAGGGGGTTACATTTCAAAGGGCTTTGCCTCCAGCACACACAAAGGAATCTGACACAAGGCCTGGCCTGTCTTGTCCCCCCAGACTTCTTGGAGCCTTGACAAGGGAAGGTAAGAACTTTCCAAAAACAGATGTGGGGGTAGTATTGGGAATCCCTGTACACCAAAGGCTGGCACCTGGTATAAATATTGGAACTCCAATGCCACTCATCGGTGCACTCCTGGATCTGTGGACATTACAGATAAAGGACTGCCCTGACTCAAGAGGACTGCCCTGCTACTACCAGAGGGCTACTCTGAAGTTTGAGGACTGCCTTGCTGTCTGAGAAGGAAGACTTGACCTGCTCCTTTATCCCAGGCTGACCTGAGTGTCTCCAAGTATCAGTTGGCTGACCTCCTGCCTGAGCTACAGGGACACAACAAGCGCCAGAGACCTTCTTGTAACTGCTCAGATGTGCTGGTGCACTGAGCCTGCCTGGAGCTGCAACTGGACTTGCTGGTCTCTACTGGAGGGAGTCTTCCCTGCCTAACTGTGGATTCCATTGAAACCGACGCATCGCTATACAACTTGATGCAGGACGTTGCATCACAGCCCCCCGCAGCTGCTCATCAGAACCGATGCAGTGCAACGCAACTCAATGCAAGACCTCACATTGCAGCCCTCGTATCTCAATGCAACTAAACGCAGGAATTAGCCCCCGACTGAAACCAATGGTGAGCAACGCAAAGCCTCGCATCAAGGATCTAAGGTGCAACTCTCAGCAGGACTAACCTGGTCCCTGTGTCCGGCACACGCTTCATCACGGTCAGCCTGAATTTGTGACTTTTTCCCAGTCTAGTGTGACCAGGTAACAGCAGTTGGGGCTTTGCGCTTCTAATATCTATTTATACCTAAAACTTTGTAGTTACATACCTCTGGTTCTAAGGATTGGATTTTTGTTGTACTGGTATCAATTTAATTATTAAAATGTACTTTACTTTTCTAAATTGGTTTGGGATTTTATTGTTTTGTGCTTTCACTTTATTACTGATTATGTGTTGCAGAAATACTTTAAACATTGCCTCTAAGTTAAGCCTCAGTGCCTTTGTACCAAGCTACCAAAGGTTAAGCAAAGGTTAATTTAGTGACTTTTGTGGTTCACCCTGCCATGGATTGTGGTTATTGCCTGTGTGGGGCTTCTATACCCTTTAACCAATAACCTGATTTCTTACATAAATGTTGGCTGTGGTGAAGATAAACTACTGTTATCAAATGCCATAATCCAATACACAGTAAGGTTATTAGCACAATGGGATACACTCAGTGTGCCACGGGGAAAAGCAGTGGGAGTTAGTTGAGTATTTGTTTTCAGGAAGTTTAGCATGAGAGAAATTAGGATCATCCTGTGGCACATGTATTTTATACATTCTGTTTTGGGATTGCAGTTGGTGGATAAATATTAGAAAGTGGAAAACACTTAGATATAGTTGGCGTGAAAGTGGTAAGGAAAGCCACTAGAGCAAATATCACAAAGAGGTGATGCTGTATTACCACTGGAGTGTAGCAGGGCAAGGGAAATGTTTCGCTTTCAGGCCCAGTGGTGAGGACTTCTGTTTATCCTTTAGATTAGCAGAGAGCCATCTGACCTGGTGTTGGCTAAAGGAGTGGAGACTGGTTTGTGGAAAGAGTAATTAACCTTGACGGAGCTTTAGGGACACATGTTAGGGGGACGGCTGAGTAAGAAGGAAGAGTGCCAGGTGAAGGAAAAAGAGGGACTTGAGAGGTAATAAACAAACCAATTGAGAGCCAAAATGGAAATTACTAGCAAAGTTAGCATGGTAATATGGTTGACTATAGCAAAAGCTGCCAACGGGTGGAAGCAGCTAAGAGATGAAGAGAATAAGAGTTGAGGAAGGGTAATTATGATGGTCAGATAAAGCTTTAAATGAGGGAGCGAAAACATTCTGGGTAAAGTACAGTATAGTGCAAAGAAGCCAGATTGGGGAGGACGAAGTAATTTGTTGGAGGAAAGATGAGAGGTGAGCCTATTGGACACCAAACACTGGTGGATTTTTTAAAAGAAGAGGGAGAGGTAACTTAGCTGTAATTAGATGGAAAGCTGTCCAATATTGACTTCTTTAATGGTTATTTGGCCGCTGTAGCCAAAGTATTTTTATTGTACGTATCAGGCAAGAGGGAACGGTGGTCTAACTGATAGAGACTGGTCAGGGCAAATGAGAAAAGGGCAATGGATTGGTAGAGGGAAGCCGTGAACAGAATGGCTGCATAAGGTTTAGTTACAAATAAGTGCCCTCTGCAACCAATGAAACCTTTCCAGAACAGCAGTGGTGTCTCCTCTGAAGCAAAAGTTCTGAAATATCCTTTTTAAATATATTTTGTAAATAAAATGTTTTGCTAAGCACTTCTTTTGTCCACATATAAGATACTTGCATTATTAATAAACCAATTAATTTTCTTCCCAAACATTGGGTTGTTACATTCTGGAAGATTCTTAACTTTTTTTTTAATACTATTTTTCATTTTTATTAAATGCTCTATTTTTTATCTGATTATCAGCATGTACTTTCTGTCAAGTACTCTTTCTTCCAAGTTACTGTGCAAATCTCCATGTACTGCCTTTAAACACCCAGGATGAACTACATTTTCCCATATTCAGCTCTACATATCCAGATACTGCCTCATATGCCCATGTACTTTCTCACATGTCTATGTGTACCCTTTTATGCCAATGGTGGACACCAAAAAGCACAGGTGGCCTTTGGATGACACCAACAGCAACATGTGGCAATGGTTTGTCATTATAGTTCAGGAATAATCAATTAAGTTCTGAGGTAGCCATTGCATGGCTGGGCATTCTCGTGCAGAGAGAAACACAAATCCTCAGGTTTGCATAGACACACAGCAACTTGCTCAGGCAAAGATGCATATGCAAATGCATAATAATTTTATAAACTCCCCCACGCACCTCCCACCTCGGTTAGCGTCCTTGTACTCGACTGATATATCTTCCCACTGCAGATGAATGGTTCTTGTAGCAGCTGGGCTACTCACCACATTGCGCGAGCCTCTAGGGTTGTCAGTCTGGATCTGCCAATGATGAGACGAGGCAGTGACTTGAGGGCTGATCGTCGGTCCCTAAACACATTAGACGCACCAGGCTTTTATTGATGAAATAGAAGTGTCTTTTCTTAATATGCCTATTTTTTTAGACATTTGAGCCCAAATCCAAAGAACCAACCCTCATGCTAAAACAAGACATGTTGTTCGAGAGTGCTTCATAGGAACTGAGAGTTTGACGTCAAGCTATTTGCTGGAAATATACACTGTGTTTGTATGTTTTGTGTATATAATACCTTTACGTTTTATACAGTTATTACATTTTTATATAGCGTGAACTAGGTCCCGCAATAGGCGTCAGTCAGAGTATTGTAGCAGAGAAACAGGTAATAGCCACTTATTTGGAGAAATATAGCAATGTGGCCTTTTGAAAGAACAATAAGAAACCAATTTAAAAAAAGAAAATATGTGTCTATGTTAAAAAAGCATTAATGTTGTGGACCTCAGTGGCAGAGACAAGAGACAGATTTCCACACTATTAAGGAGTTCAAGAGTAGCTTGTGGGGGTAAGAGGAAATTAGGTAGGTTTATAACAATTATTATTTGAGGATAGTTCCTGTAGTTGAAAGGAGACAGTGATTTTAGTGGTCCCAGAAGCAGTTACAGATTCCTAAAGGAGAAGCTAAGGGCGATTTTCTTCCTCTACCTTACGGCACCGCAAATCTTGTGGTCATGGGCCTGCCTGGTTCAGGGCTTACACTTGTGCTCTGGAGGAGCGGACATCCTTATTCAAGGACCTGAGGGGTCACCCTGGCACCAGACAAAACCGTTGACCGTTCTGTCAGTCTATTGACGTGATCTTAGGACTTAAGAAGGTAACGCGGCAACAGCTGCAGGTGTTAGTTGGACAGTTACATTTCGCCCTGAGGATCATTCCCATGCCCACCCCTTTTCAAGATCAATTACCAGATCAATGAATAGATTTACAAACAAGCCTCATCACTTGCGGCTCCAGGCCAAGGTGAAGAAGGATCTGGGAATCTAGTGCAGTTTTTTTGCAACAATCCAATCAATGACCCAGTTGTCTGGCCTCCGCGACCGATCTCCAATCAGACTCTTGGTCTGTTCACTGATACAGCTGGCAGTGTGGGCTTTGGGGCTACACTGGGGGCAGAGTGGTGCAGGGGTGACTGTCCTCTTCCTGGCATGACAGTGGGGTCACAAGGAATGCAGCTGTCTTAGAATTGTTTCCCATTGTAGTATCAGTGACCATATGGGCAGAAGCATTTGAGAACAGAAATGTTATTTTCTGGTCTGACAACATGCCAGTGGTCAAGGCTAGTAATAGGCGAGGGGCTTGATGCAAGTTAGGCCTGTGGTTGTTGAAGCATCTAATATTGCTGTGCCTGAAATTGAATATTCTATTTAAGGCAAACATGTGCTTGGGATTCACAATAACGCTGCTGATGCCTTGTCTCACTCCAAGTTGCAAGAATGTCGGAATTTTCACCCGCAGGCAGAAGATTGGAGTCCCGCCCTATCCGGATTTAGTGGCGGCCTCCATAACAAAGTACCCTTGGGTCTCTTATGAGAAATGTTTTTTGCATTATAGGTTCTTTCTGCAGGACTGGAACGTTTCAGATATATTTAACGGTAGTGCCATATATCTTGTCCGTGGGTAATAGAGAGACCAAGACAGGCCAGTATCCTAAGCTAGGGCACACTTTGAGGCCATAGGCTTCTTTACTAAGCTCTGAGGCTTACAAGATTTTGGCCTTTGTTTTTAGTTATGAAAGCATTGTCTGGTTGGGCTAGACAAAGAGGCGGTGTTAAAGATGGAAGGAGATGTCTCAATGTGCAAATGCTGGGAGTCATTTTAGACAACCTACACAAGGTGTGCAACTCACCTTACAAAGTGACATTGTTCTCAGCTGCATTTGCAGTGGCTTTCTACAGTGCCTTCTGAGTTAGCGATCTAGTGGGGTCATCTATGTCAGACTTCGCAGGGGGTTTGCAGTGGGCAGATATCAGCCTAGGTCAAGACAGGCTGTCCATTTGGCTGAGGAGATCCAAGATGGATCCAGAGGGAAAAGGGACCTGCATAGTACTCAGAGCCACCGGGCGTTCTTCTATCTGCCTGGTTTCCCGCATGAAGAATTACTTGTCTATCAGGCCCAATTCCAGTACTTCATCGCTATTTGTACATTCAAATGGGAGTTTGCACATTCAAATGGGAATTGCCTCTTGCGCTATAAGTTTGTAGCATTCGTGACTTGTGCCCCCTTATGGTCATAGGGGTGGATCTCACTGGTTACTCTTTGCATTATTTCAGAATTGTCGCGGCAACCTTTGCAGCAGAGGCAGGTCTCTCCCACAGGAGGAGGGACTAGGCAGATGGGTCATCGTCTTGTTTCAAGCATTATATTCGACCAACTTACAGCAGGGGCGCCTTGCTTGCTTTAAACATTTGTCAGGTGTTCTTCTCTTAATATTTTCTCGTTTTGCTCTCTTTTAGTAGAATGACGTTCAAGTTGATATAGGTCCTTGGCCACTCATTCGTGCAACGAGTGTAATACAGTTTGAATTTGCTTCGGAGGCCAAATACAGAATAGCTGAAAGACATTTCCTTTAGGTGGTTTCCGGATTTCGCAGCTTCCACAACTGGTGGATGAGACCAGAGGTCGTATGGGACTCTAGTTCCATGATCTTGTCAATGTGTACTTGGGCGGTATTGACTTAGTTTTACTCGACCTCTCATCAGCCTTCGATACCGTCAATCACGACAAATTACTGGCAAGACTAGAAAACAGGATGGATTTATCTGGTAAAGTCCTACAGTGGTTCAAATCCTTCCTGGAAAACAGAACGCAATCGTACATGATCAACAACAATCTCTCTGTTTCCTCTCCTAACCTACTGGGAGTGCCTCAAGGCTCCACACCATATCCCATGCTATTCAACTTATACATCGAACCACTCACTGATTTACTACAGCAGGAGAACATCTCCTTCCACATGTACGCGGATGACACCCTACTCCTCCATCGAAGAGATAAGGACTATGAATCTAGCTCTCAAAAAGTCAGTCCAATGCCTAGCTACTAACTTCCTCAAGCTAAACTCTCAAAAAACAGAGTTTCTCTTAATCTCCCCCGTGAAGAACTCTACTGAGACAAAGGAGTTGATCAAAATGATCACCACATTGAATTGCACGCCAACTTTAGTTGACTCCTCCATATCTCTAGGAATCACTCTGGATAGGAACCATAACATGCAAAATCACGTCAACGCATTGGCTAAAAATGCCCGCTTCCACCTCAGCTATCTCAGAAAAATGAAACCATTTCTCAAGAACTCGGACCTCAAAACCGCAGTCCAGTCCTTAGTTATTACAAGACTTGAATACGGATGTACCACCCTCGCTGGGCTTCGCAAAATCTCAACCGCCCCTCTAAAAGCCTGTCTCAATGCTGCTGCAAGACTCATAACAGGTTCAAGGAAATCTGACCACATATCGCCACACCTGAAAGCTCTGAACTGGCTACCCTACGTAGCACGAATCCACCTAAAAATGGCTTGCATCACACACAAGGGCTACACCATAACACCCCCCAGTACCTTGCCCAAAAACTTACCCTTTCTGGAGGGAATAGACATTCAAGGAGCGCAAATAATCTACTTCTGAAACCCTCATGGTTCAAAAAGACTAAAACTTCTAACAGAGCATTCTCCAGAGCAGCGCCAAGAATATGGAACTCGTTTCCTCTATTCATCAGAAAAATCTCTTCTACGCCTCTCTTCAAAAAGGAAGCAAAATCATTCCTAATGAGCAAATTCCTACCTTAAATACGCACAACCGCGACACCAGTTCTTCTACCCCTTAACTACCTCTACTCTTGGGTTGCCGGACACAAAATGAAGACCTACACGAACTTGATTTGTCTTGTACTGCTCAAAACATTTCATCTCATTACGGCCACGAGAAGTGAAGACCTACGCGAACTTGAATGGTCTTTTACTGCGCAGGACAATTATACTCAATGCTGCTACTCTTTGTTATGTTCAGATTATGTTTTCTGTGTATGTAATGTTCCCCCGTTGATTATGATCACGGTACGCCTTATGTAAAGCTCTCTGACACCCTAGCTTGGGTCTGGTTCGCACTCTATAAAACTTAAAAAATAAAATAAATAAATAAAATAAATAAAAACGTTAAGGGAGGCCATCCTGAGGGAGTTCCCTTGCCTAGGTCGAGTCTTCCCAGATGTGGTCATTGCTTGTGCCCACATGATAGCGTGTCGCAAATAGGGTGGGGACATCACTTCTAGGGCAATTAATGTGTCCATCAGGAGGCTTAACTCCGAGTTGTCGAAATTGCGCCCAAGCCCAGGGTGCCTGTGGAACATCCCTCACAAATTTATTAGAGGCGACTACGTTTCTTTGGGATGGGGTGCATTTATCTGATGTAGAGACTGATCAGTTTACAGATCACATGTGGATATTTACTCAATCTCTGTTTTGTGGTGGGGAGGGCGAAAGACTTATTGCCCTGGTCGCCCTTGTGGTGAGAAACCTTCTCACAAGTTAATTCTAAACTGCAGAGGGGACCTCTGACTCATAATTCCTAGAGCAGCGCTGCTGATGGGGTCCAGCAATCCTGATCCGTGTAGAGGATGTACACATTGGCCTAGGGGCTTGGGCTCATGATTCACCAATGTAGGGCGTGGGGCTGTAGCTCCTGTTCACACTACTTCTAGCTCCTCAGACAGCCTGGTATTGGAGGGGCGGGACCCCAGGGGCACGGACAAGGGCAAAGTGAGTTGGGACCGACTCTAAGAGATGCAGGTGGTTCCACCTGTTTTGTACTTAGAGGATGAAGGATTGACAAAGACCTTGGTGTTGGAGTGTTCACATCGAGGGCCTCGTGCTAATAATGATCATGCTTGCCTTAGATTTTAGGACTCGTGCTCATTTCACTTAGTGTGTATTAGTCTAGATTTTGACAGATGTATCACAACGCTTGCTGTATGGTGTTTATCCCACTTGGCCCTTACCATGTACATGTTATATTGTCTTCTCTCATGCTTGTAATAAACATGACCTTTACCCATGAACAGTTGCTTGTCTTATCAGTGACTCATTTAGGTTTGGGCGGTCTCCCGGCCATATTTAATGTGATGAGCTCAGCGTTAACTATCCATTCACAATATCTGTTTGACTCTTGTCTTTTGGCACAAGTATGTTTTTGAGCCAGCTGAAAAATGATTACATAGGTATTTGTTTTTAGGTAAAATCTAAAGGTGTACTTTGAAAACATTGTTATCAAGCTTCAAGGTCATTGTAAGGTTTTAAGCAGCACGTTTCTAAATTCAGAGTAAGCAAGGCCTCAAGGATTTGTTACTGCTTTAGACTCCTGTCTCAGTTGAGGTCATATCTGAAGTCCCTGCGCGGAAGGATAACAATTGTCTGAAGGGACTTAATGGCCGCGGCTGCACTGGGCAGCCTGTGTGTTCCCGCCTTGGAGCAGCAGATTTGCTAGGCATTCTGAGGAGCTGGTTTTGCAATCACAGATTAGTGCTTACAGCGATGAGTAGGGACCGCTCTCACTCCCTGCCTCCCCGTAGATCAATTAGCAAGAGCGCTGGACCAAGGCGCTTCTCCATGCTATAACACGAGTTATCCAACGCTGCCTGCTGATACATGATGCATACCATTATCATGGAAGGAAAATGTATTTTTAAGCCCTAGCAGTGAACAATATGCTATAAGGTGACATTCACTCCTGCCACCACCTGATTGGTTTATTATGTGCATATTTAACTATTCCACAGACTTGCTTGATAAAAACCGAGCAGTCCAGCATGTAGTTTTATTTGAGATTAAATAGAAGCAGGTAACCTGCTAGATAGTTCTCCTTACTTCAATTCAAATTAAATCCCTACAGATCTCCTGTAAGCAGTAGACGTGAAAGTACAAAGTTCTGGCAGGAATAAATCAAATACAGAGGCTATGATTATAAGTGGGCTGAAGCGCTCTGGGCCCTGCACAAAACCCCGTCAGGACAAAGGGGCAGAATTCTCAGCTAGGAGGTGTTTACCACATCCCGGTAGATACCAGGTAAGATTAAGTCTGCATCTTTCATTACATTTCGGCATGTGAAGCCTGCTGGCATTTTACAGGCGAAACAACTCTGGTGTTTATCGAGACCTGCAGATTTTGGTGCGGTTAGAACCAAAATCCACATTTTATTCCCCAAAAACGAGGAATTGGTGCTATTAATTGCACCTTATATATACTATACCCCGAGGAGGCAGATTTTATCAGATGCGATAATAGCACCTACCCCTATGGGGTACTCATAAACAGGGTGTAACGTTTAGTTCCACGCTCAATATAGAAATGGGCACTCCCAAAGCCCAGTCTGTGCACCACATTGATCATAGCTGATAAGGTAATTGGTCTCAGATTCTATTTACAACAAGGTCAAGCACTACCGGGTATGTACTTTTGCAATGGGAACTATAAAACCTACTGCTCACATGGGCAGGAACAGCCATTAAAATGCTTCACCATCAGTAAGAGGGCTATACTGAGGCCACACCTCTGCAAATGAGATTTGACATTTTATAACATAATTAAAAAAGACACCACTTAATTCATCGAAAATTTACAGGACTGTGGATCAAAATACAAACTATAAAATCTGAATCGTCAAGGACTGAAAGTAGTTAAAAACAAAACAATATCTGCAAATCAGCTAACAGTATACACCTAATGCATTCCACAGTGTATTGAATGTGTGCGAGTTTAACCAATCTTTGTAAAGAAGGATGGACTGGAACATGTTAAACATTTTGCATCTTGACACCAGCTGGCCAGTTGGGAAGCATTTCTTGCGGTAAAGCCACCCCGATCTAGTTTTGGCCAGGTCAATTTAAAGATCTGGCACCATGATTCCTTGAGGCTTAGATTTTGTTCTTTTTTGTAAATTAAAGACTAAGGAGATGTTGTACTTATCACTTTTGACTTTTTTACTTGTTTCAAATATGTAAAAAACGAAGAAATGACATCTGTGGTTTCTAAAGTGAAAGCACTATTCAATGTTTCAGCTTATTTTATGAGTGAAAGTGATTTGTTGACAAGTGTTGATGATATTGAGAGGCACACGTTAAGAGTTTATTCTTCATCATCAAACCCATCCAGTTTTTATTTTTATTTTATAAAGCACTGAACTAACCCATTTGTGGCTTACAATTGCGGAATAAGATCCAGAAACAGTGCACTAAACAACAAAGGGAGGAAAAGTGTGTTTATCCTGATGTTGCCTAAAGTGAGATGTATGGGCTTATGTGGAAAAAGGAGTCTGCCACCTGCTTTGGTCCTGTTGATTCTTTTTATCGATAAAAAAAACTCATCCTTGGACTACTGATTGTGCAAAAGGTATTGGTTTAAAAAAAATCATATTTTAAGGAACCATATGCATATTTTAGGTGTGGCTTGGCACAGCTGCAAGCCTAGCTTCCTGTTTTCCAAAAAGATCATAATAAAAATACACACATTTATACATATATATTCATTGAAAAAAACAAATGTTAATGTAATGTGATGTTATAGTTAAGTATGGTTACAAGATCTGAGCTTACGTAAAAAAAAATTTAATTCACTGAGTAAACCAAAGGTTAAAGTGATGTTATAGTTATGTGTTAAAAAGGGTAACTATTTATATTTAAACAAACAAACTACAGAAATGTACCACTTATACTTTGCTTTTGGAATGAATCCTTGCCTTGGTTCTACACAGACGCCTTTAGCATTGAATTATGCTCCGAACAGACTACCTGTCGGAGGAAAGAGTTGACAGTGCAGCAGTTGGTCGCACAACATCCCAGAATGGAAATAATTCAATGCTAAGGGTAGAATTGTAGAACCAAGACAAGGATTTATTCCAAAAGCAACGAGCTGGCAGATTAACTACTCGAGAAACCTACATAAGAAATCGGAACTTGAATTGCAGTGACAAGCTTAGGAGTATGAGTCCAATCAAGAGTGAATGCAGTTGCTGTCCTGAGGAGAACCCCAATAATGATAAGGCGGTACGTAACACGTCGGCACGGCACAATCTCTTGGGGAACATATCTTCAGAAATAGGACTAACCAGTGGGACCAGTGCTATTTCCCCAACCCCACATTACAGACCTAAATTGAAGTCAGCAGTCCCCACGAGTTACCAACAGCAGGACAGAACCATTTAGATTAAGTGAATTATGGTCTCAGCTGTTTAATTTCATGAATAAATAACTAAAAAAAAGCACTTGTGAAAATGTATACATGAAATACTTCTAGTTTTTCACCTCTCTGTTTTGTTTCATGTGTTCAACATTTTTAAGTGCATATTTTAAATGAATAAAGTGAGTGGTCCTTTTATGACAAGAAATGAATTGTACTTTTATGGAAATTAATGAAAACATAATTGTAAATAAATACAAGGGCCAAGTAAATTAAATTATTGGTCCTAATTTTGGAATTGTAGAGTTTTGCAAAAAGACAGCTATACAAATATTTTGGATATTATATTAGAGAGGCCCATTCTAGCTGCTACTAAGGGCCCAACCCCTTGAAACACATTCTAGTAGTGGCATTTCTACGCAAATCATGATAAAGCCACCTTTGCGACTGGAAAGTGGTTATCACTGTGAATCCAATGATGGGAAACATAATAAGGCTGGGCCACAGCAATCCATTCTTGCAGCCCCACGTGGTAGTCTGCAATGGATGGCTAGACACGTATTTGGAGACACCATCGGTGCCAGTACGCCCAGCAGCCTGTAATGGCAAACTAGTCACAGGTTTAGGCACACCAGTCTGTGCTGGAGAGCTGGCTACATATTTCAAAATACCTGCCATGCAACAGGCACACCAGTCTGCAGTAGCAGGCTGATCACGTATGCAGAGGCACCAGCGATGCAAAGCACACCCCAGCCAGTAATAGCAGGCTGTATACATGCTCAGAAACACTAGCAGGGCAACATGCATACCATTTAAGCACCATTTCCTAACGGGTGTAGGAAGGGCACCTCATGCACTTTCCCACTGTATCTACAGTGAGGAAGTGCCCCAATCCTGAATGGCCACCACAAGAGAATCAGAAAAACCCAGGAGGAAAAAGCAAACAATCTGGGGAAATGCTATCTGAAGGGTTCAGGCCTAACATATGCTTCCAACCCGCTGAAAATGGGGATGGGGGTGGTCTACCCAGCTTTTAGGTAGTTCTCTTCACTAAGGTGAAAGAACTTAGACAGACCAACAGCATTGGAGTGATCAACCCCTGGTCAGTGTTCCACCCTAAAGTCAATCCCCTGTAAGAAGATGGACCACCTCAACAGCTTTGGATTCTCGCCTCTCATCTGCATTACCCACCTGAGTCGTCTGTAGTTCAAAGTGAGTGACAAACAGATAAGGCCTCAACTTCTTTAGGGCCCACACCACTGCAAAGGCCTCCCTTTCTATCTCCCTCCACCTTTGTTCCCAGGTAAGCAGCCTCCAGGAGATGAAGGATACCGGCTGGTCTAGGCCTTCATCGTTCAACTGAGATAGTCCTGCATTGATGCCGTGTTCGGAGGCGTCCGTCTAAACAATGAATTTCCGAGATAAGCCAGGGCTGGAGCACAGGGGCTGTGCACATGGCCTATTTGAGGGAGTTGAATGCAGATTGGCAGGCCTTAGTCCATATTACATTGCGGGGCTGCTTCTTTGAAGTCAACTCTGTTAAGGGGGGATCACAATAGTGTTGTATCCCTTGATGAACCTCCGGTAGTACCTGGTGAGGCCCAAGAAGGCTCTGACACTTTCACAGTTTTATGGGGCTCCCAGGCCAGGACGGCTTTCCTCCTTGGCCTGGAGGGGTTGCACCTTACCCCAGCCCACCCGATATCCCAAGTACACCACAGATCCTTGCCCTATCTGGCACTTACTGACCTAGATAGTCAGGCCTGCTTGCTGCAAGGCCTGGAGTATTTCCTGGAGGTGAAAGAGATGATCCTCCAAACTGTTACTGATGACAGTAATGTCGTCCAGGTACACAGCTGTCAAAGCCTCCATACCGACAAGGACCTAAATCCCCAGTGTCTGGAAGATGGCGGAGGCTTTCTTGAGCCCAAAGGGCATGACCCTGAATTGGCAATGCCCATCTAGAGTAGAGAAGGCAGTTTTCCCTTTGGCTTCCTCGATGAGGGAAATCTGTCAATACCCAGAGGTGAGGTCAAAGGTACTTAAATACTGGTCTGCACCCAACCTATTGATTAGCTCAGCTGCCAGAGGAATGGGATAGTGTTAGAAATGGGGGTCTCCACTTGGCAATGGTTTGCACCTTTGCCCAAATAGGGACCCTTCCTTCTAATCAGGATAAGGGGGATACACTACTGAAATAACCCCTGCACACTCCCTTGGTAACTTGGCACGAGGAGTCAGGCTTATCTCAGAGGCGGTGCTGAAAACAATAGAATCCAACAGTTCCGGCCGACGGTGTCGGTGCGGACCAGCAGTAAAACAGTACCTTTGGTTCCGGCCGACCGTGTCGGTGTGGGCTGGTCGTGGCAAACGTGAAGGGTAGCGATGCAGCGTGTGGTGCCCTCAAGTCGCGGTGCAGGCAGTGGCTCGGTGAAGGTTGTCCCGTGGCATTAGTGAGACCAGCACTGCGGTGCGGAGTGTGGAGTGAGGCGGTGCTAGTTGCAGTGCTGACAGGTCACGGTGCAAGCGACAGAGCTGGCGTCTGTCATCCCAGACATCAGTGTGGGACGTGGCGGTGCATCGTGAGACTTACGAGTGGTGCATGCAAACCATGGTGCAGTCACGGGTGTCGAGGTCAGTGTGCAGTGATGTCGTCAGTGAGACCAGGGTGGAGGAGTAAAGCAAGGCAGTGCAGAGTGCGATGCCCACAGGTCGCGGTGCAAGCAGCGGCTCGGTGGTGGCAGTGGTCGTCAGGGAGACCAGGGTTGCAGTGCGAAGTACGGCAGTGCCCTCTGAGGTGCCTTCAGGACCCAGAACCAGCAGCGGTGAGGGCCACGGTGTTGGCTGCTTTCCCCCTCTGTGGCAACTGAAACCCACGGTTCCAGGGGCAGTACCCTGGAGTGAAGTCTTTGCTGTCCTTGAGACTTCGTGAACAGGAGGCATGCTCTATTTTAAGCCCTTGGAGATACCCAGTGACAATTGAGTACGTTCAGCCCAGTCCCTTCACTGCCCAAGGCAGATGCAGCAACTGCAGGCCATCCCCAGCAAAGCAACAGCACAGCAAAGAGGCAGCACTCCTGGCAGTTCATCTAGCTCTTCTTCTTGGCAGGTTCCTTGATCTAAGCGAATTCTAAAGTTCTGGGGTCTGGGCCCCAATATTTATACTCATTTTCTCTTTATTCTCTTGGGCAGAGAGTGTCTGTGCTCAGTCCAAACCAGGCTGGTCATCTCTGGCCCAGCTTCCCGGCAGGAGCTGGAGACAGCATTGTCCAAGGCAGACCAGGCCCAGTCAGGGGCAAGGAAATCTCCTTCCACTACGCTAAATGCAACCCAAGTCTATTCAGCCCAGCCCTGACTCATCCAGGAAAAGCAGGACACACCTCGGCCCCCCAGTGGCTGTCTGAAGAGAATGCACATCCCCTGCCCCTGTAACTCCAAAACCAGACAGTCAATCCAAAACCCAGCAGAGGCACACAGGATGGTTAAGTGGTATATTGAAACACAGAATTTAAAAATCATCTTTATTAAAAGATGCATTTCCACATTCTGAGTCCAGGCATACTAAACCCAGTTTCTCGATCTTGTCCCACTGGGAAGATATACTTGTAAAATGTTACCAAGTATTCCCCATTTCATCCTATGGGGCAGATAGCCTTTCAGTAGTGAAAAAAGAAATAAACGGTATTTCACTATCAGGACATGTCACACACACCAGTACATATCCTACCTTTCAAATACACCGCACCCTGCATATAAGGGTACCTTGGACCTACCTTAGGGGTGACTCACATGTAATAAAAGGGAAGGTTAGTGCTTGGAAAGTGGGCGCACTTGCCAAGTTGACGTGGCAGTAAATACTGCATGCAGACACTGCATTCGCAGGACTGAGTACCCTTTGTGAGGCTGCTAGTGTGGGTGGCTTAATCAGTGCTGCAGGCCCACTAGCAGCATGTGATTTACAGGCCATGGCACTCTCAGTGTACTTTACTAGGGAATTACCAGTGAATCAAATATGCCAATCATGGAAACACCAATCCATAATCCAATTTACAATAAGCACTTGCACTTTTACACTGAACAGCAGTGAGAAAGTGTGCAGAGTCAAAACTAGGAGATCTGAAAGCAAAAAGACAGGGGAAACACGCCAAAAGATGCCAGGTCTAAGAAATGCGCATTTATCTGGGTCACCGAGTTCAACCCTCTATAGTCGACACAGAACTTTAGTTCCGGTGTGATGTCTGCTGGAGCAGCTTTTGGCACCAGAACGCCCAGCCTGGAACAAGGGCTGCTACAGGGCTCTATGGCCCCCAAATCCAGCATCTTGGACACCTCCACCGTGATTCTGGACCTCACCTTATCCGGTAAGATTTGCTCTCGACAGGGAGGTTGCTGACTGTGCCCACATCATGGGTACACAGGTGGGTAGTCCCCAGGATAAAGGAGAATAGAGAGGGGAAACTGCCCAAAACATGTTGTGACAGTCCCTCTGCTGGTCAGGAGGTAGGGTGGGACACAGAATCACTCTTTTTACCGATCCATCCATCTCCTTGGAGTCCAGGAGGTGGGGAAGAGGTTTTCTCTTTTCTTCCTCCTCCCCATCCGTTACCATTAGCATGGTGACCTCCGACCTCTCAAAGTGTGGCTTGAGGCGATTGATGTGCAGTACCCAGAGGGTACTTGAGATCCACCAGAAAGGTGGTCTCCCCCTTCCTCTCAATCACCTTGTAGGGCCCGGTGTATCAGTCCTGGAGGGCCCCTGGCTCTACAGCCTCCAACACCCACACTTTCTGTCCAAGAGTCAACTCCACAGGAGTGGCCTTCTTGTCCTACCACTCCTTCATGACATCCTGGCTGGCTTCTAAGTTGCGGGAGGCTTCCTTCCACAACTTCGCTATCTGCCTCTGGAAGGCCAGCATGTGATGTCTCTTCCTGCCGAGAGGCCCCGCATGCTTCATCCATCATTCCCCAATTATTCCTTTTCTGGACCTCAGTGCAGTGGACCAACTGCCCTCCCCCAACCCAGCCTTCCCTGACAACATCATGGTGCCAGGTAGTATTGCCCGACTAGGGCATGGGTGGTGAGAGAAATTGCCTGGGCTGAAGGAACGCTCCAGAGAACTGTCGAAAGTGGACAACAAGACGGCGTCAGCCTCCTGTGCTTTGTGGAACTGGGTTGGTGCCAGAAGGTCCTTGCGGACCACTTTGGTGGGACCGATTATTGCCCATAGCCAGTTCCTGCTCCTCATCCTGTGTGTAAATGTCTCGAGTGACTGCCGAACCCCTTTTGCCAACTTCCTCCTCATTGACCTTGCTGCCTACCTCCCACCTGCTTCCCTAGGATCCTCACTAAGAGTGACTTCAGCCATGTGTCGGAGACTTTTAATTTGACGGGCCCAGTTTCTTGTCTGCAAAAAAATACAGGTTAGCCTCCTGCTCCAAGATGGACTTCTGATGCATCAGGGAGTATTTGTTACTTGACATCAAGTTTTGCTTGGATCAGAGACACCAAAGAGAGGCATCATGCAGGTTTGTGACTGACCCCAGCTTGATGCAAGTGTGGCACAGCCTGAAGTCTCTGGTCTTCAGTGGTGGCATCCTTATCACACTGTCACCATATATTTTGGAACTCAGTGAAGAATCGACAAAATTCACTTGAACCACAGTCAATTGTTAAATTACTTATCGAAAGATGCCATTTTTTCGCTCTTAGCCCTGTGTGCCTGCAGCCTGTCTCCACATCCAGATGGGCCATCCTATGCAGGATGGGAGGGAGGAGCTGGACATAGCCTCACATTTACAAATAAATAGGCTGTGTCTTGTCCCCTCACAACGGTCTGCTTAACTCCCTGTAGTGAGCCTAGAACAAGGGCAGGAGGGGGGAACTCTGTGCTCTTTAAAGCCCTTCTTTGAAGTCTCCCCCACTTCAAAGGCACCACTGGGTATATGAGCTGGACTTCTGACCATGCCGCGCCAGTACACTTCTGGCCCTGTGGGAGAAGGACTGCTGTGCTGCTGAAGGACTGCCTCTCTGCTGGACTGCTGCTATGGAAGAACTGCTCTTTTGCTTCCTGTTGTGAAGTCAGACGCCTGAGAAACGCAGCTGCAGTAGGATGAGCTGGGCAAGGTGGTGAAAGGCGGACCGCACTAGCCTACAGTAGAGACTTTGTTGCACACCCGTTCCACGCCAGGAGCTGAGAGTCGGGAGCCAGGGGCAGGAGCAGAAATCTCAGGCTTAGGGAGCTCAGGTTCCTGACCAGCAAAAAAGACCAGCGAAAGGAGGAAAATAAGAGGTGAGCAGTGAGGGAAGTGTAAGTCTCCCAGAGGAGGCTAGCGAGGAGAAGTGTTAGTAGAGCCTCTGCACAGGTTGAGCCCCTTGGTAGCGGAAGTCGATAGACCAGGTTTGGGTCTAAAGCCTCATGGGAATCCAATCAAATTATTTTTTTCATAACAACAAACAGAACTCAGTAGTAGCTACCACAAAAGTCATGAACGAATTTGTCAGTCAAAAATGTCATAGCCCCCCCGAGGGATGAATTAACCTCCAAAACAGGCTATCAGCTGGTAGCAAATACTTGTTTTCCAAAATTAAGGCAAAATTGAGGCATCTAAATATAGCAACAGCCCTTACCCCGCAATTTAGACCCAGTTAGACAACCTGAAATAACACTAGTTGTCAAAGAATTCTCCCCTCACAGAAAACAAACCTCTACAATTGGGGACAGCCAAGCCAAACATTTACTTCAGCCTGAATATTATACCCAAGGTAATCAGGACATCCTCAACAGAGGAAATATTTTAAAGCTATTCAAAAAGATTCCATAACTAAGAGGCATTGCATCATCAAACCTACTGGCAGCAGAATTACATCCAAAGGATAATCGCCACCAAACCGAATCAACCCTAACTACCTGGACACCAAATGAAATTGTATATTTAATTTGCTCCTTTATTCGTTATTTGAAATTTGGGGAATTGCGCAAAAAAAAAAAATCAGACCCTCAAATACCCTCAACCTTTGTTGCAAAAAAGTCTACCATCTCCAACATAATCCATGCCAACAAAAGCAGTCAAATCAGTTCTGCGGGGGGCAAGAAGTTCCTCCCCCAATCCTTGGGTAACATAGCACAATTCTCACCTAATAGCCGGCAAATAGCCAGCAAAGACCAGTTCGACACTACAGTTGATGCCAAGCAGGATAGGACCAGGATCCCCAAAGCTATAGATCTCATTTGGTCCTGATGCATGTAACCATGTAGAGGAAAAAAGACATACCCATGGTATTAATGGTTCTAACAAAAACGAGTACATCAGCATTTGCTCATGGAATGCTCCCTGCTTCTGGGTAATGTTGCAAGACAACTAAACTATGCCATTTGATCTAACCTTCTTACAGAAAACATTGAGCCTAAAATCAGGTCTCCTAGTTGGCTCCCTGGAGTACCACACACCAGAGGAAAGGACATCCTCCTTCAGTCACCCTAAGGGAGGTATGTCCATATATGTCTCCACAAAGTACAATTGGTCTCTGGAAGAATCAGACTCAGGAGTAAGTTGGTTACAAGTCATCAAGTTTGGAAGTAGAAATAGTAATCCAGGAGTAATGGAGCTGCTTATCATAAATGTATATAAATACACCCATGCAAAGCAAGGAAAAAAGAAAGGATGGCAATGGACTTAATACATTTGCTTAAAAACCTGTGTTAACATGATAATCACATAAACCTTGTTTGGAGCAAATTGAGGAAAGGAAGCAACTAGGCACGGCTTACGCAGCCAATTTTCAAACACAACTGGAGGAGCAAGGACTAGTGAACATAGATTACGCTTTAGTAAGTGAAGATGTATTTCCCTCTGTTAGACATTTTCAAATTCTCCCTCGCTCAGAAAGCGATCACCTCCCACAAGTATTTAGAATAGAATTCAAATTACAAAAAAACAAGCATAACAAATGATTTGGCAGCAAAACCAGAGAGTTTTAACTTAAAAGATTAAAATGGCTTGGGACTTGAATGGAGCAAATAATGGCTGTAGTCTATCATCATGGAAAACTGTTGGAAGAAGGCAAAAACGACCTATGTCCACACGATTCAGCCTGGGCTGCTTTAATAAGGGCCTTAATAACAAAATCTCCAGAAAACTCCGCCCCATACAGGGGAGTAGACGGTCTCAAGGTCACAGGAGGCAGAGAAAGTGAACCCAGGTACACCAGGGAGTTGTATAAAGCAAAAATAAAAATCACCAGGGAAGTGAGAAATTTGGCAGCTGTAGCAAAGAAAGGGGAAAAACCAGAGACAAAGCCCATCTAATCTCGATGAGGAAACTATACAAAAAAGATTGCTGGAAGGCAAAAATGAGGCTCGAAGAAGAGCTAAGGTAAAAGTTTTTCTGTTCCAGCAAATTGACTAAGAGCAAAGAATAATTTTGGAGCATTATCAACGGGCTAGCAGAGGACCAGGCTCGCCACCAAAATGCAGAGATCTCAGAGGAAATGTGGTGACAGTACGTGTTTAGCAATGCCCTAGTAAGTTACATTGAGCAACAAGAGTTAGAACTGAATTTGCGCAAAACCAAAGTCATGCGCCTAGTGGATTTCAAGTATAAGTCATACAAGTGGTACAGCAAAAGAGAGCAGGTGTAGTCAGGCCGCTCATATAAGTATGTGAGCATTAATCTCGGACGCCAAATGTTTTTCACCCAACACAAGGCAGCAGTTCAAGCTAAAGCGCAGTCTTTAATTTTCGCTTTCAAGCTATTGAAAAAGAAACAGAGTTTCACTTCCCACAGGCAACTCTTGGCCTTAATGGCAGCACAATTCATACCCTCCTTGGCATATGGTCTGGAAATTGTGCATTAACATTCTAAATCAATTACAAATAAATGCCCATAAAGCAGTGTATTATCTGACCATTCCGTCACAAGCACAGCGGCTCGTGACCGAGTGGTTCCGTCACGAGCATTGGCGGCGCCGCGCGCCCCCCCTAGCGCTGCGGCGGAATTACCGCCGCGGCCAAGGGGTTTTACTCTGCTGGAGACTTCGTGCCTCAGAAAGCGGATCCCTAAACAACTTATGCTGGCTTGAGATCGAAGCGCAAATGGGGAAAAAACAAGTAAACTCATGCGGAGATTACCTAAGGGAAGTATTAGCACAATTAGATACACAGGAAGCATGGGTAGAACGAACAGCCTTCAGCTGGATTACCAACTCCTCATCAGAAAAGTTGTCTTATTTACATGCTAAAAATACCTTTGCAAGGCGGCGGCCGGCTTGGGCAGTGACAAATACTTACTGTAACCTGAGGCCACAAGCAGACGTCGTGGCACATTTCCCCCTGACTTAAAACTAAGTTTCATGCTTTATAGTTTTGGGCACTTTGCGTCCAAAGGCTTGCTACCAACATGGAATGCCAGTCCGCCGGACTCAAATTGTTGTTCAAGCGGTTACAAACTGAAGTTAATATATCATCTCATGAGCCCAACAGTTATGGTCCAAAGGAAGACACTTCTCAAATCATTATTTTTTGTTTTATTGAATATCCGCCCTAGCAGGCAAGCAGTTATTAGCTGGTTGGGTGGTACTTCGATTCCTTTGGCATGCCGAGGGGTTAAATCTTTAAACCTGGTGAATGAATAACTCTGAAGTGTTAATAACAAAACCGGTTAGGGATCAATATGCACTTCTCCCTTTAAGGAACTAGTTTGTGAAAACTGACCCGCATGTAATGTGCATGTTATTTTAAAACAAGGGCAGATCGAGCCTGGACACTCCAGAAAACCAAGGATCCGCAGAGCTGCACTACGTTGTTGTAGAACCAGAAAGTACATGTAGACTATAAGACTCACACCACACTTATAAAAGGGGGTAGGTAGTCCCAGGAACTTGGGAACTGTCCTATGCAAAGGCATTTTAGAAAGTGTCATTGACTCATGAGTTTTGAAGTGTAACCTCAAACTAAAGTTTAGGACGGGTTATATGCTGCTATTTTGTATTAAGCGGAATCGTTTTAATGAATTTTGTGATTTAAGTGCTGTGATTTTATACACTTATATATTTTTTTAATTCATTATTGTATTCAAGTAATGCACTTTATGGTTAGGAATAACCAAATAAATCCTTTCTTCTCTCTCTCTCTCAACTGCTTTTCTGCTGTGCTGACCAGCTTACTGCCCTTTCCTGGGTGAGAAGGACTGGACCCACATTACTTGAACCCAGAACATGAGAGACTCCAAAGGTTTACTGGCTTGCCTCCTGACTGAAGACTCAGGGAAATAAAAGACTTCCAACTCACCTACTACAACACCTGGACTTTGCCATCTAAGGGTCTTGCCCTGTCAAGTGGTACCAATCCTGTCCAGGACCAGTGGAAGTGAATATAAAGAGCTGCTCCAGCTAAAATCGATGCATTGATGATGTTGGGCTGCATGGAACCGGTGGATCACCATCAATGGCAGCAGAGCATCACTGCTATGAGCATCGAGGACATTGCATTGTGGACAGCACAGTGCATCGCCTCCATCCTGACACATCTCTGACTTTGTGCAGCTCAGAGCTGACACATCACCTACATCCTAGGGATCGACACTGACGCATCACCTTCTTTGCTCCTTACATCTCGTCCTTGACGCAACTGCAAACCAAGGTAATGTTCCAGCGGGTCAAAGGCTAGTCCCTGTATTCGACCTGTGCTCCATCGCTATAGGCCTGAACTTTTGGATTTGACCAGGTCTAGCGCAACCAAATAGCCCCGGTTGGCACTTTATGCTTTTAATCACTGCATTTCAAAATATTGTTTAAACATTTTACTTACTGGATTTTTGTCATTTGGCCTTGTTTTGTTCATTAAATTAAGCACTATTTTCTAACCTGGTGTGGTGTCTTTTTATGTGGTGTTTTCACTGTTTTGATGTTTGAAGTGTTGCACAAATACTTTAAACATTGCCTCTTAAGTTAAGCAAGACTGCTCTGTGCCAAACTACCAGAGGGTGAGCACAGGTTAATTTAGGGTGGGAGTCCGACTTACCTTCAATATGATTGTGTTTCCTGCTTGGACAGGGTGCATACGTTTGCCAACCAGAAACCCAATTTCTAACATATTGAAACTACTGTCCATTTTCAAAAAGCGCACTTACAGCGGGCACCAGTTACTTTTAAGTAAGATGAAAATATTATTGCCATAAATTATGTGGCACAATAAAATGGGTGCTGATCTCATACTTTCTTTTAAAAACCTGGTCATCTGTCAGCGAGAGTCTCCGGCTAGGACCAGTGCAATAATTCTTTTCCTCCATGATACACATTTCTTTAAGTGAAATCTACACTGTGCATTAAATAAGACAAAAATTATGCCACTAGCTGAATTTCATTGCCAAGCTGTCAACTTGCATTTCTTCTATATAAAGCTAGCTGTTCATAACATTCTGTAATGGGCTGTCAAATCAATGCAGCAAGCAAACTATATCATACACAAAAGCAATTGGGCAATGTGCGTTTTTTTATTTAGATTACCGGTCCTCCTTAAGAGACCCCCTGGGCTAATTTAAAATGAGATTGAAGTAAACCAAAGACCATGTACCTGCACTTTATAGCGAATACGTACTTTGTATTTCTGTTTATTGTCAGTATTTATTTGCTGCAAAAGGGTCTGGGATAAACTACACGTCTAGAAAAGGGGAGAGGACTAAGAGAAAGAATAAAGGAGGAAACATCTGTTTTTTCGTCAACGCGCCAACATCGTACTGATAGTTATTCACTGACCCGCTCACTCAATATTTATTACCCAGTTCACAGGAAAAAAACTAATACATATTCAAATGTATTTACTTTATTTTTGTGACTCCTGTCTAGTGGTTCGCACACTGAAGACTGGATAAACTGTAGGTTTTCCGGCATTGCTGGCTTGCCCTGTCCCTACCTTGTGGACTGTCTTGAGACATGATAATCTACATATTTAGGAATAGGAAAAAGTCGATTTGCACATATATTTTCCATTCACATGAACAAATGCATTCACAGAGAAAAATAAAGTACCCTACATGTTGAGAAAAATGGGTCTAATTTGGAACACTTCACAATATTAATTTCACACTTAGACCAACAGGTTCTATTAATAAAATATTTATTTATTTTTTATTTTAAAAGTTTTATATAGCGCTAGCTTGCCCCATAGGTATCAGAGCGCTTTACATACATCCTGTAAAAGAACAGATGGAAATTGCATTACATAGCAGGCAGGTAGTAAGGAAGCAAACCAAGATTTTGATGTGGGCCACCATAGATAAGTTCTTGTCAAGGGTGGACCCTTGTCGTAGTAAGGATTACTAGTAAGGGTACGATTGATCTCCGAATTTCTTTAGTCTATGATCAGGTGAATTTTGCCATGAGAATCGCTTTTACTTCCTTTTTGAAAGATGCGGCAAAAGCATTCAGTCTGGTTTCGGGGGAAGTGTATTCCATATCCTGGGCGCCATCCCAGAGAAGGTTTGTGTTGGAAAACGAGGTAGCATCGGTGAGGCCTGCACAAATAACATGACTACATTTATTTATTTTTTATTTATTTAAAAGGTTTTATATAGCCCTGGCTAGACCCGGAGGTATCAGAGCGCTTTACATGGGGTGAGGTGTGCAGTTACACCTGAATTGAATGATGCCAAATATTATTTTCTAAGTTGGCAAGAAGTGATAATTGTGTGCAAAGTTTACAAAAAAACAAAGCTTGTTAGGTCATTAACATATTGTCAAATATGTACCCACTAGCCAGCAAATGCAATTAAAACAAGCATTAGAAAAGTCAGTAGGTTTCGCTTATACGAGAACTGTTGGCTTTGTTAATGTTTTTGGCATGTTGCACAGCAGCCCGTCATTGTGCAGCATGGCTGAAAGTAAAAGAAATAAAAGCACTATCACGTGGTCAGTGCTGGCCGCATAATAATGCTTTTTTTCTTTACTTTCAGCCATGCTGCACAGAGGCAGTGCTGCTTTGCAACATGGCTAAAAACATTAACAAATATTGTTATCTACACCAATCATTCACTTATTGTATATGTTTTTGTGGGGCCCTTCTTGTTATTCTGATTGTGGTGAGCAGTACTGGATTGGCCGCCTTTTGTGCGCTGCAGATTGTCAGCGCACATGTTGTCGTTATGATTGCCTGACCTCCAGTGATATTCCCTATATACTCCATTCTTTGTCCTTGTCACGCTCCCAAATACCTGGGGAGTAGTTTTTAAGTGGGGAGGAAACCTCCCTTGTACATAAATTATGTTCAATAGAACCCTCAACATTCACGTTTTTATTCATACCCCAGGTACCCTCCTAATAAAATAATACTTTTGGGTATACCTCGAGGTATTTTTATTATATCACTTTTCTGGGTCTCTGCATATGCAGTTTTGCTTTATCTAAGAACTCCCATTTCCACCTTTGGTTGCGTCCGCCCTGGTAGTATCATCTTACCAGGGTTTGGATAGGCACCAATGATGAAGCATGTCACGATAAGTGAGTGAGGAGTCTACTCCAAAAAAGTAAGCAGAGGGTACACCCGACATCCTGATATAAAGAGGGAACCAAATATATTCCCAAAAAACCCTTGAATAATCAGTTGCTCATGTGAGTGTAAATCATTAACCTTATCTTCCCAGCCTTTAACATGCTTAGACAGATCATTCAGCATTATTTTATTCAAAGTTCTAGATAAAACCCCTATTATGGTTCTGTCAGCAGTAATCAGCTCAATACCCTCTATTCTTTCAAATCCCGTGCCCCCACCTTTCTTCCTTAAAAAATCCCTAATGTGTAGATATTTTAAAAAGTCTTTATGATGGAGCTGAAAATTTTGACTAATATCAAATGACTTTAAGGAGTTTGTGGGAATAAAATCCCCAAGAGTAGAAACTCCATATGTCACACATTTACTAATATACACACCTTGGAAGATTTCGATCAGCAGAGTGTTATCCTGTATTGGGGTATAATAGTTCCCAAACCTAGTCTTTGGCAAACTTTACTCCATATAGAAAATGCTGTAATTAAAACCTTTAAGCAAATGCGCTTACCCAAATACGATTTGTCGAAGCAAACAACCCCGGCTTTTTTCTCCTAACAGAAGCTCATATATAGATGGAGTGAGAGCACCCTGACCGCAGGTGGTCTCCTTCTTATCTAAAAGGCCCGCAAGTTGTTGTAGGGCAGCAGCCCAGTAGTATAACTTAAGATTGGGCACTGGTAGCCCACTACGTTCTCTTGGCAGGGTCAAAAATCTTAGAGCTCTCCTGGGATTTGCATAAGCCCTAGAGAAATCGCGTTAATAGCCCATCAAGTATCTTAAACTAATTATTACCAAATTCCAACGGCAACCCTGCCTGGTGCCCAGTTCTATTGCTCCAACAGGCTTCCTATTAAAAAGAGCTTCGCTCTAGGCTTATAATAAAGGGCCTTAACCAAGCTAATGAATCTCTGTCCAAACCCCTTCTTTGACATCACTGCCCATAGTTACGGCCAGGAGACCATGTCGAAAGCTTTTTCTGCAACCAACAAGATTAGAGCCATTGGATCTTGTGTAACTCTGGCCGCATCGAAGAGGGTGATGACTGGGCGAATATGGTCCGTGGTTCCTTTCACCGGGATTAAGTCATGCTGAACCGGGGACACAAGTCGCTTGATAACCACAGAAATACATGTGGCCAGAATTTTTGAGTAAATCTTGGAGTCACTATTAATGAGCGTGATGGGCCGATATGAGCCAAGCTCCTTAGGCGATTTCTTCTTTTTTTGAAAACCACTATCTTAGCCATGGCCCAGCCCCCTGGGGGTACTTCCCTTTTGAATCTCCTGGAATAACTCTACCATATACACTTTGAGCACACCAGATTTTTCAAATTAAATTCTCCATGAATGAAATCCATACCTGTGGCTTTCCCTGATTTTAAATTGCTAATAGCCAATCCAATCTCTTCTACTAAGTTGACCTGCTCCAACGTCTGCCTATCATCTACCTCAAGGGCTACTTCGCATGTAGCCGATAGAAATTCCCCCATTATATTGGTTGATTCATTTTACTCTTTGGAGTAAAGTTGCTTGTAAAAACGCTGAAAAGAGGACCTTATATCAGTCACATCAGTTTTCATGCCATAGAGTGGATCCCTAATTTCCCTAATATCCCCCACTGCCATCTGTCTCATTCTAAGAGCCAGAAGTCGCCCCACCTTCTCATTATATTCATAAATTTTCTCCCTCCAAACTAAATATTTATCGTCAGCTTTCTTGATAGATATACCGAGAATCTTTGCTTTAGCTGTAGCTATTTCCAAAAGGGCCACTTCAGCTCCAGAAGAGATCATCTCTATCAACTTTACCTTGGCTCTGGCTAAGTCTGCATAAAGCCCCTGAATTCGCGATTTCTCTCTTTTCTGCTTCTCTAAGCTATACCTCATTGTCTCGCCTCATAGGCAAGCCTTGAATGCATCCCATATCACGCTAATTGAGGGGCTACCATGGTTGTCTGACATAAACTGAGTGATCCAAGTCTGGATATGTGTCACATGATGTGCATCTAAAAGGAGTGCCCTTTGAAATAAATATGACCGGTGGATTTTAGAATGCGGGGTCATTTCGATCTCAAGCACGAGAGGGTTATGAGCCAACAAAACTCGGGGTAATTTCGAGATAGAAGACTTCGGCACCAAGCTTTTTGAAACAAAAAAATATTCTAACCTAACGTGAACACTATGAGCAGCAGAGAAAAAAGTGAACCCAGGGTCCGCCTTCATATTCTCCCTCCACAGATCAATCAGCCCATGATTGCCCATGATCAATAAGGGCCCTATAGACTTTGTGTTTCCTACCATAATAAACCTTCCCCCCTTGAATATTTCCATTATGGGACAAAATAATATTAATGTCGCCGCAAAATAAAAGTGGGAGGGGCCAAAGCACCAGCTCGCTATTTAAGCAAAGAAGAAGTGTAAAACTGGACAATACAAAGAACAGATAGTAAAAGTGTGTGCGCCAAGACAACATTCCGTTATAACCCATCGACCTAAGCTATCTGATTGTGTTCACAGAAACTCACAAACCCTTTTTTGACAGGATAGCAACACCCTTGGTGCGGCTTCCTTGAGTTGTGCAACCAACTGTTTGAAACCCCAATCTATCGAGTAAATTCTTATCAGAGTTCTCTATATGCGTTGCTTGTAGGCATAATATATCCGGTTTAACAGCATGGTTGGGGGCAAGATGGCAGCTGCCTAGATTGCTGCGGTGCTCACAGTTACCGGCTCCGGTGATACAGCTCTGAATGATGGCTTGCTGAGAAAAAAGGGGAAAATGTCTTAAGCTCTTACTTACTTGCAGTGCTCTGGCATAAGATAGACTTGTGGTGGCAGTCTCTAAGCACCCCTGGGCTTTCTCGTGTCCTCAAAGAGAGCACGGAGGGCGACCGCGCTGCTGCTGGCAAGGCACCGGGTTCTTGCTGCAGAGTGGGCGTCAGGTTCCAGTGATGCTGCTCCGCTCTAACAGGTCACCAAAGAAAAAGGAGAAATACCGCAGGGAGGTTTCACAAGCCCCAGCCTCTATGCGTCAGATCACGGACAGTGGAAAAGAGAGAAAGAAAAATTCAGAAACCGAAACTGAATCGAAACAAAGACTGAAGGCAGGGGCCCGGCAGAGAAACCAAGGTCATTAAAAGACACCTGGGTCACAAATAACATGCAGGCACGGGGAGATGCAATGCTGCCTGTAATTCCAGAATTTTTTTCGGCCGCACGGAGGTCCGTGCTGGCAGAATCGGAAAAAGGAGGCAATCAGTCACAGAAAGCTGAAGAGGTTTTGGAGAACACATCTGTGTGTACTCTGAAGGAACTGTCAGAGGTCGGTGTTATTCCAGGGTCATTGACATATGCCCGAGAAGGGGGTCTCAAGGTGGCTTCAGGGGGTGATGATAAAGATGAGAAATGTGGAAAAATCCTGGTACTAGGCGATACCGCCCCCACTATGCCAATTGAGCCCTTGATCAGGAGATCATCAGGAGATCTTGTACAGTGGGGTGGATCGATGGCCTCCTTGCTAAATATGCATGACTCCCAACAGAATGTACCTCAAAGTTTGGACTTAGTTTGCCTAAATTCCTCAGATCAAGGGATTACATTTTTTTCGCTAACCGACTAATCGGATGCCTCGGTTGTAACTAAAGACCTCTCTGAGGAACAAAAGGGCTCTGAAGATAAAGACAGTAGCACATTTGATGGAGCAAGGACTCCGAGTATACTGAAATGTCTCACTAAGAAGCGGAAAACAAGTAGCAGCCTCCCCTGCAAGGGCGCTGACAGTGTGGCCTCTGCTCCCATGTCCCAGTTAGATTGGGATTACTCTGCGACTCAACAAGTCTACGAGGATGTGGGTGATGCGGCCGATCAACCTACAGAAGAGGCTAACCCTGCCTCTCCAGTGCCCCTCACTATGGATCTTATATACTACACCTTAAAACAGGTTCAGGGGGAAGCGAGGGTAGAAACTCGGAAGGCACATCTATCTGCCAAGAAAATCCAGGGTGCAATCCATAAAATGAACAAACTCTGCACAGAGATGGGGGAAAGAGTGTCTGCAGTAGAAGCTCGTACAGCTGCTGTTGAGGAGGCTTGATGTGCTGTACAAACACGAGTTGATGGCCATAATTCCCAATTGGTAGATGTGCCTTGGAAGTTGGAAGAATTTGAAAATTGACAGAGACGGAAAAATCGCCGCTTTTTGGGCATTGCCGAGAACGTCGAAGGGAACGATATTAGGGCTTTTATCATTAATTTGCTTAAAGGTTCCTTCCCTGACCTTCCCAACTCGAACTGAGAAACTGAGATACAACAGGTGCATAGATTCCCATTGATGCTACTGAAAAATGGGTAGGCGGGTCAGCTAGAGAGGCAAGAGCAATTTTTATTACAGCAAGCTATTTTTGAAAAAGCATGGGCAGTTGCCATAACATCATTCGATGCCATACGTTTTTTGTGAGAACTGACTTCTGTCATGCTACGGTGGAGAGGAGGTGGCACCTTCACTAGATGTTTACACCATTACAAGGAGCTGGCTGCCAAGATTTTTTGCTTAACCCTGCCAGGTTAAATAAAGGTGGTTCATGATAGCAGAACTTGCTCCTTTACTTCAGAAATAAAAGCTTGAGAGTTCTTAGATGAGATTCTAAATAGTCGAGAAAGCCGTAGAGGAGGGGTAATGGCTAATCTGGAAGAATGGCTCAGCTGGGCCTTCTGTCTCTCCTGGACTATGTATGGCCAGAGAATGTTTCAGAGAATTTTTTTTTCTTTTTTATTTCCTTTAAATGGGGCTCTCCTTTTCTTTGATCTCTTTCTTTCACCGGAGTGCGGTGGCCTTGCACCTTAGCAGGAGCCATCACTAGGTTCTTGAGGGACCCGATGCTCTATTTGAGGGTTGGGGGTGGAGGGAGGGGAAAGTTTAGGAGGGCATGGGTGGGGATTGGGAAGGAGGGGAGAGAAGGGGGAGGAGCAGAATTTACAAGCAGACAAGGATTTCAATGTGAGCAAACAACTAAAAAACGTTTTCTTTTTTTTGGACATCCGTGGTTGGCAAAAAGTTGAGGTCAGACTTATTCTTTGTGTTTTTTGGTTTGAGGTTCTGGTCTGATTACTGTTTTTTACAAAGAGTAAACTTCGTATTGTATCTCTCAATATATGTGGGCTTAATGATAGCCGAAAAAAGCAAAGAATGGCTTTCGATTTGAAGATTCAAAATATACGTTTATGGAGGGCTAGGATGTGCAACTACAGTCCTCGAAGGATAGATCCATGTAGAATTAATCAGCAAAGATACAACAAAAATGGTGCAATTCGACCATGCGATCTCCTAAGTGCTCAAGTGTGATTTCAATTACAGAGTATCTGTCAATAACTCTTCTGTTTCCTGTGTGAAACAGCTACTCTGTAATTGAGATCAAACTTGAGGACTTAGGAGATGGCATGCTCGAATTGCACCATTTTTGGCATGTTTGACACTGGGAGACTTACACCCCAAAGGGAGGTTAATTGTGTTTGAAGCAGCTCAGGAGACCTTCAGTGTGGGTCAGAGACAGTTCCTATTGTATGCAAGTATTGTGACATAGTTCGGGATATCTGGTCAACTTACCAGGAAGTTCCCACTTCCTCCGACATGTTCAGGACACTACTGGAGTTTGGCGGAGGTAGGCACTTGGTATCCCACCTGTATAGGGCCATGCTTGTTGATAAGCCTAGGACCACATTTCGGGCTAGAATGAAATGAAATGAAATTCGATTTTTTATAGCGCACTCCCACCCTAAGGCCTCGTAGCGCTTGGACCAGGCGAACAGAACAACAACCAGGCTGTACAATTAGTGAAAGAGAAAAGTTTTCAAAAGTCTGCGAAACTTTTGTAGATCAGATTAGCTGCGCAAAGCGGGTGGCAGAGAATTCCAAAAGGTAGCAGCATTCCATGAAAAGGAGCGACCTCCCCATCTGGCTCGTTGTACTTTCCGTGAGATTGCAAGAAAGGCTGTGCTAGAGCGTAGGTTTCTAGGAGGGTGGTAAGGAGTCACTAAAGAATGAATCATAGCAGGGCCTGAGTGCCACATAGCTTTGTGGGCTATGCACATCGCCTTAAATCGAATCGAATGGCTTTAGAGGAAGAACTCGAAACACCAACAGAGGAAGCATAGTGGAAAGGTATCTGTGTGCTGGTTAAGCAGAGAACTTGCAATGCGCGGGTCAAGCTAGTACAGTTCAACTACATACACCGTACATATATCACCCCGGTACTCTTACACAGAATAGACCCCACCAAGGCAGACAGAGGGCCCTGGTGTCAGAGTAGGGCAGCAACCTTCCTTCACTTGGCTTGGCAATCCCCCCTGGTATGTTCTTTCTGTGACCTAGTCGTGCAAAGATTGGGATATATTGAGGGTCTGGCGGTGGACGCAAACCCGGACAAATGTGGGAAATATAAAAAATACAAAAGGGTAGGAAAATGGAGCGGAAATTAATCCAATTGGCCTTGATCCTGGCAAAAAGACGGGTTACCATTTCATGGATGGGTCTCTTAGGCCCTAGAGAACAGGGATGAATGAAGGATATCAAGGAATAGGCGGTAGCAGAAAAGATGAGTCTCTGTCAGTGTAAAATGGACGAACAAGCGGCAGAATATTTGCAAAACTGCGGCCTACTCCTTGAGGGGTTTGAGGAGACTGGGGAGGGGCATGAAGACCAAATACTGGAGTCTCACACTTGAGGAAATACTAACAGCCGTGGGAAGTGGTACATGTACCCGGTGAGAGGGGGAACTGGTGTTTTCTTGAGTGATGTTTTGTTATCAACGGTCTATTAGCAAGGTATTACTGCAGTTGTATAACACATGTGGAGAGATGGCTATATTGTTAAAAAACGTTACTGGTATTACATTTATAATGTACTGAATGTTATAATACAATAAAATTAATTCTTTAAAAAAAAATAAAAAGGTTTCATGATTCTAAAACCGTGGATTAATAGCCTCTAGCTCACTAGTGAATTTTCTGACAGAAAAAGTGTTATGCATTAAAGATAAGAGGACGGATTGCAAAACATTTTTCACTGCCTCTATTTCATGTCCTTTGAAATGCTGAACATTTCCAGGGATAAGCAGCACATGACAATAAAGTTCCCATGACAGGCAACCATTTATCATTGAATATGGTGGTAAAATAGTGCTTCTCCAGACTAGTTCACCAACTACTTAGGACATGGGTCAGTCCAAAACTATGACAGAGATTATGTCGTAAATAGGCCCTGGTGAAATTGAAATTACGGCTGCGTAATTTGTGTACTTTAGAGCATTGCGCATTACACTTGTTATGTGACATTTCCGTAATAATGTAATTATGCCACGTCGGGTAATTACATACCATTGGAGGTAACATTTTATCATGAATGCGTTAGGATAACACAATCTGCCAGAAAACAAGCGGCTACTACTTGCACCACTTGTGCTTTTCGCGCTAAAATGTAGAGCTAAATGACGTATTTGCATTTTGCGTAATTTTCTGAAAAGTTGCATAATTATGCAAACGCAAATTATGGACATTCCCTTAGGCTTAAATGAGCGCTGGTTTGAGTACTCACTTTATGTGATAACACAGACGGCCTTATATACAGCTACAACGTGGCAAAAGTTCTTCTACAGATCGAAGGGAATGAAACAAATTTTACCGCATGTAATTATATTTTCCAGTAGACAGACTAATATTTTTACTGGGTGGTTGATGTAGGTTTGTCAGAAGAATTCATGCCTGCAGCATACATATGCTGATATTGCAGCAAAGGAAATCAATTAGGCGCATTTCTTTTTACAACCACATTCTGTTTTAATAATTGGCCGTATAATTTTGCGCGGGGTATCATGAACAACTACAAAAGGACACATCACACCTGCAGCGGCACCATTTTCTCACAGTTTATGATAATCCATCTGAAGGCATGCAGGAAGTGTTTCACGGAGCATTTGCTGTTTTCTGTAAACATGCCTAATGAATTCTCGGACATGTGCATTGACTCTTTTGATGCTTTTTTTTTAACCTTGTATTTGCATTTTTAAATAACCTAATGCGTACACAACCTCATGTGAAAATAGTAATAATTGGACGCTTTTCTTTGAATGAAAACACAGAAAATATAATTATAGTAAAGTACTTCTGCTAGACGTATCCATTATATGTATTGTTCTTGTTAAACCGAGTCTTTTCTGCACTGTTGGCTGTACCAAATTAGAGGAACGATAATAGATGTCTATACAGAGACATTTTTGCATTTTAGGCTTTTGATTAATGTCTATCCGTAAAATTGGCAATCGCAATTCTGATGCTAATGAGCCAAGAATGTTATGGCTTAACAGGCAACTAAGCTGTAAAGATATTTAAAAAAAAGCTGTTCAGAAAACAAAACCCAAATTCAGTGCTACATTTGATTACCGCAGAACCAGTCATTTGTATTGACTGGCTGGGCCAACTCCACGTACCTTTCTTCCTCAACCACAAACCAACAAAAGCCCAAGGACAAATCTGAGGCACACACATTTTGTTTAGAAACAGGAAGCAAATAAACCATGTAATCCTTGACAAGCTAGTTTTCTTATGCCTCTCCCAGAGTAACAGGGTTGGTGTTAACTTACTTATCACCCCTAACAAAATGAAAAATACATAATTAATAAGCTGATGTAGCATTTAAAAAAAAGAAGCATGATAAAACAATTAGCCCTGATGTTTCAGTTTATCTACCATATGAAGAAAAAAATTAGAGCGCACACAAGAAATATGATAGTGCTAGCAGCCATCTCAAAACACTGGGCATAACTTCTCAATAAAGAGTAACGCTTTTTAAAATAAGCTAGAACAACTTATTTCGAAGAAGAGAGTAACATGTCAAAATATTGACCCAAAAAACTTTAAGGTGATCAACTTCATCCTCAACACCACCTGCCACTCCCAAGTTATTCCCTACATTTTGTAGAAGTACAAGAAATTCACTAAACTCCTCAATAAAAAGTACAAAGTGACAGTAGTAATAACTGACATCCCAACAACCCTCTGTGCTATAAACCAATTCAGAATTGCATGATGCTGCCAGCAGCCAAAAGGGAGTTACTGAGATCATGGTGAAATCCAGAAACACCTTTTTTTACTTTACACAAATGGGGCATACATATAATCATTATGCAACAAGCAGAGGAGACCAATGTTCCATATTGATTCCATATTGTACCTACCACTGACACATGAGCCCATCTTACCTGGATCTTCACATTCTCTATACTTACTGGTTCCCCAAATGTGTAACACCTCAGCTACTTTGCGTTCAATGCTATCAAAGGACCTGCACTGGATGCAGGCAAATGTCAAGAGTTTTAAAAATATTTTTTATGGAAAATGTTCGGGTGTTTGTGCTTGTCAATAGACTCAGCCTGGCAGACTGTCAAAATGATCAATCAAAGCAGCACAAATATTATTGAATTGTACCCATAAACAACATCTCAAGTAGGCTGAATGAGACATGTCATCCAGCTCATCAGTTGTGTGAGGCTTCCTTAGTTCCGCTAAGGAACTTGTTGAGTATCTGGCATTCGACATCCTCCAGCTGACTGCCAGCTAACTAGGAGAGAGACCTTATTACTTGTTTTATCCCAGGGGAACTGTGTACAACCTTGCTCGCTTACCCATTATTCTGCCAGGAAATATGACCTTTATTACAACAGGAGATATGCCAATCACTTAATAAGGGAGCACAACCCCTATTATTTAAAACCACATTCATATCCCTCTGTTAGAGAGTCTTTCTTTTTTTCTGTCAGATCATGCCCTTCATTGTGTCAGGTAAAATGCAAGGTAATGTCACAGAAAGTACATTTTGTGATCTGCTTCAAACTATTTTCACTATTTGATATTGCATCTGATCATAGATCTTCCAGCAAAAATCATGCCGCCCTGGGCAGCCCCACGGAACACGCCCAAAACCTCGGCATCGTACTCGACTCCTCCCTCTCCATGACCCGACAGGTCAAAGCTGTTGCCTCCACCTGCTTCAACACCCTCCGCATCCTCTGGAAGACCTTCAAATGGATCCCCCCCGAATCTAGGAAGACCGTGACCCACGCACTCATAACCAGCAGATTGGACTATGGAAACGCCCTCTATGCCGGGATCAACAAGTCTCTGCTCCACAAACTCCAGACCACACAGAACACTGCAGCGAGACCTGTCCTCAGCATCCCTCGACACAAACACATCACCCAACAACTGGGAAACCTCCACTAGATTCATGTCCTTATACAGGTATAATTCATATTGCCCTTATATAGGCATAAGAAATCAAGCCCTTATTTAGGCATAGCCCATGCTACCCAACTACAGGCATGGCTACTTCCATCTGTTCACCAAACATCACAACGAGTTCTTGGAAAACCAGACTCTTAAGCAGATAGGACTTCCCCTTGCTTGAATATTGATTTTTCCAAGAAACTCATTATTATGTATGAACAACTATTTCTTAGGGGTTCATCCATGACGTTCATATGCCTGACTTTACGTCAAACTATGGCATTCCTAAACACCTTGAAGGCATAAATATACCTTCACTTGCTATAGCAAGATACGGTGGTTCGGAGCAGTTCGAAGACCTACTTGCCCAACGCTGTTCGCTACAGTAAGTGCCAAAGTAAGCCGACTCTCCAGCTGACACACTGATCAGGAAGCTGCCCTTCTCTGCTGAGAAATCCTGCTCCAGTGTTTCCGGCTCCCCTTGTAGGGTGTTGGGAAATCGAGTCCCGAGAAAGAGATACCAGACCTCCTTCATTCTAAGGTATGGAGCTGATAAGAACCTAGAAAAACCTTTGGTAGATGCTTGGCAAAAACTAAACTTATGCTAAAGACCATACGTACTTCTTCCCTCGTACTACACCTAGGTTAGGTACATTGGGGTAGGCGTATTTTAGAAGTACCAGTTGAGTATTTTAGTCTATGTTATTTATGTATTTATTTTTATATGGCTTAGAAACCATACAATGCTATTACAGTATCATTTCATATTACTGTTTACACTGTACGCATTACACTTTGCATTCTGTCTAACGATTGTAGCAGTTCACCTCTCTTGCATGAGAAAGGACTGTTCAATAAACCTTTTTATTGAAAACGCTTGTCTCACCATTTCACTGCAACTCTGTAGAAACGAAGCATGCACGATTGACTGAGTGAAATACTTATCTATTGTTTCCACGACTCTGCGAGATATATTCTTATTCTTGGGAAACAAAGTTGTCATGGTTATGCGGTTGTCAGAAACGAATCCCTTCTTGTGTATTCGAGAAAGTTTCTAGTGACCTCTGAGTTCGCTGGCACACACACAATTAAGTTTAGTATATTCGATAGAGACCTATTGACCTAAGTCCTACGTCAAATCTATAGGATCTATTATTCCAGTGCGCAGAGCCTATTGGGTGTATAGGAACTACACTACATGGCGCCCAACGTTTGGTAAGGTACTAATGTAACGCTAGATACTAAAGTAACTCAGTTGTGCTTTTCTCAGAGACTCCTTTTTGGTAAAAACTCCAATAGACGTCTGGAGTGGGTAAAGGGATAATATCCGCCATAGTTGAGTAGGACGAACAATCCTATGTATTAGTTTTTGGTTTGTTCAACGTTGAAGGATACAGTGTTCCAAAATATTGTGCACCTTATCTTTGTTTCCTTGAAACTTGCTCTGCAAACTTTCAGTCAACAAAATGTCCCTCGATAATAATACCGAGGCTGGTGGAGCTACAGGTGACAACGCCGTACAAGCTTTAAACCTTAAAGGTCTCCAAGAGACCGATGAGGATGCTATAAGCATTCCAGAAAATTTAAGGAAAGCCATAACTATAAAACGTATACGAAACGGCCTATCAGCAAGAGGTGGTAGGGTAGTTTTTGTGATAGAGGCACATGAATAGCACCAGACAGAGGTATTCTACGTATGGATAGTCTTCCCTGAAGCAAATCCAGTAACAAAAGTGTTTCACTTCTACAAAGAAGATGATCCACCAACGGAACACGATCCTTTCGAGGATATAGAAATTCCACTAACTTACCAGGAGAATGCGCTCTGGTTTAAAGGTGCCCTAAAACATATAAATCACATTACCAGGCTCGGTCCACTAGGTAGACCAGGAGCAACATGGCAGGTATTAGCCAGCTATACACTGCATCCTGAAATTAATGAGATGACAGATGCGGAATTATTAGCTCAACTCAAAGAGCTAATCAAATGTATAGACAATTGGTTCAATATGTCATGCGAACCCTTACGGCCCAACCAGCAATAATGATTCCACACCATCCCCCCACCAGGGGAACACAAATAAAATCACACCACAGACTTTACACTTAGTCGTTGGTAAATTACCCGCAAAACGGGAACAAATTCCATTCTGGATACTTCAAAAAATTACTCAAATGGAGGCAGTATTTTCTAATCCTACCCCTCACGAGAAACACAGAATTCTAATAATCTGTTTACCAATGGGGATCGACCACATCTGGAGGACTGTGACACTTGGGGTACAGTCTTTGCTGCAATTTACACTAAAACACATGGTGTTCCGTCTATGGCGGTAATACCAGACGTCCTGAAACAGATACAAAATGGATAAGGGTCAGAGCCTGCTTTAAATCTAGGTATGAAATTACTGAAAGATTTCAAACAGGTCTCAACAATAATATTAGCTAATATTAAAGTTGAAGCAGCATCTGTGGCGATCCGCCAAAAATTAAGGGAATTTGATGTAACTGGGCAACCACAAGAACTGGCCAGAATAATTGAAAAATCTTATGAAGAATTAGGCAGAGACAGCTTGGGTGGGAAACCAGTTAAACCCCAACTGTCTGAAGGTCCTGAAAAGGTCTTTACTAAAAACAATCACACTCCTATTAAAAAGAAGTGGGAAAATAGCAAAAAAACTTCTAAAGAGAAGCGTTCTCAGTCCAGAGGATGGTCTACTCAAAAGGAGCCCTCCGAAAGGAGGTACAACCTCAGGAAAAGGGATAATTGGAGAAAACCTGATAGATATCTAGACACTGATACACGTTCCTCTCGTACCTTTCAGACTTCGTCTTAGAAATCCGAAAGACGAGGACATCAGTAAACAAAGAAGAACGCGTGAAGTCAAAAGACGATCAACACGTCAACCTCAATTCACCAAAAAGAAGGTAATAGGTCTAAAAATCAGACATGCCGAGGATCTTGAGGACACAACTCAAGATCGAGGAATGGGTTCAAACAATGTTGGACAGCATAGCAGAAGTCACCATAGCTCGCAGGAACTTGAAGGATCATCTGGAGACAGTGGACTTGAAAGAGTACATCCAAGTTGAAACTGCAGATACAAGGGTTAGTTCTCCACATAATTTATATGAAGTAACACTCCGGATGGAGGGAGACATACCAAGAAAGATAAGAGCACTCTTTTGGGAGCGACTCTCTAAGGGTTATGACATTCTTCTAGCTGAACAAGACTGGCCACCACAATTTGTCAGGGAGTGCCCACATGGCGAAGACATCATTATGCCAGCCTTCTCCAACCACATTCAAATTCATTTAAAATATACCTATGCCAGGAAATGGGCAGTAGCCCAGGCACCTGCTTTATATAAGAATCATGCAAGATGGGATGAGGATTCTCCTCACCATAAAATACAGTTAAAAAATCAACCAACTGCACAACGGCAGTACACAGTTAAGCAAGAAGCTAAAAAACAGATCTTAGATCAACTTGAATACCAGGGGGTGATTGAAACATGCACCTCGTCAATGAACAATCCTTTGTTTTCTGTCTCCAAACCAGACAATACATATTGTCTAGTATTGGATTACAGACATTTAAACTCTTCTTGCAAAACATTTGCAGTACAAAATGCACACAGTGCAGCATTAATGAATAACATTGTGCGTAAAAAATATAAAACCACATTGGATATTTATAACGGTTTCTTCTGTCAAAACATCGCACCTGAAAGTAGGTATTTGACCGCTTTCTCAATTATGGGGACACAGCGTTAATTCTGTCTTCTCCCACAGGGATTCAAGAATAGTCCTGGGTTATTTTCAGCTAGAGTAACAGAGTTACTACAAACCTATGATGATGAAGCATTATCATATGTCGATGACATCTATCTAAAAGACGATGACTATCATACTTGGCTTCGCCTCTGAAGGTTATAAATTCAATTTTAAGAAATCGAGAATTGCCCATTTAAACGTCTTCTTTCTAGGATATGAACTTTCAAATGAAGGCAAAAGCCTGGCAGCAAACTTTCTAGAGAAATGTGTGCTGCTCCAACCTCCAAAATCGCTGAAAAACTTACAGTCGATTCTAGGGTTCCTGAATTTCGGAAGTACATACATTCTAAACTACACAGAAAGGGTTAAGCCTCTCTACGAATTAATCAAACTTGATTTTAAAACAGTCAACTGGACACAAAAACACACAGAAATTTTGCGTTCATTGCAAACAGACATGTTAGCAACAAAACATTTAGAAACACGCGTAAACGTACGCAACTTAGTGATACGAATCTTTCCAGGACAATACGGATTAACATACTTAAACTTTAACGAAGGTGAAAAGGTACCAATAGCTTACAAATCACACTTGTACACACAAACGGAAATGAAGTTCACTTCAACAGAGAAAATTCTGACATCGGTTCAAACTGCAGTAGCAAAAAAAGAGCTCTCTCACAGGGTAAGCGCATTATGGTTGTTACACCTGTACCTGCCTTGGAGGCAGTGACAAAAGTGAGCATACCAAATGCTAAAGCTTTACATCCAAGATGGATACAATGGGTTAATTCTCTTGCTGCAGCAGATATTGGATACGTTTTTGATCCTCATTTGAAAACAAAAGCATTACTACAATAGGAACAAGAATGTCCTACTGAAATTCTGCCTCCAGAGCAGTATGAATGTATAATTTATACTGACGGATCAGCTCTACCCACTACTGGGGGTAAACAAGCTTATAGTGCGGCGTGCGCGATCGTTTAAGGTCGCTGGCGCTATGGCAAGTTCCGACTAATGGTCACTAAAACGCAATCTCTAGGAGATTGTACAGCTCAGCGAGCTGAACTCCAAGCATTCATGATGGCACTTGAAAATACGGACCGCGAATTCCCCACACTCATAGTGTGTGATTCGTATTATTGTGTTCAATCTTACAATGAATACTTGCAGAACTGGATTCAAAACGGTTACAAAGATGCAAAAGGTGGCACAATCAAGCATAAATTGCTTTGCGAAGAAGTAGTTCAGTTACGACAAGGACTACAAAATGCTCACATGATACATACACTGAGTCATCAACGTGATGGCGTTGACGTTGAGGGGAATTCATTGGCTGATGAAGCCGCGAAGGCAGCTGTGCAAACGGCTTCCGTAGCTGCAATCCCTCGTTCAAAAACAAAAATAGATGGCGAAATAATACAAGCTGTCAATGCTTCAAGTAAAGACAGTGGTAAAACATTACCAAAAGACTTTCCACTCAAATACTCATATATAACTGATGCGAACAATGTTCAGTTTGCTCGAATCTCTGGAGTGGGGGATAGAGTAATTCCAAACATGGAACATAGATTAGGACTAAATTTAGCAGCACATGAAGGGTTCGCTTCTTCACACGCAGGTGTTTCCACCACAGTATCATTATTAAAACAGAGATACTGGTGGCCGCGCATAAGGAAACAGACCAGAAACTATGTTTTGGAATGTGAAATCTTACAGAGGGATGGTAACTATAAATATATCATGGTCGCAGTGGATTCCCATTCAAGATTTATTTGGATGTGGCCTCAACAATCGGCTGATGCTCGAACGGTTACAAAAGATTTGCGAGTCTTTATCGGCACATACGCAGTCGGCACGCTACATTCTGGCCAGAGTCTTGCGTTTAGCTCTCGAGCTTACAAGGAGGCCATGGACAAATTAGGTGTTGCATTGCGGTACTCTAGTCCATTCCATTCTGAGGGAAATTCGTTAGTGGAGAGAAAAAAACGGGACATAAAGCAATCTATAAGGGCTAGGGTATTAGGCTTGGGTGACGGGTGGGTCAAACATCTAATAAGTGTCCAACGTAGTCTTAACAATCTGCCAAGAAGTTCTCTAGAGGGTATCACTCCATATGAGCTCCTTTTTGGGACCAGAATGTTAATATCGGATCTCGATTGTCAGACTTCAGTGGTAGACCAAAAAAACCTTTGATATCAAAGACCTTTTTGGCTGTGTTACAGGACTTAAGTGAAATAAGAACAAAAAAAAGTAATGTGTTCCTGAAGCCAACAACTACTGAAGAGAAACCGACCATCCCAGGAAGGCTTTTCTGGATTCCTAAGCTTGTGGATCTGGTCAGAGAAAAGATCGCGGACAAGAAGGAATTTGGGCCTTCTTACAGACAACCAGTACCTGTCCTAGCAATCCAATAACAGTATTACTGCCGCCCCTTGCTGGTAAAAAGGAGAACAGGTTTGTGTCAATCGACCTGGTCAAACCACATCATGTGGCCGATCATAAGCAGTAGGCCAAGTAGACTCCGACAATGTAGCAGACGCCCTAATCTGGCTACTATCCAAGAGGTTCAAACTGAGAGACTCATCAACTATGCAACAAAGCCATTGAATTCGTACCTCTTGAAAACCAAATAACAGTTCGTCAAGAAACACCTGTCTACAACAAAGTAACAAGTGATCAAGTGGTTCCAGCGATTTCAACGAATCCTGATGCAATCCCAACAATTGACAGAACTTCCTCTGGCTATTTCATGAACTTTAATACGTTTTCCGAGGATCCCAGCGAACCTGAAACAACGCCAGCGAAAAGAACTTTCAAAGAACAAGCAACAGAACTTTTTCATCACCTGGCAAAGAATTGTCTGGTTTCACCAAGAACAAACAGTTTATATAATCTGTAATGAAATGGTTTCGGCACCTTTTCTTTTCTGTATTTATGAGCCATTTCATAAATGTATTTTCGTGATTCATTCAGGTAGCATTTTGGAAAAAAATGTCACCTATATGCTTAGAATGAAACATTGCTTTTAAATACGTACAGCACAAATGCTCTTTTTGTGTACTACCAGTAACAATGCATTGTCAGGGATGTATGACATTACAACGCATGCTTTAACATCGCGTGCCTTTACAACGCAAGTATTACAACGCAGTCCATTACAACGCATAGTGCTTTGGGGTGCTGGATAGTGAATAGTTTAATTTACTATTCCAACTCCAGTCCCCGTGGACACTAGGGAAGGTTATTGGATAGTAAATTAACCTATTCCCTATCCTAGAGCGCTCCCCAGAGCAATGTGTTGTAATAGTTTGCGTTGTAATGGTTGCGTTGTAAAGGCTCTGCGATGTAAAAGTTGCGTTGTAAAGGTTGTTTACCCATTTTTATGTGTTTTGGGTGGGTTTTTAACACATCATGTTTAGATATGTTTAATGTGTTTAGAAATTAGTAATGTCGTACATAAGAAAGTAGAGTGGGTGTTGTGTCGCATTTTAGGCTCAGATTGCATTTTCCCGACTCATGCCCTTATATAGGTATAATTCACATTGCCCTTATATAGGCATAAGAAATCATGTCCTTATGTAGGCATAGCCCATGCTACCCAAATACAGGCATGGCTACTTCCATTCACTCACCAAACGTCACAACGAGTTCTTGGAAAACCAGACTCTTAAGCAGAAGGGACTGCCCTTGCTTGAATATTGATTTCTCCAAGAAACTCATTATTATGCATGAACAACTATTCCTTAGGGGTTCATCCATGACATTCATATGCCCGACTTCACGTCAAACTATGGCATTCTTAAACATCTTCAAGGTATAAATATACCTTCACTTGCTATAGCAAGATACGGTGGTTCGTAGCAGTTCGAAGACCTACTTGCCCGACGCAGCTCGTTACAGCAAGTGCCGAAGGAAGCTAACTCTCCAGCTGACGCATTGATCAGGAAGCTGCCCTTCTCTGCTGAGAAATCCAGCTCCAGTGTTTCCGGCTCCCCTTGCGGAGTGTTGGAAAATCGAGTCCCGAGAAAGAGATACCAGACCTCCTTCATTCTAAGGTATGGAGCTGATAAGAACCTAGAGAAACCTTTGGTTGATTCTTGGCAAAAACTAACCTATGCTAAAGACCATACTTACTTCTTCCCTCGTGCTAGACCTAGGTTAGGTACATTGGGGAAGGCGTATTTTAGAAGCACCAGTTGAGTATTTTAGTCTATGTTATTTATGTATGTATGTTTATATGGCTTTGAAACCATACAATGCTATTACAGTATTATTTCCTATTACTGTTTACGCTGTACGCATTATACTTTGCATTCTGTCTAACGATTGTAGCAGTTCACCTCTCTAGCATGAGAAAGAAGACTGTTCAATTAACCTTTTTATTGAAAACCGCCTGTCTCACCATTTCTCTGCAACTCTGTAGAAACGAAGCTTACACGATTGACTGAGTGAAATACTTATCTATTGTTTCCACGACTCTGAGAGATATATTCTTATTCTTGGGAAGCAAAGTTGTCATGTTTATGCAGTTGTCAGAAACGAATCCCTTCTTGTGTATTCAAGAACGTTTCTAGTGACCTCTGATTTAGCTGACACACACAGAATTAAGTTTAGTATATTCGATAGAGACCTATTGACCTAAGTCCAACGTGTCTATAGGATATATATTATTATTCCAATTGCGCAGTCTATTGTGAATATAGGAACTACACTACACAGTTGCCTCCACAACACCGGACCCCAAAATCTCAATGACAGAATCTCCTTCCATGTACCCAAGAGGAACCTCCGATCCGCCTACCTCACCCTCGCCGAACCCCCCGCATCCGTAGAGCAAGAATGGGTGGAAGAACCTTGTCCTACATCACAGCCAAGACCTGGAACGAGGTCCAGATCAACATCAGACGCGCCCCCGCCCTGCACATCTTCAGGATCCTAAAGATCTGGTTCTTCGACTGACCGGAGCTGCTACCCCCCAGCGTCTTGACCCTCACGGATGAGTAGCGCGCTTAAAATATCCTGATTGATTGATGCCTCTTGTTTTGACTAATAATGTGCATAATGCTATCAAAGTCTACTCTCAACTCTGCGCAAGAGAATACACTATTTGTTATGCCAGAAATATAGGACCATCCTAATACTGTGGAATCAGCCCATTCTTATGCAAAATTAAATTTCTATCTAGATTCCACTTAACTTGCATCATGCTATAAACATCTATCAACATGCTATAAAAATTCATCCTCTACGGTCTTCACGCCATGCAATGCAGAGATACAGAACGAGACTCTAGAAATGGACACTGCAAGACTAAACATCTTGAAGTAGAAACAAAGAGTGCAGAAGAACAGATCCCTACTCCCTCTGAAAACACACAAGCTGTGTTCTCAACTACAAATGTATTGTTACAGAGTACAGTGGTGAGGTTGCTTGCAAAATGTAGGACATTAATGACCCACAGCAGACCTGGCTTCATATTAGTTAAAATGTGCTCTACATATTGCTCGTGCCAACTCACATCTGGACTGGGAAAAGAGAGCACTGACTGACCAGCCGGTCCATATTTCACTGCAGCCAGATTGTTTTGTTTGAGGAGGGAGGAGGGAACCCACTGCAGTAGGATTAATTGAGTGATTGCACCTGCCTGCAGGGGGACTCTTGTAGGGTCATCAGAGTGGAATACTCACTGTGTGAACCACTTCATAGGTGGTACACAGTTAGTTTGCTTCCTGCAAGCCTGTTTTTCCTTGCTTCTGTGTAAATAATAAGGCATATGGAGAGGTAAAAGGGCCACATAATTTGCAAGGGGCAATGTAACATACTAATGAGGGAAAACCTCCTTTTCACTGTACAGGCACTAAATGTGCCCCAGAAGATTAGTGTTACAGAAGGGGTCTTACAGGTTTCTGCAAGTCCTTCTGTAAAACTATAAGGATACCAGTATAGCTCCAGTGCTCTTCTATGCTCTTATTTAGTATGGCCTCTGGTGCTTAATGATTCTCTAGCAGTTCATTGTTTTACCTCTTCCACCACCTACCACCGACCATTGAACCACAAAGTACCTGAGTAAGAGATCTGCTACCGGAAAAATGTGGTTAAACTATCAACCATCTTCTTAGCTGAGAGAACTGCTTCCCATTTCACACAAATCAATGCAGTGTCTTAGTGAAAGCAAAGGCATGCTTTCAAGCCTGGCAATGGTTTTCCAGATTTCACAGGGTTTGGGCGTTTTAGATGTCTATCACGGCAAGCTTTATGTTGGTCAAATAAGTGTGGGTTTCTCCAGGGGACAGCTCAAGCTTTCAAGCAATCACTATTTCTTCCAAATCAACTAGAAACATGCCCATATCAGACTGTTTGGCCTAGGTACCCTCTTCTGGGGTGAAGTTGGACTGCTTTGTATTAGCATATTCTCTTCTGTAATTATGTATTCAAGGTATTTTGTCTTGTTTTTGGGTGATGACAATTGGGAGGTTGCCACCCAGGTGTCCTTGGTCCTTGTCCCTGACTTGGAATGCATATCTCATATCAATAATCCCGATTTAAAGACGTGAATGTATATAGGCCTATATTCGTACTCACCTGCCGGAGTTAGGAAAAAAAGTGAACCAAACTGATTGAAAATACCATATTTCAGTCAACTACCAAAGAAAAGATTGCTATAGGTTTTGCAAGCCAAGCATTAGAAAATATTTTACATGACTGCCTGGCTAAATTCAGCATATTTTTTCGAATATGTATAAAGAATATGCATGTAAATTGGACAATGGGGAAATGGCAAGAAATAGCTCTATAGCTGAGTTACCACAAATATTAGTAGGCCAAACGCTTCAAAGTCCTTTTGCTCAGCTTTGGTGACCACAGGCCAAATCAAGCAACAATAACAATGCAAAACACTTGAGTTATAACTAATTGAAGGTTCAAACAATGGTTGCTATATAAAGTTTAACATATATTAGTTACCACTAAAAATAGAAGTTATGGAAAAGGGAGAAACAATAAAATAAACAATATATATATATATATATATATATATATATATATATATATATATATATATATATATATATATTACCTACTGGCGGTCGCCAGTAGGTATATATAGTTAGGATTTTTTCTCTATGGGATTTTTGAAAATTCTATGTCTAATAACTTTGGCGTTTGTGGACGGAATTGGCTGAAATTTTCAGGAAAATGGAACATTTTGTTTCTGAGTAGCCCCTGAAAATTTGGGGGGGTTTTGTCAAGGGGGGGCCGAGAAAAAAGGGGGGTCCCAAAACGTGTTTTTAACATTGAGTTTTCCATAGGGCGGTTGGCCTCACTTTTAGCCCGAACGGCTGAATGGATTTGCACGAAACTTGGCAAAATTGTAGGGACTGGTAGCCCGATGTGCCTTTGCTAGGTCTCAATATATGTGCTCCAGTGGATTTTGAGAAATTAACGTTCAAAAAAAGATATATATCTGTAACAGCGGACCGGGCAGCGCTCCAGTTCGCGTACTTTTCGCGTTATGGAGCTTTGTGAAGCGAAGCTGATTGGTTCTCCGGCGTCTGTAAACATTCCAAACAGTCCGTAGCGGCCGCCATCTTGTCTCTCGGTAGGATCGAGAGACAAGAGGAGGCCAAAGCGAAGGGGCAAATGACCATAAGGGGGCATAGTAGATCCTCCCTGACCCCCTAGGTTTGATGTGGAGGTTTTAAAAGGGCCCCGCGGGGCAAAAAAAAAAAAAATAATAATAATCGAACGGCTGAATGGATTTGCTCGAAACTTGGCAAAATTGTAGGGACTGGTAGCCCGATGTGCCTTTGCTAGGTCTCAATATATGTGCTCCAGTGGATTTTGAGAAATTAACGTTCAAAAAAAGATATATATCTGTAACAGCGGAACGGGCAGCGCTCCAGTTCGCGTACTTTTCGCGTTACGGAGCTTTGTGAAGCGAAGCTGATTGGTTCTCCGGCGTCTGTAAACATTCCAAACAGTCCGTAGCGGCCGCCATCTTGTCTCTCGGTAGGATGGGGTGCGCCCGGTTAGCGTAACGGGAAGCGGACTGGGGAGCGTACTACAAGGAATGAAGAATGATTGACTTTTAACTTATTGTATGTTTATAGACTTTTTTTTTACTTTTTTTTCTGCTGAGTGACGTCTCGGCCTATCTTCACGGGATGCAGTCCCTACCATCTCGGCGTTTAAGCCCAGGGGGACCGGTAGTGTGGGAGAGATAACGGGGCATATTATCAAGGGGGTTTATCTCCGCTTTTTTGGCTTTAAAAGCCAAGAAAGCGGAGATAAAATTATCTCCGTATTACCTAGCTGTCGCTAACACCAGTTAGCGACCGCTAGTAGGAGATAGCGACTATCTTGGGCCCCACTTTGCATGTCAGTGATATTTATCACTAATGACATGCAAAGTGGGCATGCCAAGATGTTAGCGACTGGAAACAGTCGCTAACATCGCTATCTCCTATTACCAACTTTTGGAGATATTCGCGCTAAGCGCGAATATCTCCAAAAAGTAACACCTGCCCTGAGCAGTTCTTAGCCATGTTATCCAATGGGAGGTGGATAACATGGCTAAGAGCATTAGCTCGGTAATGCATGAATATCGCTGACTTTTCAGCGATATTAATGCATTGCGGCCGTTTTTTATCGCATTTGCGATAAACCTTGATAATAGCAAGGTTTATCTGCGATAATTTCTGACGATGCTTAGCGGTAAAAAATTCGTTGCTAAGCATCGTTAGGGTAAATATCGCTTAACTTTGGTAATATGCCCCAACGTCTGTTAACGTTCGATTCGAAGGAAATCAGGAAGTGTTGAAAAACATTGTCTGCGCCATCTTGCCTTTTTTCAAATGCCACACTTTTGTCGTGCACGGCAGCCATTTTAGATGACTTGACCAGACCCACTCTCTGCACGCTGTCGATCCTTAGCATGGCTCCCCACCCTCGCAAGCATCTCCCCCAGGCACTGGTCACCCCCGCTCTCTGTCTTATGCATGGGCAATAAACCTCCCCCCATCTGCGCTGCTCTTCCCTGAGAATCACACCCTGTGCCCGCCCGACACCTCCCTTTCGCCCTATTCACTACCGCACCCTCTGACACTCCTCTTCCTCTGTGTCCGATTGTCCAGGCCGGTCCCAGGCTATCAGCTAGCCCTGCAGATGTAGTTTATGGCCCCAGCTGTAAAGAATTACCCCTCTTCAAAGGAGTTATAGTAGATCAAGGCCCACACCCGATGAGATCCGTCACACCACACGCGTTCCTACTATCTGAAAACCATCCTGTATTGTGATTGGGGAGGGGACCGAGCCTGAAGCGGAAGATTCCAGGGATGACTCTTTGTACATCAAAGTTTTTACAATTATGTGTCACATTAAAAATATATAGCACTCCAACAAAGTAGTAGGATTATAAAACTTTAATAACTTATAAATATATACAACAAAACAAAAACAGTAAAAACATTTAAACATTTTTAGGGAAAAAGAAGGAAGTAGCGGTCGGTTGTGCGAATAGTCCCAAGGCAGCATAACGTCCAGATTTCTGGACGGCACCCAGGTGATGTTGCCTGGGTGCCGCACTGATTTCGGTATCCGGCGTGGGGCGTCGCGGGTGGTGGGTCATCAGTAGCGGTCTGTTGTGCGAATAGTTCCAAGGCAGCAGAACGATGGCACCAAGGTGATGTCCAGTAAGTTGCCGCCCTCCGAATAACGGCGTGGGGCGCCCCGGGCGGGGGGGGTGGGGAGGCGGCGTGAACGGGCCTCCCCAGGTGGAGCCTCGTCTGCTGTAGTGGGGCGCCCCTTTACCGTTTCAGTTGCTATTCCGTCCGCTTTTGGTCCACTGTGTCAAAATCCGCAATTCAGCTGAGTTGCGCCCACTCTTGCGGTGCAGCGATAGGCGGCTGTCACAGGACTCTCAAAATGGCGGCAGGCTCTTTCCTTTTTGGGCCTGGTCCACTGAAATGGCCCTGGGACACCTTGGAAATCGGACGCTTGTCTGCTAGGTCTTGGACCCCATTCTCGAAAGCGTCCCCTCCGCCTTGAGGATTCTACAAAAGTCTTGGGGGCCCCCGACTCCTGTAGGCTTCCGGTGGGGAGCGGCTGCCATGATTGCTCGCGGAATGACCACGACGGAGCCACGAGATGGTGGTGCTTTCATGCTGACGCCAGCTTCAGTCTGAAACATCCAGAAACAAGGTGGGGCTTTCATCGTTTGGGAAAAAAAAATAGTTTTCATCCAATGAAAAGTGTTATTTTTAGGTCATATGATCAAGCCCTCCATCATTAGGAAACCAAAAGTAAAATGAACCAATGAAAAGTTTTATAAACAAGTCACATGACCTGTTATGCGGCATAGGTTATAAAAAGCGTAGAAAATCCGTTGGCACGTGAGGCGGCGTCAGTAGCGGACCGATGTGCGAATAGGCCGAAGGCAGCACAACGCGCCAAGATCCGGATGGCACCGAGGTGGTGTCCAGCAAGTTGTCGCACTGGTGTGGCCATCCTACAATGCTGAAAGTCGGCGTGGGGCGCCCCGTTGGCCTGTGAGTTCGCGTCAGTAGCGGACCGATGTGCGAATAGGCCGAAGGCAGCACAACGCGCCAAGATCCGGATGGCACCGAGGTGGTGTCCAGCAAGTTGTCGCACAGGTGTGGCCATCCTACAATGCTGAAAGTCGGCGTGGGGCGCCCCGTTGGCCTGTGAGATGGCGGCAGTAGCGGACCGATGTGCGAATGGGGCCAAAGGCAGCGCAACAATATTTTCTGAATAGAAGACACCACAAGGCGCTGAGATGCCAAGATCCGGATGGCACCGAGGTGGTGTCCAGCAAGTTGTCGCACTGGTGTGGCCATCCTACAATGCTGAAAGTCGGCGTGGGGCACCCCGTTGGCCTGTGAGATGGCGGCAGTAGCGGACCGATGTGCGAATGGGGCCAAAGGCAGCGCAACAATATTTTCTGAATAGAAGACACCACAAGGCGCTGAGATGCCAAGATCCGGATGGCACCGAGGTGGTGTCTAGTAAGGTGCACTGGTGTGGCCATCCTACAATGCTGAAAGTCGGCGTGGGGCGCCCCGTTGGCCTGTGAGATGGCGTCAGTAGCGGACCGATGTGCGAATGGGGCCAAAGGCAGCGCAACAATATTTTCTGAATAGAAGACACCACAAGGCGCTGAGATGCCAAGATCCGGATGGCACCGAGGTGGTGTCTAGTAAGTTGCACTGGTGTGGCCATCCTACAATGCTGAAAGTCGGCGTGGGGCGCCCCGTTGGCCTGTGAGATGGCGTCAGTAGCGGACCGATGTGCGAATGGGGCCAAAGGCAGCGCAACAATATTTTCTGAATAGAAGACACCACAAGGCGCTGAGATGCCAAGATCCGGATGGCACCGAGGTGGTGTCTAGTAAGTTGTCGCACTGGTGTGGCCATCCTACAATGCTGAAAGTCGGCGTGGGGCGCCCCGTTGGCCTGTGAGATGGCGTCAGTAGCGGACCGATGTGCGAATGGGGCCAAAGGCAGCGCAACAATATTTTTTGAATAGAAGACACCACAAGGCGCTGAGATTCGGTTAGCACCGAGGTGGTGTCTAGCAAGCTATGCAGCTGAGTTGCGTGCGCACTTGCGGCGAATAGGTCGAAGGCAGCACAACAATGTTTTCTGAATAGAAGACACCACAAGGCGCTGAGATTCGGTAGGCACCGAGGTGGTGTCTAGCAAGTTGCCGTACTGGTGTGGCCATCCTGCAATCCTGCTCCGAATAACGGCGTGGGGTGCCCGAAGGGGGGGGGGGAGGCGGCGTGAACGGGCCTTCCTAGGTGGCGGCTCGTCTGCTGTAGTGGGGCGCCCCTTTACCGTTTCAGTTGCCATTCAGCTGAGTTTCGGCCGCTCTTGATGCTACAGCGACAGGCGGCTGCAAGAGGACTCTCAAAATGGCGGCCTGTTCTTTGGATTTGGGCCTGGTCCACTAAAATGGCCCTGGGACACCTTAGAACTCGGACGCTCGAATTTTTTTTCCTTTCCTCTACATGCAAAAAAAGGTAAATGCCCGGTACGTTACACGCTTCATCTGCCACGATGTACTCTCCAGAGGAACCGAAAAAATATATAGTTATGGTAACTATACCATGCATCGTCATATGGAGAGGTGGCACCGATTAATTATAGTGCTGCATAAAAGAGAGATTTGGAGGAGAACCCCCGACCTGCCAGTACATTCATCAAAGAAGTGGCACTGACAGCATCAGAGGCAAGGGAAACGGTCCCAAATATTTAGAAGAACTTTGGAAAGATTAAAATGACATGTTTAGATTGTGGCAAATTAATTTCATGTGGACAGATGAGTGTTACTCTAATAAATACAGCATATGAACATCATCATAGTCGATGGTTGGTAGAGACATTTTGACTATATCCTGGACCTGCCCGTCCTCGCCCAAAATGGCGCCGGAATAAATGGGACTCGTAACTCCTTGTTGTGTACTGGTTGCACAACCTTGATATCACGAGATACGTATGCAGTTTTGAAGCACATGGCGGGCGGGGACGAGAATAGATTGAATATTTCGATATCCCTATTGATATTAAGTTCTGATGTGTTATTGATTACTGTACTATTGAAAGTTCGAATTAACGTCACCCATGGTACTTGCCCGCAAATGTATATCTAGATAATTTTATTGTAAGTGGCCCTGTCGTATTTTAATTATAAAATGTACGTCCACCGATTCCGCAACTGTTAGACACTTTAGTTCTTGCAACCTAATGGCCCGCCCGTTACGTTCCTCTACAGTGTAAATGTCTACTCATCATATACGATTACAGTTTGCTCCGTGGCCGGCCCACGTGGTTATAGGCCCGTATTTGTATAATGACATTTTCACAATAAAGGTTTTTAAAAGAAAACATGGTAGTAGTATATACATTGGTAAAGTTTTTAATAATAGTCACTGTTTTCGAATCAGTAAAAGGCAAGTGAAATAAAGCAGTCCAATTACATGAAGGGTAAAAGGTATAATACGCAGGAACGCAGTAAAGATAAATGGTCAAGGGCTGTTGTGTTTTCTACTCCTGCAACATAAAGTGATCGATAAGAATCTGATATTCCGGCGTATCGGCGACTAAGACAGCAGGCCGACCCTCTTTTGCTCAACGGCTCCGTCATGGGACGAAGAAACGCCCTTTTTCTCGAAAAAGGAATATATTTTACTTGCAGGACAGTTGTAAATTTTCCGGGAAAGTACATTAGCCTGGAACATTATAACATATATTTAAGAAAAAATAATGTTCGAAAGCATCATTAGAATAAGAAAAGTAAAATGAACCACTGAAAAGTTTTATTAACAAGTCATATGACCTGTTATGCTTACGTTACGTGCTGCGCGTCGCGCCCCGGATCACTTCCGGATGCGCTAACGCGGCGCGTCATATGACGCATTACGCGACAACGCAGGTCTAGAATATAGTCAAAATGTCTCCACCAACCAGCGGTCGGAACACAACCCCTTTCAGCAGGCTAAATAGTTCTGTTAAATGACAACAGAAGGGACAGGCAACAAGAACCATCAGTCAAAGAGGGGAGGGCTAGTTCTTCTTTACCGGGTCACGTTGGGGCGCTACCGGAACTGATCGAATTGGTAGTCTACAGTGTTTCTGGATGTTTCAGACTGAAGCTGGCGTTAGCATGAGAGCACCACCATTTCGTAGCTCCGTCGTGGCCATTCGACGAGCAATAATGCTAGCCGCTCTCCACCAGAAGCCTGCGGGAGTCGGGGGCCCCCAAGACTTTTGTAGAATCTTCAAGGCTGAGGGGACGCTTTCGAGAATGGAGCCCAATCTCTAGCAGACAAGCGTCCGAGTTCCAAGGTGTCGCAGGGCAATTTTAGTGGACCACGCCCAAATCTGAAGAGCCGGCCGCCATTTTGAGAGTACTGTGGCAGCCGGCTATCGCTGCACCGCAAGAGCGGGAGGAACTCAACTACATGGCGAGCGAGACGCTGTAGTCGAAAGAGCGGGCGGTAAACAGCTGAATAGCGGAAGAGGCACAGTGTAGCAAAAGCTGGCGGAATGGCAACTGAAATGGTAAAGGGGCGCCCCACTACAGCGTGTCTTTAGGTGAAACGGATTGTGGGACAAGGTCAAGAATGGAAGAGTTACCAAAAGGCAAAAAGTTCCGCTTGATCCCGGGAGCCGGCCACCTATGTCGGGGGCGATCTCAGGCTACACCAGGAGAACACGACTTGGGGAGGGAGCCGGAGCCAAGCGCCCCCTCCGAGTCCGCGCCATCACACCGTCCCTCGGGGGCCTCCGTCAAGCGGTTCAGGGTGGCACCGCATTACATTGTTCACAAATGCAGTCACGTCCTCAAACAGTCCCCACTTTACTTTGACAATAGTGAAGCTGAAGCAAGTGCAAATAGGCTTCAGACAGTGTTACAAGCACTCCTCAAAACTTTGAACCATCAGAGTGCATGAGTTTCATGCTCGATCGATTGAGCTAGCCGGATCGGGCAACAAAAAGTATAAAATAGTTATGTAAATAGTTGTTTAATAAAATGTTTTACCCTGTTACTTTGCTGGTGTGTTGTATATATTTGTAATATTTGCATAGAGTTTATTGTTATTTTGGGCGGGGTGGGTGGCGGAGCCGAGCTGTATTGCAGCCATCATGGTGTGGAGTTCAGTTCATCTCAATAGTTTTGTGTTTGTCATGAGGGGTTGTTCCTAATGTTTCTATTTTAGCGAGGTCAAAAAGAAATCCCATTAGTGGCCTACTGATTTTGCTCGATTCCTTTTGTTTTTTTACACGATTTTTCGCTATCTGCAAAGACTAAACAGAGTATTGCGACTCTGTGCTTGTTTGTAAATAGAGAATGAACCAAAGAGAACCAATTCTAAAACAGTAAATGCTTGGATAACAATCAATCAAATGGAGAGAGAAGCAGGCACGACGGATTACAACGGGGGCAAAGGCCTGCGTTAACTACCCTTCACTATCTGCAAAGAGAGAGTACTCCTAATAGAAATGAGGGGGAGGGGGGCAGCATTCAAAGCAGATCAGTGTGCATAAACACGAAAATGTTTTTACTTACCACGTACTTGACATTCGACAGCTTATGATATTTGCTATTAAAAAACCATTGAAATTCACTGAAAAAACCATAGGTTAGAGACCATATATAGTTAGGAATTAGCATTTAAAAAACCTTGAAAATTCACTGAAAAAACCATAGGTTATAGACCATATATAGTTAGGGCTTAGCATTTAAAAAACCTTATTTTACTCACACAAAACCATTGAAATTCCATATATAGTTAGTTGCACTAACTATATATCGCGCACCCGCAATCCACTGCTGATGATGTCACATATTACATCATTCATGACATGGTCAGTGACATCACTGATGACATCTCAAATGACATCACTGATGACATCTCAAATGACATCACTGATGGCATCATGACACACCAATACCAGTTACTACATACGCACTCACTGATTCCTACGTCTACACACACATTCACTCATTCACCCATACAATCACTCATACATACAGTCACTCATTATTACAACACTATCATATGCACTCATACACCTATGCAGACACTCACACACTGCCACTCATCCATGGAGTTACTCACACACCTAGTCAGTCCTGTAAAGAATCAATCACACTTCCATTTCCTCATCTATACAGTTAAAAACAGAACACCATACTTCAGTGACATCACTGATGACATCACTGATGACATCTCAAATGACATCACTGATGACATCTCAAATGACATCACTGATGACATCATGACACACCAATACCAGTTACTACATACGCACTCACTGATTCCTACGTCTACACACACATTCACTTATTCACCCATACAATCACTCATACATACAGTCACTCATTATTACAACACTATCATATGCACTCCTACACCTAGTCAGTCCTGTGAAGAATCAATCACACTTCGATTTCCTCATCTATACAGTTAAACACAGAACACCATACTTTTCACACATATACTAACACATACTTACTCTCTTATACAATCACTGATACAAGTACACATTGATATGCACAGAGTCACACACCTCCCAGCCAGCCACACACACACTCAGTCTTCCATACATCCACTCATTCTTCAATATGTAAAACATATTTAAACTTTACAAAAACACACAGACACTAGATGATGTCATCAGTGATGTCATTTGAGATGTCATCAGTGATGTCATCAGTGATGTCATTTGAGATGTCATCAGTGATGTCATCAGTGATGTCACTGACCATGTCATGAATGATGTAATATGTGACATCATCAGCAGTGGATTGCGGGTGCGCGATATATAGTTAGTGCAACTAACTATATATGGAATTTCAATGGTTTTGTGTGAGTAAAATAAGGTTTTTTAAATGCTAAGCCCTAACTATATATGGTCTATAACCTATGGTTTTTTCAGTGAATTTTCAAGGTTTTTTAAATGCTAATTCCTAACTATATATGGTCTCTAACCTATGGTTTTTTCAGTGAATATATATATATATATATATATATAGTCCATAGAGAATAAAATACCTTATTCATTTTACAACATAATTCAAAAAGTAAAACTATTAAAACAAATGACAACAACAGTGTTAGATCTGGCATCTTTTTCGCCTGACTTTTTGCTTTCTGGCCTCTTGTTTTTTAATTAGTTTTTGCTGGCTTCAGGACTCTGAGCACTTTACCACTGCTGACCTGAGCCTAAGTGCACGTGCTCTTATCTAAATTATGATGACAATTGGTTTATCCATGAGTGGTATATTTGGTTAACTTAGAAGTCCCTAATTTAGTGGCATATCATATACCCAGGAACTGTGAACCAAATACTACTAGTGGGCCTGCAGCACTGATTGTGCAACCCACAGAAGTAGCATTTCAAACCAGAATCAGGCCTGCCACTGCAGTCCCTGCGGACGCAGTTTACTCCCACCTCAACTTGGCATTTCCAACCACTTCATCCCCTTTGGTTTTGCTAATTTCACCCTAAGTTTGCAGGGTATGCCCAGACGTGGGTCCCTTGCTCACTTGGCCACTGGATTCAAGATAGCCTGGCTGATGAGGGTTATGAACCAGAAACCGGTCCCAGGATGCTTTTTTCTGGTCCAGGGAAGACATGGCTTGGCAGTTCGGGCTGGACTGTTCCCATGAGGCACAGGGTCAGACTGATTTGCATATGGCCATGTCTGAACTGGGGTGGCGGAATGAGCTAAAGAATGATGATGGATTAAACCTGGATCAGTTGACTGGGGTGAGTGTTTGCAATGTTCAACACTCCGTCCATCATTCCCTTTGGTTTTGCTAATTTCCAACCACTTGCCAAGCCTTAAACTCCCCTCTTATTACATATCAGTCACCCGTAAGGTAGGCCCTAGTTAGCCCTAACAACACGGTGCTGTGTAAGTAAAAGGTAGGAGATGTACCTTTTGTACCTCTCTTTCTCTCTCTCTCTCACACAAGTTTTACACTGAAGACAAAATAAATGCTTTTCAGATTTGAGGTTATATAAACTAATTGCTTTTCATAGTTCTGGTTAAGGGTTATGAACTAACTGCTTTTCAGAGTTTTCTGGATGCACAGTGGAATGGAGGTTTTAGCAGTGTCTCCTCTTTCTGAAATGCATATGCCACTACCAATGACTTCACTAAGCAGTACATGAACCCACAAACTCTCGGTTGTACAGGGGACCTTCCAGTGGGCTGTGAACCTTTGCTAAAAGAATGTACAGCATGGCCTTGTTTGAATTTATTTGTGCCAAATCCCGCATAGCAATGTTAAAGGACAAAGTTGTCCCTCATGAGCTCCTTCTTAGCCAGCAAAGGAGCTATTATGTAGCTCCTAAGAGACTCTCCCACTTGTACTCTGATTTCTAGAGATATAATGATCTTAAAAATCAATCAAGGGCAGGCATTTGAAGATTGAGGCAATTATTTCTGGGTCACAGTCTGAAATGTTGCCTTCCAGGAAGCTTGTGGGTGGAAGTGAAAATGATCCATCTCTCTTTAGCTAGTACATTCTCTAGCCGTTCCTCCATTTCAGAGCTGGGTGTAAATACAGAGATGCTACACTGGGAGGAGTTTCATTTCACTTACCAGTCAGGTCTCCAGCAGATGGTTCAGAAAGGCAGAGTGGGTATTTCTTTAGCCATCCCTGGATGCTCAACAATTTGAAAATCGTTGAATCTAGGTCCTGCACAGACCGCAAGGTAAATTTGTACAACTGAAGCAGCAATAGGTGATAGCTTAAAGCGGCAACCTGATTCTGAGACATCTATAAGAAGAAAGATCTCTACTCCAGAGTAGGTAATAAAAAAGGTGAGCAAAGGATGATAGACTTGGTAGTTTTTTAGCACAGCATCCGGAATCACCACTTCCTCAGAAGATTCATGGATAATAATGATTATGGAAGAGCCGGAGACTAGTTTAAGGCCTTCTGTAAGACTCAAAATGGAGGAACTGTGGTATATCGAGGCAGCTGACTGTAAAGGAAATAAGGGATAAAATACAGACGTTGTTTCCTTCACTCTCTCCTTAAACCTCATTGTAGGAAATAGGGATGCTGGTTGGGGTTGGGGAGTGAAACCCCACTAAAGCAGCAACCACAATCGTTGTCGGGTGAAGTCAGAAGCTAACCCCAAATTATCTTGTGCTCCACCACCTGGTAGCTTGGCACAGAGCAGTCAGGCTTAACTTAGAGGCAATGTGTAATGTATTTGTGCAACACTTCAAACAGTAATAACATGAAAACACAACACAAGAAAATTTCCACACAAAGTTTGAAAACTGGAGTAAATTTTGATAGAACCGGAGATATGCAGGTTGAAAGGTTTCAGTTAAAATAACGCTAAAAGTGCTAAAAAGCAAAAAGTGGAACACTTTTAACTGACGAGGGGATGTGACCAACACGGACATGGGTTTACTTATTTATTTGTTGAGTAATGACACATTTTCAGTGGTTTGAAGAAACTACGGCCCAGTTTTAGATTTCCTAGACCATCTGGCTAAATCACAGGCTCAGGCCCAACTTAACACAAACTACCTGTGCATTACATGAGGATGATATGGTTTGGACAGCAATCAGTCTTGCAAGGAGTGTTTGTTTGTTAGTGAGCTCTGAAACTCCTTTCACCAAGGACGGACAAACACAAAAAATACATAGTAACATTTTAAAGACTTTATTGAAATTGATGTTCTCATCAAGTGAAGATAATCTGAATAGATGTAACTATAGAAACCAACAATATTGGCAATGAAAACGTAATGAACAAAATATTAAAAAGTATTGCAACATTGTGATGGTGTTTCAGTAATTAATTGCATTGAATGTTGGGAAGAGTCTGTGTTTAGCCTGTCCTTTCTAGCCCGTAGCTAAGCTATCTTAGCACCCAAATTGTGTATGCAAGTTTCTCAAAGTGGTCTCTAGTCAGCATACCTTACTTGAACAACAAGCCTTTTGTTCTATGCTTCGAGAAGGTTACTCTCTGTCTTAGTTTTGACATTCCCAAACGAGCTGATAAGTCTTGCTTGCTCCAAAAAACAGATAGCATTCCTCTAGGGATATATGCACCTGTGCACAGGAAGCAATGTCTCAGGAAGAAAGCTGGATTCTTCTCTGCCTAATACTTGTCAATACCAGGTTTACATACTCTTTTCTGATTATTTTGAAAAAAGCAGGCCTCTATTCTTTTTAATCTCCTAACCTGGAAATACCCTGGTCTCCTGGAGGCCGATATATTGCATTAATCCATGGTTCCTGCTTTGGAGATTGTATCTATAACTGAGACATAGTCTGAAAAAGGCATAATTGCGACCACTATCATATAGTCTATCAGGTCTTCCTCAACAGAATGCCAGCTTCCCATTTTATCAGGCCTGTTTCACACAATCGTCGTCTAGTCAAATAGGATCATAACATTTAATTTGGGGAAAAAAGATTATGAAGACAATTTTCTGAGGGATAAAACAACAATTGTTATAATAATTGATGAAATAGAGACTGGGCAATCGATTAAATAAATGTGCAAGTATGTAGAAACAACTTTTATCAGCAGGTAAAGACCAGAAGTTTAAGAGCTGAAATTTTGACTCTCAAATATTTTGCTGCAAAAGTTAAAGAAATTGCATTTTCTAACTTAATCAACTATAATGGGTTCTGATTGTCAGTTATTAAAAGCAAATCGTTGTAGTTAATTGCATTGGTGTGCACATTTATACATAATCTACTTGTCGGATTTGGGAGGGCAGTAAGGTAACATTATGGCAATTATTTCATCAGTGCTCTGGTAACACCAGTCTCTAACTACATAAGACCTTAAGTTAAGACGGAAAAGTCCCTTGCATGACTCTGGGAAGATTGCCCCCCTACCCCAATATAGGTAAATTTGCTGGAAAAATCACACATTTACACTGAGTTTTAGGTTTTCGCTTCAGTAAACATGACATCAAACGTGTTGAATGAAGGCCTCCTCTGCAAATAGACTGAGGCCAAAAACATGGCTATGAGGGCAGGGGGCGCATCCAACGTGTACCCCTCATGGTGCTGAGCGAGACTGACCATGGGCTTATCACCCTCAGGGAAGAGAGGCCTACTGGCCTCTTCTGTAAAACGGTATGTTGTCTCACTCAACTGGGCTCTTCACACCAACCGAGTGAGACATGGGTGGGGAGTTCATTTACACTTTGTATGTGTCAGATAGCGCATATAAGGAGCCTATGTGTTTGTGATCTGACAAGGCAAAGCAGTTCTTTGTGTGAATGTCTCCTTAAAGTAGAGGGATGAGGTGAGGCAAATCGTGTTTGTTTAGCCTGGGAGAGTGGGAGTGGGAGTGGCTTAGCCTCTTCTTTGTTTTGCAAGTGCAGGATCTGAAACCTTCCCGCCTCTCCACTAAGATGTGTCAACATAGCCAATTTTCAATAGCTGGAGTGAGGGCACACCCTTCTGCTTCATAATGTAGCCTTCTGTTCTGCATCAGTGTATTCCCAGCTGCTTAGCCATCTCTTCCTGCTACAACTCAACAGAGGCTAATTGCCGCTGGACCAGTGTATGTGGAATAACCATAATTTCATGCACTGGCCCAAACAAGCTCCTCATAGGGTTCCTGAAAACATCACCTGCAAACTCTGATGGGAGGAGACCACCAAAATGTGAACAAGATACTTTCAGGCTGAGAATACATACAGGGCAGACACTCTGTTCAGTGTGCCCTGAATTCTCATGACCCAGGATAGGAGATACAAAGCAATGTGTCACAGAAAACAACTATGAGCCAGAGCTAGGAACTTTGATTAATGTCTGCTCTCTAGGCTGAAGTCAAACCTCCAAGGAGAGTGATAGAATGTCCGACAAAAGAAGTGCTGCCTGCTGAAGAAAGGGGACTGATTGACTGCATTCTCCAGATGAAAGTCTGCTTTATGGAGACATCAACTTAGTTGCCAGAGGACTAATGACAGCCATACAAGGGAAGCAAGCAGTGGCGGCTCGCAGAGGTAATGCTGTGGGGTGGGGGCTGGATGGGGGGTAGTGGAGTCCAACATATGCCGGCAAAGGTAAACATAAATAAATAAATAAATATTTGCCGTCGTATGTTGGACTTCACTACCCCCCACCCAGCCCCACCTCCCTGCCCCACAGCATTACCTCTGTGAGCCGCCACTGGAAGCATGAGACCTTGATTTTGGTGGAAATGCTACTTGAATCTTCCTTGATGGAAGGATCCACCTATTTGTTGAGAGTTTTCAAGAAGATTTGCCATAAGGAAAACCATACCATGGACAGTAGCCACTTATTACCATAAATCTCTGTGTGCGGACAAGGGAGTGGATTAGCTCTACAAAGGCCTCTGAAGTGAACCATGTCACTCCCTCACAATGGGTGTGTACCTCCATTAGCCCCCACCAGAACATCAAACCTATTCAGTCCTCCTTCCTGGCATAGAAATTTACAGAGGGGTTGTAGGCAAGGCGTTGCTGTTCAAGACCCCTGTTACGGGATCCGCTATCTCGGGGGAGTGAGGAATGGGCAGGAGACGGGTTTTTCTAAGAGAGGGCTTTATTTCAGCATACAAATAGTCCGTACAGGCCTTCCTAGGGAACAGGGTCCGTCTGGGGGATCGGCTTTGGCTCCTCTGACGGGCTCTCGGTTTAGATGGATCAGTTCGGCGTAGCCCCTCGGGTCTCCTCCTCGCTAGAGTCTGATCCTCGTCCGTGGCGCCTCTCGCAAGGGAAAACACAAAGAAGGAAGGGGGTCAGTGTAATGTCCGATACTCGTGAGGTTGAGGGGAAAAGGAGTGAGGATGTTCCCGAAGTGCAACACTCAAATGCTCTGGTGCTGTGAGGGGAGTAGTGCTCAGGGGTAAGGGTACACCGGGACGGGGGGATCCCAATCACTCGGCTGAACTGCCCTTCCTCCCGACCCAACCCACAACTCGTCTCCGTACCTGATTTAGCCACACACCTCCCCCGGGCGTGTGGCAGGGCGGCTCGTGGGAACGTTGGCCTCCTGGCGTTTCCTCTGTTGATGTTACGGCTTCCGCTCTCCTCGAATCTTCCTCCGGTCTTTTCCTCCTCTCGTCACCACGCTCTTCTTCCGACTCTACTCTCTAACTCTCGCCTCTCCCGGTGTACAAGCACACCTCCTCTCTTCCGGCTTCCGCATTTAACGCTGCCTCCTCCACAGGGAGCCCCGCCCACTCGTCTCCAGATCTCCAGTTAAAGGGCCACGGTTCCTCCTGTTCCCCGGAGGTGGCGATATCGAAGTCAACAGCGGGAATTCGTTCTGTAACAAGGAACAAATAGGGTGGGGATGGTAAGAGCCCCCGGGGGGAGTCCCGTAGTCCATGTCCAGTGTAGAGGGTCGCACCACCCCGCTACAACCCCGTAGACCTAGTGCGAAACTGTGTAGGGGTTACAAAGACATTTCATTTAAAAATGCTGCCTCATGAAAGATCGTTTTTGCCCCTCTGCATCCACCCCACCCCCGACCGGGAAAGCACACGCAGCACTGGAAAAGTTTAACACATTTGGCAGTTTCACAGATCAAAGCTCAACAAAGGATACAGCATTAAATTAGTGCAACCATTTTTTTTATTCCAGTGTGTGGTAACAGGTGTACAACTCTAGTTCACCAGCTGGTCTCCAGCTCTGCCCTTATAACCACCATCATCCAGAGGATTGGCATTTGTTTAGCTGGGGCCTCTACTGTCCTTTCCTGGGAGCATTGTTTTGCGCCTGAAGTATAACCTGAAGACAGGTGCTAGCCTAGGTCCGGCAGGGGAAGCTTTGGTGAATACTCTATCCTGTTTGTGCAGTATGTAACCAGAGGACAGCTTCCTTGCCTGTGACCACAACCTCCCACTCCACCGCTCTGAGCCTTTGTTGGTATGCATGTGTACCCATGAATTAGAAGGGGCTGAGGGTATTTGAAGTCCGCTTGGCTATACATGAAAAAAGTTAAAACCATTACCTCTTTTCTTCCATGGAAACAGACACTGTGTGCAGGGACACAGTTAAATATGCCCAATAAACTCAATCTGCAGATCTTTGAGCAGGGAAGAACTCTATGACAAATCCAGTACGCAGTGGGTTGGATATTTTGAAAATGCTTTTGTAATAAATACAGTAAATACAGTCTCTATATTGTGAAGGCTCTGTGTCAAAAACAATAGACAGGGAATACTCTACCTTGAAACTTCTATGTCACATTGCCTTGTTTTTCTTCATGGATATTTATAATTTTGTATGTATTACTTAACCAATGTGTACATTTTAGTATGTTAGAAAGTGGATTATTAATTGGGGTGGATGGATGGGAGTCCACCTCAGGAATAAGGTCACAAAACTGTTAAGGTAACATACAGTTTCAATAATTTAAACCTGGGCTTACCTATCTGGTAGAAATGACGCAGAGAGGACAGGCTTAATTTACAGAAAATATGTACAACTAAAACAGTTACAAAGTCACAACACAATAAAAAAAAACACAACCAATTTCTGAAAATAATGAAAGATGTAATTAGTAAAATTACAACATAATGACAAAAATACCAGAAGAGCAACAAGAGATATGACATTTTAAAGACTTCAGGCAAAAGGAGCCAAGAAAAATTAAAGCGCCAATCAGTAGTCACTGTTCATGGGTGACCTGGACCTAGGTGTGATTTCAGGCAGAGCTGGGGTCAAATACACCAAACAGGTCGTCCTACTAAAAGACTTTATCTTCTGACTTAGACTCTGAAATGGAAGTCGAAATCCTCCAGTGGGGCAAGGATGTAGGCTATATCGAGTAAGTCTCCTGAAAGCTGGATAGCCTTTGGATGATGTCCTGATGAAGCTGCTGGTTTTGGCATGTACATTTCAAAGTAGGAGAAATCAAATTTTACAGTTGTTGAATTTCTCATGCCATGCTTATACTTTACATGCGTTTGTCTAGTTAAGATGTCTACCATTGGATTCTGTCTTTTTATGGAGCTGAAAATCCTCCAGGAGGGTACGCCTGAAGCTGTACCTGAAGAAGTCCCTTTGAATTTGAATATCACTGTTGCAAGGTGCCACTGACACGCCAGTGGTTTTGAAAATACAAAACTTCTCCGAGTCTCAACTTTTCAGACTTTCTGGAGAAGCCTCTGTTAGTTCCTTCTAAGGCTCCCAAGATCGCAGGGACAGCACCTAGGCCCAGGACTCACTCCAACAGAGGTCACCAGCAGGGGCCAGTCCAGGTCTAGTTTCTCCTGTTCAGCTGAGCATTTCAGGAAAAAAGCTTCTTGAAGCTTGCCGTGTCCTTGTAGCTACATAGGAGGCTAGCCAACTGACCCTATGAGTCTATTTCTGTATCCTGCGTACAATTGGGAGCTGGTCCAGCCCTTTAGGTCTCCACACAGGTCTCAAACAGCAAGTCCGGTATTCTTCGTTTCTTCAACAGAACCAGAGAGTATTCTGATGGTATTGTGGGTGGAGTGCCACGTTTGTAGGATTTGTAGGATTATTAGCAAGGGGTTGACTCCTAGACACTCCCTAGCCAATGAGGACCAAGTTTAAAGCGCAAATCTTCCCACTTTTGCAGCACACCCTTTTTGCCTTACTACAAACTAACCCACAATGCACTATTCAAGTAAACTCCAGAAATCGTTCTGTCCTTTGAGATGGCTTGTATTCAGTCAGGTGTGAGTTTATGGAAATGAGCAGTCCTCTCCCCCTCAGCTACGCCAAACTGGTTCTGGGACCAGATCCCCTTACACTGGGTGATGCCAAACTGGCTATAGAGAGCCCAGGAAACAAAAGGCTTTTTTCCTCAGGTCTCTATTTACACTGAATTATTACTAGGTTTGCCTCACCCTTGTTCCTTTCAAGTTAATGATGTTCCTGAAATGTCCTCAGCTGCCTTTCCTGAGCTGATATGTCTCACATACCTCACACTATAAAAAGTCTAAGTCATTTTTTTCTGCTCTGTGAGCTATTTTCACAACTCATTAAGGGGAAGAGTTGATAGGCCAGCTCATGGAAGGCTGATGCTAATAGAATTACTTGAAGTTCAGACAAAGTCCAACTTTTTAAAAGCCATTTCTCCTATTTATTAAAAATCGGACTACATTGTTGAAATTGATTTTTTTAGAAAATGTAATAACAGTGTTTGAATTATACCTATTACTTGCTCCAAACTAAAGTTATGCTTGCAAGCTGCTCGGGTAGGCCTGACATGTTTCCTTTGTCAGCCAAGTGGATGGCACAATATGTGATACAGTCCACAGATGACCTGTGCCCTTCCTACACCATATACTATTGCCTTACTTGAAAATTAAGTAGGCCCAATAGGAGTTAGACATTTTAATCATATTTTAAGGGTCAGAGCATGTATATTGGGCCTGGATGGCATGGCCTGAGTATGAGAAGTTTAAAACCCACCAATACCAGTCAGCAGAAAATTAAGGTGACCACACAAAAAAAGTATTTTCACACAACATAGTTAACTTTTAAAGTAAAACCCTTGGCAGGACATTTATTTTCTAATGCTATTGCATTCTCTACTTTGTTCTGATTCTCTAAACCACACTACCTCACTGAGTAAGCCTTGGACTTACTTGCCTCATTATGTTGATGGTCTAGTGGTAAAAGGGCGTACTTGGTGCTAAATTGTGGGTCTACTAATAAGATGGCCACAGGATACCAGAGATAAAAAGATTCCAATTAACACTGCTGAAGCCCAGAAACCGATGAGTTTAATTATGCCATTGCTTGGATTGTAACAGAGCTTGACAATAAAGACCTACATACAGTATGGCAAGCCCTGCACTTGTTCTGTTTGCTTAGGATCTCCCTTTACACCAACATTTTAAACTATGGTAGGTTCTAAATATGAAAAGGTGCACTCATTTTGCCAGCGTACTGATTACATCAAAGTTCTGGATATGCTGGTGATCTAGTTATGCCACTGCTTTCTCTGTTACCTCAGTTTGTAAGGAAGGGTCCTGTGAATTGCTCTGGCAGAGGGAACACATTTGCTCTGATACTTTCAGTTGATTTTACAAAATGTTACTATAAACGCATCCTTCCAGCACACATAATCCTACCTCTTCCACTTGGCTACATTGTTTAATCTTGGGCAAAATAATCTATCGCTTGTACCTCACACCTCATTTGACAAAAATGTGAAAACTGACCATGTACTTTATTAATAACTACTAATTTACATTGTAGAGCTTGGTGAAGTCTACAAAGGCTAGCCAGTTCCAAAGTATTACAGTTGTTACATATTGTTCGCCATTTTACTCTTAATCTCTGTAACTAAATCTAAAAAATAATGGCATGTATTCTACACACAATTTACTGAATGTTGCCCTAGCAAAATGCTAATTTTTGTCATAAATTACAAATCAGGATAGCAATCTCTCTGCAAACTTTGTCAGCTATTTTTCATATTGCTGGTAATTTTCAAGATCTATTTTATTTTAAGAGCATACAAACACCAATCTTTCATACATTCTTTTAGAGATATTGCTTGCGGGTAAAATATGTTTTTTAAAACCGTTAATTGAAGGTTTGGGAGAATATGGTTGTTTCAACTAAATCTGTTAGCCTAACTAAATTGATAATAATCTCTGTGTAAATCCCAAAGCTTAATTTAGAGCCTACATTATACACATACAGAAACCAACATTAAAGCCTTTACATTAAGCATCATATATCTATAGATGAGTTGCAATAGTTTGTACATTTAGATACAATATGCTATGCCTCTAAGGACTTCTCTGATTTCTCCATGCAGTGGCACTGTGCACTCAGGGGCGACTGGTGACATTTGAAAGTGGTAGGGCGTAAAATGATTGGCATACTGCGCCGTGAGCCCGAACCACCATATGAGAAAAATTTGAAAAAAGAGAAGAAAAATGGTGCACTTTCAAGCAAATTTGGGAAAGCAGGAAGGCTAATAAAGCAATTGCCAGCAGTCACTAACACACTACACGCACCAGCACGGGGTCTAGTGTGACTGTGTGCGCAGGTGACGTGGGCTGTGCTGCGCCTGGCACGTCACCACACACACAGCCATGGCCAATCACTACTGCATGGCTTCACTGAAGTCACACAGTGATTGGCCATGAATCTGTAATGACAGGTACACAAGTATTACTGCACAGTAATTACCACAGTATGTAGAATGGTAATATTTAAAGACTGTAGAAGTGGGTGCCTTAATTCCTCCATCTCTCCCTTCATTCTCTGCTCAACCTGCCCTTCTTTCTGTCCTTGGCTTTCCATCCTACCTTCTCTCTTCCTTCCTCCTTTCCTCTCCCCTCCTCTCCCATCCCCTCCCCTCCCCCTCTTCTCCTCTCCTCCTCTGCCGGTCACCCTCCCCAGCCCAGCCCGCCCCTCCTCTCCTTACCTTCACTTCCTTCATGTACTCTTCTCCCCTTCTCTACCCTTCCCACTACCCTCCTCTCCTCCCCTCCCCTCAATTCTCCTCTCTCTACTCTTCTCTCTTTTCGCCTCCCTCCCTACCCTCCTGACTTCTCCCCTCCTTAGCTCTCCTTCTCTTCCCTTCCTTTCTTCCCGTTTCCGTTTCCAGAAGGGGCTCTGGCACTCGTCTCGCAGGCCTCATAGTCAGTTTTCCAGGCCTCCTCCTAATGTTCCGTTTCGCACTGACACGAGTTTTATCATCATAAGAGGCGCGAGCCGGGAATTAGGCTGCGCAAGACACCAGTGTGGAGGCAGCACAGCCCCCAGTCAGGAAGGGGAAGGGAGATCCTTCAACATGAGAGGGCCCTGGGGGGCCAGGCCCTCAAGCCTAATGATGATGATTGATGCAGGCGCGGACGACACCCCCACACCTCCCCTGAAAATTAAAAGACTATTTTCTACGGTACACATCCCATTGGTATCATCCTATGACCCATCAGCGCTGGCCCTTGTCCTTCTTCGCGCCCCGAGGAAACCAAGGCTCGCACTCTTTCTCTTCCTCATGCCGGGCACGAGGGCAAGAGGCTTCTCTGCAGCTGGGTGGGCCCTGGTTTCGAAACATTATTTTGCGAATTCTACAACCGGTGAGTCCCAAAGTGTGAAGATCATAGAGAGAGATTTCACCAGGGAGGCACTGGATGGTGGGCGCGAGCCCTACAGGCCAGCCGTGTACCACTACCCGAGTGATAAATAAAATGTTGCACACCAACATATGAACATACCTGACACACGACCAGAAGAAACAGCAGGCAGCGCAGGTGAGGTGGTCACAGTGACGACGTGACGAAGCCAGCCAGCAGTCAGACTCAGAAAACAGTCACTAAACTCACTACACGCACCAGCACAAGGTCTAGCGTGACTGTGTGTGCCGGTGACGTGAGCTGCACTGTGCCTGGGACATCACCGGACACACAAACACACAGATAGGCAGCCATGGCCAATCGCTACTGCATGGCTTCACTAAAGTCACACAGTGATTGGCCATACTGTGTAGTGCATGCTACCACCCACGCGTGGCACCCAATAATGGAGGTGCGCGGAGGACCAGACAATCCTGGCGCTGCATGCAGCGCCAGGATTGGCTATGGGGGCACAGTTAGTATTCGCCCTGAATACCCATTTAGACCCGGGGTCTGCCGCGTCCCTGGCGGCATGAAGCAGCACCCTTGGATCCCTTGTAAAGGTGGAAGCCTGTGCGCCGCGCATGCTTGGGCTGGTCATAGCCCTGTGCCACTCAAACAAGCTGCCGCAGCCCAGCCCAGCCCAGCCGCCCCCACCCCCAGGCTTCAACGGCGTGACGCGTGAGGTGAGGAAGGAGTCGTGGACGGAAGGTCAAGGTGAGGAGCATTGGCAAATGCAATTGTATTTTGCCTGCTTAGCATGCGTACGTCCATGTGGCTTAGTGGGGCTACGCCCCAACGCCCCAATGGACGCACCGCGTGCTCTATAATGTAGAGTCTAGATGTTCAGTGGATAAAATAAACAAAAATATTTCTTGTCCATGAGCACAAACACTTAGCTTCAGGCAAGACAAATATTACAAGCCCAGACTCACTGTCCCACCTGGTCCCAATGAGTTAGTTTATCAGTTCGATATCACATGTAAAAAATGCATTGGCAGCAGAGAGCTTTACACTGATACAGTTTCAAACAATAATGAATACATATAACACAGTTATACCAGGTGAGTACCGTAGAGTAAGAACAAAGCATTATCATCTAAAATACCAATGTTATGGTATTTGTCCTATAGAATGGTTTGGGGTTTTGCTTGTTACTGCGTAGAAGGCCACAGATATATATATCTCAATTACAGGAAAAGCAGAGTGTAACATACACATGTGGCTGTGAATGCCAACATGCATGAAGCAAACAGCAGCTCTAGCTCTGTCATAAGGAAATAAAGGCTGTAGTGATTCTTACCTATAGCAGGTATTTTTGAACTTGCTGGCATCTTGTGGGACTCGAAATATATTTTCAGAAGCAGATGATTAGGGTTCTTGACAGTCATTTGTACTCCATGGGAAGGGCTGGCTAAAATGATAGCCATTCTTTGGTATTAACCCATTCTAAGATGGTCATTACACGCTCTTAGATCAGGACTGCCCAGTTCATCATGGCGATTACTCAGTTAAGTAAAAAATTGTTAATGGACAGAAAGACATGAAGGGTGTTTTGCTGCCGCTATAAATAAGGGGGTACTTCTTGAGCTTATCACCACGTCTGGTGTTCAATCAGTCATGCCAACTTCATGCTTGAAATTTGCTCCTGAAATGCTGATTCTGATTCCGGTCCAGGAAAGACATGGCTTGGCAGTTCGGGCTGGACTGTTCCCATGAGGCACAGGGTTAAGGCTGATTTGCATATGGCCATGTCTGAACTGGGGTGGCGTGGAGTGCAAAAAAATGATGGATTTAGGCCCAGATCTCTGTACTGGGGTGAATGTATGACATTGTTCTGCATTCTGTCCATCAACTGTTGTTTGCATTTGTTACCCCGAGTGGGATGGGTATGCTCAGACGGGAGTCCCATGCTCTCCACACCACTGGAGTCAAGCTATCCTGGCTGAAGACGGCTGATAGCCAGAAACCGGTCCTAGGATGCTTGATTCCGGTCCAGGAAAGACATGGCTTGGCAGTTCGGGCTGGACTGTTCCCATGAGGCACAGGGTTAAGGCTGATTTGCATATGGCCATGTCTGAACTGGGGTGGTGTGGAGTGCAAAAAAACGATGGATTTAGGCCCAGATCTCTGTACTGGGGTGAATGTATGACATTGTTCTGCATTCTGTCCATCAACTGTTGTTTGCGTTCAATCAGTCATGCCAATTTCATGCTTGAAATTTGCTCCTGAAATGCTGATTCTGAATCTAGTCCCCTGTGTTCCTGATCACTGGTTTGTATCTAATTCCTCTAGTGTGCTTCAGATCTTGTTCTATAGCCCGTGGATACTGACCAATAACGCCTTATACATTTTTGGTCTGCTAGCTTTGCCTTTTTGAGGAAATCCATCTGTTCCATGCACTGAGCTGAAGTCAGAGTTCCATCAGAAAACTAACATATTTACTTAAGTTCCTTGAACGAGGCAAAGGAGATCTCCTTGTATCTACCCCCTGACAATATGAAATTAAATGAAAGTGAGATTTAGAGAGCATACTTATACCTTGGGGTGACTAGGCGCTGAATATCTAATGTAAACAACAAACAAAAGATAAGCATTTAATGCTAAATTCTGGTATTTAGGTGTGGCTGACCCTACAAAAAACATCATGCCTAAACCAAACTGGGACTAAGGGCACCATCTCTTGGAAACTCCAAAAAGACAGGTGAACAGTCTTCAAATGTAAATAGTGATACAGAGTGACAAAAAGACCACACCCATCCAACATGTCAAAACACCAGTATGTAAGATAAACATGCATATCTATGCATTTAGGAACCCACCATTTGGTACCAGTGGGTGCCTAAGGTGGTTTGCAGATAATACAGACTAGCAACATATAAAATCTTCTCTTTACATTGTATTGTAGCATTTGTCCAGCCTTGCATACTCTGGTGAGGCCTCAAGAGCTTCTATGTGGTTGGTTAACAGGCTACTGAGTTTGCTGTGTGTAGTTGAAAGAGTGTGGGTTTATAGTGTGGCCTCAGTGGCAAGAGATGGGGAGGTGTGGGAGGCTTAAAGTGGTGCTTCAATTGTTTTGTTGCAAACTTGTGGTTGCACGTAAGCATGGAGTGAAGCAGAGGGGTGTAGAAAGCAGCAAGTGTCTTTGATCGAGAGTTAATCCTGCGTTTTATTTGTAGGAAGATTAGTCTAATGTAAGGAAAGAGCCTATGGGCAAAGCAGATAGTCTAGTTTTCAAATGAGTTACATAATTACTGTAGTGTGCGCATTCATAGGAAAACAAAATAATGAACATTTTTGAAAGTCCAAATAATCAAAAAATGAATTGGGGGAAATTAAAATGTATACAAATACAGCATTGTCTAAAATAATACAAACAAACAATAACGGGGACAAAAATATATATTTTTAAAGTCTATAACGAAATAAATGTGGAAACCATTGTGAATCACAGTGACAAAAAGAGGTAAGTAGACAAATCTAGAGGGAGGCAGAATTAAGAGAAAGGAGGGCACCACAAAAAAATTGAAAAGGGAAGCTTGGCGGAGAGAATAAAATAATTAACAAAACGATAGAGGATAGAGGAAAAGGGGTAGAGTTAAGGAATGTGAGAGGGAGAAAGTTGAGGAAAGAAGAAAGAAATCTGAAGGCACAACCTCCTGGAACTACAGTTCAAAAAGAGAGCATAGCATCACCAAGTGACAGAACATGAGAACGACCTCTATGTAGGAAAAAAGGAGCTTTGGTAACATTACTTAACAAGCATTTGCATTGCAATAGGCCTCACATTTACGCGAGTTTAAACTATGAATGACAATGTGTTGTATTTATGTTTCAGAAACCAAACGATAAATAAAATGCATTGTCATTTACAATGCCAATAGCTGAAACTCACGTAAATGCGAGACCTGTTCCATTGCAAATGCTTGTTTGCAGGTGCTACATTGAACTGATGCAGACCGGGCTGCAAATTAATTAAATAAAGCAGTGGAATGGCTAAAATAAAGCGGACCGCACTGGAATAAGGAAAGGCCATTCAAGAAAATAGTGCTCACCCACTAAATAACTGACACTGTGTAACGAGCCAAGTAAAAGGTCCAGCCGTTATGGACGGTTATAAATGCAGACAAGGCAGTACCAAGACGGGACTAACAACCCTATGTACGATTCAAAAGCCAGGATGTTCAAAGGACAATGAAACAAGCCAATGACACAATGACGTGGAGAGTGGGCTGGGCTTCCAGCACATACCCTAATACAGCATGCGTCGCAGAGCTGCCGCTAGGCTCGACCTCAAAACTAACAGAGAAAACGGTTACGAGCATGTCTCCTAAATAAGGATAGCATATTTGTGTAAAATGTTTGCAATAAAAATCAAGCCGAAGTAAAACGGATGGGCCTAAAGATGTACATCCTAGCAGGAAACATGGAGGGAATTAATTTAAAAAAATGTGCTTGGAGTTAATGACACCAGGGGCCTGGTTACTAGTTGGGTGGTTAATTCTGAGCAGGTGCGTAAACCCCTGTTCACGCATGGGTTGGAATAATGAGTTGTTCGGTATTTAACGTATCTGATAAATATCAGATGTGTTAAATAACTCAACCTTCGTTAAATTCTGGCAAGTAGAACCAGTCGAAATTTAATGGGGAAATCCATTCGGTATTTACCGTATCATAAAAATGTTGTTGTGTTAAACACCAAAATCCACATGTTATTCCCAAACAACTTGTGATATGTGATAATTATCATACTCGATAAATAATGTAACCCGTGGTATTGTTATTTATCATGTGAGATAAATACCACCTTAACTCGTAATCGGGGCCTATAGGTAAGCACACAGAGGGGCAAAGCAGACAAGAAATGAAATCAGTAAGCATCAAGTTCTAAATGCTTGGTTTTCAGCAAACTATCAAAGTACATAACATACCAAAAAATGAAAGTAATACTTAACATAGAAGCTTCTTGTGTAATTGCAGTGTAATTTATTCAGCTATTTTCCATCACGTGTATAGTCTGTGAAAATTGTCAAGAATTATTAGCCCTTTGACCAGAGCTGAGTGAGCACCCTGCCAAACCCGATGCATCGGAACTGGTGCTTGCTGAACTGACAGACCCCGACAGTTCATAGCATGTCTACATGACACTGGGAAATAATCCTGACGTCGTACCACAGTCGCTGCTATCACATAAAAACATAATGAGCATCTTTAAAGCGAGAATGTCTACCTGCAGCATGCAAGTCTCAAATAAAAGCCTCCTTCAAGTCAGCTAATTACTCGATAAGAGAACCAAGTAATGCAGATGGCATTAGCTGGTAGCACTGGGCACAATTTATGAGTGAAAAAAGTGTCTTAGTTTGAAATATAAATAAAAAGGAGATGTGAAATAGAAATGGTATCAACAGTTTCAACTGCACACACAATTTGCTCAGTGAAAATGCAAAAAAACAAAACACTTCAGCACAAGCATCATCCTCACTACTCGTTAAACAATAATTTCACCCTCTTTTGGCGTGACATTGTAGTACTATTGGGCAGTATTATAATGCCACAATAACCCTAAAAAATAAAATACCTCTGCTGACCATATCAAACTCAAAAACTACCGGCCAATCTCCCTGCTCCCGTTCCCATCAAAGGTACAGGAAAAGATTATCAAGAAGCAACTCATGACACAGCTGGAGCAGAACCAGAACCAGCTACTCAATGCCTCCAAATCTGGATTCGGCAGCGATCACAGCACTAAAACTGCACCGATAGCAGCCACCAACAACATCCAAACCTTCCTCGGCCGAGGAGAAACAGCAGCTCTAATCGTCCTCGACCTCTCTGCAGCATTCGACAACGTATCCCATCACACGCTGATCAAAAGACTCCACCACACAGGCATCCAAGTGGACACACTCAGTTGGATCACCTCCTTCTTCAACAGAAGAAACCAGAGGACCCACCTCCCACCTTTCACGTCCTAACCCAAGGTGATCACCTGCAGTATCCCTCAGGGCTCAGCCTCACTCTCTTCAATGCATACATGACCACATTGGCCATCACCATCAGATCCCTCGGCCTCAACATAATTTCCTAAGCAGGTTACACCCAACTTATCCTCTTACTCCCCTACAACCCCACCACCAAAAGAATCAACTTCCACAGATGTATGACAAGCATCGCCGACTGGATGAAGAACAACTGCCTGCAGCTGAACACAGACAAGATGGAAGTTCTGATCATCAGCAACAGCAGTAACACATGGAATGACTGGTGTTGGGCATCAGACCTAGTACTCGCACTCACTCCTCCGACCACGCCAGAAACCTCAGAATCATTATAGACAACAAGCTCACCATGAAATCACAGATCAATGCTGTCGTATCCACCTGCTTCCTCAGTCTGCATATGCTAAATAGGATCTTCAAGTGGCTACTCATACGCACGAGATGCAGCATGACAAAAGCAAGCAAAACTCCCATAACTGGTGGGGGTTCTATGCGGACACATAGAGAATAATATTCTCCCCAAGAAGATCAAGGGAAAAAACAGTTAGCAAGCGCACATGTACTTGAGGTAACCACATGAGCAAATACACAAATGTATATTTGCTCATCCGAAAACTGAATTCAGGAGAAGTCAGAAAACTGCAGGAGTTGCAGCTTACAGGAGTACTCCTGTAAACTTAAGAATTCAAAATCCGTCAAAACAATACTCCAAAGATAGGTGGAAACATACAAGGGTACATTTCTAAATATTTTTGAGTAGTAGGTTATTTCTGTGGCCATGAGCAATATATGCTGGAGGTATGACCCTGGCCACTGCAATGGAGAAACAAGTCCATCAAGAAATGCGTGCAAGCCACTTGGTTTAACAGTCACCTCAGCCTGCAAATTATCTAAAGAAAAAGACTCCTTATATCCGTTTTTAGACAGCACATCAAGGCTGAAACAGAGTCTGAACTTCCAAGGAGTTTCATAATCATTTTGCCCAGTCCTGGTAAATCCAGCCCTATTTCATTCTCTGGAATGCCCTTAACAGTCTATATCGGGGAATGATTCCTTGTACAGTTTAAAATACCTATTTATGGGAAGTAGTTTCAAACACGTCCTTTAAGAATAAAAGCAAAGCTTGAAGAGAACAATATACATTGGAAAAAAACAATAAAAAACTGGAAACCATTTCACACTGAGCATTAAAGCGAATGAAAGCAGCCTCTCAAGTTATTACTTTTCAGAGGGCCCATAGTATTAAACAATTTTGCAAATGTAATCCATGTGATTCGCAAAATTACAATGCTTGAAACCACAAACCCATTTTAAAAGCAGGAGGGGCCCGTGCAGGTAAGAGGAGGGAGTCGACAGATGACAATGAGGAAAGATTTTAGTAAAATAAAAATAAAAACAAACACTTTCTTTGCGCTTGGCGCATCGCCGAGTCGGCGATGCAGCGAGCGCAAGATAAGGGATTTTCTTTATTTTAAAATTGTATTCTCCCTCATAGTCTTTTGACTCCCTCCCCACCCCGCCCAACCGCTCTGACCTGAACGGGGCGCTCCTGTTTAAAATTAAGAAAATCCTTTACACCATGGAGGAGTGTCAGGGTGTTGAAATGCAGTGTGTCGTATGTGGAAAGCCTGTTGGCGTCGTGCATGATGGACCAGAGAAGTCCTCTTATCCTGACAAAGATTGCTGTGCCTAGGTGTTTAATGAAGGAAAGTGAAGTGAGGGGTACAACAAATCTGCTTTACATTAAGTTTAGTTGTATCTGGTTGAGAGGGCGTGTGTTGCAAGTGTGGTCTTTGTCTGCAGTGTTTTAGTGCCATGCACCATGAGTAATGGATGCACACTTTGCATTGGTGTGTACTTAAGCAAGGAATGACACCTGCCCAAAGATTCAGGTTTTTCCTCAGTTTGTGTGGCAGAGGAGCAGGTCACGGGAATGAACTCATTAAAGGCAACAAAGTAAAGTCTCTGTACAGTCCAACTGGAGAAACCAAAGGGCAACCCACCGGAATGCACTGAATTACAGGCATCCATGGTAAATTCTCTTCCGAGTTCAATAAGTAGCAGAAGACGGCACACTCTAGCCTTGCACTGGCGCAGGCACCCATGGTAAATACTCAGAAGAATTCATCCACGAGAGATAGAGGAGCAACCCCCAGGTTTACACTTATACACTAGATTACCGACATCTAGGGACCTAGAATGCAACCCAAGCCAGGATGAAGACGAATTTTCAGATCCTGGAGCAAAATTCCCTGGAACAAACATCGTCCGCTAATGGTTTTCTGAGGTAAATAAACAATTTTTTGTTATTTTACATCAGTAGGAGGTTCAGTCTAGCAGGCATTCATTTGTTGCAGAAGACAAGGCCAAACTAAATACAGTTGTAGCATCCAAGAGTCTGACCTGGCACAATTCATGAGCTTTTTTGATACAATCTTTCATTCAAGGAGTTAACAGCATTAGGGGTAATGGCCCTCGAACCTCACACACACACGAGGAATTATGGACAACATGAATAATGTTGGTTGCTCCAATTTTATTAATTCTTCCATTCACATTGTTGGCCACAATTAAGACTTACTAGTCTCACAAGTTCCAACTATGACATAACGTAAACTAACACAGCCTCACCTAAGATGTGCATTATAAAGCACATGTTCACCCGGTAGGATTCCTTGGCACTGGATAACAGATGTTTAGTGCTACCTACTATAATAGCACATATTTAATTACCTCAGAAGGTGAAAAGGATTAGTGCAACCACAGGAACAATCAGGCTATACACAGGTGCCTGAAGTTAATGCATTAATCCACTATACCACCACTACCCATCATCCTTGGCTAGACCATACTCTAACTCATTTTAACTTGCAAGATAATGTCTCCTAAATTAATGTGGTAATCACTTCCCATCTTACCTAGAATCAAATAAACTTATGAATGACTTCCAGTCTGATGCAAGTCCTTCTGTAGGACAACAGCCGAAGCTGTTTCTTGAATCTCCTGGATTTTCTGCAGCCTTCTACACAGTCAACTACTTCTGTCGCTATGTCAACTGGGGGCTACATTTGGGCTGAGAGGTGCTGTTTTCTATCGATTTAGATAATTCCTTGCTAACTAATGCCACCAGATACAATTAAGTCCTGTCGTGTCAGAAATCACCTAGGAGACATTTGGTGTGTCCCTACGATCTCCCTCTCACCAGCTCACTTAAATCCTACATGGGTCCTCTTCTAGTAATCCTCAGTCACCACAACATTGTCTATTACAGTATGAGAGTACTCCAGTTTAAAGCAAGATCCCAATAAAAGAGAAAGCAGAAGAGAAGTGCACAGCTGTTTCCAACATGTGCAACAATGGAAGACAATTGGCTCTTTCTGGACTGCACCAAAGGTGAAATCCCACTCATCAGGCCAGAAAAATCTGAGATTCTTACTATGAACTAGCCTCTTTGTCAGGGCACTCCTCCAACCTCCCTAAATCTGTCATAAATTTGGAAGTCATCACTAACACTGAATTACCACCCTCCGCTCTGTTTAACTCTATTACCTAAAACATGTTTTAGTCGCTTCTGTGGCATACTCCCACTACTGCAAGATCAAGATCAAAATACATTAGCCATTCAGTGTCACTCTTATGCATCAACTACTAAAATGAGTTTATGTGTATCCCGGGTGAAAACTTAGTAAACTACAAAATAAAAAACGTTGGTCCCAGCAATACAATGTCTCTCCACTGGCACCCCATCAAACAACAGACTAAAAAACCCATTGCGTGGCACAAAAAGCCTTGCGTCACACAACCCCCAACTGCTTTACTAAACTATTTATTCAATATCACACAGCTAGATGCCTACCGTCAGCCTCCTATCCAAGCCCGGACTGGCCGTTGCTGGCACCGGGCAATCCCCCGGTGCGCCGCAAGGTTGGGGGCCGGTTTGGGCCCCTGGGGGGCGTTTTTGTTACGGGGCTGCAAAAACGACCCTGTAACAAAATCGGCCAAAAACTGGCCCCGGCAGAGAGCTCGGCGGCACCCCCAACCCCCCGGGGGTGGGGGGGCCGGCCGAGCACTTTGCCAGGGCCGGTTTTGGTTCCCAGTCCGGCCCTGCTCCTATCACCATCTCACGCTATTGGCATCAACACTGCAAGGGTTTGGGGCAGGCTTCTAAAGCAAGGCTCCTCCCTCTAGAACTTTTTACTGCTGCATTTTTGTCACAAACTTCGAGACTTATCGCAAACAGCTGAAGACCCTCCTCCTCCGTCAAGAGTTTGTATTTAATTACTTCAGTTGGTTTGTTTTTCTTCCTCCTCTGCTACCTGTGCATCCAATGTGTTGCATCACCCTCTGAAATTGTGAGCACGTTGAAGAATCATTTGAATAAAAATCTTAAATTAAAAGGGCAATGGAGAATTTCAGCATTAGATTAGAAGCGTATTTGCTCAGCTAAACGTAAGAGTCGCTTCAAGAAGTAGATCAACTTAAGAGTACATTTAACACTGAGTCGAGTGAATGTGAACTAGTATCAGGTAAAAATCAAGATCCCCACGAGAATGTGAAAGATGATAGCATTTTTGGAAAGAGAGCAGTGTGATTTCATGGGACTTTTAGGAAGGGAAGGAATTAATTAAAGTATGCATAGGAGAATCTAAACATATACAGGACCCTGTGAAAAGATTGTACTAAGTGAGCACTGCTCACAGGATACACACAGTTTTATCAATAACAATACAAAACTATTTTTAGTTTTCCAAATGTTGAGATGAAATATTAGACGAAGTAATTGGGCACAGTAGTGGGGGTTGGGCTTTCTGGCAGCAAGCAGTGCAGGTAGATGAGCCACTTTCAGAAGTACTATCCCCAAACATGGACGAGGTGACCAAGGAGTTTATATGTAAGAGGCAGCGGTGGTTCCTCCATTTGTGCAGAGAAGCATCGCCCCCTGCTGCAAGAGCAGCAGAGGTGAAAAATAAAAAGGTAACAAAATGAAATTATTACCATTTTATTTATCACTGCTTCTCTCGGCCCGAGCAAAGAGTCAGAGCGGAGTGAGTCCATTGCTGCTGATTTGCAGCCGAGGAGGAGTGGTGCCCCCTCCTGTTTAAAGTAACATGTCACTTTGGCCAGCTGTCTTGTGATGGCCAGCCTGACATGCGCACTTTAAACCTCTCCAACCAGAGCTGTTTTAGACAGGTGGGTGGACAGAAGGCACAAGTCCCCATTGCGAAAAGGAGCATTGAGCAAGCCAGCTCCAACCAATTCTGGCGCTTCTCTCAAGCATTTTGACATTATCAGCAGCATGAGAGCAGCATCTGAAGTGGGAGAGGGGGGTTGGTTGGGAATGCTGAAGAGCAGAAAACTGGGGACACATGGGTTAGTAAACAGTTGTTATTACTTTTTTTGACCCACTAACAGCCACTGTGAGAACATCGCACTGCCTTCAGCCTCATCTTCAGAGCTCTCAATCATGGCCAGTTATGAATAACAACACTGTTAACGAGCCATGAGTGTGAGCTTTGGCTTGAGACTAAAGGCATTTATCACAGTGCCTGTTACTGGGTCAAAATATTGACTTTGCTTCGGTGCCTCACCACTTATACATGTCCCCGCCCGCCACTGGAGGAGGGGAATAAAGAGAATAAACAAAATGCACCCAGAGTGCTTGGCTTGGGTATGCACACTTTTGATTAAGGCTTAGGATGGAAAACTTCTTGAACACCAGCAGTGATTAGGTTTGAAGAATTAACTGCCAGCAATAAAGCTAGTATTGCACTGAGCGTTGACAGGTTCAAATATGGTGCTCAGATTAAACACAGTATGGTGGGCCAATGATTTGTCTTCACTACCTTCACTATTCAAGCTGGGTCACTGCTTCAGTTGTATATCAGACTCCTGATGGTGATCAATGGCTAACTAATTGAGGTGGATGGCACTGCAGTCCTGGACCAAACACAAGTTGGCTTGTGACATGAGACATACTGGCAGGTCTACTATTAACAGGAAAATCACCTGGATTGCCCTGTAGAAGTCCCCAACATATAATTTAAAGAAATTGAGGAAAGAACTTCATTATCAAAACATTTTTGGTGAAAAGCAATTGGAGCATTTGACTGGATGAATAAACCCCATTCCGTACAAACATGTAAAAGGAAGAAAGATAACTATAACCTGTGAGGTGGATCGAAATATTGAGTACTGTAAATGTTCCTTGTGCACTATATGTAGTTGAAAACTCTTCCAGCGTTCCATGATAATGTCACTAATCACTGTCCCTGAATACAGGTGATTGCACTTCAAAATGCAAATAGGTCAGATGTGTTAATATTGGCTGGGCCATGGCCAAGGACCCTAGTCCAAGATGGTATTGTAAGGCCGAGGCATGAACCGATGGACCACAGGATTCTACTTTGCCCAAGGTTTGAAGTACTAAGGGCATAATCCTTAAGCCCATCCTCAGAAGGGCAAGATTATGATCAATGTAGATGCCTACTGTCTGCCTAGTAAACGTTATCTTCTAAAGATTGTATTGCTTTACTTTTCAATGTTGCTTTGACCATTAGTGGTGTTCAGAGGGAGTGGGAGGGGGGATAAGTGGCTGGTGTGCACTTATCCACGTTTTCTCCCTTGGGCTGTTATTAACTATCAGCTGCGTTCTAAGTACCCTATTTTGACAGCAAAAAAGGTGATGGACAGACATTCTTAAACGTATTTAAATCACTGGTAATGTAATTACTTTGGATGCTTTCTTTCCAATAATGTTAGCCTCCATGTGTCATTGTGATACATTTTTTCAGCATCCACGGCTATTTCCTCAGTATTGCTTAATGTGCACCATCCTTCACTATTTATTAAAAGGACCATCTTCATATCTGAGCGTCAGACCCTTCCAGGGTCTGCCAGGGCCAAGTTCTTTAAGGTGTTTCTCAGTTCTCTCCTTACCATGTAATGAAATGACTTCTGCTGTCATAAATCTGTTGTATTACTATGTTGTTTTCACCATAGGAATATATTGCTTTGGCATTCACACGGTTTCCCTGTGACATCATCTTAGGCTTAGTTCTCAATCCACGCCCTCAGAGTATACTGGCCATATCTTTCTAACAAACAAAAAAGGGTATTGAGAGTTTTTTGATTTACAGGACCTAGTATGAGGTCTATGTTGTGTCCCTTTTTCTTCTTTGCCGCTGGATGGTTAGGTTTATGACTGATGTGGGGTGGGGTGACTGGAGCCAAGAAGGTACACAGAGAGGATTCACTCTCTGCAGCCTCTGACAAATACTGGAATATTTTTTACAACAGGCCTGTGTGTGACTCTTCAACTTCTGAATCGTTTGCTTCTCATGTACTCTTCCCCTTGTATTTTTTTGTCTGGAAGGATAGGGGAGCCTTTCAGACTGTCTTGGACCCCCGTTATCCATGATCAACTAGGTGGCCGATCTGGATCATTTGGGATACGCCACTCACACCTCCTCCCAAGTGACTACTTCTGACAGCCGCAAGTGACAGAACGCAAAATTATGTATTTAAAGAGTGCACCCTTTTGAGACTCACAGTAGTAGTCTTTTGATGGACAAATTTGTATTAGGGGTACTTGACTTTTGCCCGGAGCACTCATTTTGAATACCCTTAATTTTTTTATCCATGGAAAACCCTCTTTCTTCCTCATAACTGCACCAATCAATTCTAACACTCAAGGGAAGAAATAACTGGGGGATTGTTCTCTCAAAATACGAAGTAGCACCAGCTGAGACTGTGCACAGAAAAGCTGAAGAGTGGGAGCGAATAGAAACATGAGATTCTATCAGGGAGATTCTGGGACCTATTGGCAAACCTAAGCTTCACCCTTGAACAGTTGCCCATTTTTTCATTGAGTCTCAATCCCAACTTTGAGTATTTCAAAACCCATCTGTAAAACTCTGAGTGGATTGATAGATAACCTTTAACAAAAAGAGGGCATGAAACCGGCCACTTACGTTATAATATGAGCACAGTGGCACCATATCCACAGCACTACACTGTACCATATCCACAGTACCCAGTTACACCAAGTCAACTTGTACTCAAATTTGAGCTCCAGCTAAAGGGGCAATGGAATAATGGGGACACTGCAGGTGCTCCTAGTAGCTTCAGTTCTGACAGCATCCCATAAACGGGTTGCACCAGCTCCCTCTACCAGATCTTCACCTTTGCCAATGAGAGTCAACGAGAGAGTTGCATAAAACTGTCAAACCTTGGGGTGAAGGTGCTTGCACACCACCTCACTAGCCACCACAAGAGCCAAAGTGCAGGTTGTGGCATGTTTGGACACTCTGGCTGTAAAAGCAGCATGGCCGGTAGGCAGCCGGCCAGGCTGGCACATCTCTTGACCACATAAAGTGAATACATGTGGTGCATACACAATCCTGCAAGACTGCTTCAGCACTTTCTTCAATCATGAAGCATTATTATTATTATTATTATAATTGCATTTATTAAGCGCACAGCTACCCGGAGGTTTCCCGGCGCTGTTAACCGTCACCAAATATGTGCGCTGCATAAGTAAGTCACCATAAATGTGACGAGCATATACACACATGGCTTCAAAACTCGCTGTGCCTTGCCGACTCAGGCTACACCTCACCAAGGAGGGCCTAAAAGCATCTTCAGTTGCTTGTGTTTACTCTGAAAACAAATGTAGCCTAGCAGTTAAGTCTGTACTGTGCCTTTTGGAGTGACTGCAAAACTGATTTGCATAAGGTCAGTCCTAGTCTGCAATGGCACTCACAAACTAAACAAAACAATGGAATGGAATTATTTTTCAATAACTACCAGTGGCTGAAACCGATTTATGCCTTTCCATCTATCAGCGTTGCACTTCCTAAGCCAAGTCCACTGTTTGATAATGTACTGCACTCCATCTTCTAGAACGCCTTTCATCATTTTTAGAGATTATGTAATTGAATTACTCTGTTGCTGTTTTCACTTAGTAATATAAGAAATGTAAATGCAATGGCTTTTATTTTAATACAATATAGTGTAACTTGACATCTAACAAAATAAACATTTGGAAATCATCGAACACCAGTGGTGGCCATGGACTATCTTAAGTGGTAGCACCTGCAAAGGGAAGGGAGAGGTTGAAATCATTTAAAAGAAAAATAATAAAATGTACCTGCAGCTCCGCTTCCGATGACGGCCGCCTCCCTGCTCCTCTCGTCTCCATCGGGCAGGAAGGGTATGGGCACGTGCTCCACACCCAATCCAGATGCTGCTCTCACATGAGAGAAGTGCCAGAATTGGCCTAGTTTGCCCGCTCAGACCGTGCATTGGAGCCTGACATAAGTGGGCATGCGTGTTTGGCTGGCCTAGGATGGCCGTCCAAGCACACGTGCGCACTTATGAGTACACTCTACTCCTTCTCCCTGATTTGCCCGGCCCCGCCCTATAGTTATTGCGGGGCTCAGACAGACAGCATAAATAAAATGACATTAATTGTGTTATTGTCTTTGTATTCATCATCTGCTGGCGCTAGCTGTGGGCCGACACTCCTACGCTATTACGGAGGAGCTGGCCCTGCTGAACACTACAGTTTGCAGTTCTGATCCGTAACAGTGTATCTCATCACATTACTGTAGCCGAATGAAGAAGTCTATAACCTTTGTAAACCAGGCAGATTTAAGAATTTCTCGGGTGGACTAGACTTATCAGCTATAGAGTTTCATACATTAAATGTAGTTTATTTTATTGAAGCAGAGGCTCCACTTTGGAAAAGCTAAAAGGCAGTTTTGATTCCACCAAAAGACAAATAAACCGACAGGCACGCATTTAGAGAACCCTGCATTCTAAGTTTGTCTTCCAAGACAACAGCTTTGGAGTCAGAGCTCTGTAAATAAAGAACAGTCTACAGAGCAGGGGGAGAACTGTCTACCTACTGCAGAATGAGGTAAGACTGCCCCTGCAAGGACATTTCCTGGCCTTCGTGTGGTCAGCCATTAGCTGGCTCAATGGACTACAGCTTTGTAGAGAAAGATCAGTCAATGCAACATTTACAAGATCTCTGCAACTCAACAGAGACAGGATCATAATTAAGTTCAGGAATTGCAGAGTGCCGTGCATAAGTGCACGCGAACACCTTACCCAAAGAATAACTAACATTGGTTTGTAAAGCACTTCTAAATATTACAGAAAAGTGAACTAAGCAATGTAACTTGGGGCATCATGAAAATGATTCACTTTACTTCTCAAGATCTTCCTACTAAAGGGTCATTGAAACAAAGATCAACCCAATACTTCAAGCACAGTCATAACTCTTGAAGGTCTGCAGCAACAATTCACCCTCATGCCCGCCTCCCCGCCCTCCACCAACCTGGACGCCAGCCATTTCTGTAGGGAACCCGCCGCAAGGCGGACAGAGAAAAAGAAGCTGCAGGGAGTGACAGCTGGCGATTGTGCAAGATTGGATTGGCCTTGGACTAGACATGGTTGTTACAACCAAAAAAATAATGACCATTAAATGCCTGTTATTACTTCCCCTGTGTCACCTCCCCTAAACACACGGAAGAAGTCTTAAAAAACAAAAATAAATAAAGCCCATGTGTGCTTATGCAGCTCTGACGTATCCCTATTCCTCTAAATATGAGTCAGCTTGGAAAGAATATTTACAGGCTGAAAAAAACAAAAGTGAGGAACAGTGTATTTCAAAATGTTCCTGAAGTTGTTCAAAGATATTGGCAAAAACTTAATCTTTAACACAGTAGCATTCTAGCCCCTTGGGCAAGACTAGAAAAAAGCATTACTAGAAACAAAAGCAAATGTGGGTAAATATTCGAAGGAAGGGGTGGAACTGCTCTATGAAAATAACGAAATATGTAAATAAAGATAAAAAATAGGCCCAAGCAAAACTCCTGTTACACCAGAATTATCTTGCATTATTTCACGCAATTCGCATTACTCTTGATACCCGAAGTTCCCGAAATTATGCCTTTATGCTGTGAAAAACCCCTGTAAAAAGGACAGGAGCAGCTGTTATTCGTGGAACGTATGTACCATTCATAGTACTTGCTAATTCTTTCAGCGTGAACTGCTTTGTCGGGTCCAAAATGGACGTAAGACACATTTTGCCCTAAAATATAACACTAAACACCGGTTTTGAATTTCACATCATTCTTTGCAGAATTTGATGTAATTACGCCCAAAACAATTCCACATATTTCGCACACCCTTGGTTCAGATACAAGACAGCGGATGCGGTCTCTGCACCCATTAGTAAATGTACAGAGGCTGTTCTTAGAGCTAGGATCAGGTTGACCTTTTTTGTTTTTCTCATTATATTCATCCCGAATCACTTGTAACCTCCTGTCTGGATGCAAACAGGTAACAATTTGCTCAATACATTCGTAAACTTAGAAACTGTTTTGTTATTGATGTTGCGTTTTGTAATACAAAGTTTATCGCACAACCCTGTTTTTGTAAATCGATCATACTGGGCATCCTTTGCAGCTCGTCCAGGAAGAAAGAATTAACACTTATGAGCGGGAAACCCACCCAGTCACATTTTTTTTACGTAAACACGTGTGTGCTTGGAAGTCACCGTCTATCCTTCCAATTAAACTTTCTTATTAAAAGGAGAAAAACACTTAGGGCATTCACACCCGAAACCGCACAAAGTTCAGACTGTAGCACGTTTTGGAACTAAAATGTCCTTTTCCACAGTACTTTTTTCTCTACTTTTGTGGTTTGTTGATGAACAACTGACAGACGTTGTTTGGCATAATTAACACTAAGATCTCCGAGACCAAATTACTGAAAATAATTGCTCGGCTCTTTTCTGTCCCGGGTTCTCAGAAGCCCGGCCTGAAGATTCAGAGCTGGCTGGGCAAACACAAAGGACGTCAGAACCGGTGACCGCTGACATGCCATTCAAGGCCCATGCTGGAGAGTTCAGGCGTGAATGCCTCCGAAGCGCTCATTGGTAAGATCAGCTATCAGGGAGACGCGGCCTAAGTCAGCACTATTCACTGAGCCCGCTATGACCTTAAAATCATTGCTCCTGGGGCATGCGCGTCCGCCAATTAGCCTCCATGCACACTGCAAATCCGCCGCTCGGTGAATGCGCGGGCCTCCCATTCCGCGGTGTTGATGAAGTGTGTGTGATGGCTTTCTCTTCACAACTTGACCCCTGACGCTGACCTGCGCGGCGCTGAAGTATTCATGCCACTTGAGCGCATCCTTCGTCATTATATGCTTGATACTTTTCTTTAAAAAACAGAAAAGCACGGGCGTTTGCAGAATGCCGAGATGGGCTAAGGCATGCTCCTCATACACAACCTCATTTTCCTTTACGTGAACAATGACAAAGAAAAATAATGAACATTTCAAAAGCAATTTTTCTTTTTTAGTCCAGTCATGGTTCCAGCTGCCTTTTATGCTTCTCGTCCAGGGCTTTAAGAGGGATGGAAAAAGTGTGTGGCAGATGTAGGTCTCTAAAAGGGGCGTGGCCTATGTAATTAAGGGCGTGTCTTAAACACTGTAAACTACATTTCTGTGATTCGCAAAGTATTGGTATTTTGGTTCCTCCCATAGTCTTCTCTTATTGCATCCAGATATATAACACAACCACTTATGTACTCCTAAAAACACCCAGGACTACTGGCTTTGTCAATGGTTGTTTCCTGTTTAAGATAAATGAGTAGCAATGATTGAGTTGCAAATAATATTGAAAAAATACTATGGCAGGGATAAACCTTCCACTGACTTATGCTCTATAAATTGCACAAGTCAGTAACCTTTGGCTCTGAGACATCAAGATGCACAGAATAACTCTTTACTTCGACATCTTCTAGATTTTGAATTAATTCAGTAGTTTGTTAACATTAGTAGCAGTCATTAAAAATGACTAAACACATAAGAAAACAAATACATAAACCATTACATTATAATAAGACATACATAAGTAAATCGGAATTGTGTTTCACATTGGCTTTGGGTGGCATCAGTTGTTGGGAGAGAGGAACTACAAACATATGGAGTTTACTCTTTGGTTGGCTTTAAAAAAAGAAAGTGTCTTGGCTGCATTCAAAGTGGCAGAATCCATCAAAATCGATATATTCTGCACAACAGGATTTATTATTAGACACACCTCAAAATATCAATTTCAATAAAAATGGTCGCCTATGAGGCAATAACTAATTAACATTTTAATCAAATTGTTTTTCCTAACTTGCAGGAAAAATGCAAATTAACACAATGCAAACAAACTTTTTTTTGTAAAAGATGCAGTCTGATGCCTTTTGGGGGTCTCACTACACACAGATTTATCTCGACATCGCAGACAGTACTGCACATCATACTACATACAGTGGGCTTTGGGTCAGGCCCTTCCTCATTATTGGACAGCATTCTTGTCTATGTCAGTTCCCTGCTCTTGAGACAGGATGGCTTTCCTCCCTATCCTCGTGTTTGTTCTTCCGGTGTAGCATTTCTTCTTTACCATCGCTTTTGATTTGAAGAGTTGTATCCTTCTACTGCTGACGTCATGAAACTATATTTGTTCGTGGGAGTGCATGCCTTGCTCCTTTCTCCTGCTCTCTTTGCACATAGAATGATCTCAGATGTTTACCTCACTCCTCAATCTTATTCATGCAGCTCCCTTTTTCCTCCCACCATTGGCAGACCACTATTGCTACTTGGCTTCAAGTTCTCTGGCTCCCATTCTCAACCTCCACTGGTTTCCTGCCTGCAACCACCCATCTTCAGCCATCTTCTCCAGCTCCACTCAGGATATTGCTATTGGCTTTAATAATGGCAGATGCTTTTACAGTTACAAGGCCAATAGCAGTGACTGGCCATCTTGAAAGTGTATTTGCGATAACTTCCAGAAGGCCACCACATCGCATGATGCAGAATGCTCTGACGCAGCTTGTTGGAAAGTATAAAACATGTTCTTTTTTAAACCTTGAGCAAAGCCAACAAATTGCGTCATGCAACGTGGCACCCTTACAAAAGTATAGAAAATACACTTTCAATATTGCCAGTCTCCACTAATAGCTCGTAGTTGCGAGTGGGAGGTCTGAAGGTTCCAAGGAGCAGTTTGCCTGTGACTGGATTCGCCCCCGTGAGAGCAGCATTTCCCGGAGTTTGTGTGAACGGCAGGCGGCAGGAACGGAGGGACTGCGAGTCCCAGGATCTCTAGCGGCTTCACCAGCTGCCGCACCTGGAGGCTCTTCCCCCCTGACCCCGCCTCCCTCTTGGGGGTTCTGACCTACTATTAACTACAAAACTAGCACGAGGAACGCGCATCGCGGGCGGACGCCGGGCTAAGCCCGGGCAAAGGGCGGGCCGTTTGAGGCCGTTCGAGAACGGCAGAGATCGGACCGGGCCACCCCTCTTTTGCCCTCACCCCAAGGCCATCACAAGCTGACTAATACTCCATGGCAAGCAGAGAAACCAGAAGTAAGGCTGTCACTGCGGTTTCCGGAACTATGGACACATTTTTGCGCAAGGCCAACCTGGTGATCACAAAGGGCATCGCAGTGCTAGACAATACTAATGAGGAGGGAGTGGAAAACTCGTGTTTATCCTCGCCAGGCCTCTCAATGTCTACTAGCACACCGCTCTTGCTTGATGCCACCCACCTATCCCTGTTGGACAGTATAGACCAAACAATAGAGTCTGTACTCCAACAGTTGAGGACACTGTCATCCTTGCCTAGAGAAAGAGACACATCACTCATCATTAGTGATGTGGATCTCTACCCGGCTGCGGAGCAAGTACCACCAGGGGAACAGGGTGTGGTTGATATCTCGCCGGAGAACACGGCCCCTAAAGAGGATCATGTATTGAAAAGGAAAAGATCTGGAAAGCCCAAAAGTATCAAAAGGGCTAAAACTGATTCTGTTCCATTAACTCGAGGTGAAAAACAGGGCCCACAAGACATTCTAGGTTTGGGGAAGGAGAGGGTATTGTTAAGTGTTCCTTCCTCTGCATCCACTCCCGCACTTTCCCAGCCATTTATTTTCGGTGGGGTCAGCCCTAACGTCACAGATTCCCTCATTGCTCCACTCACTGCTGTTTTTAAAAGTCTGTTGGATCCTCTTTTTCTTAAACTGGATTCAATAGAGTCAAGATTAGCTGCAATTGAGAGCTTTAGTGTGGGCACTCTAGGCCAGTCTGGGACAGGAGCAAGCTCAGAAGGGTTATCTATAGGGGCAGTTGGAAATTTGCATCCCCCCCGGCCATTACGATTCAGGTTCCACAATCTTCTATAACCTCAATTGGGGAAAATAGCACTCACAGTACAACTCCTGTGCCTCAAACCGCACCAGTTCCACTGCCCAGGCTAATGCCTCCGATCCCCCCACCTAGGAGGTCGAAGCAACTAGTTCATGCTAACCTACCCTCACCGGGGATTCCACCAAATACGCTAACTAGCAGCTTTACCCACCAGCTCAGTCCCAAAACACGGCGCAGGGCAGTGAACTTGCCACCTGAGGCAGCGGGTTACACCGTTATACTGATGGGTGTACCTGAATTGGCTAGTGGGGTAACAGCGTCTTTTGAATCCTTACGAAACAAGGTCATTAGCTGGCTTAACATACATAGGCCCCTTCCATCCAGCCTAAAAGGAGAAGTCCTTATGGTTAGAAGGGTTATGTGGGTTGGTTACACCGTCAAGAAAAGTGTGGGGGACTGTGTAATTGTTAGTTTCAAGAATCCCCAGGTTGTCTCTTACATCTGTAACTGGTTTGGTAATTCCGCCAATACATCAATCGAACTCGTCCCTCTCTCATATTTCTATCCTAACGCTAGTAAGTCTTCTATGAGAAGGGACGAAGAATGGACAAAGGTGGGCTTTGCTGTGGATGGGTCCAGATATAGGCCTAGGTACAACACCCATTTTGCCAACGCAAATTATGTACATCCAAACAGGTTTAATTGCCTTGATGAAGTAGATTGACTTCGAAGGGTTCTTCCCTTACAATCCTACCAAGTCAATGAAAATGAACCTGCGGGGCAGGGCACGGGAATTGAAGGGACTGACATCTTGGACAGACAACTGGATCTACCCCAGGACGGTAGTTTGAAATTCCCGAGCATCAGGGTCATTGCAGATAATGAATCCCAGAGTCAAATGGCTGGTACTTTACCCTCCCAAGCGCTGTGCGTTCCTAATGTAACATCTTCTGCTAAATCCACCCTGGGAATGCAAGATTGGATCCTCGTATCCCCATCTATGGGCTCTACTCTTGAAACAACTGAAGGGCCCACTCCTAAATTGACCATCGAAACTCTAAAGGTCCTCTCCTGGAATGTGGCAGGTATTGCAAATAAAATACATACAGCTGACTGGGATCTTCTAATAAGTACCAGTGATATCTGTCTCTTCCAGGAGACGTGGGCCAGGGAACGATTTACCAGTGTGGGGTTTGCTGTCTTTGAAACCCAGGCTAAATGGAATGGAAAGGGGAGACCTTCGGGGGGTTTGGCGATTTGGGTAGCCATCCACACTGGTTGTACTGCGGAGAGCGTTCCCACGTTCTCTGAAGACATCCAGTGTGTACTTCTTGGGTGGCCCAATGCGGCAAAACTGGCAATTATAAATGTATATTCCTGTCCAGTTAGCGTAACTAAGGAATCGCCTACTCTAGAAGATCTTGCGTCCTTTCTGGACTCACTGCCTAGCGATTATAAAACCGTGCTTGGCGGAGATTTTAATTGCCTTTTCGAACCCCTGGAAGGCTTAAGGGAGGGTGCCCTTACCACCGAAGATGATTTTTGGGGTGTCCCACCATGTTCATCCCCCTACCCCAAATCCTGGTCCCCACTCGTTGTGCAAATCATGTCCCTCACTTTAAACTACGCACTGAGGGCTTGTAACGGCCGCACCCCGTCAGATTGTCCCTCATCGTGCACCTTCAATAGGAAGGGACACGAATCCAGACTGGATTACATTCTTGTCGACATTGGGTCATGGTCCAGGGTTCAGGACTTTAGAGTATCTCCCAGAACTGATAGTGACCATAACGCTCTTATATTAGACCTGAAACATCCAGCACCTTCTGCTGACTCGCTATCTACTAATTACAAGGATGACCCGGGATATCTGGCCCTTAGCTCTAACAGGCGCAGGGTAAAATGGGGGAAAATAGTCAGTACCGAAGAAAACATAAAGCAAATCTTTGATATTTTACTCCCGAAGTTTGTGGAATTGGATGAATTAATTAATCAGTCTAGATCCACGGACTTCAATCTCAAACTGGGCCAGATACACGCAAATCTAGTAGGCTCCCTATCAGAGGTTTTCTATCCTGTGGCAGTTCCACGGTGTAAAAAGACATGCACCTCAGCTTGGTACTACTCTTCCTGTCGAAAGGCCAAGAAAGAATTAATTGCCAATATCAAGGCAGGGTCAGATAAGGGTACGGTCGTCAAACTCAGACGGGATCACAGGGATGCCACTGCGTTGGCAAAAAGGGAGTGGGATTGGAATCACTGGCAGGATCTCTCCTCTGCATCAGAAACCAGAGACTCGAAAAAATTCTGGTCCCTGGTGAATAGCGGCACGGGAGAGGTTAAAGCTGCCGTGGAGCCAAATATTGCACCATCTGTATGGGAAGCCCACTTTGGCAAACTGTACCAGGACAGAGTATTGCCCGACAATGAAGTGGCTCTAGATGATATAATCACTCCTGTAGCTGGTTTAGAATTCACTCTTGGTGAGGTAGTTGGTGCAGTAGAGAGATTGGCAATGGGGAAGGCCCCGGGTTTGGATAGGTTGCCCGGTGATCTTTTCAGACAATATCCTGAAATTTGGGGCCCGTACCTCCTTATTCTTTTTAATGCCATCCTGGGGGGTATGGAAATCCCCTGCACTTGGCTGGGAGCAGAGATAGTGCCAATTTACAAAAAGGGCTCTCGTCTTCTCCCAGCCAACTACAGGCCGATTAGCCTCATAGACGTGCCCCAAAAACTCTTCTCTCATCTCCTTTTGGACCAGCTCCTTGATTGGATGGAGGCAAATGAAATCCTTAGTCCCCTCCAGGCTGGCTTCAGAAAGAACACGTCCACCATGGACCAGATCTTCCGCCTCATCCTCCTGTACTGGAAAACGGTGAGGATTGAGGGGGGGAGGCTATACATGGTGTTCGTGGATCTGAGGTCAGTCTTTGACTTGGTCCCACGGAAAAAACTATGGGAGGTCCTAAAGGAGCTGGGTGTACCAACCCAGCTGCTGCATGCCATAATTAGGCTCCACAATGGCAATTATGTGCAGGTTAGGTGTGGGAGGGATGGAGCGCTGTCCTCAAGGTTTCCTGTTCTCAGGGGGGTAAGGCAGGGTTGCGTCTTGGCACCGACCCTGTTTTGCCTCTTTGTGAACAGTGTTATATCCTACCTTGAGGACGGAAAAGATAATGACGCCCCTTCTCTGGCAGGTAGGAGGGTGCCAGCCATCATGTTTGCCGACGACACCCTCCTGCTTTCCAAAAGCCCGATGGGGATCCAAAGGATTCTGGATGGATTTGGTCTTTTCTGTAGTCAACATGGTCTAGAGATCAATACAGAGAAGACCAAATTCATGATTTTCAACCCATCACCAAAGAGAAGACCAAATCCCACCCTGGGTACAGCTAGCCTAGAAAGGGTTACAACCTTTCAATATTTGGGGGTGACTCTGCACGAGAACCTATCTTGGGACCCCCAGATAGCGAAATCCTGGCTAAAGTTGTCCCAATTATCTGGTGCTATCCTGAAGGTTGCAAATACTTCAACCTTCAAACCTATAAGTCCAGCACTGGAATTGTATAAAGCGCAAGCCAAATCGGCCGCAATGTACGGCAGTGAGCTATGGGGGTATAGAGCCGGTCTAGATCTCGCCAGAGTAGAAAACACCTTTCTCAGACGCCTACTGGCTCTCCCCCGTGGTACACCCTTGATTCCTTTGAGATTGGACGTGGGTTTACCCTCTATCGCTGCTGAGCTGGAGTCTAAGCCAGTAAGATTCTGGCACAGGCTCTGGTCCACCAGCGAGCTTGAACATTATAGGAGTGATCTTACCCATGTATTGGCCCTGAATCAACGAGACAGAATTCCTTGGCTGGCCTTCGTTAAGAAGGAATTGTACCGTTTAAATCTGTCTGAACTCTGGGAAGCTCCAGCATCGGGCTGCCAATGGTTATCCCGGAAACGTCTAGTCCAAATTTATAAGGAAAAAAGTCTCGATTCACTTATGACCTCGACCAATAACGGCACCCTAACTGAACGTTTCCTGCAATCCAAAAATTCTTACAAGTTTGAGGATTTTATGGATATTATTTTCCCAATTCTTGCCAGGAAGCTGTTTATACAGTGGAGGTTTGGCACCTTACCCATCAAAACTTTTACCTCCAAATGGCTACAGAGGGATGATAAATCCTGTCCGGGTTGTAACTCCCATGATGAGGAAGAAACCCATCTTTTTTTCTTTTGTCCTGCATATTACAGACCTAGGAAATATTGGTTGGTCCCTTTATGCAGGAACTTGGGTTTCAGGAGCCACATAGATGCTTATAGAGTTTTAAGAACTAGTACTCTGCCTCATGTAGTTTTTGCTGTGGCGAAATTCATTATGGCTATGTGGCTTATCAGGAAAAAAACTGTTAATTGCACAAAATCCTAAACTATGAATTTGTCCTTATAACTATGGACTGTGCTTTTTAATAATTCATGTATGGTCTTCTCCTGATTATGAAATGTATATTTCCTCCCTCATCATGTCTGGAACGACTCGCTATTTATTTTATGTAAATGTGTTTTTACAATTCTAATTCCTTTTTTAAGTGTTGTTAAAATGTACATATTATGTATCTTTTATGGTCTTGTAGACCGAAATAAAGAATTTTTGGATTGGACTAATAGCTTTGCTAGTTTCAGTCCAATTTTAAAAAAATCTGACATTGGCAAAGTGAATAGTGACAACAACAGAAAGCACTGGCAAAGCGAGACAAATTGGCTTCGCCAATCCGTGTTCCTTTTCTTCCTCCTTAGCATAATTAACTTCCTCCCACTGACCTGTGGTGTAAATGGGGTTTAGTGTCTGGAGATTGTACAAAAAAGGAAACCGAGAATACATTTCACTTTGTTTAATAAACTCCACTTTTTTATAATTAGGGATTTAGAGTTCTTGCATCAAGTGCTCAAAAATCAGCAGTTTAGTATCACTTCACAAAACCTGCATAATGCCTTATTAACAGAATTCGTGTTTCTTTGTTTTTTCACTTGAGGGTGTGTGACAATCTTTAATATCTTCAATAGAATTCAATTCTCATCTTTGCTGTGTCCACAAACAAATTAATTACATTTAGATATGAATTAAAGTGTACTGCAGTATGTGTTCTATATTTAAATGTAAAATACAGTTCGTATAGCATGGCAGCGTACATAAATAATTTGTGTAACAAAGTCCTGGTGCGGCAGTGCCTTTCCGGGCGCTGTGGAGTCTCTCCCTGCAAGGTCACGGTTTGCATCAGGTGCAGGCTGGTCATGGCTGAAAAGTCGAACTACTAATGGCAGCTCGGTCGTCTGTGTAAAGGAGATGTCAGTCTCAATAAGGAGCAAGCAGTCTCCAGTAAGCAGGTGTCCCAATTACTAAAACCATTAAGAGGCGCTTCACTTGGTAATCTTAGTAACAAGATCATGGAAGGGGAGGGTTGGGCACAATGGTGTAACGTAAAAGGATGGCCCCACGCTGCAACATTTGGGCAAGAGATCCCTTAAATGAACACGACTGGTTGGCTGTTCCAAAAATACACAAATGCCTTTGACAACCAGGCAAGCCCTGCACTGGTAGCCCTCCTCCCCACCCCCAGCACTGGAGCGCATGAACGGGACCATGCTGTTGACTTGTCACCATTCCACTAAAGGAACCTACTCCGTAGTGCTGGCATGGCTAGACCACAGTCCCAGCCCCAATACACGCCTCATACTGGCCAGTAAACATGGACACCAGTCCTATGAATCACACTTGAATCTTTCGTTATCGCTGAACTCATACAATCACACTATACAACTGCCTCCCGCCTTCCATGTGTGGCGTCTACCTTTTAAAAGTTATTTTGTTAACACTTTTTGCAGATGGGTACGTTTATTTTTAGAAAATACATGCTATTTAGGTTTATTTTTCTGCTTCTACTCACTTTATTTTTTTCAATATTTTTACTCTGTCAGCCAAAGACGATTCCTTCCAACTAGAAAAGATTTAACACCCGCCCCCCTAAAACTAACAGTTAAGGAAAGTGAGTTTTTTTCAATGGGTATTTACATTAAAAAAGCGCTCTCTCAACACAATGCAAAAACATATTAAATATTAGTATTAACTATTGATATTTATGCATGATTACTTCTACTGTAAAATGGATAATTTTGAGGGATCGTAAATTACAGTTGTGTGTGGTGTGGATTAGAAGCTAGATGTTGAGACTATGGTTGAAAGAGGTCCTTATAATCTTATTTAAGCATCTCTTATGACCAGCAGGTAGACATAGAGACAGCATCCAAACTCTAGTAGGTTTCTATTAGAGAGTTTGTTTCCGAGTAGGTTTCTTTTCTATTTCCCACTATGTTCTGACAGATTGTCTTCATTTTTCCAGGTCTTGAGAAGAGGATGGCAGCTGGTGACCTTTTTTGCCAGACACTTGGAAAGGAAAAGGTATCAGAAAACAAAATTACATAAATTAAAAAACAAATCGTAACCTTCGTCTCAGGTGTCTTAAATTTTGGTGTTTACTTTCTTTTATTCTTTCTTTTGCTTAAACTCTTTCACCGCCGCTCTAGTTTTGCGTTTGATGGCTCATCAAATTTCTATCTCACTTAGGCAAGGCCCGCCTCTCTTCCTTTGGTCTGGCTGGGGTAATGTATGAAATAAGGTTTAAGTTCCAAGCCACCCCACCCCTAAACGTAAAGTCAGGACTACTAAGAATTTAGCAGCACAAATAAAGAACTTTTCTTTAAATATAAAGCCTAAGCCACTTAGGTTCCAGCCTCACGTTGGAAGTCACCATTAGTTCCTAGCCACAGCTAGAAAAGTGCTCTTGGTTTTTTAACCTTTTTATCTTCCCTCGTCCCTGCTGCTGTACTGCTTTTCTAATTTAAAATGGAGAAAAAGTGGCTGGAAGCTTCTCTGTCAAGGGGGAGGAAAATGGTATTGTCATATCGTTAATTGTTTTGTATATAATAGGGTAGAGGATGTAGCCTTACGGTTAGAGCAGTCGACCTCGAAGCTGGGGAACCGGGTTCGAGTCTTGGCAACGACGCTCAACATCCTGTGATTCTGGGTAAATCACTTAATCTCCCCGTGCCTAACAAAAATGAATGTGTCCTTCTGTAATGAAACTGGTGCTCATGTAAAGCGCTCTGATACCCGATGTCTCGGCACTAGTTCGCGCTATATAAAAAGCAAAAAAAAAACATATAGTAAAAAAAATTTAATAAACAATTATTCTAGAAAAATAGAGAAAAAAGAAGAAAAGAAAAAATGGTTAGAATGACTCCCCAGTACCAGGGAGAAACCCACCTGGTAAGCCACGGCTCTCCCATGGGTCGTGTCTGGTGTAGGACAAAAAGAGGTGAGTCCTCCTGACCAGTCTCCTCCTCTCTGTTGCGTGGTATGTGAGTCAGGCCTTCCTCTGGGGCGTGTCAACTGGAACGTCTCATGCTCTATAGATTTTTTCAGTGTTCTTGAATTGTGCTCCCTCTAGTCAGGGCTGCAGTTTTACTAGATATGTTGCTTCTTCCTGGATTCCTCTTCTACTTCCGGGTTCTGGAGTTCAAGAATATGCCCACGCATCATGCTATAGTACCCTCTTTCTTTGTTGTCTACCTCACTTTCTAATGGCTTTCCGCATCTTGTTTTTTTCAGGTTTGTGTGAGCAGGGGTGCTGTTAATGTTTCGACCTATAAAGAATTTTTGGGTCGCATCAGGACTAGTGTCATCTGTCTTACGCACCCCAAGGAATTGGAGAGGTGAATTTAATTCATGTAAGGACTGATAACCTATGTGAAAAAGGACCTCCAGACCATCATGTGGAACTTCAACTTCCTACCCTGACTGCTCTTCCCAGTTGCTCAAGCAATTGAGTTGTGACAGTGTATGGAAACAAGATCGGACAAAGCGGGGTATCATGCTTTACGCACTGAGTTAGAGAATTGAGATTCATCCTGTTGGAATACTCTGTTAAACTGCTGAGTGGATTCTTGTTATATTCCATGTAGGTACCCTAATATAGGCCCGGGTAATATCATATACCTTCACCTACATTATCTCCCTTATACTACACAGTAACAAGCCTTTAGGACTGAACTGTTACCTAGTTCTAGTCCTGGGCGCAGAAAGAGGGTGTTTCCCGGAACAATAGCATCCTATAACTTCATCAATGGACTCATACAGTATGAATGAATATTCATAATGGTTCTTGGAAACCAGGCAGGGGCTACACCACCTACATAATATCTACGTACAAGGTTCATCCCATACGTCATCCTCAAATCCAACAATGGCTAATACAAGAAACAAGGGACAAAGAAACCCTAGATACTTTTTGTATAAATACAGCACATCTTACTAGGGTTAGAGAGAGGAGACCGAGACTTCCTAGTCGACACACTGACCAGAGACGCTGAGGCTCCTGCATGCAGACGCTCTAGCTGACAGTGGTCTAACACATCCCTCACAGGGTGTCCAACTCAAGACCAGAATGGGGTCCCACACTCTCTCACTTCAGGTAATGGGGTTAGACTAAATCCTAGAGGGATTCCTGGCTTCACACCTACTCACATGCTAGGCACACTTAGGTACATCTAGACAGGCATCATAGAGTACATGCTCTCTTTATATCATGCATTTTATATTCATTTATGTATTCATGATTATTGCTAGATGGTAGAACTATGCTATCTTTTTATTTTCACTGTACAGCTAATCATATACATCTGCTACTGTTGTAGCAGTACAACTATTTTACACTAGAAGAACAAGTGTGCAATAAATTCTTATTGTAACATGCCCGACTGTTTCTTCTGTGTACTCTCAGAAACCGAATAAGTGAGCACGAGTGACTGAGTGAAAGGTAGTACGTACATTGTTTCCACGATTCTGAGGGATCAGGGTTGTCAAGTTCTGAGGTTGCCAAGAACTAGCCTCTCCCTGATAAGAGGAGATTCTAGTGGCACTGTGAGCTAGCTAAAACAAAACTGAAAGTCTAATGTTCTCGGTGGGGGTGTACAGAGTCAGTCTGCCACCAATCTACAGTTTATGTTATCCAAATGCGCAGATCCTGTATGGGTAATATAGGAACTACACGACATTCTGAATGTCTAGAAATGACATATGGACCTTGGGTGCTATACAGTGTGATCTTGTATATATAAATATTTCTTCACACTTCTTTGAGAACTGCATCATCTGCAATATGATCGCTTTGTGTACTGCACCTTTTGCACTGCATTTTTGATGAGAAATACTTCTTTGCAAAGAAGATTAAGAGAGGCTCACAGTAGATGCTCTTCAATAGCATCCCTGTTGTACAGTAGGCCTACAAAACATTAGCCAAGCCAATAGGTCTCATAGGTGAGACATATAGGCTTTGACAATGCTTGTTTATTTTTGGGTTCAAGGGATCTACCAGTAGACCCTTGTTAAGTTCATGGTTGACATGTTTTGGGCAAAGCCCAATTGTTCTTACATCACAGGGAGCAGAGAGTTAAAATAGGCAATTTTCTCTCCGCCTCTCAAAAAGTGCAATGTGGGGTACCACAGGGCTCCTCGTTGAGCCCATTATTATTCAACATCTATGTTACCCCACTTGCCAAGTGGTGAGATCCTTTGGTCTTGAGGTATTATCGTATGCCGATGATACCCAGATCCTGGTATCTATTGCCCAGTCGGCCAGTGACTCTGCGTCCAATTTTAGAGCATGTATGGAGGCAGTCTCCCAGTGGATGGTGCGTAACTTTTTACAACTGAACGGTGAAAAGACCAAAATTATGGTCTTTGGGGGCAGTCAAGATCTGTGGTCAAAAGACTGGTGGCCTTCTTCACTGGGGGACTGCCCTCTTCCTACTCTTTCCGCCAGGAACCTTGGTGTCCTAATCGACCCCGTTCTCTCATTCGATTCTCAGGTAAACAGAACGGTGTCTACTTGCTGTGCCATCATTAGAACACTGAGGAAGATTGCTCCGTATTTATCTCAGGCAGCCCGGAAACAATCCACTGTTGCCTTAGTTTCATCTAGGCTAGACTATTGTAATGCCCTATATAGTGGCATTAACAAAAGCTCCATCCACCGGCTCCAAATGGTGCAGAATGCCGCGGCCAGGATGGTCTTGAATCTTCCTAGGCTTGCTTCTGTAACCATGGCCAGAAGGGACCACCACTGGCTTCCGATTTCCTCTCGGATTTCCTTCAAACTCCTTTGTCTAGCCCATGGTGCAATTCATGGCTCAGGCTCAGAGGGTATTAGGTCCCTTTTACGCGTCTACACCCCTCAAAGAACTCTCCGCTCGGCATCTAAGAACATGCTCTCGGTTCCTAGATTTTTGAAGGCTAAATGGGGAGGTAGAGCATTTTCCATCTTGGCTCCAAAACTTTGGAACTCCCTCCCTCTGGAGCTCTCCAGCCAGTCTTCTTTGGTGGTTTTTAGGAAGCGCCTGAAGACCTGGCTTTTCTCTCAGGCATATTAGCGGCTCCGCCCCTAACGGTATTTTGATTTTGCAGTTGGTAGTTTTGGACTTTTGTGTGTCTGTCTTTGTGCCTTGATGCCCCTCAAGCACATTTCTCTCTCCCTCTGCCTTCACCAGTTTTCATTTATTTATTTTATTCATGGTTTTGTAGAGTGCATGATTACAACAAGATGTCCTGCCTCCAAAAATAAAAGACATGCCTAACATCACTAAAAGAAAGGATACAGAAAAATTTGCTGGCTGCATCACAGCGTCTGTTGTTTTTACTTTCAGCAATGCTGCACAGCAACTGTGCTGCTGTACAACATAGCAAAAAATAATTACAAAGTTAAAAAAAAAAAGGCAATGCGCCCAGCGCTGGCTACGTCATAGCATTTTTTATCCTGCGCGGGGGTAACAGGGATTCAAGGTGTTGCAGAAAAGCGCTATGACGCGGTCAGCACTGGCCACGTCAGGGCGCTTTTTGGTTTATAGCAGGATGGGAATGGGAGGCATCACAGAGGTAGAGGGGGTGGAGGGGAGAAGGAAAGCAACACCATGGACAGAGGGTGTGGCGGAAGGGACAGCAATTAGCACAGACAGTTGACCAAAAACATAGCTAGCAGGTGGAGGCAAACTACAACATGTACAGTTGGTGGGGGAAGCAACAATATAGGCAGCGGCAGGGGGCAAGCAACAACACAGACTGCGGGTAGAGTGGGATGGGGTGAGAGAGAGCAATTAACACAGACAACAGTGGTGGCAAGCAACAGAACAAGCAGCAGGTGGGAGCATGCAACAACATGGACAGTGGAAGGGGTCAGTAATACATACTAGTCGGGTGGTTAAATAAAAAGAAAAAAGAAGGCCTAATTAATGGAGCATTAGAAGGACAAAAGTACATAGGTCATGCTCCAAGGCAGGGACATACACCATAAGTGGATCTGAATGCCGCAAGTACCAACTTATGCAAAGTGAGTAAATGAGAGAAATAACGAAGCCGACCAATGATAATCGATGAGTGAACTCCAAGTGACCAGTAAGTAAACAAAATGTCTTGCAAGTGACCGTGCATGTGCTGTGTCAGGCGAGAACCTAAATAATAGGAGGAGGGAGATAGAAAAACCAAAATCATGGAAGCTTTTTAATGCAAATTAAAAAATGGGGATAAAACCATCTTTTAGCTCCATGAACAAGTTATCTACCGTGGGTGATCATAGTGTGAACATGTTTTGACTGACAAACAGGCCAGGTAGGGGTTAGCAAGGTAAAGCGAATATTTTGCAGTCTACTCGAGCCTTACTGTGTCGTGATGCAGTTTACAACATCAAAGCCAAACGTGGCACGATTTCACTGCCTCAAATTGAGCTGCAATAGGGGTTAAGAATGCTGTTAAGTTTTAGGTAATGCAAGCAATTATGACTAAGCAGTGCTTTCTATTCTTCCGAAAAATGTCACTCAGGGGTTTCAACGGTTCTGGTAAACATAGGCTGTAAGTGCTGCGCTTGAAATTTTTTGGATGCATGCCCAACATCAAATGATCCACAATGATCTGAGGACAGCACTCGCATCCAAGAACTTAATCAGATTAATGATGTATTTGTTTTATAAAACTGAAGTACATTAAGCTAGAGAATACCTAATTTGCATATTAAATGGTTGCTAGGGACCTAACAGACTAGTGGTTTTACAAACCAGATTACACAATTATCTGTTGTCATGACCAAATCAGTTATTGATGGGCAATGACATTAAAATATAAACATGTTTTCTTTAACAGTAGCAAAATAATGAATTATGTTTTGTTGCCCACTCAAATGCAGATGATAAGGCAACAAGCACACCACACAATGAGAAACAACAAATAATTAGACTCCAGACAATGTATACAGCAGGGGTCTCAAACCTTTTCTGTAATAAGAGCTACTTATACTTATTGTCGACCAAAATTGTCCCAAGCTACTAATGTTAGTGATGTGAAAGTGAGCACCCCATCCAAGACTGCCAGCAGGGATCACATCAGTGCATGAGGCAGGGTTGCCAGCCATAAAGTAAAAAAAAACACATCAATTTTGAATGGATCTGCATGGCTTATACAACACATCCATAGCTACAACCTCCCTGGCACCAAAATCGTAATATGAGTAATACATCTCTCAAACTCAATTATTATCTTTAAGTTAATTTTGAAAACGTAACCATTTTTCTCCAATCATCCTCTTAGGAGTTCTGAAAATAAACAGATTTTCGTCTCAAATGCTTGTTTTTAATTTTGGTATACAAATAATAATTAAACCAAGCAAAAGCTTCTAATTTAGTAGTGTGGGCTGCACACAGGAGAGCTACTCACAGATAGCTGGAGAGCTAATGGTAGCTCACGAACTACTAGTTGGAGATGCCTGGTAAACAGTGTTTTTTTAGGTAATGTAGCCAAGATATCTCTGGTAACAGCAGCTAGTATGCACAGGGTCATGTCAATTGGCTTTACCTCTCTATTATGAATGTTTTTAATGTAATTAATATGTTATTAAATTAAGGCTATGCCATTTTCAGGCACAGCAGTGGCAATAAAAAAAGACATCCTCTGAAGTAACTTCATTGCTTGCAAAAAGATAAAGGAACGAAAAAACGATGTGGAGCCAGCTATGCAATCTGTTCATCAATTGTGGCAAACATCCTCGAATTGTAACTTGAGAATGATACAGTGGCCCCCTTCCTGGTCTTTTCCAAATATGTTATTGGACTGCCTCCTAGCAGATAGGAGACTGGAGCAAAATAGGGTACAATAGAATATACATCAATGGAGTACAACATCACTGTTAGTTATAAAATATACACAGTGATCTATAAGAGCACTGTGGAGCTGGCTCTGTATTTACCACACCAAGTACATTTCACTTGTGCTGGGTACAGTAGGGAAGGAAGTCACACCTTTTCAGAGTTTCATTGAGCAGCATGGAGCATAGATGCGTAACCGTTGTTTTGTGCACAGATTACGTATTTCACTTTATTTATTTATGTATTTATTTTAAATCGCCAGTTTTCCCTGGAAGTTTTCAGCAGATTTCACGTGTCTGTTTATCAATTAAAAAAACGTGTGGCTGTGTGTTAATTACTCAATTTACCATTGTTCCGGTGTTTGTGTCCTGGATGCAAAAAGACCTGATAATGATTAAGAGTGGTCTATAATAGACAAGTCCTCTATTGCAAAAAAACATTGGATGGACCTCAAAGCGCAATACATTAAATAAATCACGGGGGAGATTAGATCAAAACGAAAGAATATCAAATTATTTTTGGTTAATCCACTACACAATTAAAAAGAGAAATGCCACAGAGCTGAAGGAGAAGCTGAAAATAACTGGACCTGATTTCCATGTAGAAAGAGATAGCATGCAAAGAGATGATACAAACGAGAACTTTTATGTGTAGGATTGAAAAAAAAGCTTCCTGCACGATAAAGAACCTGAAATCTCCCCAAACTCTCAGAGCTAAGAGAAATTAGACACAGATCTGAAGAGATTGTTTAGTGATCACAGAGATAGCATGAGAAACGACAGGACTCACAAGGTATGGAGCTCATTATAAATTAGCTCCCAGGCCGTGGTGTTCATTAAACTTGATACTAAGTACATCTTCCATAGCAAGCTTCATTCCGAATACCTAGGAGTATGACTGGATGTAGAGCTTTGCTCTGTGAGGAAAGCACAGATCATCTCTTTTATTTTACACAAATGTGACCAGAAGATTTCCAATTACAATATTGCTTATAACCCTGACTAGCGCCAGGAGTACAATGTTCGGAGCTGGCAAGCCCATAAGAATGCTCTACTTGCAAACTATAGCTACCATACCTAGTCCGCAAAGAAAACATTCTGTGGCTGATAGCTTACTGCTTCTCCAACGTGCCGTGCCCAAGTGGGGTTGCAATGCACCCTTAGTCCAAGGAGCTTGTGCTGGTGGTCCTCTGAAGACCGCAGCAGCCATTTTCACCAAAAGCAGATCTCACTCTCTCTCTGCCGGCCCCCCGCCCCCACATTCCTGCTTAAGTGGGAATGTAAGCCCTAACAACATCAGAAATATAGAAATAATAATCAAACTGCCATCCTTTAAAAAAAAAACTTTTTCTACTATTTTGCAGCATTTAGGCTTACATTTAAGACCCTTGCAGGATCATGCTGTTTATTGGACAGATAAGAAAACATTGGTCTTTAAATGTTATGCTGAAAACAAATTTTACGCTCAATACCTGCTGTGCTCCACCAAAGAGCTCATGAAGAGTAGAACATGTGCTGGCGCCAAGACAAATGAAATAGTTGAAAGCAATGAACAGTTATTCAGCTTTGCTCCAGTGGAAAACTGCAACTATGCAAAGATGGCCCACTTTCACCAGAATGATCTGGGAGGGCGATTATTATTATTGGAATTTGTAGAGCGCGCGGCTACCTCCGACGGAGGTGTCCCGACGCTAGCAGCGCATCCAGCCTGTAAAGAATGAACCGAACTAGACACTAAGCTCTACGGCAGGTCAAACAGCCATGTTTTTAAAGCTTTCCTGAACATGGCTTCCGACTTAGTCTTCCTCAGATGATCAGGCATGGAGTTCCATAGTGTAGCGGTTTTCACTGAGAAAGCACAGCCACCAATCCTGGCCTTTGCAAAACGGGCTGGTCTTACTGAAACTCACAGCTGAAGGCTATCAGTGAGGGGCAGTCCTGTAGTCATGTTTTGAGTGCAGCCACATATAGAGGGTGAGGGAGGGGGACAGAGAGAGGTAGAGAGAGGTAGAGAGGGGGAGAGAGAGAGAGGGAGTGTGAGAGAGGGGGAGAGAAGAGGGAGAGAGAGGGAGTGAGTGAGTGTGAGAGTGTGTGTGTGTGTGTTGTTTTTTTCACCATAAAAAACAAAGGTTATAGTTAGGTGAATTTGTCAGTGACAACATTAATATTTTGAGCAAAAAAACGAAAAAGCCACAGAAATTCACCAGTTATAGTTAGCAGAGCGCACTAGAACTTGTGCCCCCGCCATGCACTGCTTATGACTTCACATGACATCACTCATGACATGTTCTATGGCATCATTTATGACATCACTCATGAGATCTCAAATTACATTATTGATGACATCACTGATGGCATCCAATGAGTGTGTTCGTTTTATAGTTTACATAGTGACAGGTAACTACCATATTACTTTTCTACCTAATGTTGTACAGTCTGTGTCCAGCTAATAGGTATAAGTGCTCCCAATGCATCACAGGTGTGTAGAGGTACTTAACACGTTGTTAGACCTGGCAAATTTGGAGTGTTTTTCCCCTGCCATTTTTGCTTCTGACCTCCTGTTTTCGACTGTGTGCTGCATTTCGTTTTTTCTGGTTTTAGAACTCTGGGCCCTTTATCACTGCTGATCAGTGCTAAAGAGGAAGTTCTTCCTGTGTAAATTGTGATTGGTTATCCATGGTTGGCCAATTTGATTTACTGGTAAGACCCTGGTAAAGTGCACTGTGGGTGCCCAGGGCCCGTAATTCAAATGCTACTAGTGGGCCTTCAGCCCTAACTGGGCCACACACATGAGCAGCTCTGCAAAAATGCATCTTTTAGGGAAGTTGGTTTTTAGATTGCGTAATTGAAAATGCCACTTTTAAAAAGGGGCATTTTCATGCTTTACCATTCTGTGCCTCTCCCTGCCTGTGGAATCCATGTCTGAGACAAGGTGACAGGTGGGCTGTTTGTGCATTCACTGTAAACAGTCATGCAAGAGCCAAGGTGTGCCCTGCATATCCTGATGGCCCATTCCAGGCTGATGGGTCTCCTGAGCTAGAGTGGTGGGAGGAGTTGTCACTGACACCTGAATAGGGTTGTGTGCCTATCTTCACACAAAGCTATCTCCGCCCCATGTAGTGTGTCTTAAGCCAGGTCAGGTAAAGGCAGGGTCTTGTGCACTACAACGCATTTCCTTTGAAGTTTGCCTACTTCAAAGGCAGAAACTGGTATAAGTACTGCAGCTGTGAAACCACAACATCAGAACACTTTTGGACTAAGAGGACATTCTGCCAAGAAGAAGAGCTGGAGAAGATGTCAGGAGGGATTAGCACTTTGCTGTGTTAACCTGCTGCTTCTTTCTTGGGCAGTGAAAGGACTGGTCTTTTCTTTCTATATCCTGCATGGCAAGTTTCTCCAAGGGCATGTGGGTGCTTGCCTCCTGGTAAGAAGTCTCTGGGCCATCAAAGACTTCACCAGCAGCCTCTGAACTCCTCTGCTGGGAATTCTGACCTGCCAAGCGGTGCCAATTCCAGTTCTGGGCCCTTGAAGGTGGTTTTGTTGCAAAGGACTAGGAAAATTCACCCATCGACCTTCAGCGCTGGTTTTTCCTGACGCAGCACCACTGTGCGTCTCAAAAACCAACACGGGCGAAGAATCGACACAACGCCTGCTGTGCGGCTGGAAGATTGCTGCAGTCTGAGTCCTGAGCACCAAGTCTCCGACGTCCGAGGCCACCACTACAACTCCGACCCTACTATGCGGCTGAAGAAATCGACGTATCACCTGCCACGCAGCTGGAAAATCAACAATGCACCTGTTTCGCTGCATTGACCCAGGATGTCTGGAATTTCAACGCATCGCACCTATGGGCCAAGTTCTTCATAGACGTTGCCCAGCAGTAAGGAACCAAGGCATTGTGTCCGGAGATCGATGCATCACCTTCCCTTGCAGTAAGGAATTGACATATCACCTCTCCTGACAGTAAGGAATTGGCACATTACCTCCCCTGCGCTGTAGTAAGGAATCAACGCATCACCTTCCCTGGCAGTAAGTAATTGACGCATCACCTACCCTGGGAGTAAGGAATCAACACATCGCTTTGCTTTTCCAGCGTCTCATCTCCCCTGCGCCTGTTTTCGTCTTTGATTTTGACGCATCCAAGGTACTTTGTGATAAAAGTGACACATCCTTAGTTTCCTATTAACTGAACTATAATACACCTTTTAAAAGTCATATCTTTGCTTGTGTATGCTGAGTTTTTGTTGTTTTGGTCTTGTTTCATTCAGATACATATTGGTCATTTTACTAAGTTGGTGTGGTGTCCATTTCTAGTGTTTTCACTGTGTTACTGTGTGTGTTGGTACAAACGCTTCACACATTGCCCATGAGAAGTCTGACTGCTTGTGCCAAACTACCAAAGGGGTAAGCAGAAGTTATCTTAGCTGTGTAATCCCCTTACCCTGACTAGAATAAATGTCTCTACTTGGACAGGGTGCAAGCCACTGCCAACTAGAGAACCCCATTTCTAACACAAGTTATAAATCTTTGCATTGAAGAGTAACTCTGGGTGCAGTTGACAGCATGTTCCACACACATGTTTTGGTACTGCAGAAAAGGTTTCCAACAGGACAAAGATTTTGCAAACTACATACTGAGTATAGTAAGCAGCCTAGATTTATTAGACTGAATTGTCTCAGTATAACAATTTCGACTTAACATAGAAGACTGTGTGGATCCAGGTACTAACCTATGTACATGAGCTGGTTCCGCTTCAGAAGATGGGCTAGCTGTAAAGTTTTCCCCACAGTATGAAAGTTGCAGGTAATATGATCTTTCACACCTTTAGACTGTGGCTATTTTAAGTGAATAGTCGCTCCTTGGATAAGCTTTGCATAGAGTGCACACTGTGCTTAGTGGATACTTTTTAATACTTTGTGGTGTATTTCTCATGAGAATTATACTGTCTGCAGTGTGGTACAGGCAAACTCTCTCCATAATGTAAACACTGTTAACAGCACCCACTTTTTTATTCATGTCCACTTAATTTCTCAATGTAGGTTAAGTGACTATCAAGGGTTTGATACAGGCAAAGAGTGTCTATAGAAGGGCATTAGTTATGTGACGGGCTTAAGTATCTTGAACTTGGTTTTCTGTGTAAACTTGTATACAGATTGAACACCATTTGCAGGATAGACTACCCTTTAAGTTATATTAGTTCTGCTAAATCTAACTGGTACATTTCAGGTTTTTTTTTCAGTTCAAAACATTAAATGATGTCACTGACAAATTCACCTAACTATGCCATTACTTTGACCTTTGTTTTTTCAGTGAATTTCTTAGTTAAAAAAAAGAAAAGAAAACATCTTTTTATCACACCTAACTGTAACGTTACTTTAACCTTTGTTTTTTGCAGTGAATTTCAAGGGTTTTTAGATGTAGGGTAATATTTAATTACTATACGTAAATGCAACCTCCCCCCACCTGCGGCCAGGCCCTGCATCCAACCCCCACATGCAGCCAACCCCCACAAAAGGACGTCAACCCCACAATGCACACAGCCTTCGGCCGACATCAGCGGGGGCTTGGCTATAGGGCCTGGCACTGGGGACTCCATCACTCACAGGGCTCGAACAATCCTCAAAATGTTACCAGTCCTGCAGGTCTAGTACCTTGAAAAATCTCCTCGACCTAACTGTAACTTACTTGACCTCTGTCTCTGAAGCCTAATGTGACAAAATAACAAGATTTAAAGGTATCTTTATTGCTCATTCACTTTGTGAGCGCTAAAAATGCCTTTAAATCTTGTTATCTTGTCACTTTTGCTCCACTTTCAGAGACACAGGTTCAATAGTCAGTTTGCCTTCCTACTCGCCAGAAAGAGAGAGTAGGCCCTAAAAATAGCTCCTCCTAGATAAATCAGGCTCGCCATTGCGAGCAAGCAAGTGGATTTTTCGCGCCCTGACTCAGGGTCTTTTATTTTTATTAAAAGGGAGGGGAGTGGGTGGCCCCCATCCACGACCCTCTTTGGGCCCTGGGTACCCCATTCCACAGGGCCGGACATATACATTAAAAGGGGAGGGGGCCACAGAACCCCCCCTCCCAGAAGCTTGTAAGGCCCTGGGGACCCCAGGGCCATTTCTAAAAGTAAAGGGGAGGGGAACCTGTTGGCTCCCCCACCAGAGCCATTATTGGCCCAGGGACCCCATCCCCAGGGCCACTTTTTGAAATAAAGAGGAGTGAGGACTGGGCGCCCCTCCTCCCCAAGCTTTGTTAAGCCCTGGGGACACCATCTGTCAGTGCAATTTCTAGAAATAAAAATGCAGCGTGTGGCCAACAGAGACCCTCCTCCCTAAGCCATTATTGGCACTGGGGACCCCATCCCCATGGCCACTTATTTAACTAAAGGGTAGGGGGCCACGTAGCCCCACTCCCCGAGCCTCTTTAAGACCCCAAGAGACTCAATCCCCCAGGGCTATCCATATATTCAAATAGGGAGGGGCAGTTAGAGTGCCCGCCTGAGCCTGGCGACCGCATCCTCCCGGACAGTGTATTTTTTAAGGTGAGTGGAACGTGCAGCCCCCCTCCGATTCATTTAGATAAGTGACCCTGGGGATGGGGTCCTTGGGCTGATAACAGCTCGGTAGGGGGGCCACGCAGCCCCCCCTTGCCATTATAAAGACATTTTGAGCCCAGAGGTGGGCCCCCCGGGGGCCTCTGAAGGCTCAGGGAGGGGGGTGCGTGGCTCCCTCCCCATATAAATGAATTTTGGCCTCAGGAGGCTCAGGGAGAGGGCCAGCAAGCCCCTCTCCCTGAGCCAGGCGCCCCCTCTCCCAGTATATATATATATATATATATATATATATATATATATATATATATATATATATATATATATAAAATAAATATATATATCGAAGACAGTCCTGTCCGCTATCAACGCGGACTTCAGCAGGCGCAGACCTCTTTTCCCCACAACAATTCAAAGTCTCAGTAAGACGCCATCACATCAAAGTCGTGTCAGCAGTGGAAAGAATTTATTTTGCAATCATTGAGCAAGTGCTCTCCTCGACGCGTTTCGCTCCGCGGACGGAGCTTGGTCACATATATATATATCTCGACCGGTGCAAGAAGCGGAATGGATCTGTTCCGCATAATAATTCATCAACAAGAAAATACTCGCACTCCAGGAGGTCTCTATACAAGGCAATTTTATTGCATTATTGCCATCACCAAACTAAACCAACGCTTTTCGACCACAACGGTCTTGATCACGGTAAGATCTAACTGAGATCAAGACCGCTGTCGTCGAAACGCGTGGTTTAGTATGGTGATGGCAGTAATGCAATAAAATTGCCTTGCATAGAAACCTCCTGGAGTGCGAGTATTTTCTTGTTGGTGATATATATATATATATATACCCGCAACACAGAAGTAAGGTCTCTTGCGCCAACAAGGGATCATTCTGGTGCGCAGGAAGTGTTTCTACAAGCTGCCCTGGATGTGAAGGGTAAGCGGCACAGAACTAGCTGCTGCAGTGTTTTGTTTTCAGGACCATGTGTGATTATCCTCCTTCTATTTTCACTCTCTGCGACAGTCCAGTCCCCTGCGCCATTCCAGTCATTTCTCTGACTCTTGAGCTTATATCTTATATTTCCCAGCCTATCATCTCGCCTGCACAGGTCACTGTGTTCCATTTGTCTTCCCATAACCTCTCTCCAGCCTTCTTCTCACATTTCAATGCTCTGTTCGTCTTCCTGCCCCACTCTCTGCATCTATCAAATCCTGCTACCTCCCGCTTCAGTGTTTGTGAGTCATTTGGCTCCTTTCCCCCTTACTTTTATCTCAGTGCCCAGTTTGTCTTGCTAACTGCTCCCTGCATTTGACCCACTCGCCCTGCTTTAGTGTGTGTGATGTCAATGAAGAAGCAGTTTGACTTATAAAAGATCCAGACCCGTTGCCTCTGCCAATGCTTGTTTTTAAGAACAAATGGCAAGGGCTCGGTTTCAGTTCTTCTCAGTGACCCTTACAGCAATCTAACAGGGTGTTACGTTGAAGCCGAATGGAAAACAACCAGGGAGCTCAGTGCACCATGTATCCTATATTTTATTGCAAATTCCTCAAGGGAGAATCTGCCAGGGCTAACAGGTGAATTTTCTTCACTTACATGCGTACCAAAAAATTCTTCTTACAGGTACATATGCCTCACGGCATGCAGGACATGTCTGCCAAAACTATATTGGAAAGTTGGCCAACCTAGCTGTGCGGTGACTACTTACCTATCAGCCACCGGCCATTTTCTAGCAGTTAATGGGCTGTAAACGTCTACTATAATATCCATTATTAATATCACAGCATAGGCCGGCTCTCATTTTTACAAACAACCACGTCCATGTTTAAAATGGAGGCTTCTGTTGGAAAAATAGAGCAAGAGAAAAAACGTACGCTATTGAGGCTGAATCATGCTTCAAATAATACAAAACAGCAGCAGAAAACGAAATCTTCACAATGGCATGTGGTAGTGCGCATTTCAAAGCTTTTGTATAAATGAAAGGATTTGTTCTGTTTCAGTACGAGAAAAGCCCTTAGAAAACCCGCAGCAGCACAGGACCTAACATGTAAGCACAAAGCAAATAAATCATAACGCCATTTTCGTTCAGTTAAATCGCTCAAAATGAGTCTGCTAATGGCTCGAAATTAGAATACATATGGTTCATAAATGTAATGCAATATCAACTTCTACATAATTGTCTTAGATTTTACACAAATGCCAGCATTAAATAGCTTAGGACCCCAAAACTAAGAAAACAAACTCAGGTGTAAAGTAGCCATACATGAAAAGCTTGAATTGTGCATGGGGAATATAGTATGTAAAGAAGTAGAGCAGAAAGGAAAATAAATTGTTAAAAAGGTGAAAGCCGGGGTGTGGCAAAGATGGCGACGGAGTGAGACGTGCGGCAGAGTCCCTCCGGTGCCCAAATCAGCTAAGCTTTGTTTTAGCCCCCGGAGCAGAGTGTTATCGGCGCCCCCCCTGCCTGCCGTGAACCCCAAGGCAGAGAGGCATAGTCCGGTAGCTGAATTTTGGACCGCGGAAGCGCAGAAGCGGTGGTGTCTGGCCTCGTGTGCTGTGACGGAGTGAGGCCCTGAGATCCCCGGCCTCGAGTGACGGACGGGGCCGGGCACCCGGCGTTGCGGTGCGGAGAGCGGACACCAGCGGAGGGACGTGCGCTGACGTGGCCCCGCCGCGACCAGCGTTGAGCTCGCCTTCTCCCAGTGGGTGCCACAGGGAGCCCAGGACGCATTGAGCACCGCCACACGACCACATCGGGACCCTCAGGACCCGCAGGGGAGTACCGGCGGCGGCGGCCTGCGAGGGTCGACGGGGGTCGCGGCCGCGCTGCCCCTCCCCCCCTCCCCGATCAACAGGCTCCCTGGCGGTTGGAGCTACATTACTGCGGTGGTCTTCTGAGGCATTGGTGATTCAAGGAGGACGCTCGGAGGAGCTGCCGCGCCACCCTTTCCCCGTCCGTGGCTGGTGGGCTGAGTTACTGAGGTAGGCCGCCTTGGTGGGCCCGGGCCTGTGATCGCCCGAAGTGCCGGGCAGACGGCGAGAGACTCTCCCTGACGCCGCGGAGCTGCGGCGGACCCGCCGAGGAGACCCCCCGGGCCTGTTTCTCGGGGTCGCCCTGCCAGCCGGGGGTTCCCGAGGTATCGTCGAGGGCTGCTGAAGCCTGGTCCCTGGCTGCGGGCGCTTGCGGCAGGAGGTGAGCCCGGATCCCTGGGGCGTCAAGAGGACGGGGGAGCCTGCATCAAACAATCGCACCCTGGCCAGCTCATTCCCCCGGACCCTCCAGCAGAGACATATTGGGCCGGCACCGCTATAGGGGCCTAGCAGCACAGGTGGCGCAATAGTCCCGCACGGGCGCCTGAGTGCTGTGAGTGGTGGCAGGCAACATCTGCCACGTGAGGAGCACGATAACTCCCGAAGGGCCGCGGGAGCTTTTGCCTTGCACTTGGGCCGGGGCTTGGACAGTGCTGGGGTGACGTTTGGGCCCGTAGCACAGCAGAGATAGAGGACGGAGGCCCCTCGGCCTGATTCCCGCGCGGTGGGTCTTGGCCACGCCATTGAAGTTAGATCCGGCGTGGTCGCTGCTGAGACCGCAGGAGGTTCGTTCCCTGCGCAAGGACTGGTGACCTTTGCTTCTGTGGGGCTTGGAGTGTCAGCCGGAAGCCACCGGGGTAGCAACTGCTGCGCTACCCGGCCAGACACTTAGAACGGTCTACACTACGATAACACCGGACCTGAGCCGGTCTGAATCACTGCAGGAGGGACGGTGGGAGACCAACAACGCCACAATGACCACGTCACAGCGCAAAGGAAAGCCTGGTAAGGATGCACCTCAGAGGGGGACCCAGCAGCCGGCGTCTCCTGGGCCCAGCGTATCACCTAAACCGAAGGACGATGAAGCTCCTGCACTTAAGGCCTTTATGATGGAACTCTTCGCCGCCATTAAAGAGGACATCTTTGAGCTCCGCTCTCAGCTGGCTTCGGACCTTCGCGAGGTGAGGAGAGATGTGGATAGCATCGGGGAGCGGGTGGCCACTCTGGAGGATCATGACCTGAGCGTGGCGAACGATGTGCACCAACTATAACAGGATGTGATCCGCCTCACGGAACAGAACAGAACCTGGACCTCCAGGCACATGCGGAGGACTTGGAGAACCGTTCCCGCCGGAACAACATCCGCATCCGAGCTGTGCCATGGGAAGGGGAAGCTGGTGATCTAAGGGAGTATGTGGGAGCGCTCTTCTTGCAGATCCTAAATGACGAGGACGTGGGCGCCATCAGGATGGACAGGGTCCACAGGGTTAGCCTGCCTAGACGCCGGGGGGCGGGGGGGGCTCCCCCCGATATTTTGGTCTGCGTCCACAACTTCCAACTGAAGGAGCGCATCCTCCGGAAGGCTCGGGAGATCCCATCTTTGCAATTCCGAGACCACCGCCCCCAGCTTTTCCAGGACTTGACGGCTTCGACACTCCAGAAGAGACGCAAATTTCGCCCTGTAACCACCTACTTATGAGAGCAAAATATATCTTACTCCTGGGGCCACCCCTTTCGCCTCATCTTCAGGTGGCAGAACAGATTGGTACAGGTCCGGTCTCTTCAGGCGGCTAGAGACATCCTGGGCCTTGATGATGCGGCCCCCGCTCCGGATGACGGGGGCTCCCCGTCGAGACGGAGGCGGCGATCACCGTCCTGGCAGAGAGTGGGGAGAGAGACGAATCTGAGGAGGCCTGACCGCACGACCAGCTTGCAGGAGCGGGGAGCAGCGGTGGCGTCTGTCGCATCTGTGACGGTGCCATCATCACAGGAGAGCTCTGGGGCAGCTTGAGCCTTGCAGCGGAGCTCGCCTGGCGCTGGAGGGGCCCTTCTTCATCAGGTACTGTGGGTAAATTTGTACTCTTGGGAAGACACCCCGGTACGGGTACGGCCCTCGGAGGGCACACCTACTGGTGCCCTTTCCCCCGCACCATGGGGGCGACTACAAATGTTCACATATGGGGACTGTTACTAATTTCCATTGCTTCAGTTTTTTGGGTGGGGTGGGATCCGGGATGGTATGTTGAGGGAGTGGGGAGGGAGGGATATGGGGAAGGTGGTGTGGCTGCACTAGGGGGTGGGGGTGACCGGACTGCGTGGTTTGATGTGACTGTTGCTTTTGAATTTGGGGTATATATACGTTCTGATAGCTTGGGCCTCGGCCGTGGTGTTAGCTATGCTCTTGGTTCTGATGGTGCCGATCTGGTGATGCTGTCGACCAGGCCCCCTGGGGAGTGGATCAGAAGGTTGCTCGGGAGGGGGAAGTGGCATACCGGCGGGAGGGGATGTGAGATTGGGGAGCGGGAGGGGGTTCAGTCATGGGAGATGGGAGGAACACTGGGGCTCGCTGACAAGGTGAGAGAAGCAAGAGTGAAACCAATGTGTTGCAATGCCACTTAGTATTGGTACTTGGAATGTGAAAGGTCTGAACTCCCCGCAAAAGCATCAGAAAATTTGGAAATACCTGAATGATCATCAACTGGATGTGGTGGGCCTTCGGGAGACCCATTTAACGCGCAGGGATGGGCTTCACCTCCGGCACAGACATTTCCCCCTCATTTACAGGTCCTCTGCCTCCCCTAAACACAGGGGGGTTGCCCTTTTGTTGTGGTGTATGTACCCAATACGGGACAAAATAGCTTCCTCCAAGATCTGCTACGTAGAGTTGAGAATTTTGTTGAGGGGCACTTGTTCCTTCTGGGAGACTTTAATTTGATTTGGAACAAGGACCTAGATAGCTCCCGTGCTCAGAGATCTGATGCCGGTCCGTTCTCTACTGAGACGCAGCGAAGGGTGGGGGAATTGGGCTTGATTGACGGCTGGCGTTCTTTGCACCCCCAGTCCCGGGATTACACCTTCTTCTCTACTGTCCACCACTCCTATTCCCGCCTAGACCACATCTTTTTGAGCCAAGCCCTCAGGGGCCATGTCCGCGACTCCAGCATTTTTCCGCTCTCTGTGTCTGATCACAGCTTGCTAGTCCTCGGGTTACACTGGTCGGCGAAAGGTGACGGTCTGCGCAAATGGTACTTTCCAGCCGCGCTAGTCCGAGACGACACCTCATGTAGGGAACTACGGAAGACCATTCGGGACTTCCTGACCCTCAATCCCGTTTCGGATACGTCCGTCTTCAATACCTGGGACGCATGCAAGGCGTCACTGCGGGGCACCTGCCTCGCTCTTAACGCTAACCTTAACAAACTGAGGAGGAGGGAGCGGGAGGGGTTGGAGGCGGAGGTCGCCACTTTGGAACAAGCGCACAAATTGAACCCGTCTAGATTGACCCTTCGCCCGCTGACAGCGGTCAGGGGGAAACTGAAGGCCCACTACAATAACCGAGCAGAGTTCACCCTTTTGCGGTTACGGCATCTTTCGTACTCGCAGGGGAACAAAGTGGGAAGACACTTGGCCCGCCAACTTCGAGACAAGAGAGAGAGGGAATACATCGGGGGTATCCGGGACTCGACGGGAGATTTGCAACACCGGGATGAGGATAAGGCGGCCCTTTTTGGCCGCTTTTATGCTGCCCTTTACGCGGGGGATGACCTTGATCCTGAAGCTCAGAAGAGATACCTGGCAGATCTTCCTTTACCCCAGGTTTCTAAGGAACGGAATGATCTCTTGGCTGCCCCCATCTCCAGAACAGAAGTGCTGGATGCTATCAAAGCCCTGAAGCTCCATAAAGCACCGGGACCAGATGGATATACCGCCCTTTTTTATCAGACGTTCGCAGCAGAGGTGTGTGATTATTTGGTCTCCCTCTTTAATGCAATGGCAGAGACTGGTAGAACTTCCGGTTCTATGGCTGAGGCGGTGATCTCCGTTATTCCTAAATTAGGGAAAGACCCGTCCAACTGCTCCTCATATCACCCAATAGCCCTGCTCAATATTGATGCTAAGTTATACTCTTCTATCATTGCACGTAGGCTCCAGGTCTTAATGCCGGTCCTCATCCACCCGGACCAATCTGGCTTCATCAAGGGACGACAGACCCACGATAATACGAGACGAGTGATCCACCTGATAGAAAAGGCCGATAGGTTTCGCATACCATCAGTGCTGGTGGGCCTTGACGCGAAAAAGGCCTTCGACCGCGTGGACTGGGGATTTTTGTTCCACACCCTGGTCGCCTTTGGCTTTTCGGATAAGTTTATCACAATGATATGAGCAAACTATAGCGATCCCCGCTCTAGAGTGACGACTAATGGTCACCTATCTGCCTTTTTCTCACACTCCCGCGGTACCAGACAGGGCTGTCCTCTTTCCCCCCTACTCTTCGCGCTGAGCATTGAGCCATTAGCGCTGGCGGTGAGGGAGCACAAGGAGATCCGAGATCTCCCCTTCACCGGTGACCAGCACAAAATCTCCCTGTTTGCGGATGACGTTTTGTTATCCATTGGAGATCCGGCTCACTCACTCCCGCACATCCATGCAGTCCTGTCTAGCTTTGAGGGGGTGGCCGGTTTCAAGGTCAACTTTGATAAATCATATATCCTCAATCTCACACTTCCTCCTGCTGAGATGGAACGGGTGCGGCTATTAACACCTCTGTCTTGGGCGACCACCTCTATCCTATACCTGGGAGTTCGGCTGACGCCTTCCATAGAGAAACTGTTCTCCGCGAACTACCCCCCCCGTTGCTGGCATCCGTGCGGGCAGACTTGGATCGTTGGAAACCTAAATATATCTTGTGGCTGGGTAGAATCCACGCTCTAAAGATGGTCCTCCTCCCCAAATTTTTATACCTCTTCCAGGCTCTTTTTAATCCGGTAGACCTGGACTTCTTCCGGCGCCTCAAGACCTTGATGCTGCGCTTCATCTGGCAGGGAGGGCGGGCGCGGTTTTCCTTCACCACTCTACGACGGCCGCGGAAGGAGGGGGGGGGGGTGGGCTTCCCCGATATGCACCTGTACTATAAAGCTGCGCAACTACGGGTTCTGGTGGAATGGTCCCAACAACTCTCGGAAAAACACTGGCTGCACATGGACAGGAGTGTAGCAGGGCGGTCCGTTTGGGATCTGGCCTGGAAACCTAAGGTAGATAGGCCCAAGAACGCTTACATCAGTACACCCACTAGCACTGTCCTGAAAGTCTGGGACACAGTCTCTAGTGATGATCGCTGGACTATGTTTCCGTCCCCCTTCACACCAATACACTTCAACCTGGCCTTCCCGCCGGCGATGCAGGAAGGCCCCTTTCGACTGTGGAGAGAGGGGGGATGTAGGGCCCTTACACACTTGTTCCACGGTTCCACGCCGCTCACTTTTGCCAACTGTATGAGGGACTATGGAGTCCTGGCCTCTGAGCGGTTTCACCACATCCAGCTCCTCCACTGGGCTACTTCGGCTGGGGTTGGCGACGCAGCCACCAGACCCCCATCCACATTTGAGGCCTTCATCCTACGAACCAACACTATGAAAAGGGCTATCTCGTTCCTTTATAATCTGCTACTTACAACTGCTGTGGCACCCCGTCCCCGTTATATGGGGCACTGGGAGGAACTGCTCGGGAGGGACATTGCGGATGCGGAATGGTCAGGCCTCTGGCGAGACATTACGGCGCACAACCATTCTGTAGATTTGCAGGAGGCCCATATTAAAACCCTTATGGATTGGTACTTGTACCCATCCAAGTTACATCGCATATTCCCGGCCTCCTCGGACCGCTGTTGGAGGGGCTGTGGTCTGTTACGAGACTTCCGCCACATCTGGTGGGATTGCCCGGTCATCCGCCCATACTGGGAAGAGATTTTGTCCCATCTCAAGGAAATTCTCGGCTACCCGATAGCTGACTCCATGGACCAAATCCTGCTAGGTCTCCGGGACTCAGCTCTCGAACATCAAACAAGAGCTGACAAACAGATCTTATGGCTCTGTCTTGGGGCGGCCAAGCTCACCCTGGCAGCAGCCTGGAAGAAACCGGACGCCCCGGCAATATCCCTATGGCACGCCAGACTGTGGAGATTACTGAGCGTGGAACGAGTGGCAGACATCTTTCTAGGCAACTTCAAGAATTTCATGTTTCAGTGGGGTCCCCTGGTCCGCTTTCTCTCACGGGGCTTACCATCTGCAGTCTGCCCATCCTAAGTACGCGCGCTCCACCTCTTTCAGGTATAACCGTGGTCGTATGAATGAATGCATGCGATTGTCACCACCACCTGGGGGGTGGGTAGGGAGGGGGGTTGGGTGGGGTACTGTGGTTATGTTATTTGTTGCAATGCCCAGAGAGCACTTGGAGGCTTCGGCGTTCTTCTGCACTGAATCATTCGCCTTGGTTACGCTACCCCTTCTTCGCAGGGCTTCTACTCCTCCGGGATTCTGGAGGGGGATTGACTTTGAGTACTCGTCTTACTGCCCTCCGGGACTGATTCTTCGGACAGCGCTGTGGTAACTCTCTATAACGCGATTTGTGCCTCTTCAAAATACCCCCTGTGTGGGAAGCACTGCGGGACTGTCGCTTGTTTTATTCTCTCTGTTTCTCTCCATAAAATACTAAATAAAAATTTTACAAAAAGAAAAAAGGTGAAAGCCGGTGCATACATTGGTTGGCAGGTGACCTAAATTAAATGGAAGAGGCTGGTTATTAGGTCGGGTAGGCGTCAGGCAATAAAACAAAGGATTACATCCTAGTGTGAAATGGGCTCAATCGTGGCTTACCTGACTGGCAGTAAATGTATGATATATAGAAAAAGTATAGCAGAACCCAAACCACTAAATAGAGGCCATTTCACATCCCGATCTACCTATGTTTTCCGTTACCTTTAAAATCATACATATTTAACCTGAGTCAGGCATTTGTAAAATATTCTGGAAACCTTCAATTGTTACTGCCAATCCTTGAAAGGAGATTATTTAGAGTTTAAAAAAACTAATCAATGCCGTATTGGGCAGGGATATTTTGCACACAACAGCATTCTCGGCCCTCAACTATGTCTAAATCCCTGCGTCACCTACTGCCCCCCCCGACCCCCCACGCTACAGAAAATATTATTTCTTTGTCAATGGCAAACTTATTCTAAATAGTCATCAGAGTGGTTTACAAAGACTGAGCCGAATGTTCAGTACTGGAAGACTGAAAGCAGTGGACTTTAAAACATGAATACAATAGGTTAATGAAAACAAACAGCATGGTAAAATTTAAGGGTAGGTGCATGATCTAAGCTAAGAGTGGCACTTCCTCTGTAAGGAGATCTTGCTCAAATTCAAGTCCAACAAAAAAGTCACTGATAAGACAAAAGGTTATAGTCCAAATGCATATGATTTATAGTGGGGTATTGTGAGAACTGGGGGTCTCTAGTTGGCAGGGGTAGGTACCACTTCTAGTCAGGATAAGGAGGAAACCCTCTGAGATAACCCCTGCTCACCCTCTAGATAGCTTGGCACGAGCAGTCTAGGCTAACCAGAGGCAATGCGTAAAGTATTTGTACCAACACTCACAGTAACACAGTGAAAACACCACAAACTAGCTCCACAACAGTTTAGAAAAATAAAAGTACTTAATCTAAACTACACAAGACCAAACCGACAAAAATCCAACATACACAGTTCAAGAATATGGTTTCAAAAGAGTTCTTAAGGTTGCGTTAAAATTCTTTAGGTTGCGATAGAATAATCCACAGATGCGTGAAAAGTTCACAGTTGCGTCACGTTTACTAACAGTACCTTTTAGTTGCAACAAAGTTTCAAAAGCAGAAGCTGGTGCGGTGGAAAACAAGCGATGCGTTGCTCCTGAGACCCTGGGGAGGCGATGCGACAACCCCGCTGCAGCAGCGGGCATGTTGCGATGAATCCGGTCTGTATGGGGAGGAAGGCCACTTGTATGGATTCCGGTGCGTAGGTTCCGTAGGAAATTTGTTCTCGCAAAGGCACGATGCGACGATCTCGTAGGGGCTGCGACGATCTCCGGGGCGACGATGCGCGGTCCAGCGGTGATCCTCTCACTCGCAGCTCCTCGATGCGATGGTTCTGCGACGTTGCTTGCAGCGACGTGATGCGGTCCGCAAGCAAGCGGTGCGGCGATCTCACCCAGCGACGACAGGCTCTGCGACGACACTCGCAGCGATGTTTGACTATCCCGCACCGGTCTGGTGCGTCCCGCAAACGAAGGATGCGACGGCTTTGGCAGCGGCGTCAGGCGCGGCGACGATCTCGACCTCCGTAGCGGCGGGAAACTTCTCGCACTGTCAGGGATGCGCTCCGCAAGCGAGCGATGCAACACTTTTCAATTTCAAAAGTCTCTCAAGCTTAGTTTCAAGCTTCCCAGCACCACAGATCCCTGCCCTATCTGGCACTTGCTGGCCTTGATAGTGAGGCCTGCCCTTTGCAGAGCCTTCAACACTTCACAGAGGTGTTGCAAGTGCTCCTCCCACGTGGAGCTGAACACAGCAATGTCATCCAGGTATGCGGCGCTGAATTCCTCCAGCCCGGACAGTACCTGGTTAACCAGTCTCTGGAACGTGGTAGGGGCATTCTTCAACCCAAAGGGCATGACTCGGAACTGGAAGTGCCCCTCTGGCATTGAAAATGCTGACCTGTCTTTGGCCCCATCAGTTAAGGCAATCTGCCAGTACCCAGAAGTCAAATCGAATGTACTGAGGTACTGGGCAGCTCCCAACTGATCCATGAGCTCATCAGCTCTGGGGATGGGGTGTGCGTCAGTCTTCGTGACCGCATTGAGCCCACGGTAGTCCACGCAAAACCGGAGTTCTGGAGGGCTACCGGGCGTAGCAGCTTTCTTGGGCACCAAGACCACTGGGCTAGCCCAGGGGCTGCTGGAGGGCTCAATCACCCCTAGCGCCAACATCTTGGAAACCTCTTCCTTGATGCTGGCCCTGACCTTGTCAGCTACCCTGTAAAATTTTTGTTTCACAGGCAGACTGTCTCCAGTGTCCACATCATGGACGCACCAGTTGGTGACTTCTGGGGTCAGGGAGAGCGGGGAGGAAAACTGACACAACACTTGGCGACAATCACTCTGCTGCTCTGGGGTCAGGGTGGGCGAGAGGACCACACCATCCACTGACCCATCATGCTCCTTAACTGCCAGGAGGTCAGGGAGAGGATCACTATCCTCTTCCATTCCTGCATCTGTAGCCATGAGCATAGTAACTTCAGACCTCTCAAAGTGGGGTTTGAGGCGGTTCACATGCAAGACTCTCAGGGGCTGCCTGGGAGTCCTCAGGTTAACCAGGTAGGTTCACTCTTCCTTTCCACCACCTCATATGGCCCAGTCCACTTGTCTTGGAGCGCACAAGGCTCCACTGGCGCCATCACCCACACTTTCTGCCCATGTTGAAATTCGACCAGAGTGGTATTCTGGTCGTACCATCTTTTCATTTCTTCCTGGCTTGCTTCCAGGTTCGCCTGAGCTAGCTTCCTGAAGCGTTGTGTCTGGTTGCGGATGGCCAGCACATAGCTGAACACATCCTGGGGGGTTTTCCCACGGGACTTTTCCCAACCCTCCTTCACCAGTGAGAGAGGTACTCTAACAGGGTGGCCATACAGGAGTTCAAAGGGACTGAACCCTAAGGACTTCTGAGGCACCTCCCTGTAGGCAAACAACAGGCATGGTAACAAGACGTCCCACTTCCGTCTCATGGGCTCCGCTAGGCCCATAATCATACCTTTCAGGGTCCGGTTGAACCTTTCAACCAACCCATTTCCTTGAGGGTGGTAAGGAGTGGTGAACTTATAAGTTACCCCACACTCCTCCCACAGAGACTTCATGTGCTTAGAGATGAAGTTGGTACCTCGGTCAGAGACCACCTCTCTGGGGAACCCCACACGGGAAAAGATCCCCATCAATGCACGGCCCACCACGGATGCTGTGATTGTCCTGAGAGGGACTGCTTCCGGGTACCGGGTGGCATGGTCCACCAAGACCAGGATGAACCTGTTGCCTAAGGCTGTCTTGGGGTCTAGGGGCCCTACAATGTCTATGCCAACCCGCTCGAAAGAGGTGCTCACCACTGAGAAGGGCTGAAGGGGTGCCTTCAACTTCATTCCAGTCTTGCCACTGGCTTGACAGGTTTGGCAAGATCTGCAAAAGGAACCAACGTGCTTTCTCATCTGAGGCCAGTGGAAGTGGGTGACAAGCCGGTTCAGGGTCTTGTCTTGCCCCAGATGTCCTGCAAGAGGCACGTCATGAGCCAGACCCATTAGGAAGTTTCTGAAGCGCTCGGGTACCACCAGCACACGGGCTGCACCGGGCTCAGCAAACTTAGGCTCGCTATATAATAAGTCATCTTCCCAGTAGACAAAGTGATCTCTGGCTGCTCCACCTGCTGCCTGATCTACAGCCTGTTGCCGCAGACCAATGAGGGAAGGGCATTCTTTCTGCGCCTGGCAGAATTCCTCCCTGGAGGGACCACCTTCCTGCTGCCAATGGGTCACCTTAGGTAGGTCTCCCAGTTCGGCCACCTGTTCCCCTGTAGGTTCCAGGGCATCCCCCTCAGGTTCTGCTTCCTCCTTCCTCCTCATTTTAGGGCTACTCCTGTGGGTGGCACAATCAGTGCTGCAGGCCCACTAGTAGGATTTGTCATCACCAGCCCTGGCACACCCAGTGCACTTTACTAGGGACTTCATGGTGATACAAATATGCCAAACATGTATATCCAATCAGAATAATAATTTACATAGGGAGCACTTACACTCTAGCACTGATCAGCAGTGGCAGAGTGTCCAAAGCATCTAAACCAGCAACAACGAAATCCAGCACAGCATCAAAAATACAGGAGGTAGAGGCAAAACAGATAGGGGGAAACCACGTCAAAGATGCCAGGTCTAACAGGTATAAACTCTCACACAGTTGGTGGAGGGATACATAGCTCTAAGATAACTCAGGGCATCAATTTGTACTCTTTGTGGAGGTGAGATCAGTAGTTGTATCTCCCGAAACACATATTGACCTTAACAAGCCAGAAATTTAGGAAATTCATCGAATTGCTAAAGTGATGTACCTAATTTTATTTAAACTGCAACTGTGGGTGGTGTGGCAAAAATGACAGCAGCGTAGCAGCTCTTCTGTGGTGCTCCACCGCATGTGACCTTAAAAGAATAAAAACTGCCGGACGGGAGCTAAAACGGAGCCGGCATGCTTGGGATACTGTGGTGCGCACCGAGAGCATTATTAGTTGGCCCTGACTTCGCCGCAGTACCTGAGAGGGCTACGGGGGGCGGACCTGTGATCCTGCTTACTGGAGCCTAAAATAGTGGCTGCGGCATGACTGCCTCCGGAGCTGCTCCAGCAATCAACATATCCCACCACTGCAGGTGCCGGTTGGTGCGCTACAGAAACGACGTTGGGGGACTGGTGAGATAGAAAGCTCGCTCCATCCTGGTGAGCGCAGGTACATGCACTCTGCCACCCGCCCAACATGGGGAAACGGCCCTCATCTGACCTGACCCGCTGATTGCAGCACTATCTCTGCTCCCCCCACGCAAGTACTGATGTGCTGCAGGACTGCAGCGGGAGGATTTTCTACCATCTCCCGGCTATTACAAAGGGCGGTCGAACGAGGCACTGCGACACAGCTCCTGAGCTGCTTGGCCCCCAGGACTGAGGACTGAGCTTGCAGGCCGCTATATCTTGCCGCGTTGGGGCCCAGTATGACAATGGCTATCCTTCCACCTGCAGTGAGTCCATGATACGGGGCCCTGTGACTTGTGCTGCTCACTGAGAAGCAGAGACTGGGAATCTTCAGACGCAAAGCCACCTATCTTATTTCAAGGTTGGACGCTGATACAGCACAGCACTCCCACAAACACACTGAAGACCTCCCACAGACCCTCAGGCTCCGGCTACGTGCTCTACCCACATGGCTGGGCTTTCTGGCATTCACCATTTGGACCAAGCCCCTATTTTCACTTACTGGCAAGCCGGTGAACACCCCACCTGATAATGGCTGTGAACCACTCAAAGAAGGACACCACCATCAAAGACCTATTGAATAAACCACCTGGCAAGAAAACAGAACATCGCCCTGCCACACCACCCGCTCCCTCCCCACAGGATATAACCTCGACAGAGACCCTCTACCATCTGAGGAACCAGTGACCAGCATATTCTTGCAGCAACTCTTCGGGCCCTAAGAGAGGATATTGCGGCTCTCAGGTGCAATGTTGCGGCTGATATCAAAGGGCTCAAGAAGGACTTTGGAGAGATGGAGAAACGGGTTGACACATTGGAGCGGCCTGGTAATCAGCGGAATGAGGAACTCCATGAACACAACTGCAAATTGTCAGAATTGAAGGACAGGAATGAGGACCTATACTCACGCCTTAAGGATCTTGAAAATAGGTCATGCCGTTCCAAAATCCGTATTATTTGATATTTGAAGGGGTATTTCTAGAGCGCAACGTTCGCTCCGGAGGGAGCATCATGGTGCTGAGATTCCTAAGGCCCAGTGTAAGAGGTTGTCGGAGGCTAGATGGCAGCTTTAGCCCAGTCGTCGGGTAGGGAAAAGATCCATGTTTTTAGGAGATGTCTGAAGGGTTTTTCCAAGGTTTGATGTCTCAGATGATTGGGCAGGTTATTCCAGGCTTTGATGGCCAGGGAGCTTAACGTCTTTCCACCTTTCGTCTTCAGGTTGTACCTTGCAGGGGACATGAGGTTGTCATGTGCAGAACGAAGGAGACGAGTCGGGACGTAGTGGCGGAAACGTCTGATTAGATATTTAGGGCCAGAGGTGTTAAACGACCGGAAGGCGATAACAAGCATTTTAAAAAGTATTCTTTTATGCAGAGGGAGCCAATGCAGGGATCTGAGAGCTGCAGAGGCAGAAGATTTACGGGGTAATTTTAAAACCAGTCGGGCAGCAGTATGAAGAACGCTCTGAAGTTTGGCCAGAGTGGACTTTTTTGTTCCTGCCAGGAGGCCGTTACAGTAATCCAGGCGCGAGAGTATGAGGGCCACTGTGACAGTTTTCCTGGCGGCCAGTGGTAAAAAGTCGAAAAACTTTTTTAGGGATTTAATAATCCCAAAACATTTGCCGGCGACATTCCTGGCGTGCTGATCAAAAGAGAGATCCGAGTCGAAAAGCACGCCGAGGTTTCTGGCTGTTGTTACGGTCTGGGGGGGGGGCAACAGAGTTATCCGGCCACCACAGAGCTGGACAGAAGGAGGTGTTCTTTCCGATGGGAAGGCTCTCTGTTTTGTCAGAGTTACATCTAAGATGATTAGAGTCCATCCAGTGGAAGACCGCTGTTAAACAGTTTTTAAGATTTTTAAGATTTTTTAAGATTGGTTTAAGATTAGGAGGCGCCACTGCAAGCAGACTTGAGGAAACTAGAGGAGTATGTGACCCGGCTCTTCAAGCAAGTAGCTCCAGAGCTGGGGGACAAGGATATTCCCCTGGAGTGCACTCACAGGGAAAAAAGTCCGGCAAAAACCCCAGGCCTGCCTCATGACATTCTTACATGGTTTAATTTCTATGAGCAGAAGGAGCTTATCATGTCTGCTGATAGAGATCTGCCTGTCTTCACTTACGAAGGCGCAAAAGTTAGAATCTTCGAGGATCACTCTCCGCTTGCCTTCCAACAATGTAGGACACCGCGACCAGCCACTGCCTACCTGCGCGAAAAAGGTATTTGCTATTGGTGGGGGCACCCCTTCCGCCTTCTCTTCGTCTGGAATCAGGAAATACACGCAATTCGAACTATCGAGGAGGCGCAATCTGTCATGGGCCTTGATCTTGTCTTGGAGGATAAGAATCATCACCAGAAGGCCCGGTAACCTTCTCGCTACACCACCAGATCGAAATGCCACTCATGACCATGAAGGCCTCCACTGCAAAACCATCAGCATCTAAAAGTCAAAGAAATGGCAGCGCTTCTGTGACAACTACCGCAACAGGGAAGTGCGACAGACACTGAAAATGAAGGACACTCTTTTCCGGTGTGCATTTCCAGTTAGAGACTAGTCTCATGCATCCTGATCGGCCTGACTTACACTGGAGAGTCGAATGAGGGAACTCGAGGAGGAACACAAACGCTCGGGTACCTACCAGATTAGGCGACAACTTACATTAGCCCGCAAGGAACTTCAAGCTTTGGATATGGACACAGCTTAGTATGTCCTACTGCGCATTAAACAAAAGTTTAACTCCAGGGTTAACAAGGCAGGGTGCTGTTCTGCCATAAGTTGCGTGCCGAAGCCCTCAAGCAAAGAATTATTGAAGTTCACACATGGCAGGGTCACACAGTGTGCAAAGACTCTAAAATTGCGCAAGAGTTTGAGCACTTCTACGCCTCCCTATACAAAGCAGAGACCCTTGATGTAAAGGGCGCTGTCAAGTACACTGCCCCACTCACGGCAACACAAATCCCTGACAGAGACCCTGCAGAAATGGATTCCGATATCCAAACAACAGAGGTACTGGTGGCAATAGCCAGGTTACAACCGGTAAAGGCACCCGGTCAAGATTGTTACCCTGCTGACTTTTATAAGTCGTGTGCACCCCTCCTGACCCGCTTGTATAACTCCTTTAGCTATTCAGTGATGCTCAAGGACAACATGAGGGAGGCCACTATCACAGTCAGACCCAAACCGAGGAAGGACCCTGTGCATTGTGCCTCATATCGCTCCATATACTTGCTGAACATGGATGCCAAAATATTCACTAGCATTTTAGTGGTGTGCCTTGCCCCCTACATGAAGTGCTTGGTCGACTCCAAACAAGCGAGATTGATTCCTGAAAGGTGCTGCAGCGATAACACCAAACATCCCAGCCATCTAATAGATAGATCTCACCATTCACGTATATCGGCAATACAGTAGTATTGACGCTGTAGGTTGACGCTGAGAAAGTGTTTGAATGTGTACACTGGCCTTACTTTCGGAAGGTGCTGGCCAGGTTTGACCTTGGTCCCCACTTTCAGAAGTGAGTCTGGTGCAACTACGCTGCTCCGAAGGAACAGGTTAGGGAAAATGGGGTGCAGTCGAGCCCCTTTGCTATCATGCGAGGCACTAGACATGGCTGGAATGCTTTTTGCCCTGTATATGCAGCCCTTGGCAGAGAGAATACGGGGCAACCCTCAGATTGCACAAGTCAGATAAATGGTTGAATGGCCCCGGCCTTTGTCTTAGACGCATAGGTGCTTTATTGATCAGGCCATAGTAGAGATACACATTTGGAAGATACCCTGGCTCCCCAAACCGCTCCGATCGGAGGGCGTTTATGTCTCCCTGTGTTTCGTGCACCGGTGGGTACTCGGGACAAAATAACCTCAAAGAACCTGTCCTCATGAATCTCATCCCAAACCCCAATAATTGGCAATCTTGATTTCCCTCCCGTCTTACAGGGCTTTTCCTATTTGCAACAGCAAATTGCAGGTTGTAAGAGGGTGGGTGACCTTTTTGACCTTGACTGCCTGTTGGATTTAGCCCAAGTCCAATCGAACTATAATATCCCCACGAGCAGACAGTGGCAATATTTATCCATTAGGCATTGGGTTACACAGCCTCATAATAAACCATATGCCTGCTGCCCACTAACATTTGGGCACAGTTTGAAAGAGAAAAAATGTGAATTGCAACAGATGCCGATGGCTCAGTTCTCTTTGAATAAATCACTTACAATGAACCTGTTTAATCCACATTTTTGAATAAGGTTAAACTGAGCAACATGCCTAAGCATAGGGGTATTATTGGTTAAAATTATTGAACCGGATTTATTCACAAAGAAGCAAGGAAACTAAATCTTACACCAAGAAAGAGGTTTGGCACTGCAGCCCTGTCATTCTTGAAAGCATCTGTCTACTTAGTAACAGTATTCTAAATCCTTCACAGCCGTCATCTAGCCCATTGCTGTTCTTCAAGCTGTACAGCAGACAATATGGTAAACCTTACATTTATTTTCCAATATTACCAGGTACACTCGAGGGGGCATCCCTATAATTTTCCTTTGCTCTGCTCTTAAAAATCTATGAACAGCCAGCCCAACTATTCAGAGCATCTACAAAAAGTATCTTAAATATAGGAATCCACCTCATTATGTTTCTTCACAACCTATTTTATATGAAATATTTACAATGCATCTATTTACAGCACTAACACATACGATTAGTGTCCCTCTGCACACTACTTTATGGCCCAGACGGCTACTTCCTGTTCATTATGTTCACCCTTATGTTATGCATAATTACTCAATATATACATCATTGAAATTTGTACAATAACTGTTTTCACAAATTCAGTGAATTTAATATTCTGTCTAATAAAATACAATCATGACCATTAATATTAATTGATTTAAATGTTCAGTTTTCTTGTTAATCTCTTGAAACTCACCCCCAATGCATTTTGGGAATCGAGCCCTTCATCAAAGACCTTACAGTAACCATGAATTGTAATTATAAAAATGATATTCTTTCAGGTTGAGGAACGTTCCTTACTGGGAATTCCTCCTAGTTTGCACGGCCAAGTACCATTCTTGGTGGTCTGTTCCAGGTTCTAGTCTGCCGAAAACACACCTTTAGTCCTTCATTAAAGATATGAAGACTCTCTTCAGTCTGGGTAACCGTCCAGAAACCCCTCTGTAATAGCCACTGGTCTATTGATATGTCATCTGAAATATCCTTGTTGAGAATGTGGAAAACCACCTTCCATCTTGGAGTGGGCAACTTACCGATGGCATGAATGTGTGTGGAAATTATCTGTTCTCTAAAAAAATATGTACATGTTTAAAATCTGAACCACATACATAATATAATGCCTTTATAGTTTTAAAAAAGGCCTGGGGGGTAGTATGATAAATTGATGCATGATATCATCCAAAAACATCCCACAATCCTACAATAGGGAAGAAGGCCACTATCTATAAATTCCCTCTAAAAGGAACTCTAAAAGGACCCCCTTACAACACAATGAATTCAGATGGAAAAGAGGTGGTTTAAACAGAGAATCACATATATGTGATGTTAAGCTAGTCCAGCATTGTAAGACTATACAAGATCATCTGAAACATGATACAATAATTAATAAATCTGCAGAAAAAAAGATGGTTAAAATTAAGGAAGGTCAAGCGATATAAAGTAGGTTCCTTGATAACGAAGGTTAATTATTAAGAATGGTAAGGAACCTATTTTTTTGCTGATATATGGGACATAAAACTCTGCACCAAGGAACACTGACTACATGGGTTGGTGGTGGGAATAGATGTTTTGTATGGTTCTGCACAAACGAACCAACCTTGTCCGCACAAAAAAGCTGTTTAACCTTGGATACTAAAACTTCAGGATCATGAACTGAAGTGTATGAAAACATTAGGTTTGAAGGCAAAAAATGCAAGCGATATTTAACATATGTATCTCTTAGATTACTCTTACGATTTCAAATATTTTGATAGCATTGTGTCTAGCAACACATAAGTTTAAGAAGAAATATAAACAATAATTATTTTTGAAGCAGTCTTTAGCAAGATATCCTGGTGCATGCAATTCAAAAGGCATGTAATAATGGCACTCAATGTGTATGCTCAGTCACTTTTTATGATGTCACTATTTTAGGTGTTTTAGGTCTGGCTAGACCGCGCAGCTGTCTACTGTGATCTAAAGAAAAAGAGCTTTAAGAAGCCCTACTGCGAGACATGAGAACACCAATTGCTGAGCACAGACTTAGCGGGGCTACTGAACGTTGCTTGCTCCCCCTGGGGAAAACTGGATAAAGTATGAACACTGAATATTTGGTATGTAATGTAAGAGAGGGTATTGTTGTTCTGAATACTGGCATGTAATGTAAGAGAAGGTATTGTTGTTACTGAATGAAAATGAAGAAAAAAATAAGAAACAAAAAGAAGCACTCTGGAAAGAGGGGATTTGGTTTCGCCTACATGCTGATGTTCCTCCCTACTGTATTTGATTGGGCAGAAGGTGTATACTTCTGCTGAAAAAGAGTGCTTGTCTTGCACATACGCTCAACATGGTAGGATTAGGTTGGTAAAGGTGACAAGCCGATGATCAAGCCTGTATGCCAGATTGGTTTATTGGGAAAAGTTGTGTCAGATGCCATAGGTCTGATTTGTTTAATATTTGTTATAATAAAGGCAGCAGGCCTGAATTATTTATTGTGAAAAACATATGCTAAACTCCTTGTGCCAAACAACATAGGCAAGGGTTTTACATTGTGAACCCTGGATCAAATGCAATATATCAAATGAAATAGGTAGAGGTTTTATATAGGCCGGCATGAAATGTTGTTAACACCAGCATAATCCCATAATTCCCGGCATTTTGCTGTGTGCTTGTTAAGTGAAATGCCTGAGATTACAACATTACTCACATCATGTAATTGAGATGTTGTTTGGGTAAAAATAATATCAATGGAGCAAATGAACAGGGCCAATGAACAGAACATAAAATAGCGCAAAACTGCGTTCCAGCAGCTAACGTAATTTCATGAAAATGTTTGGCCATTTTTGCAATTTCCAGTAAGGTAGTTAAAACATATTTTGCCCACACCTAGTGTTATATTGTTAACTCTGACAACTGTATTAGGAAGGTGTATTATATTGTGAACTCTCTCGCAAATGTAATAGGAAGAGGTTTTACATTGTCAGTCCTTTGATAAATACAATAGGAAGGGATTGAGCATATAAATTCACATTTAATTCCAGCCACAGTAAATGCTTTGTGTTTTAAGAAGGAGAGTTAATGATCATGTATACTTTGGGTCCGCCAAAATTGTCTGATGGGTCTACCTAGGCAAGGCATGGTAACAAAGGCAGTAGGTCTCTTATTTTAAATTTTAAGGCGGCTTGACAAAGCCTGTAAACTTAACCTTCTAGAATGTAAAAAGCCTGCACTTCTCAATAGGCCCTTGTAGGTCCATTGCTGATTTTTAAAATTAGAGTCTGCTTGGCACAAATTGTCACATGGTACCACAGCGATAATGGAAGCAGACTACATTTAAATGGTTAGTTGTCTTATTTCTTTAGGGCACATGTTGTGCACCCTGGTTAATCTGCAAAACCACTAAAGATGGCTTCCTAATTTTAATTCCACCACAAATCTAGTAATTATTTTTCATTTTCATTATGATATTTAGTTGTGGCTGCATTAAAGAACTTTTCCATTTTAAAGAAAAAGCACGAGCTGGACATGGAATCTTCAGGATTCAGACGTGAAATGAGCCACCTAGGTATTATCAGAGACAAGTATTAAAAGGGACACCTGTCTCTAGTTTGAGGGTCTGAGGTACAGAAGCCTCTTGACACCAGAGGTGAAAGATTTCTTTTTGAGAAAATTGGGGCTAGTACATTTTTACCGACTGTGATCACCTGAATTAGAATTCTCAAGTAAAATAGTTTTCTTTTACATTTTGAATTCTCTAACAAATAAAACAGAAAGGAGTTTACAATGCAAATTGATGGCCACAAACTAAAGGAAGGGTCTTTATATTGTGAGCACTCTGACAAATGCAATAGAAAGGAGTTTTATATTGTAAACTCTCCGACAAAAAAAACCCAATCAAATAGAAAGGGGTTTTAAGCTGAGGCGGTCCCGTGCACCCAGGGCCACTGCCTACTGGACTGGTTCCCCCACTCCGCAAAGACTAACGTAACAGAGAGGTTTCAGGACTTCACATATGCTCTCAGAAAGCGCTAGATAACCTGAAACTGGAAGGTAGCAAGAGGGCAGCGATTGACGGTATGGAGGAGAGAGCTGAGCAAGTGGGTGGAGTGTGAAAGTAAAATCCAGCTACGGGAAACACAGCAACGCATGGCCAAAATAGAGAACCCTGAGCTTGTGGGGCATTGGTGGACTGCCTGACTAACCCAGAGCCAGACACACCGGCGAGCTCTACCGCAGGATCTCCATGACGACCTGGGTGATTGGAATTAGAGCCCCACCTGCAATTTGACCCTTCACGAAACTACAGGGCTGCCTTCAAGCATGGAGGCGGGCGCCCCCCCCCCCCCCCCCCTTCCCGGAACCCAAAGCATAAGAGACAAAGTCATGCATTGCTTTGCTAACACAGTCAAATACTACATAAAAGGTGACACTAACGCATGGGGGGAGGCTGAATGTTTTCTTAATAAGAAAGGGGAATGATGCCCAGGTTATGGATGCTTATTGTGGCTCACAATACACGCTTCTATCTAAAAACCTCAATAAAATCTGTTTTAAAAATAAATAAATAGAAAGGGGTTTTACATGTCAAACTCCATAGGAAGCGACTTTACATTTTGTTAAATATGTGACAAAAACCAGAGGAATAGGTTTTACATTGTGAAGTCTGATAAATTTCGTAGCAAGGGTTAATTTTTAGGTCTGGTCAAAGTAAATGCTATGTGTTTTGAGAGGGGGAGCAATGTATACTTTGGGACTTCCTAAAATCTTTGACGGGTCTCTCTAGGAGTAGGTCATGTGGTCATGTTTATGTCAATGCTTAATTTTTACAGTAGTGACAAAGGAAGTAGACCTCTCATGTTACATTGTGAACGAATGACCTCACAAACCTTGTAGGCCTAAGCTTGCGGATCATGAAAAGCTGTAGGTGATGCAACAGACCCACATAGGGGCGTTTCTAGTTATGATCAGAGCCTGTTGGTGAATAAACTGTTATTTGATACCACAAAGAAAACGAGAATAAACTAAATGTACCGGGCTGCTTTGCTCCTGTGATATTATTTGGGATATGCGATTGGCACCCTGCAATTTTGCAAAGCCCTGTAGGAGGGTTTTCAATTTGCAATTTGATCAAATAAGACTATAGGAGGCCATTGAAACCAATATTGAAATCTGGAACTTCAGATCCCTGCAGTAGATTCAGAAGTATTTCAGTGTAAAAGAAGCGGGCACTGTCTACATCCTATGAAACTTTCAGCCACAGATACTAATCACTTTATGTTGACTTGGGGAAAGTAAAAAGGTAGTTTAACCCTTTTTCCAGCTACCTACCAAACCCGTGGGTTTAGGTTTAATGATCTTGTGCGCCTTTTCCAGCTCTACAAACATTTTACACTAAGTATCGGACATGACATATAAAATATAATCAGTAAGAATACAAATCACTTGGACTTTAGAAATGCTTCTTTCGGTTCATTAGATTGACCCCCTGGCAAACAGTGTGCAATATCGTGAAAATGCATTTTTGAAATTACTCAAAATTTCAAAGGACATTTTCAAAATGGTCTTGAAAAAACAACCTCATCATAACTTTATATTTAAGCACAATATGTCTGTAAGTGTGAATTCAGTGTGTAAATTAAATGGGGATTGTACTCGCTTTTAGAAAGAGGCATGGGTTGGCGTTTTGCTGTTTTATACCCAAGATGTATTCTCAATGTTGAAATAGTCAGTCATAGTAATTAAATAAAGCACCAAGAGACTGGTTGGCTCCTACTGCCCAAGAACACAGTTCATAATTGGGCTGTGCAAAAGGCATATGTGTTTATTTACTTTTTTGTATTTTTCCAATTCACTTAAAAGAGAGTAGGTGGGTTGCAGCCAATAGCCTTGGAAGTCATGTCTTAGTACCTTAAACAGAAAGGTGAAAAATAACCAGTATCCTGGCGTGTCTGGCAAATGACCAGGGCCAGACTGGGAACGAAAACCGGCCCTGGCAATGGAATAACAAAAGCCAGCAGGAGCCGTATTTAGTTCGAGGTGAGCTATACTCAGGGGAAAAAACACCAGCACACCTCTCGCCATGGGAGTGGGGTATCTTGTGAGGCCGCTCCATCTCCGTCTTCACAATAGCGGGACCAGTTACCTTCCTGCTCTGTTCTCGCGCCATCGAAACTACATTACCCAGCGTGCTGAGGGGCACGCATGCGCATTCAATCGTTTACCGCCATTGACTAGGTGTCTGGCTCGGCGATCTGACGGTAAGACCGTTTGTCCTCTGCAGTAGCTGCTGGTGTTTTTTTCCCCTGAGTATAGCTCACCTCAAACTAAATACGGCTCCCGCCGGCTTTTGTTATTCTAGATAGCCGGCGAGCTGATTCACTCTGTGCCGCTGCCACTTTTGGCCGAGCCGCTTCGAACTGAACTCGGGCTCTAACTATGATATCCGCCCGGTAAGTGCACTTCAAAGGTCCGGATAGATATGCATGCACTGACTCGCTGCGAAGTCACTAAGAGTGTACACTAAATGTAAATGTAAATGTAAATGTAGTATACTTGTAAAGCGCACAGCTGCCCCAGCAACGGGGCGTCCCGGCGCTGTATAACTCTGGGGAACCCGTCCTGGCTTTCCCTGTGGGATGGTCCCTCGCTGGGAGTCCCCAAGGTGGAGCCAGGCATCCCCGGAATTGGTGGGGCCGTTGTGGAGATTAGGCAAGCTAATGCCCAGAGTTGCCGAGTGGAACCCCTGATTAGAGTAAGCACCGAAGCGAGAATTATCGAGTCCGCTGACCAAGGTCCACGACCCTGCCGCGTCGGGAATTGAACCCTGGTCCCAGGCTGACTTCTGCTCTCAGGCCTGCCGCCTCTAACCAGTGAGCCACACTACTGCACTACACAAACTAGGCATTTGTGGTTCACTAGGGGCATCCCAGCTGGCCGCGCTTACTTAGAAGACTGGATTCGTGCCTTCTAGGAAAATCCCCCTTTTTAAGGTAACTCATGCGGAGAGTAGACGTTTAGAACCCGTATTGGCGTTTGAGAAGTGTTACTAACACCCCTTCCCCCCCTCCTCTTGTTTTGATTTGTTTTTCTTTTTGATTCTTCTCTTCTTTGTAGGAGCAACTACAATTTCTATATAATCCTCGTTTGCTCTTCTAATGGGTAAGCTGGCATTGGATTTTTGGTGTAGTAGTGCTTGTGAGGTTTATATGGTTGTTTTAGCCACTGCATAAGATACTTAGATTTGGACTTTGCTCTCTTTTTTTGTCTCCTCTACAGAGCGTTCTATGGTCCTGATGAGAATCCTGTGATTAGTAAGGATTCGAAACGCGTAGACCGTTTAGGGTCAACCTGTGTTATCCTGGTGTTTAATTAATCTTTTGACACTTGGTATTGTGCTTATACACCCATTGAGTGTTACACATTCTTTTTGACAACTGAAAATCAAAAACGAAACAATAGCGGTGTATATAGTGTTATTCTTAACTTTTGCTTTAGAACTGTATAGTTGACCCGATATTTTCCCAATTCATTCTTCTTTATCTTTTGTGCATTCTTCTTTATCTTTTGTATGTTTTATAAATGTCTGTATGAGAGTGGTGTGAATGTGATATGCTTAAAAAATGATGATATGGTTGAAAGAATTTCTTAATGTTTTATTTCCTAATTTGCATTGTTTGTCAAGAATACAACCTGTAAAGGCGCACAAATTTGAAATGGTGTCCGTTGGTTTTTTGAATTATTGTAAATAAATAGCTATTTTACAGCCATCCCAGGTAATGAACCGGTGTCTATACTTGTGTGAAAGTAACTGTTCTAAAAAAAATATCAGTTTTGGCATCCCCCTTTGTTGTTGCACTTATCAGGCTCAGCCTTACTGATTAGAGCCAGCCCTATTTTGTTATCATGCGTATTTTGGGATAGCATTACTTCATTATTTTGACATTTTTTACACACAGGAACACTGAGGAAAGATTTCACCCCACCAGTACCCGTTTATAACCAAAATACAGCAATTAACATCAGAAAGATTTCTAGTCAACCTTTGAGAAGGGCCTTCACCTCTGCAGGAATAGGTGCTGCCACATTAGAAGCTCATCTGACCCTGGCCAGGAGAAGCAGGGGTCCCTAAAAAACAGGCGGTTTTGTGCAACGTTAAGCAGTTTACCCATGCAGCTTTCCTCTCACCCCCTCCCTTCCATCCCTCTCTCCTCTCCTAACCCTAGATCTCTCTCTCACTTTGCAGGCCATTTTCTTTCACCCCTTTTTACAACTTCTGAACTCTCCCCATTCAACCTCTCACTTCACCTTTAATCACCTCTTGCCATTCTGTCTTTTCACTGCCCTCATCTCTAACAGTCTCTCGCATTTATCTCATGGCCTCTCTGGTCCCGTCACCTCCCATGCCCCTCAGCACTTCTCATTCACCTCGTCTCTCCATTCAAATTTTTGTTTATTTGTATCTTACAACTCTCCAGTCCCCCCATTCAACTTTCACATCTCCCCTTTGTTTTAACAGAAGCCCTCACCTTTGGCTCACACACACTTCTTGCGTGTCCACACTTCTCTTCGGCAATTCACATTTCTCCTCATCCCTGACCTCTTCAATCAAATTCTCTCACTCCCTTGCCGTCCTCTCTCATCATCTTATCTCTCCTCACCAAGCATACGGGTTGGACTCGTATGCTCCTTTCGGCCTGTGCCACTCTGCTTATTGATCCCTAATTCAAGAAGGCACGAGTTGTCTGTCTCACTGTTTTGATGCAGGCCGCTCATTTATGGAACTTGCACCCTCCTTTGATTTGCTCTACCAAGAATCTATTATCCTTTAGGAAGATATAAAAACCTTTCTCTATGCTCTGTAGGTTACCCAATTGGCTGGTTCTCCTTCTCCTTCTGTGTGTTTCTCATTTGCCTACAGGCAGCAGATGGTATTAGCCCCAGGACATCTTTTGGTAACAGTAGTGCACTACAAATGTAAATAATAATAATAGCCAGAAGCAGGGGAATTCGGAGGGGACTAACACTCACAGCCAGGGCTGGTCCTAACACTGGTCGCACACGGTGCAACAGTCTTTTTTGGTGCCCCACCCCGGTTTCCTCCTTCTCCATGAATTCCTTCACTGACACTCACCAACAATGCACCTCATCTCTCTATAACACCTTTCTGACAAACATTTAATTTTTTTATAGCGCTACTCATAGTTTACTCACACTCAGTTCTGTGATCTGCTTGGTACACGTTCTTTGTAGCAGGCATGTTAACCCTCTGCACACTGTGTGGGTGACAAGAGTGCCCATGTGAGTGCACGGTGAGCGATGCAACAGTGCGAGAGTAGGGTAAGAGGAGTGACTCCAGGGTGAGTGAGGTGGCGTATGGATTAGGGTGCGGATGCAAGTTAAGAATGGGACGAATGAATGTATGATTACTGATGGGCTTATTTGAGTGAGTTGCATATTGAGCAGTGAGGGGGACAGGTGAGTGAAGTGTCACATGAGTGCAGGATGCGTAGTTTTCTCGTGTGACTGCAGGGTGAGGTATAGGGTGAACAGTGCAAGTGCATTGTGAGTGCAGAGTGATCACTGTGGGTGCAGGGTGAGCGGGTGAATGGTGTGAGTGCATGGTGATCAGTGTGAGTGCATGGTGATCAGTGTGAGTGCATTGTGATCACTGTAAGTGCAGGGTGAGCGTGAAAGTGAAGGGCGAGAATGAGGAGCGAGTTGTCTGAATGCAGGGTACATTCCCAGACACTTGAATTAACTCAGCATGTTATTGACGGCAACGTAGGGTTTATGATCTAAGTTAAACTATTGCTGTATTAATCGGGTATCGAGGGTGGAGGAAATAAATAATGTGCTGATCCTGCAACAAACTTACAGTCCTATTAGAGTTACCAGCAGATTATTTTGTTGGCCCAGTCGGTACAAAAATAAGCAGTCCCCTAAAGCTGTATTTTCAGCACTTATCTGTGCATACTTCCAACAGCAAATATAAATAAAAAGCACTTTTAATTGTGTTCTAGGGCTGCCTCAATGATCCATTACTGACAACGAGCAAAAATACAGAAAAGTCACATAACGAATGCAAACAAACTTTTGTATTTAAAAGTCTATTTAGTGTCAAGAGGAGGTCTTTGCAGGCTCTTTAAACAAAACAAGCAGGCATTTTTCTTTTGGCAACCATACTTTATATTCCTTTTCATTAAATGCATTCTCATTCTACAGCAGCAATTGTAAAATACAAATGTAAGGAACAGGCAGAGTGGGGGCCCAGGGGGTACTGGACCCAGGAAAAAAACTAAGCCTCTGTAACCAGTTTACAAAGGCATGTAAATATGCAAATGTTCTTTAAAGACCTGTGAAAACCTTGGGCGGCTGGAGATGACTCCAGACACTGCCCAGCTGAGCCCCAGCAGCTCGGGCTGCACTGCAGCAGCAGCCGGGCTGAGACACACACGAGAGAGGAGAGGGGCTGAAGCCCTTGGGCCTGGGCAGAAGTATGATTGTGAAGGCGCGACCCCCTTTGTATCGCTCCACGGCCCCCCTGGGAGTCGCGCCCCACAGTTTGAAGACCCCTGCTGTAGACACTACTTCCCAAGGAGTACTACCACATTCACATAAGGAACTTACTTGTACCTGCCTCACAGTAAACAATTGTGAAACTAAATGTTCAGCACTCCTTTGATTCCCTGCAAAGTCTGCGCTACAAAAAAAACATTTTACACACACTCACACATACAAGACCCAGAATTTTTGCATTCTGTGGCAGACGTGCAATGCAGTAACATGAGTTCCTCTATAAATCCAAAAGCGAGCAGCCTTTAAGAAACTAATGGACATTCTTAGAATTAAATACTCATTTAAGTCAAAGAACACTTTGACAAAGGTGGCATTCTCCCTGTCAAACTGAGCTGGTCTGAAAAAAGACATTTAGTCCTGATCGAACTGACTGCAGTGAAATCTTCACTCAAAAGCCAAGCACCACATATTCTTATAGCTCCAAATGTAAAAGGGGTTTCTGACCGGTTAGAAAGTTAATGCGTGGTCACCCCCTATTTTTTGGAACGGATTCTGTTGGTTTTGTTTAAATCTGCAAAAAGGGGCACAGTTGTCTGTTATCTGCTCGGACACCTAAAACATGGTAAAATTAGCTAAACCCTAAATGTCATATTTAACCTTCCAGTAAGAGCATAGCATATGGTGCAGGAAATACACTAATAGCAGGGAAGTTAAAAGTTGCCTGAAGCTTGCAGCTTGTATTATGATATCCACTAGGCTGACCAGGTAAACCTGGTTTCAGGCCCGCATTTGAAGTGGCTGCTGCAACTTAATGACCTGCATGTCTACCTGACAAAATAAACTATTTTTGACAGGAGTAAAACCCTACATTAAATACTAAATAACTTAACACTATGTAGCCTTTCTGCCCACAAGGCAGGGTACCTAGCAGTTAAAGTAGAACATGCAGAGATTAACGATTGATGTGTTCCCACAGTGACTAATCTCCAAAAGCTATTTTCACTGATTTGGTGATGCATGTCTTTTATAATAAAAGCTAAAATTAAATTAATATGCTATTTTGGCTTAGAAAACATTGCAGAGTTCATTCAACCACTGTTCTTGATAATTGTTAAAAACCCATTTAATGGTGAAATTGCATTTTCTGATAACTATACAGGAAAAGTAACTTTAAGAAAGTTATGCTTTTCATGCCTGAAGTGCCAGTGGGCTAGCTGGCAGTAGCCTTCCTGGGCTGGACTCTCTAAGCAGAGGTGAAACAGCTACCCTAGCAGGAACAATTACTTCTGATTTTTGGTAGGATGGGGTGGCGGTAACGTGAGCCAAACCTTGGCTAAAATGCATTGCAGCAGGTGATTTCAATAGAAATATTTGATCAGGAAGCACAGACAGGCATTTGATATTCCTAATCCAAGGCCTTGCTGCATGAATGACAAAACAAACAACAACAAATTTGATTGTTTGGTATGCAGAGGGTTAGTATGGTGAGGAAATGAACTTCTATCAGCATCCTACTTTGTCAGACTATATTGAGGGTTATTGAGTGGCATAGGATAATATCGACTACTGTGACCGGAAAATCAAACACATTTAACTGGACCTGCTCAATCGACACTCATGGAGGTGTAGATTGCAGAGACTCGAGTGCAGAAACCTCCCGTACTGCCGAGACAGGAGGTGCTCCCGAAGTGGCAGCCAGATTTGAAGGAAAAGACTCATGCTCAGGAGTTCTTGTTACCATAAATGTCTGGCCTGAGGCTATCAGGATAATTGGGGCACAGTCTGTTCTGACTTTCCTTAAAACTCAGGAGCAGTAGTGGCAGGAACGCATACATGAGGACCGTGTCCCATTGCAGTCAGAATGTGTCTCCTAGTGATTTACCGGAAAGAAACTCCAGTGCACAGTTGAGCGGACACCACGTGTTCTAGTTAGAGGTAAACAGATTTAACCAGGACATACACCACTAGTCAAAAATAACCCCTTGCCACCTCAGGGTGGAGATAGCACCTGTGATCTGCCAGCTGACGTCTACTCCGACATTCACTGACTCTACAAGATGGTTGGCTACCAATAAGATGTTCTACTGAGTCAGACACTTCCATAGGAGTGTGTCCTCCTGGCACAGGACCCCATTAAACCAGCTGATTGCAGAACCATGTAACAGTTGTGTTGGCTGTCAAGACTTGCAACAGCTTCTGCTTGATGGATGGCGGAAAGGATTTCAGGGCTAGACAGATAGCCTGAAGCTCCAAAAGTTTGATGTGGAGCTGACTCGCTGTCAGAGACCAGGGATCTCTGATATCTAACTCCCCTAGGTGACTGCCCCACCCAGGCAGTGACACGACTGTCAAAACTGTGACATCTGGGTGAGGGCAGGGAAAGTGGCCTGCTGCAGGACACGTTGGCATTTGTCTGCCACCACAGTATATCTTAAGCTGTCTGCTGCAAGATCTGTATTGAGTGAAACCTTAAGATCCATTACAGGTCCCGCGTATGCCATCTGCCATTTGGTACTACGATGATGCATAAAGTTAAGAGTCCAAAAGTTGTCAAAGCCATCCTCACTTAAACTCAGGATTGAGTCTGAAACAGTGGGATTGCATTCTGAATGTCCCGAAATCAATCAAGTGGTATAAAGGCCTTGAACACCGCTGTGTCGAGGATAACCCCAATTAAGGGAATCCTATGTGTGGGGCAGATTAGACATTGGCTCATTGATGGCAAACCCCAAAGATGTCAGTAGTTTGTTCATCGTCGTGAGGTGGTGTACGACTAACTGCGGAAAATCCTCCTTGAGCAGTCAGTTGTCGAGGTATAGAAAAGCATGTATCCCTGACCACTGAGTGTGTAGCAACTACTGCCATTACTTTTGCGAACACCCACAGGGCTGAAGTAAGGCCAAAGGAAAGTACAGAAAACTGAAGTGTTCCGACCCTACAAGGAATCTCAGATAATGCCCAGGGGGCTGCAGGGCAGGTATATGAAAATATGCAGTCTTCAAGTTCAGGGACACCATCTCATCTCTTGAGTCTAGAGCAAAAGGAATATGAGACAGGGTGGGTATCTTGGATTTGTCTTTCCGCACTTAGTGGCTGAAGGTTATAGAGTGGATGAAGGTCTATTATAGATCTGTAGGTTCCACTCTTCTTTGGTAGGAGGAAGTAAAACGAGTATCACTTCTCCCTTTTTTCTGGATCATGAACATATTCAATAGCACCTTGGCCAGCAGAAGGTTGCCTTCTTGCAGCATGATTGTGGAATGGTCCTGACAATCAGTCTGAGGCAGGAGAAAAGAGGGCAGGGAGATTAAAGGCAGAGTGTAGCCCCTTTAAATGATTTGTGAGACCCATTTGTCTGACATAATGACTCTACAGCTGAGGAGGAAATATAGCAGACTGCTACCTACCATATGAGGACAGGCTAGTGAGGACAAGTTAAAGTGGCTTGGGAACCGCTACTGCAGAAGAGGAACTGATAGAGAAGAGCTGTCCCTGCTGGTGCAAATATCCATGACAACCTCTGCCCCGTAAGGACTGAACATGCTGTTGCTGCACAGGTTAGATATGCTGGTGTCGCTTGGAGGCTAAGCACCTGGAGCACCCCTCAACTATCTGCAGAGTTGATGAAACTGCTTGGATGGAGAGTAGAGTCCCAAGGATTGTGCCATGGTTTTACTGTCCATAATTTGTTTGAGCCCCGAATCACCCTTCTCCAAACAATCTGGAGCTGTCAAAGAGCATGTCACTAAGCGATGACAGGCCATCCCCTGAAAATCTAGATGGTTGCATTTAGGTACACCCTCTAAGCACTGGTGCTAATAACTCCGCCCACATCGCTGCCCGGTTTCTGTTCAAGATCCAAAAATTTAAATCGCCAAAACGGCCATCAGACATCTTCACTGGCTCCCAGTCAGGCTTCGCATTACTTTTAAGGCACTTTACATGGCCTACAAGACCTTGCATGGACAGGCCCCATCCTATTTTAAACAAATATATAAAATGGTATATCCCTGGCAGAACCCTCTGCTCCAGATCTGCTAGATATATAGTGGTTTCTGCATTTAAACGCGCCTTGTGGGGAGGAAGACAATTTTTCAGCTCAACAGCTTTACAATGGACCCGTCTTCCGTATGAACTCAAAATAGCACCATCACTTCCTGCGTTCAGAAAACAGCTAAAAACTTGGCTTTTTAATCAACCACACTAGAATAATCAAAAACGAAAAAATCCTAACTGCACTTTCTATTCTTCACATAGTGCCAAGACTCCTCCGGGCATTCGCCGCGCTTTATAAGACATTTCATGCATTCATGGTGTCCAAAACAGCACGCAAGACATACTTTGCCGTGTCCTGGCCATCATGTACAGTTTGAGCCAGTAAGGGCCTGGGGTTTTTCGGGATGGCCGGCAAGATTTCGATGACCCTGTCCCATAAAGCATGGGTGTACCTACCAGGGCCGGCTTTAACACTGGTGACGCCCTGTGTGACAATGTTTGTTGCCGCCCACCTATGCCATTGATTTCCTCACTAGCACCCTTTAACAGTGCCCCTCAGGTTTCTATAACCACCTTCTCTCAGATTAATTTAGCTCTATAGCACCACTCATACCAGTGTAAGGTGTCAGAGCACTTTACATCACACAACATTCCACAGAGACAATCATATGTGTGTAAATCAGTGTATAGGAAATGTTACATCAGATAGGACTACAAGGTGTAGTGTAGGAGTGATACATCATCGGTACTGGTACGCAATATAGTTTAAGAGTCCTTATTCTGGAAAAGCACAAATTCAGATTTTCAAACGTAACACCACTGTTAGGGGTTCTCTTTAATAGTAAGAATTGTTTTCTACCCAAATGAACCTTTTGGGAAGATTAGGATAATGAAAGACTGTACAAAAAAACATATAGCTCTAACATATACCTTGCAGTTTGCATGCAGCTCTTTGATGAAAGTTAATAGCTCAATGTTCTATATTAGGATTTTGACTTTTAAAGTACGAATAACAAAAAGAGCTTTTTTACAGAAGCAGTAACCCACTGACCTATTTACAATTGTATGCACTTTGTGATCTGCATGGTACATGTTCTTAGCAGCAGGCATTTTAACCCTCTGCGCTACCTTAGAATGAATCAAAACTTCCACTAGACACACCTCTGGTGTCTTTCCAGGAACATGATTAATCACCAGAGTTATCTTGACGTTTTAATCGATGCATGAAAATTGCTGGAGGCCAGGTACACAGCAGAATGTGATTTTAAAATGTTACTATACTTGGAAAAATTACGCCCCCACCCCAAGTCAGCGCACAGTGTGGTGGCACCAATCGCACCGCCCTAGAGCCGGCCCTGGTACCTACCAAGAAGACACACTGTGTTCAAGAATCTTAAGGCTAAACTGGCTGAAGACAACAATCTCTTTCTGACTGCACATCAACTCTCTATCCAGAGGATTGGTTGGAAAGGTATTAGGAGTGACTTTACTTGTCGATGTCTCTACTACCAGGCTTTCAGGCAGAAGGTGCCTTCTCTAAAAATCAGAATCAAGGAGGGACTAGCCTATGTCACCTGGCAATGGGTTGCTGACTGGAGAGCCCCAAGGATGGTTTTGAGCAAGTGGTGCTCATAAGAGCCTCAAAGAATAAGAATGGCTCAGAAGAAGTTGGACCTAGTTGAAAGATCTCTGTTAACAAGACTGTCTTGTACTCAACAGTGGGCAACTGTAAATCAAGCACTTCTGCTGACCTTTACACATCTACTGTGAAAGAGGCACTTTCTTCCATTAGTGGCCCAGGTGGCGAATCCAGCACACTCTCTGAGATGTAACTAGCCCACTGGTGTTTGTAAATCCAGGTATAGATCCTCATCAGTACAGAAAGAGGAACCAGGCTGTCTGTCTCATCCTCAACATCAGTGTCATGAGAACATTTTATATATCCTGAATCATGTCAAAGTCAGATCCAAATACAGCCGCCAGCCTTGGATAATACACATGTTGAGGCCGAGGATTAGTGTTTGATTGTAAATTGACTGGTGGTGCCTTCGTGATCTCTCAGCACAACACAGTCCTGGTGCAGGCCAACAACTGCTCGATGTCAGATTCCCGCATCGGATTCTAGGCTAGCACCAGTAGAATTAGCATGGAAGGGAGTGGGAGTGGACCATGGGTCTTGAGATGAAGCATAAACCATAACCAGAATCGGCAAGTGTCCCACTGGGCCAGTTGGCGCCATGAGAGGGCCTGCCTGAAGAAGTCCACCTGGAGCTCCTCATGGCCGGAAGATATGCCATTGAACCAAAAGCATCGGAAAGAATTACAGCATGGCATCCCGGAAGGCAGCCCTTACCTGCAAGGTCAACAACAGCCTGGGGAATTTGGGGCATGCCAACACCAACTGTGGGAACAGATTGGAGTTGGAATAGACTTGTGGGGAAGGACCCTTTGTCTGGCACCTTCTCAGCTGATTTCAAGTGGTGGGACAGGGTTAAGTCCCTATTGATCTTTTTGTGCTTATGGCGTGTCTTTGACTTCAACTTAATGGAAGACTTCCAGCAGGAACGGGCATTTGCATGGGATGGACTTCTTACATGGGGTCTCAAACTGCCCAGTGACTAGGAACAGGACCTATTTTTTATCCACAAGCTCTTCTTATATTCAGCTTCAGAGTTTCAACGCCCAATACCAGATTGCCATTTGGTGCCGGAGGGTGCATTTATCACACAACTTCAAGTCGTAACCAAAGCCCAAGCACAAAAGACACACGTTGCGTAGGTCGATGACTGACTTCTGCTTCCTACAGTCAGTGGTGGAAGTGGGAAAAAAAGTAGTGGAACTGAGGGTGGAGAATCAGAGGATGGGAATAACCCGAGAATTTGATCAGTGGGCGGAGTCAGAGGTGTGGCCAGAATGCGCAAAACATCCCAATTTTTAGTATTTGTTTGGCATTTCACTGACCAGTTACAGCTTATTATGTTATTTACTTAATCAATGGATACACATAATTATGTAAGGTTTAATATGAGTTATTGACATTAAGGGGCCGATTACAAAGGCGGGCAGACTTGAGTCCGCCCGCCATCGTAGAGGGGATTGGGATCACCCGCCAGTCATACGGCAGTCCCGCACTCCAAATTACGATGCGACCGCCATCATGGCGGTCACATCTTGCACTTTAACATTGCCAAAGATGCATGTTGTGCATTTCACTGCACTATGTCGCAGGCACCACGTGGTGCCTGCCACTTAATGCAGTGAAATGTAGAGGGCTACCATGGGTACCCCCCAGTGCACCATCACCTCCCCCCAACACAAGCGGGGCCCGCAACGGTCCCCCGAAACCAATCCCCGCCAGTCTCTCCATGGTGGTTTTGCCACCATGGAAAGGCCGGGTACAGACGGCATTGTAATTTGGCGGACGGTGCCTGCCACCATTTTATGCATCATGACCGCTCCGCCAGGCAATCGGAATGATTGCCTGTGGCGGATCCGTGGCGGGCCGTCTTTGCGCCCGCCAAGGTTGCGGTCTGGATCCCCCAGCCATCGTAATTTGGCGGGCGGGAATCGTCGTTCGATGGCGGAGGGCTAGCCACCGCACGGCTGGCGGTGGAGGGCCTTCCCCCATCATAATCAGCCCTTAAAATACAATCACAAAGTGGGATATGTTTCCAATCACAGAATGTCCCAAATATGCTTAAAAGTGGAAGCACAAGCTATTTGTTTTTGATCCATGGAGTTTCTGTCATCAGCACTTCTCCTCCCGATTTCCACAAGAGCAGTTCAAACATGGATGGCAAAATATCCTAGTTTGCTAAAGTTTTCTATATAATTATGGCTCTGCCATATTTGCCACATAATACAACATCTGCTACATAATCTGACAATTTTAACTAATACATTGTTTGTAGCGCAGTGTTGATGCAAAGTCAATATCCCTTTGCAAAGATTGACTGATCACCTTTCTCACTGCTGCATTTGTATGTTTCACTGGTACTAATTAGGCAAAATCTTTCCAGAGACTGTTAGCATGTGTAAAAATGTCAAAATAATAAAGTGTCAGTAAATATACTGCATTATGTTGCAGCCTTTTTTTGGTGCATTATTTAGTCAACACGGGGGCATAATTTTGCGCTCCTTTGCTGCATAATTCCAGTGGCCCCAAATCAGGCATCACATCTTAAAAGTGCTTGTGCATGAAGGAGCGAGACTATGAAATTTACAAACTTAGTTTCGTGTGTGCAAATTCTGCATTGTCGATCCCTGGTGAGTTGCAGCTACTACTGCTGAAACAAGGCCAATGGAGGTACGAATGGGTGATGCGGACTGGCCTCAAGGGCAGGGCCTGCTTTAGCGCTAGTGGCGCACTGTGCAACAATGTTTGTTGGTGCCCCCCCAATGACCACCTCCGCCACGGATTCCTTCACTTCCACCCTTTAACAGTGCCCCTCAAGTCTCCATAACCACACTCTCTCTCAGATGCATTTAATTTGATTTACAGTGCCACTCATACCAGTGTAGGGTGTCTGAGCATTTTACATCACACACACTGCATAGAGACAATACATTATACGTGTGTAAATCACTGTATAGGAAATGTTACATAAGACAAAGGACTACAAGGTGAAGAAGTGAGATGAAAACCCTACTAGTGAGCAGTATAGTTTAATAGTGATTGGTCTGGAATAACACAAACTCAGAATTTAAAACATAATACCATGATTGGGGGGGTTCTCTTTAATAATCAGAATTAATTTCTATCCAAATGAACACTTTTTGCAACATTAGGATAATCAAAGACTGGGGGGGAACGATAACGCTCTAATTTTTACCTTGCAGTTTGCATGCAGCTCTTAGATGACAATAGCTCACTGTACTATGTTAGGATTTTAACTTATAAACTACAAGTAACCAAAGATCTCTCTGGCAAAAGCAGTAACCCACTTACCTATTTACATTATGTGCACTTTGAAATCTGCATGGTATTTGTTCTTTGCAGCAGGCACAATAACCATCTGCGCAATCTTTCCATGAATCAAAACTTCCACTAGACAAAAGCTCTGATCTCTCTCTAGGAAGAACATTAATCAATGGAGTTATCATAACATTTTTATTGTGGCTGAAAATTGCCAGAGGCCATGAAGGAGGCAGCAAACACTTTGACAGCCATAATATACTTACCACCCAAAGTCAGCATACGGTGCGAACACACCGGTCGCACTGCCCTAGAGCTGCCACTTCTCAAGGTCCTGTGACCTCAGTGATGGAGTCACTATTGCTCTAGAGTGTGCTGCATCATAAACCTGCCGGCAAGACTGTAGGTGAACTTCAGGGTGGATTGTGGTGGACAGGCCTCCAAGGTTAACCCTCACTTGCCCCCACTAGGGTAAACCTGCTTGAGCTACGACACCAGGGCTTCTCAGGTATTGCGGGCCTTCGTAGGCCTAGCATAGGAATGTGCTCCCTCAGGAGAGTGGTCTGGGGTACTGGTCATGAAAGCTGAACCTGTTTCCCCAGTTCTGAATTCGGCAGCTCTGACCATAGTGCCAAATCCTCTCCCCACTGAACACCATACTGCCCCACAGAGAGAAACTTACAGGGCCTTCAACTTCAACCCAATTGTGCCCTGCTATAAATACCTAGATGTGACTTAATTCAAATTACACACTAGACAAGAGCAATATGCTACCTGAAAAAACTGTAACAACATCCTGAAAAAGGCAACCACTCATAGGGAATGCAAGATTAAGTTAAGCATGTGAAATGTAAGCAAGAACAACATGGTTATTGTAACACTTTTACACTCACTATTCAACAATCAGTGAGTGCTTGTGCCTGAAAAGTTAAGGACAGAACTACAGGGGCCGAAAGGGACCCGCTTCAATATCCTGTGCTTATATTTTTACAAAACGTAAGCAGTATAGTAAAAAGACCACATCCGTGAACACCGAGCTGCGGTACACATTTTGTTTTCCAATCCACCCATCAATCAGGCATTCCAGTAGCTCCAGGAATGGTGCACTTCCTCATTCAAGGAAAACAATGCTGTTCAAATCCATACTAATATTATAAAGAGAGAGCCCAAACCTTTGAGGCGGGTAATCTCAGTAACCACAGCACCAATCACAACACCCAATACAGCGTTGGAAAGGGCAGTTGCAGCAGAAGGACATAGGCTATGCAGACGCCCACCATATACATTTAAAAGGTAAAAGAACCGTGCCAGCAAAGTAGTCCCTTGTGGGCGTGTCTGTGTTGTGCTGTGGGTATGTGCTGGGGGCGTGTGGTACGTTCCGCCCTTCATGCCATGTCTCATATCGTGTGCTATGGGCGTGTGCTGGGGGAACGGCATTACGAAAACATATGGTACGTTCCGCCCTTCATGCCATGTCTCATATCGTGCCCTGGGGGCGTAGTGTGGAAAATGACAAAATGTATATGTACATAAGCGGCGTTCATTTGTGTTCACCCTCGCCACTGTTGAAGGTAAAGAAAGTCACGAAACAGTGGCCCCGCCATCTTGTTCCCTTTTAGGCTCCATCACGAACATAGATAGTAGCCATCTTTTTGTCATGACCTCTCTGCCCATTGCCGATAGCCATCATCTCTCTCTCTCTCTCGCTCTCTCTCTCTCTCTCTCTCTCTCTCTCTCTCTCTCTCTCCAGCCCCGCAAGCACCCCGCGCCCCGACAGCCCCCGTTCTCTCCTGTTCGGGCCATAAACGCACCGCTAAACACGGCCTTGTCTCCGTGCTGAACCCCTGCCCCTCGCTCTTTCATCCTACCCATAGAACGGGTCCTTTTGGTAACCTCTTCCTCCCTGCCCGATTGCCCGGCCAGATCCCAGGCCATCACCTAGCCCAACAGATGCAGTTTATTGCTTCCTACAGTAGGACCTCGCCTCACATCAGAGGAGCGGTGATTAATCAAGGCCTTCACACCCCTCGATCTGACCGACACCCCCGCATCCCTCCCAGGAACACCCTTCCTCTCTTCTGGTGCCCCCCCCCCCCCCCCCCCCCCCGGCTACACCTGGCCTCTCGACCCAGTCCCACATCATAAAACTAGGTCTCGTGGATGTACCCCTCCGGCCCCGCATAGCGAAACCTGATCTTATCGCCCGCCCAACCTTAGATCTGACCACCCCCTCCTGCCCTCGTGCCCTGTTGGAATGTCCGGCTGCAGATTACAATCACATGTCACATTTGGGAGGGGAAAACAACATCAGAGCGGTCAGTATGGGAATGGGCCTGGAGCTGGGGTCCCAAACATGCCCTTTTTGTACTTCAAAGTGTCTTTATTGCAATAAGGAATGTTTGTGCATCATAAACCTTTGTATAAAAGACGGAGCCGTAGAGAAACTTGTTAGAGCACCTCGAGAAGATACCCTGTTGTCTGATTTGACGTGTTCTGTTCCGTCGGAAATAAACTCCTGTTTCCTGCCTTCCAGTCTCCAGCGCCTGCCTCTTTATTTTGGTAATCGTGAGTTGGGTGAGAAGCGGCTAACGCCGGGCAAACCTAGAAAAGGGGTAAACGACCTGATCTGCCTCAACCCTTTTTCATCAGTAGGCGTGTGCGGGGCGCGGCATTTCGCAAAAAAAAAAAGCGAGCGTACATTCCAGCTCCGGGTGTGCTTGCCCCACGCTCCCAGTGCCGTGCACCTGCTTTACTGTATATAGGTCAGGCATGGCGCTATTCCCAAGGGCCGGAAGGAGCGCAAACAGGGGCCATTGTGCAGGAAATCTAATCTTGCCTTATCTTCCGGTGATGCCTGAAGCGCACACTGGAGATTTACCACTTCTGTTGCGCACAGGCCTCGCGCGACGCACATCCGGAAACAAGGCCCGCCTCCATGGAAATAGCAGGAAAGGGCCTATCCCTCCCCCCGGTAAGTACATTGCTGGCACGGCGGGCCACATCTCCAGCAACATACTCATATTGTTTCATCACCCATTTAAAAAATGCACAGGTCCCTCTCATTGATGGTCAGCAATGAGATACACTTTTAGACACACCTCCCGCCAGAAGTTCTATGGAGGGCGCTCACATATTAGGATTTAGGCATTTGTTATGGTCATTTTTATTGGGCAATATTTTGTGTTCTGGGGGCGTGGCCAATGGACGCGACAATCGGCTGGCAGCAATTCATACCCGAACAACGTCGGGACGGGCTGCCAGTAAAAGATAAAACAAAAGTAGCGCTTCACTGGCAAACTCTGTATAATGGCGCTAATGTGTTTGGGTGTGAATAAAACCAATCTGGCTACTTTGTGAACACTCTGTCTTGCTTTATTTAGTTATTTATTTATTTTTCATAGTTGAACCTTTTATTTCACTCCGTCCCGAGGCTGCACTTTGAAATAAAATGTCAGAAAAAGACAAAATTTGCAGGAAAAGTATTTTTCTTTTTTGGATCCATTTCACAGGGGGAAAAATAAACGAAAGGAGGAAACAGAGGGTGAGAACCGTTTCTTGAAGTCACGGTTTTCAGTCAGTGAGGAGGATCTAGACAGAAAGAGAGGGAGTAAGAGGAAGAAGGGGTGCAGCAGCTGGCAAAGGCAGAGCCGAAGTGGACTCTGTCCTTGTCTTATTTGGCAAATAGGAAAAGTCGGAGTCCTGTTCCCTCTTTGCCCACCGCCCGCCCCCGAACGGCCAGGAACACCGAGCCTTATCTGTAGGCCTTGGCTATTTCTGCCGTCCTGGGATGCATGTTTAAAATTTAAAAGTAGGGGAATGGAATCTATTGAATTATATAAGTAGGGGCACGCAGTGCCCTGCCGATGCCGTCCACTTCGACCACTGAGGCACAGGGTCAGACTGATTTCCATATGGCCATGTCTGAACTGGGGTGGCAGAGTGGGCTAAAGAACGGTGATGGATTAAACCCAGATCTGTTGACTGGGTGTGAGTGTTTGATTGGTTCAGATGCTCCGTCCATCACCACCCCCCTTTTGTACCACTTTGTTCGCCATAAGTTGGCAGGGTATGCTCAGACGTGAGTCCCTTGCTCACTGTGCCACTGGATTCAAGCAAGCCAGGCTGAAGACGGCTGAAATGCCAGAAACCGGTCCTCGGAAGCTTGTTTCCGGTCCAGGGAAGGCATGGCTTGGCAGTTCGGGCTGGACTGTTCCCATGAGGCACAGGGTCAGACTGATTTGCATATGGCCATGTCTGAACTGGGGTGGCAGAGTGGGCTAAAGAACGTGATGGATTAAACCCAGATCTGTGGACTGGGTGTGAGTGTTTGATTGGTTCAGATGCTCCGTCCATCACCACCCCCTCAGTGGCGTAATGAAAAGTGAGGGGGCCTCCCTGCACGGTACTTAGGGGGGCCCCCTCCGGGCTCAATCAGGAGCTCTCCCGGCCAGAGTTCAGTGCCGAGAGGGCCCCTTGGAGCTAGGGGCCCCCCCGCACCGCGTGGGCTGCGGGGGCCTGTGTTACGCCCCTGCACCCCCTATTGTACCACTTTTACCACTGCCCATAGCCAGGGCACGACGGATATAATCCTGTTGTTTTTAGGGAAGACATTATTCGAGACACACTGTCCAAGTGTAATTCAGTATCACCTAAGACAGTGCACGTTGTGTCTTTTGGAGGTATGCTGTTAACTTACAGTGGGCTTAGAGCCTCCAATTGCTTATCATTGTTTGGTTTTAATGTCACGCTCATTTGCTTGCTTCTAATTTGTCAGCTTCCATGGGCTTTTTCTTCCTCTCCTGGTGTTTATCCCTCCACTGGACCATGGACCCAATATTTGTGTCTTTCTGCTGCTCTTTTTTCAGGTGCTACATTTTGCTTATAGGTAAGCACTCTACGAGAGTGCATATGTTTTCCAGCTATCTCATCATATACTTCATGTTGCAGTTTCTTGCTGGTTGGTTTCTCCCCTTGACTTCCCTTTGTCAATTGTCGTTCATGCTTCGTTGCCATTTGCCCACCTTCTGTTGCCTTCCTTGCTTCCCCTCCTCCATTGTCCGTGCTCTTCCCCATCCCCTCCTGCCCACCTTCCATTGTCCGTTTGGTTCCCCATCTCAGCCTGCTCACCTTCCTTTGTCTGTTAGCTTCCCAATCCCTGCCTGTCCACCTTCCACTGTCCATTTGCTTCCCCATCGACACCCACCCACCTGCTTCTGTCCGTGTGCTTCCCCATACCTGCCCACCCTCCGGTTCTTCATGCGTTTTCCCACCCACTCTTCATTGTCTGTGTTCTTCCACATCCCTGGACCGTCATTGTCGAAGTGCTGCCCAATTGTTGTTTCTCACTTGTCCGTCTCTCCCCACCTGCATCCTTTTCTCCCATACTCTCTCACCTCTGTCTTGCCTTGTCCCCCACCCATTCACCACCCCAACCCACTCCCCCATTTTCTTTTGAATTTGAACAAAAAGTGAATTAGCGCTATAACAAAGTGAATTTCATACAACTTTTAATTTACTGATTGAACTTGGATTGGTAAATACAATGACTGCCCCATTCTGTGGCCAAGTACATCTGTCTTGGTGCAGGCATCTACAAAATGATGTGACAGTCACGTCATAGTACCTATGTTTTTTACATTATTTTCAAAATCATTGCTAAAATCAACTGGTCTTATAGGTGAGACCTAAGCGCTTTGTCAATGCTTATTTTTTTAATGTCGTCAGAAAACAAAGTTGCCAGCAGAGCTTTGGATGTGCATTGAAAGGCATGAAAAAAAGAAAAAAGGATCCGCATGCAGAGATGGCGCATGTATGTGGCTCTGTGCCAACCCTTTCAGGATGGTAGATAGTCACTGTGAAGCCACATGGCAAGACCTAACCGTGCACTGCAGCACTGCTGAGAACATTTTCTATATCCAGTCTGGTGCCTAAGGTGAGGAATCTGCGGTTAGAAGTATCCATATGAAAACCAAGTCATTTGTGCATGTGTGGCCTTCTTGAAATATAGTAAGGCCTTTGATGTCAGACTGCACAGAAGATATGTGAAGAGGGTGAACAGGTTAGGATTACACTGTCTGGAAGACAGGAAAGCCTGTTGTTACAAGGAGTTCAGTCTGATGTCAAGAGAAGGAATAGGCGGAGAGCCACAAAGACCAGTGCTATTCAATTAATGTGTGAGACAGCAGAGGTACTGTAGCGTGGGCATGCTTATTAGCTAATTATATAAAATCAGCTTTAATTTTTCTAAGAAAATATGTTAGTTATCATGACAGAAAAAAAGATAGCATGTTAGAGGAGGAGGACGCAGGTAGAAACTGAAGTCTGTCTTAGCCCACACCAATTCTTGCAAGAGAGAGGTAGAAATCACCTAGTGGATAAGGTTAGTGGTGTGTGAAATGCTTTACAGAACACCAGTGACCTAACAGGGATAACAGTAACAGAAAGATTATATAAATAGGTGGCATGTGAACTGTACATTGCCCTTCTAAGAAGGCACAGTCGAAGGAGGATTTAAATAAGTACATTGTTAGGAACATGTGCATATTAAAGTTACACTACTGTTTGGTCAGTGTACATCATTGGATGAGTTCTAATCACCTCAAGCTCAATGGTTCCAAAACAGATATATGTATTCTTGGACCCTGTAGCTCCCATGCAGTCTAGTTTCTGGCCTCTTAGCCTCGGTTCTCCTCCATCGCTGGATCCAGTCGTAAGAAATCTAGGCTTGAAAGTCAACCTCGTGCTAACACTAAAAGACCAAGGGTGGCTGTGGTCAAGTCTTGTCTGTTCCAGGTACTCTGTCTCAAACCACTGCTTTACCGGCTTACTCCATTCCCAAAAAATTACAATTCCAAATGCCTTCATTTCTTAACCCTTCGATTGCTATTATTCAATTGATTTGGGACTACCAGAAACAATTACAAAGAAATTGCATGGAGTCAAAACTTTGCAGTTAGGCTAGCCAGTGGTGTCCACCGCAGTCTAGCTGCCAGAGAAGGAGAGAATTATGTTTAAGTCTCTGTGCCTGGTTCAAAAGGTGATTTATTCACCTAGGAGCTCTCCCCGCAAGTCCCATTTGACACTGTATTTTCCTGCTCATGCTTTGAGATCAGCGTTTCATCAGAATCTAATGATCCACAAGTTTTGGAGAAAGACAAAAGGCGGACGGGCGTCTTCGGTCATATACATTCAAAACTGGAACTTACTTCCAGATTTACTCAAGGAAGAACCCAACATCCTGAGATTTAGGAAGATACTTAAGAGGTCGCTCATTACCTGTCTTTAACACTGTCTACTGGTAACTGACGCATGTATATGTTTAAAGCTTGTTTTAGTGCCAGGAAGCCCCAGCGGCGTGATAGATGTGCTCTATAAAACAAATAAATATAAAACAACAGGAACGAGACTAAGGGTACTATTAGAAACACTAGTGGGCATAGCATAGAAGCTCATGGTTGGCTCTCTTTGGACTTCTGTGCTTTGGGTAGTTCCTAATGTAAATTCCTCCTGCTAAAGATCCGTACTCTTTTAAACCTCTAGCAAGAGAAAAGCTTACCTGAGAGACCTGCATTCTCAAAAACTAAATAATCAGTGCAGCAGCTATGACCAGACCCCACCACTGTGGCCCATTCTCTTCAAAGCCAAAAAATAACAGGATTAATTTTTAACGTAAAGCATTCAAAAATCTACCTTGTAACACCATTGAATTTTCTGTGATGCAATATGGCCCAAGCTAGAAAACAGCACAGCCTAAGCTCCACTAACGTATGCTTCACTGTCCCAAAAGGTGAATAAAAAGGCTACACAACTCTGGCAGTATTTGCGATAATAATGTATTTTAGAATGTGTGCTAGCATGGCTCGAAGCCATTGTTTGAACCAACTATGTAGCACATGGCCCTAAAGACTAATTAAACAAAATAAAACCCACAAACCACATTCACTTAGATCATTGTAAATAAGAAAATTAAGTATATATTTACGGCACAGAGCCATTTTTGCCTATACGCTTTTAGTTTTTAGTCCGCACATTTCAAATGAATGTAGAAATGTCATTATATGATGCCATTGAGTGCATGTTGATTGCATAAATATATGAATGGTGCACGCTTACAAATTTCAGTTACCCTAAAAGATATGGAATTCACTTTAAAATATTTGATTTCCATTTTCACTGTTCACACAAAGCAAGGTTTGCAGTGATAGAAATATAGTAAAAGGCCACATGATATTACAAATGTTATTACAAATGTGAGGAACTGCAAAGGCAAGTTGGTTTCTCTTTTGTGTCCAGGTAAATTCCTGTGCTTTGCAGCCCAAGGCTGGGATGTTTGTTTAGCAACACAGAGGTGTCAGAAAAGGAACGGCAAAGCAGGAATCAGATTGCAAGTTGTTTGTTTGTTTGGGTTGTCGCTCTTCTAGTCAGATAAAATGAAACCTTGAGAAGGCCGAGCCTCATCAGTGGACAAACAATGCCTATCAATTTAGCTAATGGCCCCCCTTCAGAGCAGGAACAGATGACAACAATTGTATTACAGATTAAACCAAAAACTACTTGTTTTGGCTGCTAGGTGTTAATGCAAATGTGTTCTGCAGCTCATTCAGCCGCAGGGCGGCCATCTTTTGCTTTAATTAATTGTAATTGCTTACAAGCTCGCTCCGCCCAGGCCCCTGAGGTGTTTTTGTTTATTGCTTACTCTTCTCAATGGTGATTCGATTCAAGGCTCAAAACGCTAGATAAATAGGAGGCTTTATCTGGAGTCGGGTTTACTGGAGACTATTCCCTTCAAGGGAGCTGTGGAGTTACACAGTTAAAGCAAATGACTGGTGATGTAAACTCATTGGGTGGCAAAGGCGGCACGTTTGCAGAGGAAAGCTAACAAACCGGGTGCAATTACACCAGATTAGGAAAGGCTGGGCAATCCTCCATTAAAAAAAATGGCGAGCACACTTCTGCAACTGCTGTGTTTTTTTCAGCTGACAAAACAAAGATTGCATGCCCGCCTGAATTCAGAAAATGAAATCCTTTGTCCATAATCAGTCTAGCGAAGAATATTATTAACAACCAAACACAGGAATACATCTAAGAAAGCTAGTGAATATTTTGGAAGATCTCACTTCTCTAAATGTCAGCTCGACCATGCCATGTTTGAATATTTACAAACTACAGGTCACTGGGGCTGTGGGCACCGAGCATTGGGTGTTGTCATCAGACAATACCTGCATATACATGAAGGTCCTTGTTCGGAGAGGGAGGTGAAAAATATAGCTTGTCCCTTACCTTGTACGAATAGCCATACTTGTTAGCATTTTTCGTGAACCCACCCAGTTTGAACACACTGCTGCCCTTTTATGTATATATTGTAGAAAGGAGTCGGTTTCATAGTACTCTACAATCAAAGAGCAAACAAAAGCCTGCAGTGTGCAACCCTGGACTAATAAAATAGGATAAAGGTACATAAAAAAATAACAAGCATTGGCAAAGTCAAAAGGGCTCACTTTTTTTGTTGATATATTGGCTTTGCTAATGCCTTTTGATGATTCTGAAAAGCATTAGCAAAAAACGCATTTCTTGCCAATGCAGTGCAGCATGGTCAAAAGAAAAAAAGCGCAGTGATGTGGCATCATCATTTTGTTGGTGCGCACATGCAGGATGACGAATGTGCAAATGCATCTTCACACAAGCAGCAAGCACACATGCCTGCGCTTACAAAATGACACAGGCGGCATTTTTTTGTATTTACAAATCTAAGATGGAGCAGTTAAAAAATAAAAATGAAGTAGCACAAAATCTTTGTTTTCCTTATTTTTTTCTAGCAAAATGGCTGCCGCAATTTGCTGTCTGGCCTTCAAAAAAATTTACAAAAATGAAGACGGCATGGTTTGAGGGGACAATGGCGGGGGAAAGGGGCAAGTGTGGAGAGAAGCAACACAGATGGTGGGAGAAACGCACAAGGGAGAGAAGAACACAGGTTGAGGGGCAAAGCACACAAGGAAGAATGCAACATGGAGCTCGGGGTGGGGCAGAAACACACAGGCATGAGAGAGCAACACAGAGTGCAGGCAGAACAGGTGGGGGAACGTAGTTAGAGCAGTCAGATAAAAAATCCATACAGACTTTATACACTCATAAGCATAAAGCAGATTTTGAGAAAACTGACCCAATGCAAACCACCATTCTTGCATTAGAGAATATACCATTCTCTGGCCGTATTTAATACACACTATAAACACGGGGAAACAATTGTTTACAAGTTAGATCACAATATGTACAGAATATAAACATAATTATTTCATGGATATGACTAATACATGAGATTTGCTAGCACATACTCAAAAGGAGTCATGGTTGACCACGCCTCAGTCCCCTGTGGAATCAACCAATTCAAAGGACTTGAACCCAGGATGAAACCCCGCTGGTCCCTCCATACGATGTCCTTTATAAGCCAATCTAACCAGCCCCCTCAAGACATAGGGAACGTGGGCCAGCATAAAAGCTAATCCCCCAAACAACCATGCCTGAGCCAACCCAATGCAGGGAACTCCCCCCACCTGGCACCCATTGGGAAATGGGCCTTGGCAACCGGGCCATACCCTGGTCCCCTGGTGCATCCACCATCCACCAGTATCTGAAGGCAGGGTAACCGAATATTGTGTCTGTCTATGGTCAATTGCTGTAGCTTATGTCCTCAGCCTTCCAATAGAGACTGTAGTACCCCTGCCTCGGCTTGAGCTAAAGGCTTAAAAAAGGTTTGCATTATGAATTCGCCTGCACTTGTATACTTGATGCTAAGGTTGTCTACCTCTTTTGTGGCCAAACATGAGATGACCCGCCATAGACTCGGGTGGTTCCACGACCAACTAGGCCTCCCCACAAATTTCATTGCCTAGTGCTGTGAAAAAATTCCATGAAGTGAATGCAACCCAGTTCTCTACAAACAAACTGTCACTCCGGGCTAACAAATGAAACCCATTGCCTGTGAAACAGATCCTCCCCTCCCCACAGAGGCAACCACGACGAACTGTCTTCAGCAACACTGTGTTAAGCAACTGGTTCTTGTCAAAGATGCCTGACCAAATCATCCAGGCCTCTAAAAGGACCTTTCCAGCCTCCAGACTACCCCTCTGGATGACGTGGGACCATGAAATGGCCAAGCCCTGACATCTTTTTGTCAATCATGAAATTTCTTTTCCAACCTTACCAAATCATTGCCGCCAACATGGAGGATGAAGGCTGCAGTCCCTTGCCTGTAACCACCTTGAGTTGGCATAGACCATTCAAGTTATGACCTCCTTTAGCAGCCCAGTAGAATTGAACATTGCTGTGGCTGCCTGTCTGATAACTGGTTCCGGGCGAAAGTTGACTTTGCATGCCACATGAAAGAATGACCAAGGGTCAATGCACTGGCTGGAGACATGTGACCGAATGAAAAACTGACAGAAGAGAGAATATATATATAATTAATTAAAAAGTCGAGGGTGTGTCAATTGTATCTACATCGTGTTAGTGCTTCTGGCTTCTGACTTCCTCCTTCTCATCCTTTTTACTGCCTCAGGGTGAAGGTCCGCCCCTAAAGGGGATGTTGCTGCCCCATCCTAAAGAAGACTGAACTGGAATTTGACAAGTGGCATGCCGGATTGTAACAAAGAACCTATGCCAGGAGAGGGGATTTTAGCCCAGAGCAAGTGGTGGGTCGCTGACGCGAGTGCTCTTCCCTCTTTGCACCCTAAGCAGAGCGACTGGATCACAGACGAGGGAGAACTATGGAACACTGAAAACGAGGATGGTCCATTTAATTCAATCGAGATAGACAGCGAGGACACGCCTTCTGATGACGTAGGTTACCCAGGATTGGAGAAAAGAGAGGAAGAGAAAATACCGGAGTGTGACGTCACCAAGGAGAGGATTGTTTGCAGAAGAGAGCCTGTGAAACTACGAGGAGGAGAAGGTCTGGAAGAGAAAGAGAGGTCGGGAAGTGCAGAAGAACCGAAAACGGAGGTTCCTGTGCCTGGAGGCCACCGTTCCCGTGCATCGCCCAACCACACTCAGAGAGGAGGAGTGTGGCTCAGCCAGGTGCGTCAGCGCGTGGCGGCTTGGGTGGGGAGGAGGGGAGAGCCGGTGGTTAAAGCTCCCGAATGAAGTATTGAGAGCGCTTAGATCTGGAGGTTAAGATCCCGAGTGAAATACAAAGAGCGCTTTGTACATTTTGTAAATACTGAAGACTCACTTGCTTAAACCCCTCCCCACAATACCTTCACCTTACCTCACTTTCACCATGTTGTTTTTGTGTATATAGAACTGTATATACACGTGTGCACTGGTGGTCCCTCACAACCCAGGTCCCTATAGTGGGAATACCATCCTTAGACAGTTGTGCCTGAAAGTAGTGTCTTTTTCTTCTCTCGTATGTCCCACGGTGGAGAGCCTCACGTGAAGTATCCAGATAGTGACCCTACGTCCCCCACCCAAGGCACTAGAAGACCACCTGAAGAGACCGCAACCATGGACCCAGCGATATTGGCCCGGGAGAGACTCACTTTGAGAAAGAAAAAGACTCTTGGTAAAATAAAACCTTATCTCCCACGATCTAGTCTCCGTGCCCTTCCATCGACCCCGCCACAACTGGTGTCAGAAGTGGGATTTCCCCCTTCTAACCCTTCCCCTGAAATGGATCATCTTATACAGCATTTGATTAAAGGGCAGAAGAAGCTGGAGTGGACCATTGAGCGTCAAATGTCCACAGCTCAAGCCGACCGAGAGGTGTTCAAGAATACAATGGCCGCTCAGATTGAAGGACTACAAACAGCCCTAAAAGAACCAAGAAGTACACCTCTGGTTGATGGAAGCGCCCCTGTACCCCACCCTTCTGGGGTATCATTACAAAAATACGTAAATGGCGATGATCCTGATGCATTCCTGACCAATTTTGAAAGGGCTGCAAGGGCCTGTGGATGGCCGGAAGAGAAATGGCCCTTCTTTTTGGCCCCCTTATTATCAGGTGAGGCACAAGTTGCCTACCAGGTAGCGAACGCCACCGGAGTCACACCCTACCAAGAAATAAAAACTATCATACTGGACCACCTCGGCCTAGACGCAGAAGCCTACAGGGTCAGGTTCAGAAAAGAGAAAGGAATTCCTGGGGAGAACCCAAAGACCTTGTATCTTAGATTGAAGGCTGCAGCCGATAAATGGATATAACCTGAAGGCAAAAGCAAACAAGAAATAATGGAATGTATATATTTAGAGCAATTCATGGAAGCACTTCCCTATGGGACACAAAGATGGCTCAAGCAGCACTCAGGTCTAACCCCAGCCCAAGCTATTGAAATGGCCTCTACCTTTTCACGGGCACAACCTAGAGCCCTACCATGGGACGTAGAAAAAGCATCAAAAACTGCACCGATAGCAAAAGGAGAAAGGCCAAAGGAGGTTTTGAACCACTCAGACCAAAACCAATCAAAAATGGAAGTGCCAATGATGAAAGGTCCACAATGTTTTGACTGTGGTGAGTGGGGACACATTGCTCGCCTGTGTCCCCGGAAAAAGCCGACCGAAGAACCCATGGAGGTGGGCTACGCGCCTAGGGCAGTGATATACACAGCGGAGATGGGTCCATCCTTCTACGTACGTGTTTTGGTCAATCATAAGTGGGTCACAGCGTTGTTAGACTCAGGGTGCCGTCAATCGGTTATACAGAAAGCATTAGTACACTCTTCTCAGATACTCCCCGAAACTGTAGTACACATACGGTTCATACGTGGAGACGTGGAACAATATCCCGTAACTGAGTTAATCATACACCCTTCGGGAAGGTCCCCTTGTACTGTGAGGGTGGGGGCGGTAGAGTCACTACCCGTGGATTTGATATTAGGGGTAGACAACCCTGATTTCCTGGCCCTTTTTCAGACAGAGGCAAAGAAGACAGAGAAAGAGAAGGACACCCCTAAAATAGCGTTCATAGCTGCAGAACCGTGGGCTATAGACCGTACTTTCCGTTTCGCCCAGGCTAACGACAACACCCTATTTAATGCCTGGGAACTGGCCCACGCTTCTCAGAACAATAAGAGCAGTCCATACCCCAGGTTTGTCATAGAGAACGATCTGCTGCACTGGGAGGGAAAAGCCGGAGAGGGCAGTCAGCTACTTGTTCCGAAAGTATTCAGAGACCAAATACTATTTTATGCCCACACTCATCTCACAGCAGGGCCTTCTGGAACCGAGAAAACCATCCAGAACATAGTGAAATGGTTCTATTGGCCAGGTATTTACAAAGAAGCCACTGAATACTGCCGTACATGTGAGGTATGTCAGAAACGAAATCTACACAAACCACCAGGAGTACCCCTACAGCCTTTACCCATTATCGGACAACCATTCGAAAGAGTAGGGATGGACCTTATAAAGGAAATACCTATGCATTAGTGATAATCGACTATGCCACTCACTTTCCCGAGGCTTTTCCTCTCAGAGCACCCACTACTAAAAATATCGTAGATAAATTTGTCGAATTATTCTCCAGGGTGGGGTTCCCCAGAGAGGTGTTAATGGATCAGGGAACTCCGGTCGTTTCCAAGCTCATGAAAGAGGTTAGCAAAATGCTAGATATAAAACAAATACGTACCTCAGCATACCATCCCCAGACCGATGGTCTGGTGGAAAGATATAACAGCACATTGAAAACAACACTCAGAAAAATGCTCACACTGGAAAATAAGGACTGGGACTTGCTGTTACCATTGGCCCTATATGTGTTGAGAGCCCAAGTCCAAAGCAGTACGGGATATTCGGCCTTCGAACTTCTGTATGGAAGGCAGCCACGTTCCCTTTTGGAGATAACAAGAGAGGCTTGGGAAAAGGAGGAATTGAACGAAGCAAAAACTCTCCTGGAATACACCCAACAACTAAAGAGTAAGTTAGGGAAACTAAGGGATTTGGCCTATACAAATATAGAGAGAAGCCAACAAAGACAGAAGATGACTTACAACAAGGGGAAGAAGTGGAGGAAATTGACAATCAGGGATTGGGCATTAGTTCTCCTACCCTCGTCCTCAAGAAATTCCAGAGGGAATGGAAAGGCCCCTACCGCGTCATAGAAACCATAGGCAATACTACCTATTGTTTGCAGATATCTACCTCAAGGAAGCAATGCTTCCACATAAACCTCTTAAAAAAATGGCTTGGTCCAGTACCCAAGAACAACCAATTCGGTCTGCCCCCGTCCACAAGTCAGACCACTTTGGACGTGTTACCGGTGAACGAAGAACTAACCCCAGTAATGAAGGAAGAACTAATGACTGTTCTTCAAGAGTATTCCCAGATGTTTTCCGATGTAGCAGTTCGCACCACTGGCTGAACATAAAATTGAGACCGAGCCAGGAAAACACATTAAGGTCAAACCATACAGAATACCAGCAGCCAGGAGCCATGACATTAAGAAGGAAGTCCAAGAGATGCTAAGGTTGGGAGTAATAAGACCTTCCCGAAGTAGTTGGTCATCGCCCATCGTTATGGTACCGAAACCTGATGGAACCACTCGGTTCTGCATGGACTTCCGTGCCCTAAACGACATCTCCTCATTTGATGCCTTACCAATTCCGAGAGTGGATGAACTAATTGAAAGGATAGGGGAAGCTGCTTATATCACTACACTAGACCTGACGAAAGGTTACTGGTAGGTGCCACTCCGAGAAGAGGATCGGTGTAAAACAGCTTTTTCTACCGATGATGGTCTCTTCAAATTTAATGTCCTGCCATTCGGACTACACGGTGCACCAGCAACGTTTCAAAGATTAATGAATGAGGTCCTACAGTCCTATACCTCATTCTGCTCGGTGTAACTGGACGATATAGTTATTTTTAGCAGTTCTTGGCCTGAGCACTTGTTACACCTTCAAACCATCCTCTCGGCCCTAAGAGAAGCAGGCTTGCATGTCAATGCAAAAAAGTCAAGGGCCGCTTATTCCAAGGTTAAATACCTAGGCTTTATGCTTGGGGATGGTGTCATCACACCACAAGAGGAGAAAATAAAAGCTATAGTAGGTACTCCTTTTCCCTCCACAAAAAGAGAACTAAGAGCCTTTCTGGGATTAATAGGTAACTATAGACGCTTTCTGACCAATTTCGCCGAAATGGCCGGTCCCCTTTCTGATCTACTCAAAAAAGAGGTACGCCATATACATCTTAAACAATCCCCAGCAGAAGCTAGACAAGCATTCGAAAATCAAAAAATCGCCATAACATCTAGCCCAGTTCTAGTCGCACCAAATTTTAATGATACATTCTCCCTAGCCACCGATGCCTCAGATACTGGCATAGGAGCGGTACTCTCACAGAAAGGAAAATATAACCTGGAGCGTCCCATCCTCTTCATAAGTAGGAAGTTACATCCTAGAGAGAAGAAATACCCCACTATAGAGAGGGAATGTCTAGCCATTAGGTGGGCCATAGAAAAACGAAAATATTATCTAGAAGGAAAAGCGTTCGTTCTGTACACTGATCACGCTCCCCTTCAGTGGATGTATAGAAATAAATCCCAAAATGCTAGAATCCTGAGGTGGTTCCTATACTTGCAGCCTTACTCCTTTATCATCAGACACAAGAAAGGTAGGGAGCACGGCAATGCTGATTACCTGTCCAGGCATTTTACTCTCCCCGATCGGGAGAATCCGGGGAGGGAGGAGTGTAACAAAGAGCCTATGCCAGGAGAGGGGATTTTAGCCCAGAGCGAGTGGTGGGTCGCTGACGCGAGTGCTCTTCCCTCTTTGCACCCTAAGCAGAGCGACTGGATCACAGACGAGGGAGAACTATGGAACACTGAAAACGAGGATGGTCCCTTTAATTCAATCGAGATAGACAGCGAGGACACGCCTTCTGATGACGTAGGTTACCCAGGATTGGAGAAAAGAGCGAAAGAGAAAATACCGGCTTGTGACGTCACCAGGGAGAGGATTGTTTACAGAGGAGAGCCGGTGAAACTACGAGGAAGAGAAGGTCCGGAAGAGAAAGAGAGGTCGGGAAGTGCCGAAGAACCGAAAACGGAGGTTCCTGTGCCTGGAGGCCACCGTTCCCGTGCATCGCCCAGAGAGGAGGAGTGTGGCTCAGCCAGGTGCGTCAGCGCGTGGCGGGTTGGGTGGGGAGGAGGGGAGAGCCAGTGGTTAAAGCTCCCGAGTGAAGTATTGAGAGCGCTTAGATCTGGAGGTTAAGATCCCGAGTGAAATACTAAGAGCGCTTTGTACATTTTGTAAATACTGAAGACTCATTTGCTTAAACCCCTCCCCACGATACCTTCACCGTACCTCACTTTCACCATGTTGTTTTTGTGTATATAGAACTGTATATACACGCATGGACTGGTGGTCCCTCACAACCCGGGTCCCTATAGTGGGAATACCATCCTTAGACAGTTGTGCCTGACAGTAGTGTCTTTTTCCTCTCTCGTATGTCCCACTGTGGAGAGCCTCACGTGAAGTATCCAGATAGTGACCCTACGTCCCTCACCCAAAGCGCTAGAAGACCACCTGAAGAGACCGCAACCACGGACCCAGCGATATTGGCCCGGGAGAGACTCACTTTGAGAAAGAAAAAGATTCTTGGTAAAAAAAAAAATTATCTCCCACGATCTAGTCTCCGTGCCCTTTCTTCGACCCCGCCACACTGTGATATGGAACAATAAGGAGTTGGAATCCCCTGTGGGCTCACCTGCAGGAATTTTTGCTTCACAGACACTTGGGGCCACCAATCATACCCACTTGATTCCTTTTGCTGCACTTGCGCTGCTCCTGCAAATTAGTATAATGAAAGCGACTAAAGTTTAGCCTCCATTTCAAATTCCTTCACATTCAAAGAGCGCTTTAAGCTTTATATTTATTTTTGCTTACTTATGCATGTATACCTTAATTTTAGGCTCCCCTTTTTTATGAAGATTAGGTAGGCAACCACGTAAGTCTTGAAGAAATGCCACTTGATCACACAATGACATATTTAGGCACAAAACATGTCTACCAGTAGTTAAGGCCATTGTACATCCACTTGATCTTGTACCATCTAGTATATCTTTTGTATCTGAGACTGGGATCATTGTGTCCAGTAGGTTTCTCACACTGTTTTTAATTCATCATATACCTGGATCCCTATCAAATCGATAGTTGCATCAGGTCTATAGTTGATTTTAAGTCACTCACTCACTGACTGGAACACACTCACTTTTCTAGTCCTCCATTGATGATCATAAAACAATATCAAGTAAAGTGACCTCTCGCGGGGCCTGTTGGGCATTGCAGTGCCAGCCCAATGAGGAGCAAGCCCAATGATGAAGCATGCCACTTTCGGGTGGGTGATGGCACTTGATCCTACGAGCACATGCTCTCAGTGACTACTACCAGAGACCCCTATTGAGAATCTGACTAGTCACTGTGGAACAGTATACCCTTAGTTACACTGTATAGTTTAATAATCTTCTGATTCTGCTTTGTTTTCTAAATCGTTGTGTACCGCTCTGAGTAGTACTGAACACCCCAAGAGGTCTATGGCCTCCAAGCTAAGAACTGTTACATTACAGTGTTAATCAGTGTCATGGCCTAAGGAAAGAGGGTTGAGCAGATTGCCTGGTATTGAGTTGTTTAATAACTGAAATGGTAACAATTATGCTGGAAATGCTTCCAGGTATGGGTTAGAATTAAATTACACTCCTTGATTTTTGTAAAGAGGGGAGGGTACCATGTTGTTTGGAACGAGGGCAGCCCCTTGTATAAATATGGGCCTCTTGATAACCCTGACCTAAGTCATCTGAAAGAAAAATCTGGCACTTGCGAGTATGTCACACAAGTACCCACATTTAGTGCTGTGCTACACAATTTTTGGCTGACAAGTATGATGGCTGAACACACTATGGATGGGGTGACACCCAATGGCGAGCAGTATCAAAATGTATCTGCCCCACAGGAGAAAACCCCTGGCACAATACCGGGTTCTAACAGTCTTCTTGAATAGGAAGAGCAATTTATCAAAAGCACACAACTAAAAATGTTTTACTTACTGATTTGAAATTAATTAATCTACTGGAGCATCGTGCTTACCTCGATAGCTTAAATGGCAGATATCACTTCTTCTTGCACCCGAGGGATATGGTGATCTTCCTTCAAAGTCTGCTTAAGTACCTGGATACTGCAAAACTGGCTAGCTCTCGCAGTGGCATTTTCTAAACCTCAACAAGGATAGTTATTTAGGTCAGAGAGGCTTGAATTAAAACAAAAAGCTGAGCCAGCGTGCATTATTGATCGGCCAAAGTCCAGTTTGATGCAGCCATATCTCACAAATCCATGCATAATTTATTCCAAGGTTAAGGCCAAGCAATTGAATTGTGTGGTACAACTCTACTAGAAATTTTCCCGGGCACCGCGCATCCCTCTCGTATGCTATGGACTAAGATGAGAAAAAGGAAGACAAAAGGAAAAATGTCCACAGCCAGCAGACTGGCAAGGCAGCAACAGACTTTTTGCCAGAGGGTAAAGGCATCCCTATTATGCCTCCACATACCACTCTACGCTTCCCGCCTCTGACTCACACTTGCAGGTTCTTTTACAACCATGCTCCCTCTATTTGCTACTTTTTAGGTCTCGGCTAGCGTAGGCTGCGCACATGCGCAGTCTCGCTGGCGAGATTTAATGTCTCTTAGTAGCGAGGTTAACCCCCGCCCCTCTTCCCCATTGGCTGGGCTCCTAAACGATGGCCAGCCATTGGAGAAGAGGTCCCTGTGACGATCTAAGCCCAGTCTTTTTCGGATTGGGGGCGTGTGTTTCCGTTTCTTTCTCTCAGTGACGTCCTCAGTCAAAAACAAGCCCCCCAGTCTGAAAAGGACGGGGATTAAAACGTCTCTGGGACCTGCCGTTCCTGGTCAGCGTGTACATGACCCCCGCAGAGCTGATGGCGTGCACGAAGGACGTTTCCTTGTTAAATGTTTGTGGCTCGAAAATAAGAGTTTTGCACAACGCAACCCTCATTGACCACCGAAGACTGTAGTAGATTGTACTTCTTTTTGTCCAACAACATGGCACACAATGCTGACGCATTCAATTAACAAGCTAGTACTCCAGCTCTTCTTGAACTTCTGCGACATGTGTTAGTCCTTCTGCTATGACAATGGTAGCTTGGGGAGGGGGCGGTGAAAGCTTTCGGTACGTCTTCTGTTTTCATGGCCACAGAGGATCACTGGGCTCTCTGACGCATTACGTTTCCTGTTGTGCTAGACTCCAGCCTGTACGCGCACCACCCCGAGTCTGCAGTTAGCAACCATCTTTGCTGGAGCCGGGTTTGCAGGACAGGCAGCAGACAACGCAGGGGACACGCTCCTTATTGGCCGCGCCATCGCCACTCTGGCTAGCCGTGAGTGAGTGCCGCTCCTTGGCGGGCTGTCTAGCGGAACAATGCGGAAGGAAAGCAGCTCTTTAAAACTGAAGGTAGCCGCCCCCTCTCTACCAGCTGTGCCCGGGAGAGCCTCCCGCCGCCATGGCCAAGGTGATCCAGAAGAAGAGCCACTAGACGGGCAGGGTGAACCACTGAGCGGTGAGCCGAGCCCCCGGGAGCTTGGGGGCAGCGGAGTACGGGGAGTTCTGCTACGTAGCGGGGGGGGATGAGCAGGCTGACCAGAGCTGGTCCGGGAGAGCAAGGAGCCCGTGCCGCTCAAGACCGTCAGACAAGGTGAGGGGCTGCTGTGTGTGAAGGGTGTTACATGTGAAGTGTGTGGCTCTCTGTGTGTGGCTATGTGTGTGTGTGGCTCTCTGTCTGTGTGGCTCTGTGTGTGTGGCTCTCTGTGTGTGTGGCTCTCTGTGTGTGTGTGGCTCTGTGTGTGTGTGTGGCTCTGTGTGTGTGTGTGGCTCTGTGTGTGTGTGTGGCTCTCTGTGTATGTGTGTGTGTGGCTCTCTGCGTGTGTGTGTGTGGCTCTGTTTCTGTGTGTCCCTCTGTGTGTGTGTGGCTCTGTGTGTGTGTGTGGCTCTCTGTGTGTGTGTGGCTCTGTGTGTGTGTGTGGCTCTCTGTGTATATGTGTGGCTCTCTGTGTATGGCTCTCTGCATGTGTGTGTGGCTCTGTGTATGTGTGTGTGTGTGTGTGTGTGGCTCTCTGTGTGTGTGTGGCTCTGTGTGTGTGTGTGGGGCGCTCTGCGTGTGTGTGTGGCTCTGTGTATGTGTGTGTGTGTGGCTCTCTGTGTGTGTGTGTGTGGCTCTGTGTGTGTGTGGGGGGCTCTGTGTTATGGAAACCCTGCGCTGTTTCAAGGCTCTAAAATGTCCTTTAAAGATATTGAAAAGAAAATTCTTAAGCTATCGCAGTACCTTTTTGAGCTCAAGTAGAAGCACTGTGTTTAGAATAGGGGCCTCGTTATCTTAATAGTATTGCTGACAATATAGGTGTCAACATTATTATGAGAATATTAAAAGCAAAAGTTACTACCAAAACTCCATGTTGCGTTGGCGATCTGTTTAAATCTGGGTAACGGCAGAACTTAACATGAGCGTGCATCTCATTTACCTACTTAACAAATTTGGTAATACTAATGAAATTAAAGAAGGTGTACTTGTGTGTGTGTTTGTGTGTGTGGCTCTGTGTGTGTATGTGGCTCTGTGTGTAGCTCTGAGTGTGTGTGTGTGTGTGTGGCTCTGTGTGTGTGTGTGTGTGTGTGTGTGGGTTTGTGTGTGTGTGTATGGCTCTGTGTGTGTCTCTGTGTGTGTGTGGGGGGCTCTGTGTGTGTGTGTGTGGCTCTGTGTGTGTGTGTGTGGCTCTGTGTGTGTGTGGGGCTCTGTGTGTGTGGGGCTCTGTGTCTGTGTGTGGGGCTCTGTGTGTGGAGCTCGGTGTCTGTGTGTGGGGCTCTGTGTCTGTGTGTGGGGCTACTCACACTCTACTCAGTCTCTACTACTCTCTAATACTTTCAATTCACACTCTACTACTCACTCTACTAATCACACTCTAATACACCCTCTAACTACTCTCTACTACATACAAGTCACACTTCTCACAACTCACTCAATTACACTATCCACAATTTTATACTCACTCTCTACTACTCTACCACACTCTAATACTCAAAAGTACTTACTAACTGCTGCGCTCTAATATATCCTCTATTTTAAAAGTAATTCACTACTCACTCTACTAAATAGATATACTACTCCATATACTATCTACGACTCACTACACTAAATCTATTTCTATATAGTACTTTTCATTACTCACTACTACTCTGTCTCTACTACTCGCTAACTTCTACACGCTCTCTACACACTATCTGCTACTCACTCTACACTACTCTCTACTAAGCTACACTACTCACAAACTACTATTGCCTACAACTCACTCCTACTCTACTCTATACAAGTATACTCTCTATTAATAAACTAGTTGTGGTAATCAAGTCCATACACAGATGATGATGTCAAGATGTTTATTAGTAGATAAGTAGATAAGATAGTAAAACCCCACCAGGAGCATCCAGCATGATGCTCAGCCCAATGTCAACTGAAGACCTCAGCCTACAGAATCCCAACATTCTCTTGTGCATCATAGCTGCAACATTCTACAAGCTGGACTGGTAGGAGAAAGCATATATAACATATAAACAAGATGCAAGAATACTACATTATCCCCTCTCTTCCACAAAGAAAACAAAAAGGAAGGAACACTGGTCAGAAAGAAATGAAAAACATACCGAAGAACATAAGGAAAGAGGGACTAAAACCCAAAACCCTGCCCCAAAAACGAGGGACACTAACCCAAATAATGACACTAAAAACAAGAGACGCTGAAAGTGAAACTGAGGATAATGGGACTATAACCCAAATCCTAAAAATAAGGATATTAGGACTCTAACCCAAATCCTGCCTCTCAACAAGAGACGGTGAATGTAGAACAAAGGATAATGGGACTTTAACCCAAATCCTGCCCCAAACGAGAGACGGTAAGTGTAGAACAAAGGACAATGTGACTTTAACCCAAATCTTGCCCCAAACAAGGGACGGTGAAGATGCTCCCCATGTAGAGAAACTCCATGTAAAACTGAGTATATGGGACTAAAACCCATTACTAGATACATAGGTGGGACTAACACCCCCTAAACACTGAGTATATAGGGCTAACACCCAATACTAATTACATAGGTGGGACTGGAACCCCCTAGATACCTACAAATGAGAAAACAAGTCGTACTGTTACATGAGCACATGTAAAAGGTGATGTGAGAGTGAGAAGTAAGTAAGGCATAAGTTGCTAGACATATAAAACTGAGGGGAATGAAATCAGTGAAAAGGTGTGCACTACCCCAACTGAAAGAATGTAATAAATATAAGAAGACCAGCTCCTAAGTAATAAATCCCCTAAGTAGAAGTCCTAGCGCCAAGAAAATACTAGCCATAAAAGCAAACTAAACATGACTTAAACTCTCACTAAGGCACAACAACCTGAAAAAAAACCATAGTACCAATAAAAACTGAATCAGTACGCTTGACGTAACACACAATGTACCTAAAGAACCATGCGTGACACTGATAACTGCAAGATAACATGAGACGTAAATCAGGTGCCAAATAACCAAACAGTAATTAAGCTGCATGCAAACCATTAAACTTTGTAAAGAAAGGTATCAATATCAATATTATGCATAAAGTAAAGACATGGGTGCATTTAAATGGTGCTGAAATGAGAAAAAAAAACATAGTATTTCAACAATATAAAAATTAATGTCGAAATCATCTGTTCCACATGTCAAAACTGTCTGAAGTAGAAGTACCACGCAAAGGCCAGAAGATGCTGGTGAGTGGTGTCTCACCCGATCCAAAACGGAGGCAAAGAATCATGACACAGCGTGGTTAAGTCTGTTCCAATCTTCTGAGATTCTTATGCAATGCTGCTGTAGATAATCCCTAAGTGCCGCACAAAGATGAAGAAAATTTGAAACCAAACAACAGAGTCGTTGCGATGTGTTCCCATAACTTATGGAAACTAGATGACAAAATGTCTGACCTATGTTGCGTGCCGTTGCGTAGTGACGCCTCAGGTCAGAGGTTGAAAGCCTCTGATGCTGTCTGCTGCTGCGACAGCGCTGCGAGCGCACCGAACCTTCCACCAAGGCAGTTGGAGATTCTACAACGTCATCAGTGAAGAGATGACTGCGAAGGCTGAAGATATCTCAGCTTCAGAACGGTAAGTGCGTATTTGAGCTCGTGGCAGTGTTTCGAAATTCAAAAACAGCAGTTAGCAACATTTGGACACGAAGGACTGAGGCAAAGTTAATTTTGAATAAAAATAAAATGTCTTGCACGACTTTGCCTAACAGTGTCAATTTAATGCACACAACTAGCCGAACCAATTAAAGTAAATAAAAGGCAGTTATTTTCTCGCAGAAGTATTGTATTCAGCAGGTTGCATTCTTCGAACTGTACTCCAAAAAGAAATCAGGCAGTTAATAAAAAGAACTCAAAGTGGTTTGAAATACCAGAGACAACCTCGTAGTTTAGACACAAGTTCCGTTATGGCACTTCTTCAAAAATAAGTTTCTACATAGATTCCTTTCCACTGTTTCAGCCAAGATAAAACATTCGCCTTCAGTTATGCTCAGATTCAGTCACAATTTGTAAAGTGGATGCCTTCCGCCCCAAAACGACTTTTTAACCCTTAACAGGTGGCAATATCACATACAGAGCCCCTGTTTACCTTCTTTTCTTTAAGTCTGCAACGTTTCTTTTTGTAGACTTGGGTTTCTTGTGTCAATGAAGGCTTCCGCTTGTTGACTAATTTCCAGATGATGTAGCACGCCTGTTCTTGAGCTGTCCGGTGTAGTGGACTCTGGTGGGGCATACAGGCGTGACTTCTCTTTTGCTTGTCAGGTTACTTTTTCTTTATTTACGCTTTTTTTTTTTTTTAGGTTTCTTGCTTGACAGGTATCTTTTGGTTACTTGCTTGAGTCTAGTTGTACTTCATCAGTAAAAGTGGTAAGTTCGTTCATCCATCGTCGCCATAAATAATGTAGTGATCAAGTCCATACACAGATGATGATGTCAAGATGTTTATTAGTAGATAAGTAGATAAGATGGTAAAACCCCCCCAGGAGCATCCAGCATGATGCTCAGCCCAATGTCAACTGAAGACCTCAGCCTACAGAATCCCAACATTCTCTTGTGCATTATAGCTGCAATATTCTACAAGCTGGACTGGTAGGAGAAAGCATATATAACATATAAACAAGATGCAAGAATACTACACTAGTCACTCTCTACTAACTATTAATCACTGATAATACTCTCCACTGCTCACCTATTGCCATTGTAAATGACAATACCATTTATTTATGTTTTTAAAAAAAAAAGAAAAAATGCCATTTGCAATGCCAATAGCTCTAACTTTAACAAAGACGAGACCATTGCTTTGTAAATGCTTGTTCTATCTTTCTTTTCCTGGTTTTGTTCCTTCTCTGCCTTTTGTCGTTTCTTTCTCTGGGTCAAAGTCGATAATGATGGCAAATTTCATGACAAACAAATGTTGGTCAATTGTTAATGCACCAATTTGATTATGACATTTAAAATGCCTTTTTTATGGTGGTTGATACTGGTAAAAGAGGGGGTGGAGCCAAGATTCCTAATAGTACACATTTTTATTGTCTGGCTTGACGGCACAGCTGTTGCCAGACAATTATGTGAGTGTCACCAGGAGAGGGAGGGGCTTTCGTTCCGCCCACATGTTATGAGCCAGGAGTACATGTGATGATTGGGCAGCAGTTGTATGCTGCCATAAGAAAGTGCTTGCCCTCCACACACCTGTGATCTTTTTGTTTATTTATCCAGCTGGCAGAGCTTGGCCTTTCAAGGGCGCACACATGCTATACCAATGCTATTAAAGCATCAGATAACTAGATAATTCATGGTATTTTTCTCTGGAGGAAGCACACATTGGAGGAGAGCAATTATTAACATACATGGATTTTTGTGGGTTTGGCTTGACAGTACATTCATAAGCCAGACTTATTAGCATTGCATTACAGTACAGTACATTCATAAGCAGTACATTCATAAGCCAGACCTATTGGCATTGCCAATGCGTGTTTGTAAATAAAGGAACTGAGGAATAATAGTGATATGTCCAGGATCACACAACTGTGATTTAATAATTTAGGAACTAGAACTGGTTCCAAAGACAACAAAAAAGCCATCAACCATACCGCCTCTCCCGTGTGGCAGCAAACGGTGAACGCATGTCGGAACAAGGGTGGGCCCAGTGTTTCATGGCTTATTCCTTACAGGTGATGCTACAGTTGCTGCTTTAAAACATGTCCCAGGGCCCCCTTTTTTAAACCTTCGAGTTTGTTTAGAAAATCCTTACAGTTCTTGCTGATTTTAGGCCACTGTATACAAGCCCAATGGTTGCTGATTGTCGGAGACCACCAAATTAAAAAAACCAGACACTGTTGGCCACTGCCCCAGACGGGTCTGATCGGCCGCACCTGTCTCCTGGGAGTGCAAAATTGTGCCTTAGCCCCTCGTCCAGAAGCAAACATTAAAAGTGATCAGTGGAAGGGTAGGTGTCTGACAAAAAGGTTGTAAAGAGGCAACTTTCCAGTGGATGGACAAACACAAAATGCACAAGCTGGGACAAGGAAAGCTACTCAAATAAACAAGCAAGCAAATGAGAGTGACAACATAGCTAACCAATGATAAGAAATACGTGATCACTAAGCCCACTGTAAGTTCTTTGTAAGCCCACAATAGGTCTTTTCACAACAAGACAGCTTATACAGTCTGGTAGGCGAGACCTAAAAAAGTTAAAATAAATCATGTTGTGAAAAAGAGGAGGTATCAGTGCACAATACATTCAAGAGTGAAAAGAAAATTGCACAGACCTTGATACAAATGTCTGCTTGCTAGAATCAAATTTGGTCAAAAATGACCTGATAATGTAGCGTTATCATAAGGTGCGGGATGGTGAAAAGGTAGCAAACCATATATGCTAGGCAAATAAGTGAGAAACAAGCATACTTTTTTTAGTGGCATAATAAAGACATAAATGAAGGCTAAATATTGTAGATGCGATGACGTAACAGGGAAGCAAAGTTGTTGTAATCATCGCAGGAAAGTTAACAGTGTGAAAAATATTTTAAGTGAGGACAAAACTTGTAGGGGAAGAATCAGGACACTGGGTCCATCCAGGAACAAATTAGCAGAAAGTTGCACTGAAGGTGTATGCAAGTAGTAAGTTTTGGCAGGCATAAGCATATGTTTTCCATGGAGGAGTTTCTGTAAGAATGATTTTTTTTTATTATTAAAAAAGGGGCGTGGCCTAAGCTAAGATGGTGACAGACTCTTAGTCTGATGGCTTTGTGGGAACATCAGTACCTCTCACAATGGCCAGAAGAGCTGAGGTGGAAGAGGCTGTAGTGAGAGTGCCAGGTGCTCTGAGTGCTAGAAGATGCAATAGGAGTAAAGAAACCAAAGTTCGAAAGTCGTCCCTCCAGTGGGTGGCACCAAACTAAATGCCGCTCTCAGTGCATCCTTGACTTGTGCAGGAAAAGTACAGGGGTCATCCTTGCAACCCTACAAACAACCTGAAAACAAGTAATTAAAGTTCCGGAAGTGAAAACAAAAGAGACTGCCTCACAGATGGGGCATTCATGAAGGTGCACAGCCAATAAGCGCATTCAGAGGTGTGCAGACGGGAGTCGCACTGACTGGGGCTCAACAAATAAGGTCCCAGGGGAACTTGTGGATTGATCACAGTTGCAATTTGGGCCACAAATACGTAAAAGTGTGACCTCACAGTAATAGACAGGCATTTACGTGATGCCGTCACAGTCACAAGCTGGGTGAGAGCACTTGATGCGCTTGTGAAAACATGAGGCTTACTGATACTCCCAAAACATGAAGAAGTGGTGACTGATGAGATGCCCAGTCCCTGAAGGTGAGCTGCCGAAATTAGCCTGGATCATACTAAGTAGACTTGCCAGAGTGGTGTAAACTAAGGGCTATTGGAACCACACAATATATAAGTGGGAGCACACCCAAAGATGGAGAGCGTCAAGGGGTCCTTGAGTTTGGACGCTACAATTGGTTGAGGGCTAGGGGAGCTATGGAGAGAGATGGCTGACCCCTGTCCTCCCCCCATGATAACTAATCATACAGTCATAGAACAATAGCAGCCAAGCAACACTGGCTGACAATCAACAGCATTGGAGTCCAGGTCTGGATGGTATGGTAACAGTCTGCCCAAGATGGCTGTGGGCAGAACCAAAAGATATGCCACCATCAAAGAGTTACTACAACTGAGCTCTTCCACACAATCTGATGGCCCACCAAATGTCGTCCAACAGGTAGATGACCACTGTGAAATAAAGGAAATAGCAGTGAGGATGACCAGAAGCTCATAAAAAGCATCATGATACAATTCTTATAGGAGAGCGAAGCGGATATAAGTGCAGTTCGTACAGATTTGATACAAAACGAGTCTGCAGTTAGCAAAGATGTAGAAGACCTGGGAAATAGGGTAAACTCCCTCGAGTTGGTCAAAGGGAAATCCCTGGGAATACACTATAGCACTCTAGCAACTATTTACTAAGTTGCTATATAGATTCTAAACAATCATACGGCCATTCATTCTAGAATACTGTCACGGGCAGAATTCTCCCACGGCGGGGAACAATGGGTAAAACGTTCCACACTAAAAAGTGAACGTTCACAGTCTGTTTTATTTTTTATATAAAGTAAAAACCACTGGTTACACAAAATCACACAGGAATTGATTAAAAATCCAAAGAAAGAACTCTTTGAACAAGTACAGTAAAATTTAAACAAATGAATAACAGTTCATTGCATAAGGAAAACAATATCACAACCAATAAAAATTATGCAACACAGGAGAAGAAAAATCATCACAAATACAATAAGAAGACAAATAAATCCTATTCACAGACCCCCTAACACTGTGGCCTAAGGATACTCCCGCCACTTTTCTAAATCCACTGGCCCTTTCTTAGATACTGGTGGGATAGTATACAGTATTAAAAAAATACATTTACATCTGTTACTCCCTTGGCCTTGTTTGGATTTGGTAACAGAGGGAGAAGAACGCGGCAGAGGCACTACACTGCTCGTGAATAGGACATATCCAGTTCCTAAGCGAGAGAGAATAATCCTCATATGCCCGTTCATAGGAACTTTTTAACTCTTATAAAGATATCGTCCATATTTTAAAAAAGAATCCGATTTATGAAGGGGATCTAAATCAACCTGATCACCACACAGAAGAAAGACTCATGTACTGTGGGAAGTGGCACCACCCCTTAGGTACATCAAAATAGCCCACAGCTATAGTCCAGAGAAGGTGCACGGACGGCTGTGTTCTCCCTAGGGATTGGTCCACAAGAGGAATGGGAGACTTTTAAATATACATCCACAAGCCGGTGACCCCAAAGAGACGGCAGGTTCTGATGAAGGTGTTACAACATCGAGTAGCATAACACCGAAACGCGTCGACGCATTTGTTACCAAATCCAAACAAGGCCAAGGGAGTAACAGATGTTAATGTATTTTTTTAATACTGTATACTATCCCACCAGTATCTAAGAAAGGGCCAGTGGATTTAGAAAAGTGGCGGGAGTATCCTTAGGCCACAGTGTTAGGGGGTCTGTGAATAGGATTTATTTGTCTTCGTATTGTATTTGTGATGATTTTTCTTCTCCTGTGTTGCATAATTTTTATTGGTTGTGATATTGTTTTCCTTATGCAATGAACTGTTATTCATTTGTTTAAATTTTACTGTACTTGTTCAAAGAGTTCTTTCTTTGGATTTTTAATCAATTCCTGTGTGATTTTGTGTAACCAGTGGTTTTTACTTTATATAAAAAATAAAACAGACTGTGAACGTTCACTTTTTAGTGTGGAACTTTTTACCCATTGTTCCCCGCCGTGGGAGAATTCTGCCCGTGACAGTATTCTAGAATGAATGGCCGTATGATTGTTTAGAATCTATATAGCAACTTAGTAAATAGTTGCTAGAGTGCTATAGTGTATTCCCAGGGATTTCCCTTTGACCAAGTTGTCATTGTACCCTGTTCCCTGGTGACAGTGGGGTACTCTCTCTTTTATTTATTTAAACTCCCTCGAGAGCAGATAATATTAAAGGAGCCAAGAGCTAGAAGGATACAGAGGTCGTCTAATCACTCGAGCAGCTCATTATGCTCCAGGAAAAACATGAAGACATGGCAAATATCTCCCAGCGATGTAATCTGTGCATTTTAAGGGTCTGAACTGTCAAAGAAGGAAATGACATTAATAAAAAATGTACAGGATCTCATTGAGGCAATTCTTGAATACAATGGACCAGATCACACTCAAACAGAGAGCACATAGAACGAAGGATGACAACACAGATTGAAAGAACCCACCAGACATCCTTGCATACCTAGATCACTTCGAAGACCAAGAAGATATTATGACAGCAGTGGGGAAGGGGGACCTATTCGCTCAAATGGAACAGACATTTAGAACTTTCAAGAACTAGTCCCCCATCTCTCTACTTAAGCGATGGCTTTCAGAACAGTAACTACATTTAGAAAGGTCAATAGCATCAGCTACAGAAGGAGCTATCCTTCCAACTGTTCTTTGTATCCCAGTGAGACAAATGGGCCACAAAATCACTATCAGAGGTCTATGATATTTTAGGACTGAGTCTGCCAGGGGAGGAACAAAATACTATCAACAAAGGGATTTATTCTGCATGAAAAGCACAGAATGGTGCTTGATGGATGGGGAAAGAGAACTCTGAATAAAGAGGAAACCCTGGCTGGAAGCAAGTCGGCAATGGAGTACTTGCAAAAAGTCAGCAACATTCACCCCCACAACACCATGGAAAAAGAAGAAATAGACAGACTGACTGACGCTCAGCTACACAATGAGATGCAATGAAATAAGATAGACACGAAATTGGGGGGAATCAATACTTTACAGATATTAGAGACCCAAACTATAGTGGAGTAGAAAGCTGCAGATGACAGTGGCTAACACACCTGATATTCCTTACATAGTAGCAAACATCTTACTCTGCAGATGTTGAAAGAAGATTACACAGTTTATAAAGTTTTGAAAATATGATGTTACTCTTGGTTAGAGTTTTGTTTGAGAAGTTTCTTAAGGGAGCTACGGTGGGTGATGGGAAGGGAAAGGAGGGCAACAGCTCATCTGAAACCGCTAAAGAGTAGATCGAAGTTGTAGCAACGTGATGAGGAAGGGAGAAAGTGGCGATTCCCACATCATTGGAATGACAGCATTGACTACTATCACATATACTTTTAGAGGATTGAATAAATCTACGAAGAGGAAAAGCATACTCCACAAACTAACCCAACTGAACACTGACATAGGTTTTATTAAGGAGACTCAACTGATGAAGCTAGAACAAAACAGGAATTTAAGAGCAAGGAGTTCCCAGAACAGTATGACTCCTTGGATACTTCAGGGTGGGGGCTGGAGGTGAGGAGAGAGGAGCCAGCTGGTTTAAAATCCAATGTCAATGTATTGTCCCTGAGGAATGGAAGACTACTTGAAAGACAAAGAGCGAAGATGGATGACAATAAAAGGCACACACATTGGTACGCCTTGCATGGTGTCAATGTACAACCCTGATCATAGGCAAAAGCAATTCCTCAACCACAAATCACTGACATTAATGGCATGGGCACTAGGGCCAATAGTGATAGGAGACCTGACTCTAGTACTAGATGGCAAATTGGATAGGACCCAGAACAAACTAAAAGGCATGGTGGTTGTCTCACGACCAGGTAATGCCTGGTAGATACAGGGAGGACCAGGCACCCCCTTGGTGGTAGACTTATTTCACAGCTCAGTGGCACAAAGTAGCTGTGAAGATGAGACCTGCTGATTAACAAAAGGCTGGCCCGAGATCTCCGAGAGGTGTCCCAAAATCCTATCACACAGTCCGATCATGGCCCTGTAACATGTGAATTTGCACACCCAACAGAGAGCTAACACAAAGAAAGTGGACTATGGCGGTCTCAAGATTCATTACTAAAAGCCCCCGTAGTAGTAACCAACATAAAGAACAGCACAGGGGATTATATTGAGCATAACGATACAGGAGAGACAATGTGACAACACTTCGGGGAGGTTAAAAGCACTATTTAGGGTTCACTTCATAGTGGAAGCAGCCTGTCTGAAGAAGATGAGTGAGGATTTACTGTCCCAACAACGAAGCGAGTTGGGTGAAACAGAGTCAACACACAAACACACACTGTTTAGACATCTCCTAGGAAGGCATCAAGACAAGAGTCAATGTCCAAATATAGGGACTGGGTGGCTGTTTATACACAAAGGAAAATGCGGAGTGCTTTCAATCATTCTATGAAAGCCTCTATACAGGGGATCGAGTTAACCCATAGGTGAGGGCACATTATTTGGCACAGGCATGACTGCCTAACCTACCACCACCAGACGTTAGGGAAAAATTCAAAGAACCACTTAAAAAGAAGGAAATACAAAAGGCCATATTGGTTATTATCCTCCTTCTCTAAAGGATTTAGTATTTCTGTATTACTCCTCCTTAATTTTGCTGTATCTGGCCAGGTTGCGGGTGGTGTATCAGTCCCGCACCCACATCTTTTACTCGCTGGAGTAGGTCTTCCAGTGTGGACAGATGAGACGGTGCGGCTTCGTCCTCACACGCTGCCCCGGCGGGAGTCGGATTCTTCATCGAGCAAGGCGCCTTGGAAGCAGCCCAAATTGAAGTCTAAAGGGAATAGACACTCCAGATCCAGACGTCAATCCCAGTCGTGCGGTGCTTCTTCCCGGGCTGGGTCGGCCCCTCAGCAGCACACATCGTCGGCCAGACTGATGGAGTCGGCGGGGGTCCTAAGGGTCTTTGACATCTTTGCCTTGCCTGGAGAAGCACATACAAGGGCCGGTATCTCTGTTGGACTTTGTCTGATAGGGAGAGTGCCAGCTGGCAATGGGCTGTAAGTTGGGGATCCATTGGCGGGTGCGGGGAGGGACCTCCTGTTGGGGTCTGCTAGCCACACCCGCTGCAACAGGTACTTCATTGTTCTTGAGGTATATAGTGGGGAGGTTGTTGGGTTTTTATTGTTTTTTTACTCTAATCGCACTGTCCTACACTAGCTTAGAGCCACCTTGCACAAACCATACACTTTTCCATGCATCAATGATTTGCATCAGGGGCGCACATGGCAGATCTGTTTGGGAGTCAACGGGATCCCTCTGGGACCCTTTGAGTAGTAAGCTGGAATGTTAGGGGGCACTGGACAAAATCAAACATGGGGCTATACTCAAGCAGGCAAAAAGGGCCCATGCCGACATTCTCATGCTACAAAAAATGCACCTTATGGGGACTAAGGCACTATGCTTTCAACGCTTTGGTTACATCCAGGTGTTCCATTCGGGGTTCGTAAGGGAGTCTTGGGGGGGTGCGATCTTGATTCATCGCTGGGTTTCATACACACATCAAGACATGGGCTGATACTCAGGGCAGATATCTGTTCCCCGAGGGCACTGTGGGTGAAGAAACTGTAGTACTGGGATGTGTCTATGCCCCACCACCGCTCTCTTGAGGTCTGGTAGATAGACTTATGACCTCGTTGGCAGATATACCGGATAACCTGTCCGAGGTCGGGGGTGATTGGAATGACGTGATGGATCTGGCTAGAGACCGCTGGAGGCCTGGGGGCTCTACAGATGTCCGACAACCCACCAAACTGCATTCTCTGGCGATGGGGCTTGACTGGGTGGACCCTTGGCACCGACTGCACGGGACAGCGCAGGGATACACACACCTCTAGGCAGTCCACGATTCCTATTCCCGCCTTGATTATTTATTTGTCCCCCGAGTGGCGGAAGGCAGGGTGGTGGAAGTGGATATCCTTTCACGGGGACTATCGGATCACTCGCCGGTGGCCCTCACCTTACAGGCTGGTCGGGTGCGTCAGCCTTTTCGGTGGCGCCTTTCGGCCTGGAACCTACAGAAAGATGACTGTAGGGAGCATGTGGAGGGTGCTATCGATCAATACCGGAATACTCAACATAAACTCGGTTGATGGGGCTGAACATCTATGGGAAGCAATGAAGCCCAAGACAGAGGAGGAACTGGGTGCCGCCTTGGGGGACCTGCATACAGGTAAGGCCCCAGGGCCAAACGACTTTCCTTATGATTTTTTTAAATATATTTTGCAGCTAAGGTCCCATTACCGTAGGGTGTGGCAGGAGGCCAGGGAGCTGGGCTGTCTGCCTCAGGACTGGAGACAGGCGGAGGTGGTGGTGTTCCACAAACCTGGTAGACCTCCTGAGCAGCACGCGTCATATTGCCCTATCACTCCACTGAATGTGGAGGCCAAGATTCTGGCTAAGGCTTTGGACAATCGCCTTCGGTCTCATATCACTTCCCTAGTACATCCCCATCAGGCCGGGTTTATGCCCCAACTGGCGACTCAGCATTATATTCGTCGAGCACATGTTGCCCTTGCAAAGATTCTAGGGCTGGGAGCATGAGCAGCGTTGTCACTGGCAGATATGGATAGGGCATTTGATTCGCTTAGTTGGATATATTTATTTGCACTCTTACTTAGGCTGAATATTGGACATCGCTCCCTGTCCTACCTGACATTACTCTACACCGATCTCATCACGTCAGTGCGTGTGGCTGGCTCTGTCTCCTCCACGTTTTCTATTGGACGGGGCACCAGGCAGGGTTGCCCCTTGTCTCCATACTTGTTTGTGTTAGCAATAGAACCCTAGGCCGCCTGGGTTCGAATCAACGCACAAGTGTCAGGCTTTGAATGGGCACATGGACTGTCGGACCGTATTGCTCTGTACTCCGACGATGTGCTATTCTTTCTCACAAAATTAGACAGGACGGGACCAAGGCTGCTTCGCATCATGCAGATTTTTGGGGAGTCCTCTGGCTTATACATGAACCCTCGAAAGTGTACTCTTTGGGTTCTCGGTGATGTGGCGGGTCTTGGCTCCTGGGCATCCTCTGTTCGGGTAGTCTCTGGGGGAATGAAAAATTTGGGAGTGTTTTTATCAGACACCCTACCACATTTTGGGACAGAAATCAGGCTCCAATATGGGACCGCGTACGGGAGGACCTTAAGACTTGGTCCTATATGCCATTGTCTATATATATATGGCAGGTCGGCAATCTTCAAGATGGTCTCGCTCCCCAATTACTCTACCATCTGCAAAATCACCCCTATCCAGTCCCTCCCAGATGGTTTCGGCAGGTCAACGCGGCCCTGGGACAGTTTCTGCGGGCCAGTGGGGTGGCAAGAGTTGCCCTAAGGACTTGTTTTCAATCCACCTACTGTGGGGTGCTATACTATACTCTGCACCACTGCACAACTCCTTACCGTTTGTCACGAAGGTTGTATTCCAAATCTGGCGGTAGGCCCTACGGAGGATGGGCTTGTGGAATAGGTTGACACGTGACACTCCCCTCTGGCACAATGGGTGACTGCCGCAATTGGTACTCGATATGGGTTTCGTGGCTGGGATAGTATTGGTATCTCTACTCTGGGTGACGTAATGCGGGCCAGTCCTGAAGTCGTTTCGGGATCTACAGAAAGATTTCCATATGCCAAAATCCCAATTCGATAGATATCTTTAATTCCGGCACGCTATCTCCCCCAGTTTGGAGGGCTTAGAATCATTAGCCGAATTTAGCCCAATTGAGGCATAGGTGTTCATGGGAGATCTCAAAGACCACAAATTTCCGAAATGTACCAATCCTGGTTACTCATAGCTCCCCCACGCTGCAGAAACTCAAGAGGGGCATGGGAGGGGGACGTAGGCCCACTGGAGGAGGAGGACTGGATGGATGCTCTGGCGTCCACGCGGGGGCTGCCATAGCTGAAGTCTACGCCTTATCCAGTTCAAGTACCTTCATCGGGTATACTTTACCAGGGTTAGGTTATGGAGGGCAGGTTTGGAGGCTTCCTCTGTGTGCATCAGATGAGAGCGGGAGGAGGGCTCCTTGCTACACACAGTCTGGCATTGCTCTGCATTGGCACGTTTCTGGAGGGGAGTTATGGCCTGCCTCTCAGAGGTGTTGGGTTGGGACCTTCCCTGCTCAACAACTGGTACTCCTACAAGTTATGGATGGGGTTGGGGGCACATATACAAACGCCATCTTATGCTGTTGGGGTTCACTCTGGCTAAAAGGGATATTGCCAGGGCTTGGAAGGCACCGGTGGCGCTCTCAGTGTCCGCATGGAAGAACGGACTTCTGAATGGGTTTGGAGATTCACATCTTCACAGCAAGATGGTGCTCGCTTAAACATTATAAAATCTGGAAATGATGGGCGGACTACCAAGGTTTGGAGTTGGAGCCCGTCTCGACGGCGGGGCCCTTCAACCCGGCTTAACTTTATTTTCTTGATGTAGGTCATAGTCTCATGTGCAATGACAGCTCAAACTTTTCGTAGGAGGTACTTTTTTTGTCAATGTGCTGCTCAGGAGTGGACGTTAGTGTGATGGGGGGGTGGGTTTGTGAGGTTATGGTTATTTGTTGATTTTTCATTTGTATTGCTCTTCATTTTTCCTTGTTTGCTCATGTAAACAGTCAAATCATGATGATATACGTTTCTTATACAGAAGCTCCCGGGGTTCAGAGCTCTGCTCTATATGTGCTACTTGACAAATAAAATCTGTTAAAAAAAAAAAATCAATGGGGACCATTTTTAAAAATTTTGGAAGAGACTTCAAGAATTACTATGCACCAAGAGACTCAGATTCCTAAATATATTAGATGAGTCTAAGTAGAAGTCATACAACAAAAAGGCAGCCAGACAAGAAGTAAGTGACTAACCCACCTTATTGGAACTGTATTTGAACTGTTCTGATTAACCATCAATACTTGAGAATGATATGGACAGGAGAAGTGTGAGCCGGTGGGGGGGAGGGGGGTGCAGGGCATGGGGGCTTAAGGAGGAAGGGGAGGCTTTGAACCATGGGTAGACAAAGAGAAGGGGAGCTTTTTCGTTTTGAAAGTTGTACCATTCACTTGACACAAAATGTGAATAAAAGCATAAAGTGAATAGAAGTAGTGTTCTTAATGAAGAGCTAGGCTTCCCCGATTCTTGAAGTATTGCTGGAGTAGAATCTGTACAATGTGGCCTTCTTAAAATGGAGAGTGACGAAAAGTACTCTGCTTTTGCAGTGTAGTCAAACATGAAACCCAGAGATTTAGGAAAAGTAGCTAGTTAGGGGTGATGCAAGTAGTGTTGCTTTTTTCTGATTGGTCTTGGCGCTACTGTGATTACCCATGCCATTTTAATCGATACTGTTAACCTTAGTAGCAAGCTGTGCCATCTCTCCCATATAAAGCCTCCCTTTATGCTGGAGATAGTAAGTGAGAATGTTCAATAGCTTAATCAGCTCCCAAAGTTTACATTTTAGTATCATTTCAAAGGTTAAATGTGTTCTGTCTCACAGGTTTCTTACACAACTGCAAGACCCTCTTTGTTTTGGTTTTGGCCACATGATCTCCATTAGAGCTTTGAGTGTAAAAACCTATAAATACCCGTGTATGCAATATAAGAAAGAATTCACCATGGAGACGGAATCAGGGAAAACCAATACCAGAATGACTTGGGTGTTTACAGCATACTGATAAAACAAAATTCTGTAACATTTAAGAAGTTAGCCCAACGGTTCAACACAGACATTGAACATGATGAGTGCAGAGATTGAATTCTGGGGGACACTTTAAGACATGAGGTGAGATCAAGAAAGAAGTAATCAATTTTAAATAGTTGGTATTATCTGAGAGTTATGGCCTAATTGAAAATACATTATCACAGACAACATGTCCCTGTCTAATTGTGTTAGTGGAGAATGATGTGCTGGATGCAGTAGGACGCAGATGAGTTGATGGATTAAGATTTGATATATTCAGCCTCTTTCTTAGGTCGTTTCCTAGGTTTGAGAATTCAGGTAAGCTGCTTTTGATATTGGAATGAAGAACTTCGAGTTTATGCTGGCTAAGGTACAACAAATCTTTAGATGTCGGCAGTTCCTTTCCGCTCTCCTAACAGCATCCTTTGAGCCTAATACTGAATGAGGACCACTTAGAGGCTGGTGGTGTTCGGGTTTTTTCTAGAGCGAGAGGAGAGGTACTCAATGCTATATTTAACTTAGGAGTTTTAGTTTACAAATATGGGATCACAATCATAAGAAGCAGGTGTTAGGATGAAAGAGTAAGAGAGCAATCATCTTTAAATATTCTCTATAAAGCAACTATTAAGAATTATCTCATGCATACTCTATGTTGGGCTGAGCACAGAGAGCAATGGGTTAGGTTGGAGATCGAGAAGAGGATCAAGAAATGGTCAGGCCAGGCCAGTCCAAGTTGATGGGGAGCAAGTATTTGGCCACAATCTGGTCTAGTGATGATGAGGTCAATGAGATAGCTTTTACCATGTATAAATTTACTATAGTGTTGAAAGAGGGTGTTGGATGAGAGAAAGGATGCAGTGGAATTTATATTTATTGTTAAGCAATAAAGGAAGCATCTGAACAATGAGACGGGACACAGTGAGATACCACCAGAAGAGTGAGGCGAAAGGTAGGAGATTACAGAGAAATAACAAGCACTGTAAAAACAAACAAGTCACCATTTTTGGATCTGCCAGTGCTATTCAGCATTGGCAAAAAGAAAAAGTGTTTTATTGTCTATACTGAACAAACATAACCCCCCCAAAAAATAGCCCAGGGTTATGAAGTATATGTGAGCATGGGTCACCATGCATCCGCACATATGCATTTGACACTATGGTCGACCCGGCATGATCATCTATGTGCACACGTGTCATGACACACCAGTCATTCTGGCCTCAGCATGATGAAATATGCAAGGGCACACACTATGATGCAAGGCCATTTTGGAATTGTATTTTTATTTTTGGATTTGCCAGCTCTAGATTGCAGGTGCCAATCTTGGAGTCGTAAATTTAAAAAAGGGGGCATTTTCATTAAAAAGTGGAACAGCAACAATTTACTTCTACTAGGCCCTCCTACAAAGTGGATTTAAAAATAATTATAAACCAAAAAAATCAGGAGGAGCCAGGTGAGCAGGTAGGAGGAAGATGTAAACAGCTAAAGAGCAACATCAATGAGTACTGATGAGATGAGCTGGGCGGGCAAGCAAAGAGGGAGGGTAAGGAGGGTAGACTATAACAAGCATTTGTAATGCAATAGGTCTCGCAATTGCAAGATTTTGAGCTATTTGAATTGTAAATGACAATGCCTTTTATGTATGTGGTTAAAAAACCTGCAATAATAAAAAGCAGCCATTTACAATAGCAATAAGTCAAAGTTTCTAAAATGCAAGACCTATTGCATTGCAAATGCTTGTTGTTAACAAGCCCCCATGCTACTATTTCACGTTAAGAGGCCACGCCCCTTTCTTTAGATGAGCTGTGTCTAAAGAAAGGTCCATGGCTGTTATTAAAGTGAAAGTGCGTAGGGGGCACTGTTGCCAAAAAAAGCATTTGTTTATCAAGTTGACAAACAAATGCTTTTTTTTGTAAAAGCGCCACATGAAAGCGAGCATGGCGCGCTGAATGCCTGGATGTTGCAGGAAAGCATGTAATGCCTGCAGTAGGAGAAATGCTTTAAAGAAAATAGTGCTTACAGACAAAACAAGAGATACTGTGCAACAACCGAAGTAAAAGGGCCAGTCCTCATGGGAGGTTACAAATGAAGACAGGGCGGTACAAAGAAGAGACTAATAGGCCTATTAACGAATCAGAAAACAGCATTTTTGAAGGACAATGACACAAACCAATGACAAATATGGGTGAAGAGTGGGCGGGGCTTTAAGTTCACACTCCAATACAACATGCCTTGCAGAGCAGCGTATGCGCTGTGCGGGCTCTACGTAAAGAATGAATGCATTATTTGCAGCTCTGATCATCACCAGTGCAGCCCTTCATCACATGACAACTGTGCGAGTCCCTACAGACAGACTGTCTGCAATAACATGCACAGTAGTAACCAGGGCTTTAAGTGTGCCGGGTCCTGCCAGTGCTCAGCACTGGCACTTTTAAAAGGCAGCTGCTAAGGCGGGTCCCTATCAGGCTCTCCATTTTTGACCTCACCCTCAGGATGGGAAAAAATCTTAACTCTGCAGCAGCAGCACCACCCATCACTGCCTTTGTGTAACTTCAAATAGACTTGTTATCGTTCTTTCACAGTCATTTCAGAATTTAAGCATTTTCAATATTCTATACAACGAAGCTATAGTTGTTGCTTACATATCTTATGCAACTCACAACCATTGGCAAAGTCAATAGTCTTGGCTAGTTATAAGTGTAATGTTAATAGCATTATATATCTGGATGTAATGACAGAAGCAGTAAATCACCAGTAAGGTGGCACACTATGCTAAGCAACCATTTTTAGCTTCGGTGTTTAAGCCACGCCCTAATTACATAGGCCACGGCCCATTGAGAGAACCCCTCTCCCCCCAGTTTTTTCATCCCACTTAAAGCCCTGGTAGTAACTGTAGAAAATATGTATATAAAGTGAAAGGAGCAACTACAAGACCTGGCAGTCTTAGAGCTGTAGATTGAAGAAATCGGCGACATGCGTAAAATCACCCTCACAACACTGATCGTGAGGCTGAACTCTCACATTTCCCAGGTCTGTGAGTGACCAGCTCCCCTAGCCCAGGTTTCTAACTATGCATTCTAATTTTGTAGTCCTGATTTTATACTGACATAAGACAAGACTACAAGTCCCAGAAAGCATAGGCAAAGCACTGGAAAGATCCTTGCGCACGTTCCTGGAAAAAAGTTCGAATTCTGTAGATGACAGCTAACGCTACGCCACACTTCCTTTCCCCAGCAATGCAGCACACCACTTCCCAGAAGAACGCCCCAACACCAGAGATACAGGATGGCGAGATCAGCAGCTCCTGAGTCGAACGCCAACGCCTCCGCCCTAGAGGATTTCCATAAAAAAATAAAAATAATAGGCTTGCACTTACATTTTTCGATGAATGCAGAGCACGGCCGTCCTTGGCGCGGAATGTCTCGATAGCCCTGGTCAGCTCTGCGGCAGCGCAGGCACGTGCAGGGGAGCTGGTTCTCTTCACAGCAAGCTCTCTGCACCCTGGATGGGCCTAGCCAAGTTCCACGCCTGGGCTGGGCCTGTTTACCCGACAGGAGGTGTGGATGCTGCGCTTCCTCGATGCACACGGAAGCTTAGTGTCATCCCTGAGGTTCGCCGGGGCACGCAGAAGTAAACAAGGCACTCGGTCACACAAGGAAAGAGTCCGGGTTCACGCAAGTGGCGGCTCCAGGGAGGGAACAGACGTGCAACCATTCGTGACAAGCCACCCTCTCCAGAAACATTTACAGACATAAAAATATTTGCAATGCCATAGTTTTCGCATTTATAATGGGACTGCAAACAAGCGGCCGCCACAGTCTCAATAAAGAACAAGCAAACAAATCCCCCCCGGCCCTCACTTACCTAACGCTGGAACAGCACACCGCAAGTCGGCCTCGAGCGCGCCTCAGAAGAGACGCGGGAGGACAGGAGCGTGACGCACGTGCACGTTGACGTTCCCGCGCGTTCACGGACCTGAGTCGGCTCGTGCCCAGGTTTGGAGCTGCTCGTTCACAGCTCTGACTCCCTTGGCAGGGAGGAAGGTGACTATAGTCTAGCTGGCGGGAGCGCTTCGCGCTCCAACGCCAGCTCGACCTAAAAAAAAGCTGAGCTGAATGTAAGTCATGGTGTAAGAAAAACAGAGCACAGGAGAAGAGCAGATGCGAAAGGGGAAGCAGCACTGGGGGAGGTGGAAGAGAGCAAGAAAACACATGCACTCCCACAGAGAGCTAAAAGAAAAAAAACATAGGTCCCTGATGTGAACCTGTAAGGATACAAGCCATCCTTTAAAAAAGGATGGAAGAGACCATTTTTTAAGGATGGAACAATCAGAAGAAGAGGAAGGATAGCCACCAAATAGGAGGTATGCAAATGAGATTAACAAGAAAGCCTACTGTAATATTTAAGTGCTTAAATGTGGAACGACAAAGTATGCTCTTTTTGTGATGTTTCTCGACGCCTAAATATATATATATATTCGCTGTGTCTTGAGACTTTTGCACTGTGAAATTATAGTAATGTACTGATTCGTTTGATTCGCATGATTTATGTTTTATGATTGAATAAAAAGATTTTTTTTTTAAACTACTGTAAGTATATTGTATTGTAGACAATAGGGGCCATATCACAAAGTGAGAACTGGCAATGCAAATTTAAGACAGCATCTCTGCCGCAGTTTTGGGATAACTGCAGCCCTAAGTAGTTGAAGAGCCGCAGCAGTGCTATTTTACCACAGACCGTGTTAAGTGGTTGCTTGTCACCAGACCTTTAATGGAATGTGCCTTCTTTAGCTGGAAAGTAGCAGCATTTGTAAACGTATCTTAAAGTGAGCAACAGAACACAATCCAAAAACATACACCAAGCAACATAACAACACAATTAAAACACAACAGGGCACACACAACACAATAAAACAGTAAAAACAGAATACCACAAGTAACTATAGAACAAAACAACAAAATCAAATTGTGATAATGCACCACAAACCCATAACAAAGGCCACATAACCACCACGGCCTAATACCACACAGCAAATATACAGAAATGTTCTGGTTGCATATTTCCACCTCCAGAATCCCCTTTTCATGATATGGTGCTAAAGAATGTTTGAAGCAAGCACTGCATTAACTTACCACCAAGGACATGAAATGGAGCCACTCAAAAATATTTTGTGTTGTGGCACAAGGTCTGCGAAAACATTCAGCTAAGGCTGCTTGTAAGCCAGACCTAAAAAGGCTACAAGCGTTTGTGTATATCCAAACATTATCGCTAGTTATGCGAGTAAATTGGAAAACATGCAAAATCAAAATATTGTAGAGGTGGTAAACCTTTCTATTGTTTTCGCTGTTTGTTTGATTTTCCAAAAATATTATTTGAAATAAAAAAAAAGGGGACAGCAAAGTAAGAGCACGTTTAAGAAATATGAGAGCGAACACCCATCATTAGGAAACCTTTGCATGTTGTATTAATGGTACGCAGCCAGCAGGCCTCTGTCCACACAGCCACTCCACTTTAATACGGGTGCACCTGCCCTTTTCTAACTAGTGCATTTTTTTCTAAATGAGTTAAAAAAAGTATGGTATAGACTAAATACCCACAACACTCCTTCCTCTTATTTTACACTGGCAAACCTCTGCGTGGCAGAAACATTATCAGGAAATGTATTTTTGTTTGGTAAGGAGGTTTTAGTAGCTATGTCCCCACATCCTGGGACTACCCCAAGCCCTTTCACTGTATACTGTAAGGCTGCTGCAAAAAACACAGCTTAGTTACTTCAAATTAAGAGATGCATATAGTTCTCAATAGCTATCTAAGACACAAACATATATACCTAAGAAAGCACAAGAACAAACACAATAACAGCTTGTTTCCTAATATCTCAACAGCTAAACGGAGTGCTAATTAACTCTGCAGTGAACATGCGGTGCTACGGATGAAAATCAAACAATGTCCAGCTTAACTCTTATGAGCTTACCAAATGAGCTATCACAGTGTATTAGTGCGCGGTAGTGATTAGGCGCTCGTAATGGGCGACCCGAAAATCTCTACTGCAGCAAGGTCTGAGAGAGGGGGCAGCAGCTTGACCCTCACACTATATAATAAGCACTGCGGCTAAAATGGATCCGTCTTTGTTATGCGAGCCCGGGTCCGCGCTTACTCAAGCGCGTCAACTTAGGCTGTGAGGCCCACTCAAGCATCACGTTAAGGTTAAAGGTACCGACGTAACAGCGTCGTGCGCCACGCTGACGTTTGTCTCGCGTAAATGTACCATTCTGACAAATGCTCACAGTCGACGCATAGTGAAGTCGTATTTTAGGACCACGATTTTAGAAATGTAAAGGTACTGAAATCTCCAATGAAGTCACCGGCCCAGATGGGCACGAGCTGTGACGGTTTGTTCTGCAAGTTCTGTGTTTTGCCTTTGCATCATTGTCTACACAAGCATGAGATGAGAAAGGCCCAGCCGCACTCATTTTCCACACAGATACACTCACAGCACTGAATGCAGGATTTGCATTTACGGCATCAAATCTATTTGTTGCCAAGACTGCGAGATTGCATGAATTGCAGTTCAGGGTTAATAGCACTATCGTTCCAAGAAAATAGTACTTTTCAGCCAAAAAATATATTTTCTTCACCACATTTTGGCTTTTTCGTCCTGATCGCCATTTGTCTAAATGTATCTATTAGTTGTTAAACAAAATCTCTAAATTATGAAACGGTTTCCCTTAACGTGTCTACCTTACCTGTCCCACACGAGGGTTTTAAGGAGCTAGTAATTTCAGCTGGGTCCGCATTGCCGAGAGAACTTCTCAATTTCTCTACAGTGCCTAGAAGACACTTTGATCTCAAAATGTGAAAAGAGGATTTATCGATCCAATTATCGATATATTCTAGATAAGAGAAGTTTCATGTGAAAAAACAAGTATTGGCAAAGGCAGTAGGTCTGGTGTTGGTCGTCAGCCTTCTGGCAGTTCTTGTTTTGCTTACCAAAACTTTATTGTTTGGGAATATGCTATGCCCAAATTAACCCCTTAAAACAGTAATTTGCAACAAGCAACTATGTTTTGGGGTCTAAAAAGAAACACCCATTACCATAGTACTTTCTGGCACTAAAGTTAACAACTTTGTTTGTCAATGTGCTCTTTGTGAAAGGGCAGTCAGTTGCTGTTGTGGGCTGGTACATTGCCCCTTAATGCATGTTGGAGTGGATGGAAGAAAAATGCACTTGACACCGACCACAGAATAATGGATGAAATCTGTCTGAAGCCCTTTAACTAAGTATGTTAACTAAGTATGTTATACACAAAACACGGTCCTGGCTAACACAGACCTAGAAAAGTCAGTCAGTCTGGCTTTGGCTGCAAGATTCGTATCTTTAAGAAAGAAAAAAGAAAGGAAAAGAATGAAAAAGAAAGCAAGAAAAAAGGCAAGGAAATAGAAAGAAGGAAGGAAAACGAAAAAAGAAGGCAGGCAAGAAAGAAGCCAGGGGGAAAAAAAGCAATAAGTTAGGAAAAAGAAAGAAAGAAAGAAAGAATGAAAGGAAGAAACAAACAAACAAACAAACAAACAAGTAAAAGATAGAAAGAAAGAAGGAAAGAAAGATATAGGGAAAAAGGAAAGACAAGGAAAGGAAGAGGGAAAGACAGAAAGAAAAGGGAAAGACAAGCAAAGGAATAAAGAAAAGGAAAGTAAAAAGGAAAGACAAGTAAAGAAAGAAGAAAGAGGGAAAGAGCAAAAGAGAATTAAAGGGAAAGAAAGAAGGAATGAGAGAAGAAAAGAGAAAGAAGGAAAGAGAAGGAAAGAAAGACAGAAAAAAGAAAGAAGGGAAGAGAAAGAAAAAAATGAAAGAAGGCAATAATGAAAGAAGGTAAGAAAAGAAAGAAAATGAAAGAGAAAGACAGAAGAAAAGAAGGAAAAACGGAAAGAAAGTAGAAAATGAAAAAAATTTAAAAAAGGATAACTTGTGGCAACGCTGGTCTCGGTCCTTCTTTGGGGCAATCGCCCAGCGCGCATTGCCCAAGTGAAACTATATGGCAGCTGGTACGACGGTGGGATTGCCCTTCCAAATCTCCAACTGTATTACTGGGCCGCACAGCTCAAAGTCATAAATCACTGGTTACACAGCCTCATGATGACCCAGCATACAGCGCAGATAGGGCTCAACTAGGAACCAACAATATGCTAACGGTGCTCTACAACAAAGATATGATCACGAAGCTAGTGGGACCGACTAAACACACAGCACAGATATGGTATGCAGCGCACGCCAGACTGGGGTGGAAAGGAGTGATAACAAAAATGACCCCACTCTGGGATACCAAGGCACTGGGGCAGCTGCGGAGGTGTAAGAGATTTACAATGTGGGACAACATAGGCATCTCCACAGTTGGGGAAATGTGGGACAAGGGTGAGGTGATCCCATTTCGGCAGTTGCAACAACAATACGAGCTGGGCCAGAATGAAAAATTTAGATACATGCAAATAAAACACGCTTTATTGGCGATACTTCCACCAAACACCGAAATCCCTGAGGCCTCACCATTATAAGACAGACTCCTGACAGACTCCTGACGGACCATATGCTACAAAGGGCCACTTCCCTCACGTACCGGAAACTTCTTAATAATTTACCAGACCCCATGGGTACCCTGAAAGAGAAATGGATAGCGGAGGTGGGTGACATAGGCGAGCCAGAATGGAGAGAGGCCCAAGCATCCCCTAGAGAGGTGGGTATCTCAGCAAGGTTGCGATTGGTGCAACTTAAAATCTTACATAGAATATACTATACTAGGGTAACATTACACAAAATACAGAGGGCACCGCACCCATTCTGCTTGAGAGGGTGCGGGGAAGAGGGAACCTTTTATCATACCATATGGGGCCCAATTATAATGAACTATTGGAGACAGGTACTACGCACCATTTCACAGACAACAGAAATTTCGCTACTGCCAGAGCCAAGACGATGTCTGCTAAACATGTGGGAGCCCAATGATCTCACACGATATGGACTGATATGGGTCACGCTAGGGCTCTTAATTGCCAAAAGAGACATTGCTCAAAAATGGGGGGCTGCAGATGCACCAACACTGTCCGCTTGGTGCAGAAACATGGACCTAACAATGATCACGGAACGTATAGTATACACCGCAAGGGAATGCCTGCGAAAATGGAACAAAATATGGGCTCCCTGGAATGCCTTCAGAGGGGACATTTGTGATCCGCTGGTAGAATCAGATGGAGACAGTTCAGATGAAGAGATGGAGGAGGTATAGACTGGAAACTACGGGTAGGGGGGATTCATGTGGAAGGAAAGTGTACGCCATGCAAAAAATTCAATTGCCTGTAGATGGAATGCACGAGTAATTACTGTAATGTAAGTGATTTCTATATGTAATGCCAAACTTGTTGAAACTGTAATAAAAATGTTTCCCAAAAAAAAAAGGATAACTTAATGCAGAAAGTTTCAAATGCACACACTCTGGTATGCTGTGAAACAGCAGCAGTCAGAAAAGCAAAACACTGCCAAAGGAATTTACAACAGTATTGGCAGGGGATGGAATCTGATAAAGATGGAATGTGCCTCACAAGCATCCTACTATTACATAAGGCTCTAAATACAGAGTCCACACTAATGTAATTATAAAGTGAATACAAAAACACTGGCACTTCAGGGAACTAGCTTGCATGTAGATGTGCTCCTTGTGAGAGAGCAAAACGCAGTCATTTAAAGTGTAGTTAACCCGTGGCTTAAGTAGGCTGATCCACTCTCCATGCTATATGCTTTAGTGGACAGAAGCAAAATGTGAATGACACAACAACAGACCAGTGGATGAAGAGAAGTGGCTGTAAGTATATTATACATATTTCAGTAAAATCAAACTGTCTTGCCTAACGCCAGACCTAAAAAGATGCATGCAGTTTGCTACTAGAGGCTGTTACGTGCTTCCTCTTATGAAAGACATAAGAATGAGGCATTTGATGTACAATGAAACTGCGCCAGCCGCCTTTTCAAAATTCAGCTAAAGAGATGGTCCCTGCTTCAGACATGATCGTTAATCATGTTTCCCACTTATGGTAAATACGTTTTAGTGTGAGAAATAAAGGTGACCAATGAAAGGTGCTGCAGCACCCAGATATAAAGGCACTGCAAAAATATTCCAGGATACTGCTTAGTCAAACCTCTGCTCATTTATACCAGTGGACTACAGTCTTAATTAAACATTACTGATATCTAATGATGACAATAATAGCTGTTAATTACCCCCACCGTACAATTATCGGCCTGAGCCATAGGCAGGGGCCCATACTGAGGGGAACACTGAACACCCATATTGCTCCACAGGTAAGGGCAAAAAGCTATTAGTATCAGTGCCTCTAAGTACCTCAGAAAAAACAAGCATTGGCAAAGCCGACAGGTCTTGCCTATCTAATAAGCGTGCAAAGTTCATGTCTTTATCAATGTTTGCATGTACTGTTTAAAACAAGTGAAAAGGAAAACCATTCCAATTAAAACCATTTAAAAGTAATGGAGAAAAAGTAAATATAGCTTATGGTATCTCAAAACCACATTGAATTTTATGTTTTTAATCTTTATATATGGCATAGTTCGTTTTTCAAATACTTTGCACTCAGTAAACTTTTAACATAATTTAAAAAGAATAAAGCACTGTTAGAATGTAAACGAAAACACTTTTCAATGCCTAATTTACTTTCCAAAGGATTCAGCCATCTGGTCTTTGGCAAAAGTACAGGTATCAGATGTAGGGGTCTTGAGAAGAAGCCTCATGCTAAGTACACTTTCCGCTTCAGAGGCCAGCTGAGTCTGTGCAGCAGCTGGCCCTTCCTCCAGCACCATAAAAGCTGTTGTGGGCCAGAGGCTGCACTTTCATGTAATATGTGGATCGCAGGTGATAAAGCAAAAACAGTTCTTAAATTGTGGTCTTCAGCCATACCCCAGCAGAAAACTTAGGCGGGGTGCAATGCAAAATGGGGTGGGGTTATTTCAGGAGGGGGGGAGCAACACAGAAGTGAGCTAGCTAATAAATACATGCACTCTCAAGGAGAGCTGAATAAAAAAGAAAATGTTGTTCACTAAATATGAGCAGTAGAAGGATACAAGTCAGCCAATCAAAAGCATCCTGATGAGGTCATTCTGTAGAATACAAGAAGAGGAAGGCAAGCCATCGAATAAGAAGCAGGCAAATGAGAGTAACAGTAAAGTCAACCAATGTCAAGCAATGGACGGGCTCTATGCCCACTGTAAGCTCACAATAGGTCTTTTGCAACCAGACAGCTTGTGCTGTCTGGCAGGCGTGACCTAAAAAGAGGAGTAGAGATTTCACAGTAAGTCTTAACACACAGTTAATGCAAACCAGATTTTTATTCAACTGTGATGCAATCACTTTCGCCCACAGTGCCAAATTTGAATGAAAAGCTCATACATCCTTTGCCTTGGAGAGATGAAAAAGAAAGTCCAATCAGTCACAAGAGTTGAGGAAAATAAACTGTGGTTGACTTGGCTAGCATTTGACCTCATCAAAACAAAAGGTGCAGCTAGCAAACTGAAGCAAAGAAGGGAAAAGTTTTTTTCTATCAGCAGCAAAACCGGGAGAAACAGTCGGAGGAGCATGAAAGAAAAGAAAAAGTAGCACAGATGAACATAAAAGCTGCTTTCAGTTTGTGTAGTGTGCTGGATCTGTAACTCCTTTTGCTGAGGGCCTAAAGAAGGCTGCCATTGGAGGGGGAAAAATTCCATGCAGCAGGTGCCAAACCATAGTACACCGAAGAAACAGGAAGTAGAAAATGGGGGTTTGGGAGTTTGAGGGGAAATGAGGAGGGAGAGGGATGATGTTTTCTCAGTTGGCATATAATTGTTACTGCTTCGTACCTGGGGCATTAACGGATGTCAATTACCCTCTCCGAGCAGCCTGAAAGGGTGCGTAACAATTCGGGAAGGGACGAGCGTTCGGTGATCTGCCTGGGCAGAGGGAGGGGATCTGGTGGTAACTGGTGTCAGGGCAAGGCTGGTGTTACTGCATTATCCACGTGTGATTTACCCTTTTGAAATTTCCAACACGTATAATGGGGCCTGTTGCACTGGGCCAGCTGTAATCAGGCATAGTGGTATCCTACATGGGATACCACCCTGACCAAGTCATACTCTGGCATACGTAGGTTGTAGTCAAGTAAGAGATGAACATGTACTTTGCATAGTTAAACACATATTTAATAGCATTTTGTTGAGCCATTTTCTATTTTTGTACAATTCAGCCCTCTGCCGACCAATGAAATGGGCAACACTAATAATAAAGTTTCATGCAATTCAAATATCCACACGTTTGTGGCACTTATAGCTCAACGCACTAAAATAAATACTGAAATTGGAGAAAAAAAATACAAAATACGCACTTTTGAAAAAGTGTGGCCTTTTTACAAAATCACCAGTGAATTTTTTTTAGGTCTCGCCTACGCAGCGCGCATGCGCTGTATAGGTAAAAGACCTTTAGCCATCGGCACAGCTTTACGGGCAAAAACGTGCAGGTGTTGCATTGCTTCCAATGGCAACGCGTGCACGTCTGGCGATTCCCTTGTGGGAGCGAGCTTTCAAACCATGTGTTAATTACAAACATACGGGTCCTGCTCGCACCCGCAAGGGAAACAGGCCCAGGCCCCCTCCTCTCTCCCCTCCCCCTGCTGCCTCCTTTCAGCGTGAGGCGCGCGCTTGTTCTTTTTCTAATAGCACTTAACAGGAGCGGGCGCTTTAAGATCTGTTTTTGTAAACAGGGCTGTAATTCTTATTATCATCTTGTCAAATTTACAGCGACCCCCTTCAGCACAGCGCAGTTGCAGCCTTCTTTCCTCCGGCAGGCTCACTCTGGACAAAATGCCGGGGGGGGACCGTTGCCATGTCAGTTCTGGGGGGGGGTTAGTTTGAGGGGGTTCCGCAACAGTCACTACAGCTCCAGTGGCGGCTCAAGCACCTGGGACAGCTAACTTGCTAGCGCAGGCACCGTGGGCGAGCCGGGTGCGTGGAGACCGGGAGGGTGGCCCACGGCAATGATGTCAACACAGATGCTCGGAAAGCCAGAGCAGCTCAGCTAGAAATCTGCACATATTTCTCACTTCAGCCACTTCCGCTCACACACCTGTGTTCAATAGCCTGCCTGCAATCCTTCTAGATCTCCCGGCAGTCCTTCTCGGCTCCACTATCCTGTCCACACACTTCCACACTGCTACTCTTCCTATTTCCACCTCGGACACTGTCATACTTCAAGAGTCCACGCTGCAGTGCAAGCCGAAGTGACTGGCATAAACGCGCTTAACTATCACCTTCATGGGTGTCGCTGAGGGAGCTCTGGATTTTTACCTGGCAGTCTCAAACTGGAGTTATGCGGTCTGACTGGCTTGCCTTAGAGGTGCCTCTCCGAAGGAATGGGGAGTATCACTGGTGTTGAGGCAAATCCTGAGACTACGCACTTGCATTGGGGGGCTTTCACTGGCATGCAGCTCATTCAGTATACTTCAATGCTGTTTATCAGGCATCCATTTTTCCACACTGTCATCTAATTAGGCGTTTTCGCATTTGCACGTCGCACTAATCATGGAAGACCCTGCTACAAGATGAGGATGCATGTCCTCAACTGACTCCCAGTGAGAACTCAGACCTCCGGGGAGACTAATCGCCAATTTCCCACATGCTTTCTTTAAAAATGTATATATCACTTTGCTTTCTTTTGCTTATAAGTGATTTCCTCCTGTGTTGTTCTATGTTTTTTATTTCAGTAGTAGAAAAATAATACCAGGTAGTGTAGTTTTTCTATTTTTAGGGTCGAGCCTACAAGAGCATGCACTAAAGCATGTGTCTCGAATACTACACACTTAACAACAAGCATTGGCATAGCCAATAGGTCTCGTCTTTGGGACCTTTTAAGTGTTAAACCATGCAACTGTTAATGTTGTTGCACCAAGGATATTGTGCTGCATGACTAAATACTTATAAGGTCCCAAAAGCTAGACCTATTGGCTATGCCAATGCCTGTTTTTAATGTGACTCTCCTTGTATTGCCCTTATGCTGCTGTGTCGGCCCAAAATAAGAAAGGAGGTAGGAGAGCAGGCAATGTGTACTTTTCCCCTGCATGTGACACCACCTCATGCTGCTCCTCTTCTGGAAGCCTCTGGTTACCAATCTCTCACTTTGCATCATTTTCAGTTCAGAGAAGAGAATGCTGGAAACATGGATTTATTTATCAATTATGTTGCAATCCAGGCCTACTGACAACCACTACAGACCAAGTTATTGCCCCTTTAGCATGGTTTCCTTCCCCGTGTCTTTCTTATTCAGCTCCTCCCCACTGGTTAATTTAACCCCCAACATCATCTGGACCACCACCACCTTATTGATTGCCACTTTCTGTGTAGACCTGGGTCTAGCAGAAACGTGCCCCCCTGCAACCTCCTGTGCTCATTATCACAGTTTTAGGTCCACTGCGCTATGGATATATGCAGGTCATACAACTAGCCCCACCGTGACCTCCCGCCCTGTTCACTGGCTTGGGCGCTCTGCTCTCTGGGCACTTGCTGGTTCTTCAGCTACTTGTCCTGTGACCTCCTTGTGCCTGCAGCAGGTCTGCTTCCCTCAGGTCACCCACAGTGTGCCAGCAACTCGTGCCACTTTCGCTTCCGACTCTCCTCACTGCCACAGGCCTGCTGTTGTCTGGGATCATGTGGGCCCACCACCAACTTTCCTTCGGTCTTCCTCTCTCCTCATCACTGCTGTGGGCTTGATGCCATCTCGTATGTAGGGACCCACTGGCAATTTGTGATCCTATATGCTTCTACCCTTGTCACTGTTGCAGGTCCGCTGCTTTCTTGGCATCCACAGACCCACTGGCAACGTTACCACCATGACATACTTCCCACTTCACAGCTACAGGACCACAACCCTCTGGGCAACCATGACCTACCTGCAACCTGCAACCTGCCCTCCTGCAGCCTCCAACCTTACTCATCACTGCTGTAGGGCTGTGTTGGTGGAAGTGGTGTGATAATAAGGTAGGGATCTGTATTTTTGGGGAGTGGTGTAGCAGGACAATCAGGTGGGAGTTTAAGATGGCTGGTATGCAGAGGGAGGACAAAAGGATAAATGTCAGTGTTTTGGAGAGGTCAGGTGCAGGACAGCTGATTGGGGATTTATTGTTTTAAGGGGTGGGGGACATAACAACCAGGAATAAAGTCGGTGTTTCTGGGAGGAAGTGGCGGCTGTGGTGAGCAGGACGGTGAGATACAGGTGTGTGTTTTTTTAGGGTTTGTGAGAAGCAGGACATGCAGGTAAAAGGGTCTGTGTTTTTTTGCTGGGTGAGTGGAAGGGCAATCAGTTGGGGGCGTTTTTGCTTGGGGAGGTTTGCGGGAGGACAATTAGGTCTGTTGTTGTGGGGTGAGAGGAGTCAGTGTTTTGAAGGAGTCAGGGCACAAGACAACCAGGTGGGGTCTGTGTTCCTGTGGGTAAGGGAGGAGGGTGGGCTAGGACAACCAGTCTGTCTATTTTTTTGGTTGGGTGGGGAAAAACAAGCAGGTAGAAATCAGCTTTTTTGAGAGGTTGGGCACACAACAATCAGGTAGGGGTTCTGTGTGCCGGAGGGGTTGGTGTCAGGTCAACCAAGTAGGTGGTCTGTGGTTTTATGGGGTGGGAGAGCAGCACAGCCACAAAAGAATCTGTTTTAGGACGTGAGGGGCATGACAACCAGTTAGGGGTCTGTGTTGTCAGGCCTGGGAGGAAAGGCAAGCAGGGTAAGGTTGTAACAACTTTTTTTGTTTGTTTGAGGTAGCCCAAGCAAAGAAAGAGAGGAGAAACATGTGTAGGTAGGGGTTTGTGTTAATTGTGGTGGAGCTATTGGGGTGCCAAGCAGAAAATATAGATTTTTTGGAGTGGGGGGGGGGGGGGGGGGGGGGTTGTTCTCATATGAATGAGTTCTGTTTTAACCTTTTTCTTTTTTAGTGACCCAGACCCAATCCAAGGGGAAGACTCTGTGTAAATGTAAATGTAAATGTGTTTGTATTTATACAGCTCTCACGTAGCAGCTGTACAGCAATAGTACAGCTGTCACCCTGAGCACAAGTTGGTGCTGGTCCCCCAGCAAGTTTTATCCAAATAATAGTTCAAAGAATCTTAAATTAATCCTTAAGTGTCTTTATTCGCACTTCTCCATAGTTAATATCCAAATGATATCCAAACAATAACAATTCCCAATTCATGTCATCCAATGCATTTCGGCAGGATCTCCCGCCTTCATCAGGGAAATGATTCTGTAAATCCAAAAAATACTTTCGATCAATATCAAAGCCCACTTAAATCAAATGAGTAAATCAAACAAGTTAAACACGTGATTAAATAAACTTTGCGATCCATTTAAACATAATAATTGCTCATTTCTGCGAGTATTTTAATCGTCTGTTAATGACCATTACTTAAGTTAAGTGAAACTCGCATTATCAACCTAGTTTGGTTTCTAAATCACTGTCGCTCATTGCGCTTCGAGTTTCTAAACAAACAAAAATACGTTGCTCTGCTGCCCCACCTCATAAGGCTGCTGGTTGCACTGCCGTTAAGACCTGTTTTTTCACTGCCTCTAACATTGCATGCTGTGATAACCTCTACTCTTACCTCAACATGTTACTAACAAGTAACGCCCGATGGTGTACAGCGTGTGTGGAGCAAGCTTCTGCTTCCGTGTTTCTATGGTCGCGCTGTGCCGCGCATGCGTTGATATGCCCTTTCAACTAGGGTTTTTCTTAAAGGCACACTCTCATTTTAAACGGCTATGTGTCAACAATGTGCTAACGTTGTCGGTTCGATCCCCAGCGGGAGTGAATGCTTTACTATGTGATTGCGCATTGCGCATAATTCATTTGTCTAAACGACCAGTTAACAAACAAATAGACATATGCTATTTAAATTATGATCGCAGACAATTTAGGTCTAAAAACAGTAAACATGAGTCTATAAGTAACACAAAAATTCTGTTCGTTCATTGAGCCCTTTCGGCTTGAGGCTGTTTAAATAGTATATCCAATGGTTTTCCTGTTTTAACAAATTGTTTTTGTTAATGACCCCTTCTCTTTTCTCCAACATTTCCAACACGCAAACTCTTAGTTGGCTTATGTGATGTTGCTTAACAGTGAAATGTTCTGCCACTGAAGATTTCAAAGATTTCGTACGTATGTTGCTTTTGTGTTCATTAACACGGATTTTCAATTTCCTCTCGGTGTGCCCCACATATACATCTCCACACGGACACTTGAGCATGTAAATCAAGTTCATTGAATCGCATGTTGCGTTTACTTTAAGATGGATCAAGAATCCTTTCCTTGGGTGTGTTATAGTTGTTCCCTTCATGATATTATGACAAGTGTTACAATTGAGGCAGGGTACTGTGCCCCGATACGTTGGTTTTGTTTGTGGTTCTTTAGTGGGTTTCAAAAAGTCTCCCAAATTTTTTGCTCGTGTATGGGCAAATACTGGTTCTTGGGCAAATGCTCCTTGAAAATCCGATTCCATTGATAATATTGGCCAGTGGCGTCTTATGAGTTGTTTGAATTGCGTGCTAAGTGTGGAGTATTTACTGACGCAGGTAATGCGTTTTTCTTGTGTCTTTTGGTTGCTCTTCAGGAGTTCCTGTCTGGATTTAGATGTAGCTTTGGTTTTGGCCTCTTGTATTATCTCTTCTGGATATCCCCTATCCCGAAATCTTTGTGTCATGTTGTCCATTTGTTGTACACTTTGTGGGACTTCTGAGACCACTCTTTTGACCCTCAAAAACTGAGAATATGGCAAGTGTCTTTTTAAAGCTTGCGGGTGGTGGCTCCCAAATTGCAATAAGTTGTTCCTGTCTGTGGCCTTTCGAAATAGGTTTGTAGTGAGGTTATTGCCTATTTACTAATTTCTACATCCAAGTATTGGATTTGCATTTCGTTGATGGTCCATGTGAATCCGATTCTATCCACTTTGGTATTCAGAATTTCAATTTGTTCTTGTAGTGATTGTTTTGTGCTCTTCCAAATCACGAAGATATCGTCGATAAAACGTACGTACATAGAGATGTTTTGATTCCAAGTCGGATTATGATGGATATAATTCTCTTCAAATGCTGCCATATATAAATTGGCATACGCCGGCGCAGCGCAGTTGCCCATTGATGTACCACTGCATTGGATAAACCACCTCTTTTCGTACTCAAAATAACTGTGCATGAGCGTGAATTGCATGAGTTCTAGTAAAAATATCTGTAATTTTCTTTGATATTCACTGTCCAGTAGGGCTCGTTCTATGGCTTCCAGTCCTTGTTGGTGCGGGATGGATGTGTATTTATATAGCGCCTTCTACCCTGAGGTCTCGTAGCGCTGTATTCATACCGCTGTGGAACCCATCCTGGCTTTCCTGTGAAATGTCCACTCCTGGGCACCCCCAAGGTGAAGCCAGACATCCAAGCGCTGCTGGGGCCATTGTGGAGATTAAGCAAGCTATTGCCCAGAGTCACAGAGTGGGACCCATGATTAGACTAGGCACCGAGGCGAGAATTATCAGGTCCGGGGAAATTGTGTCCAAGAGCCGCCGAGGCGGGAATTGAACCCTGGTCCCAGGCCAGACCTCTGCTTCAGGGTCTGCCGCTCTAACCATTGAGCCACGCTTCTCCGCTTCTGTGCATATATGGGCCTGTGTTTTTAGTGGGATAGAGGGGTAGGGCAACTCGGTAGGGTCTTTGTTTTGGAGGGTTGGGAGGGAGGGAAACAAGGCCAAGGGCCTATTAATTTGTTTCTTCTTTGTTCTTTGTCAGGGTCCCAGCCAAAGTTCATGCGGGAAGGATCTATGTAGAAAAGTTGTTTTTGGGGAAAGGGGGAAGCAGGACAAATAGTAGGTGCCCATGTATTTAGAGGGCTGGTTAAACCCATTGGCAAGGCAGTGTTCTGGTTTAACCCTTTCCTATTCAGGAGTGTCTAAGGCAAACTCCAAGTCAGAAGAGTCTGTGCACGCAAGGCAGGAATATGTGTTTTGTGGGGCCCAGATAGAAAGCAAACAGGGCAAAGGTCTGTTTTAAGTTTTTGTTCTTTTACACTATTCCAAGTAACTGCCCAGAGAGGTCACTGCTAAACTGAGAAGGAGACATAGCCATAGAGGGTTAGGTGAAATACACATTTTTGAGGATCATATGTGCTTCTCTTTTTCTGTTCACTGTGCATGCCCTGCATAGTACCAGCATATCCTTGAGACAGCATACCTTCTTTGTTCACTTGGTGCCTGGCCTGGTATGTCCCAGGGCACAAAATATGGTATTTAGTACTGAATAGTTTATTTCAGAAAGTTATTTCCTTAGAAACATAATGCAATATAAAACGATTACATCGACATACACATTTTTAAAAGAATCTGTTCATTAATTTTTAGGTTCTTGTCTTAAGAACATAGTAAAATTTAAGACAATTCCATCAACCTAAAACTTTAAGAAACTAATTAATTTATCATTCATATTTAGGATGTTATAGCCAGGGCTTTAAGTGGGAAAAAAAACTTGTGGTGCTCTGAAAGGGGCGTGGCAAATTTCTTAAAGAGGTGTGACTTATCCGAGTAGGGGCGTGGTCTAAATCAAGATAACTAGCATTATGTGCTTAAGAAAATCATGAAGTCGCATCCAGCAAAGGATAATCAAATAGGCAAAAAGTATATCTATTAAGTATAAGCCATAAAATACCAAACACTTTACAAAAACATGTAAAAATCAGAGGGGCAAAGCACACAGCACAGCTCATCTTCAAGTTAGGGGGACACAGCACACAGCAGACAGTCCCTTGATCCTCTTCCTCAGCAATGACAGCAACTGTAGGTCAGCTCCCATTCACTCAGCACAGATTCCTTCTTGATCACAAAGGGCCATATGTATCAACATACCCTTTTGCGATCCCTAAATAGCGATTTTTAAGGAATCACTATTTAGAAATCGCAAAATAGTATGTATGAAGAAATTCGCTATTTTTTAGCGATTCCTTAAAATTCCTTAATTGCGATTAGCAAATTGCTAATCGCAATTAAGGAATAATTTCCCATTCATTTCTATGGGCCAGGAGGCCCATAGGAATGAATGTGAAATTATTCTCAATTTGTGATTCGCAATTTGCTAATCAAAAATTGAGGATATTTTTAAGGGTGCAGGGGTGTCTCAAGAACACCCTGCTGCACCCCTGAAAATGACGTGTGGGCATATGGCGCACATACATGCCCTAAGGGCATGTATGAGCGTCACATGGCACCTTTGGATTTAAAAAAAAAATGCTTTTTTAAAAGAATTCGCAACTTACCACCAACTAGAAGTTGGTGGTAATTTGCGATTCCTTATGGGCATTTTGGAATTTATTTTACCTTGATACATTGCATTTAAGGAATCGCAAAATTTGCGATTCCTTAAATGCAATCGCAAAATAGGGAATGGCAAATTTTGCGATTCCTTATTTTGCACCCAAATTGTTTCATACATACCATTTAGCGAAAATGGGTTCGCAAACGCCGAAATTCTGTGAATTTCGGCATTTGCGGACCCTTTTGGCCTTGATACATATGGCCCAAAGTTTCCTAATCTATTTTTACTGAGGCTCCAGTCCTACTTTTATACCCCAAAAGTCTTTGTTGTTCTTGTGTGAGGGGTCCTGCACCCAATCTAAACCAGTTCTGGGTGTTCTCTGCCAGTGCACCTCTTCTTCCTTTGTGAGTGTGGGGCAGGGCCATCAGATGCACCGCAGGAGGTGGAGCCAGCATTGTGGCAGGCAGGCACAGCCCTATTGAGACCCAGGTGGTACTCCTCCCACCACTCTACATGCAGATGGATCTATTCAGCCTTGTGCTGACTCAGCCAGCCTCCTGGAGCCGCCCCCAGCCCCTATCACTCACAAACTAGACAGTCAATACACAACCAGGCAGAGGCACACAGAAAGGTTGAACAGGAAAGTAGCCACTTTCTAAAAGTGCTATTTCCAAACTTTGAATTTAAAAACCATCTTCATTAAAGGATGTATTATTAAATTCTGAGTTCTGGGATACCAGATTCCATATGTCTATCTAGCCGTTATGGGAAGATATGCAGGTAAACATGTTACACAGCATTCCCCATGTTATCCTATGGGCAAGATAGCCTTTCAATAGTGAAAAACGAAATTGGCAGTATTTCACTACCAAGACATGTTACCCTCACTAGTAACACCAAACAAAAACTGGGACGTCTGGTCACCCTACCTTTGACCTTTGAGGCCCGAAAATAGAGCCCCCTTTCGAGGCCCCCTTTCAGGCCCCCAAAGACCCCCCCACTTAAAGCCCTGGTTATAGAAAGTACACAATAGAAATGAAAATTATTTGACTTAGCATTAAGTCTTGGTTTTAAAACACCCTATTTACTAAATTGAGTGGTCCAATTGGTGTAATAAAGTGCTTGTTTAAAAATAATAATAGTAATAATAAGTCTTATAGAATGCACAGCTACTTCTTACAAAGTGTCCCAGCGCTAGGATTCTGATACCGGAGAATAATCTTAGCTATCATGCTAATTAGGTCTCAGCCAGGCCCGAAGAGCCAGGTTTTCAGTTTTTTCCTAAAAAGAGTTTCAGATGGAGCTTGCCGAATTGCAACAGGAAGAGTTCCAAATTTTGGGCTCAAGATGGCTAAAGGAGCCTCTTATCCTTACTCTTTCCATACAAAATTCACGATGCTTTAAAACATTTAGCCATGATTCCTAATTCTAAAACAAACAAAAAAAAAGTTCAACATATAAGACCACAAACAAAACTATGCGGAAACAGTCTTTGGTGCATATGATAAAAACACATTGTGCAATTTACGAAATTGGGTTATCCTCACTTGCTTGCACACCGATGGATACCAGTTACTAAGTAACAGTCAAGACTCAAGGGAATAAAGTGCAAGTACTTTGTCTGAACCATCAAGACGTATCTGTATGATCTAAATCCCAAGGTGTGTATAGAGAAAACGTGACACATATTGAACACAATGAGTAATACAACGTAATCATCATCTCTTGTAATAAGACTTTCAATAGTATAGTCAACATTAAAAGCGCAAACCCCTCTATTTCCGCAGAAGTCCTACTGCAAATAAGTAGCCACTCAGAGTAAACACTATATGACTGGATGTGCCACTTTTCAAAACCCTTAGGGATTGTAGGTGTTGCCTAAGCCGTAGGTTGCAGCATAGACAAATCCATTTCTTTCTCGGCCTCTCTTATGTTGAACAAAAAAACAAAACATGAGAAACATTTTCTTTACCATGGGAGTGGACCAAGGTACACTTAAAGTCTCCCGATTCACCATTACCATTTTTCCATTTCATAGTGTGAGATCTAATTTCTAAGATGTCAAAGAAATTTTGTATAGAGTGTCTCTGCCAACTGAGGTTGTGTAACATCCAAAAATAATTCTAAACGAGGCATCGGTTTAGCATCCAAGAATTTACCTTCCCATCCTTGAACTTTGGTGAAGATTGGCAGTAACATATTCCAAATAAATCAATTTTAATAGTTTTTTCGAAAGCGAAGTCAAAGAGTGAGGTCTTATCCAGTAAGATCATAAACCTAGTTTAACAAACCAGGAACCGCTGAAAGCTGATAGAATGATCAATCTCCAGAAGTTCCCTCTTGCCTTCTCTATACAGAACAACCTCCTATACTGACCAAACCCTCACCTAATAGAGAAGGGGTATTAAGACTTCCACATGCCTTACACTCTTAATGGCTACATCGTGGAGCAAAGAAATAAGAGGAGTATTTTTGGGGAGAGGCATGAAGGATCTCACAAAGTTGTTCTCCCCTGATGTCAACATTTTGGCTTTATCTGAACCTCAAACTTCAGCACTATATAGAGCAATTGCCTGTGCTTTTGATTTATAAACTTCGATTGCTGGAGAGATCGCTCTAGATATAATTTCCTGGTGTTTTTTTATATCACCATAGCAGTATGTTGGAGAATGGCTCTGAGCTTTTGTATGTGTGGGGACCAAGACAATTGCTATCCGTGGGCATAATTCTCATGGAGCAATCTTATTATTAGGGTGAGAGGGGTTCAGGGACACCCAGTCTCTTCAGCGAGTCCCATAGTACACTCCTTGGAATCAGATCCCACGCCAACATGAGATCAACAAATGCAATACATAAGTGTCCTTTTCTTCGTTTTATATACTTCTAAATAATAATGGTAAGCCTAGTCGACAAATGTAATATATGTGTCCTTTCCTTCGTTTTATATACTTCTAAATAATAATGGTAAGCCTAAACACCTGATTGATCATGCTAACGTAAAGCCAGCCAGCCTCCATCCACTCATTGAGTTTTTTCAGGATCTGCCTAGCATAAACCTTTTGGAGGCTATCCAGGCAACACATTGGTCTGTAATTAGTGGGATCATGTTGGTCACCTTGTTTAAAGACGGGAATGTTTTCGGCTTCTTTTCATGTGTCGGGAACCGCGGCTCCTGAAGTTATGGAGTTGCACAATAAGTTAACATAAGGGGCCCAAATGTACTTGTTGTGTCAAAATAGTTCCCCAGGAATTTTGTCAGGACCCAGAGCCTTACCCAGCTTGATTGATTCCATGGCTAATCGTGTCTTCAATTAGATTATCAATCTCTGAAATGGTGCAATTATCCCAAGCATTCTTTCTAATTTTAGAAATGTTACCCTTGCCTGACACCGCCTCCAAGGCTTTACGCTTAGCTTAGTCACTGGTTAGATAACACTATTGCAAGAAACCAGTGGATTAGCCACCCCAACTGCTCCCAAACATCGGTAATAAAAAGGAAAAAAAATAATGTTACACAATTTCTGATTTTGAGCAAGTAAATGTAGAGCTGACTTTAGAACACACATAATGATGACACACTATAAGCAGGCTATTTGGGATTTGAGAGAAAACCACTTTGAGTCTGAGTATGTCGGGAGAATAAAAGCTCGGCCCAGAAGTTACGGGCTTCTGAAACTGTAAATACTGGGATGGGGCAATATTTAAACCCTCTGGAAGGGCCATATGTTTTCAGGTTGTCGTGGATACATCAAGGTTAGGGCAGCATTAGATTAATATTATAAGCATTAAGTTAAAGGGAAGCACATTTAGATTAATCGATAAACCAAGAAACAAAAAAGGAACATAAACGGCCCCTTCACCTGCCGGAACTGCAGCTTCTCCTGCATCGAAGACCCCGAGACGCCTGCAACGACGGAACCCAACCAGCTCCGATGCATCCTGCTCAACACTCGCTCTGCACGCAAACACGCCGTTGAGCTCTGGAACCTGCTCAACGCCACATCACCAGACATAGCCTTCCTGACCGAGACCTAGATGAATGAAGCCTCCGCCTCAGACATCGCAGTGGCCATCCCCGATGGATACAAGATCACCCGCAGAGACCGTACCAACGGGGTCGGAGGAGGAATTGCCATCATCCACAAGAACACCATCAAGGTCTCTACAAACACCGTCGACACCCTCAACAACACCGAACACATGCACTTCCAGATCCATACGGACCCCAAGACCACCCTAAGAGGCAGCCTAGTCTACAGACCACCCGGACCCCGTCCCCAATTCTGCAACTCCATCGCCGACTTCATCAGCAAGCACGCACTGACCTCCACCGGCTTCATCCTCCATGGCGACCTGAACTACCACCTGGACAACAACAACGACAGCAACTCCTCCACCCCGATCGACAACCTCGCCACCCTCGGACTGGCACAGATCGTCATGACACCTACCCACATCGCCGGCCACACGCTCAATGCCATCTTTTCCTTCAGCCCCCACGTTGCCTTCAGCCACGCTTCCGAACTCACCTGGACCGACCACCACTGCGTCCACTTCACTTTCCAGAAACCCGTCTCACATCACCGCACCCTACAGAACCCCAGACGTCGCTGGGGCAAAGTCACCAAGGAACTACTACAAACACACCTTGCACTCAACCCACCGGCCAACCCCACCGACCCCGAGGAGTGGGCTCGCACCCTCAGACTCTGGATGGAAGATTGCGCCATCACCTTAGCCCCTATGAGACAACACACCCACAGAGACACTAGCCAGAGAGCCAGCTGGTTCACCCCGGAGCTCCTAGCCTCTAAGCGCACCTGTCGGAGACTGGAAAACACCTGGCACAGCGAGAAATCGCCCGACAGCCGCGCAGCCCTCAAAGACGCCATCCGCAGTCACCACCACCTCATCAGGACCACCAAGAAGGCTTCCTTCGAAGACCGCCTCGACAACAACAGACACAACAGCAAGGAGCTCTTCAACATCGTGAAGGAACTCTCAAACCCCAGCTCATGCACCAACGACATCCCGCCGTCACAAGCCCTGTGCGACGCCCTCGCTGCCTTCTTCCACCGCAAGATCACGACATCCACGACAGCTTCAATCCTCGGACGAACCCCGCCTACCCCACCCACCACGCCGGACCCACCGATCCACACCGACCACGAACGCCTCACCGCATGTTCCAGCGTGACCACCGACGACACCGTCAAAACCATGAGCACCATACACTCAGGCGCCCCTTCCGACCCCCTTCCCCACCACGTCGTCAACAAGGCAGACAGCTCGATCGCACCCCACCTGTGTAACATCATCAACCTCTCCTTCAAGACCGCGACTTTCCCTGAGAGCTGGAAACACGTCGAGATCAACGCCCTACTGAAGAAACCCAAGGCGGACCCGAGCGACCTCAAGAACTTCCGGCCCATCTCCCAGCTTCCGTTCCCGGCGAAGGTCATCGAAAAGATCGTCAACACCCAACTCACCCGATACCTGGAAGACAACAGCATCCTCGATCCCTCACAGTCAGGTTTCCGCAAGAACCACAGTACCGAGACCGCCCTCATCGCCGCCGTGACGACATCAGAATCCTACTCGACAACGGCGAGACAGCAGCCCTCATACTCCTGGACCTCTCCGCCGCCTTCGACACCGTCTGCCATCACACGCTACGCACACGCCTCCATGACGCAGGGATCCATGACAAAGCCCTGGACTGGATCACCTACTTTCTCTCAGACAGATCTCAAAGAGTCCGCCTCCCCCCGTTCCACTCAGGAGTCACCAAGACCATCTGCGGCGACCCGCAAGGATCCTCCCTCAGCCCGACACTTTTCAACATCTACATGGCACCACTCGCTCTTATCGCCAGACTTCACGACCTCAACATAATCTCCTACGCCGACGACACCCAGCTGATCCTCTCCCTCACCAAGGACCCCCTCACCGCCAAAGCCAACCTCCACTGTGGTATGAAGGCCGTCACCGACTGGATGGAAGAGAGCTGGCTCAAACTGAACACGGACAAGACGGAGATCCTCATCCTCGGGTCCAACCCCTCAGCCTGGGACCACTCCTAGTAGCCCACATCTCTGGGCACCGCCCCCACGCCAACCAACCACGCATGCAACCTGGAAGTCATCCTCGACTCGAAGCTCACCATGTCCAACCAAATCAAAGCAGTCTCCTCAACCTGCTTCTTCACCCTCCGCATGCTCCGCAAGATCTACAGGTGGATCCCTACAGACACACGAAAAACCATCACCCACGCCCTCATTAGCAGCACACTCGACTACGGCAACGCCCTCTACTCCGGAGCCCCGTCCAAGCTCATCAGCAGACTTCAAAGAATCCAGAACGCCTCTGCACGCCTGATCCTCGACGTCCCCCGCCGAGACTACATCACCCCCCACCTGAGAGACCTGCAATGGCTCCCCGTCGACACAAGAATCACCTTCGAACTCCTGACCCACGCACACAAAGCACTCCACAATACCGGCCCAGAATACCTCAACAACCGACTATCATTCTATGTACCCAACAGGAAACTCCGCTCCGCCGACCTCTCACTGGCCGCCGTCCCACGCATCAACAGAGCCACTTCTGGGGACAGGTCCTTCTCCCACCGCGCTGCCAAGACATGGAACTGCCTCCCCCTCCTCCTACGTCAGACAGAAGACCCACAGACCTTCAGGAGACTACTCAAGACCTGGCTCTTCGACCACTAGCTGCAGCTACCCCCGCCCCCCCAGCGCCTTGAGACCCTCGCGGGTGTGTAGTGCGCTTTATAAATTCTCTGATTGATTGTTTGATTGACTGAAACATTCCGAATGTGCTCAGTTGTTGTGAAGAAAAAAAAGAGGACGAGACCTGGGGTCTGCAGCTTCCATAAACACAGTTACTTTAGTTGAAAATTGTTAAGAATCAGCAGCATGCCACAGGTCCTCAGCTGTTATTACAGCCCAAGGCAGTGTCTCAGCCTCTTCCGGGCTCTAATGGGCGAGGATGGGCCTAACCTTGGCCTGGGCTTTGCCCGGGTGCGGCCTGTGCTATAAGGTGGCAGGACATTCCAAGCGACCTCCTTCTCCTCCCTCCCCTCGTAGTGAAGAGCAATTTGTCCTGGGAGAGGTAGTCCCCTCCAAATAGTGTCCAGCGTCCAGAGTAGCGGGAATGGCGACTCGCTATATAGCACCAGGATGTTCCCAGGGGTCTCCTTCCCCCACCCCTTGTGGATCAGAGGAAGTTGTCTTGGGGCAGTTAGTCCCCTCCAAATAGTGTCCAGCATCCCGAGCAGCGGGAATGGTGATTCGCTATATAGCGCCAGGACGTTCCATGGGGTCTCCTTCTCCTCCCACCCCTTGTGGATCAGAGGATGTTGTCCTGGGACTGATAGTCCCCTTCAAATAGTGTCCAGCGTCCAAAGTATGGTATACTCAAGTGCATACCTGTGCCACTTCGGTAAATCTGGATCCGAAATTTTTAAAGCATGTGTCTTATACAGATGCCCCCATCCCTCAAATCTGTATAGGGTATAGGTTCACCCACTTCTTTGTATGTCTGTGCCCCAAGCTCGACCCTTTGAGGGTTTCACCTGCCTCTCTTTTGCTGCAGTAGTATGTAGTGGCAATAACACGCAACATCTAAAATTTTACAAAGTTAATCAGAGACAGTGAACCACGCCCCTGCAGAGGACTCTTCTACTTCCAGATTGCTAACCCACTGCAAAGTACTTCAAATTTGCCTGGAGAAATCTTGTTGCCAGGTAATAGCAGCAGACGAGGCTATAGAGTATGGCAATGTGATGCATACTGATGGTGGAGCAATGTCTGCCTACAGTCAATGTGGCTGTGGACCATTTCTAAAAGTACAAAGCGGATATAAATTTCATTCACCAAAGCACAAGAAATGGTGCACTGATCCATCAGACCCCCATGATGCAAAATGCACCACCCCCAGGATTACCCCAAAATATGCCTGTCACCAGATAGTTACATCCCTTTTCACTAAAGGTATTGCTGTCAGTGCATCAAACCAAGGAATAATAAGTATTTGGCACATTGTCTTTACAGCACTGAACATGCAGTGTTACAACAATAACCACCAGAACCCTGATTACAAGTAGTTCAGAGTGGATTTCCTGTGCGGAACCCACTTTGCACAGTGGCGGCTGATGGCAGGGCAGGGTGGCGGGGTAGGGGGAGAAGGCAGGACTAAGACAGAAAAAAAATAAGAATAAAAATAAGAACTTACTTTTCAGCTGCATCACGCTCTTCTGCTCCTCAGGCTCACAGAATGCCCTGCGACCAATCCTGACGCTGCTCTCACAGCATGTGAACAGCATCAGTATTGGCCTGAGCTCCCTTGATTTGTGCTCCCAGGGAGATTGGGAGCCTGTGCCTGCTGTCTCCAACCCGGCAATGCAGCTCTGGTTGGAGACAGCTGCAGTGCAAATGTGGGTTTGGACGTACTCAGACAGCCGAAGGGAACTGAAGGCAGTGTACTTACCACTTCCACTTAGTGCCTGCCATCCCCTGGCCGTGTCCCCAAGACTCGATTAGGCTCGCATAGAAGAAGATTCAAACAACAATAAAAATGATTTAAAACCCTTTTTATTAGCGTTTTATTTTTCAGGTTTTTGATGGTGCTGGCAGGGGATGGAATGCGCGGCACTCCTCCGTCATAGTGGAGGAGCCACCACTGACTTCGCACAAAATTTAAGTGCTACAGTGTTCCAGCATTCAGATTTTCTCAGTGCGGGAACACCGGACCTTATGTTAACGGTGGATAGAGCGTGCAATGTTCATCCTATGAAGTCAACATTTTCCCCTTCTTCACTTCCTCCTCCTTCTCCTCCCACTCGTCCTTTCGCAGCACAGGACACCAGCAGACATTCACCACTAAAGTAAAGCAGATAGTAAATGCCAGTATTAACCCCGAATAGGGTTTTAACCAGGTAACACCAGGTCCGACTCTCCTGGAAGTGTCTGCAGAGATTTCACCCCGCATTTCCGCATACAATTTGGCAAAATTGCAGTCCTTGTGTTGCTTCACGAAGAAGTGCAAAGTGGTGGGACAATAGCAAAAGGCTAAAACAATAGGATCTCTCTGAGAGGAATAAGGGAGAAAAAGATGTTGAGAGATGCTGTGTACTTCATGTTTGATGTGCAGTTGTTGCAATCAGAAGAAATAGATTAGGGCACAACTCAATGAAGCATTTAAAGAGACCCTTGAGGAGGAAGAAAAGTTCACGGTTGATTCCTATCCAGGAGTATAATTTCTGAAGGAAGTGATCTTTTTCAGTCATGCGCGGCTCAGCATCTTATCCCAGGAGAAGAGGGCATTTTGGGCCATCCCCATTCTAAGCGAGGCTCCTGTGTTTTGTGAGTCTACCGTCATTTCTGAGGCGATGAAGGCACCTGTTTCAGTGGATACTGAACTTCGACCTCTTCTCACACTGGTTTACTGATCGCATGCATTATGTCCCAAGTGGTAGATAAGTAGTGTGTGACATCGTCTACTGATGCTGAAAGGAGCAACACCATCTACACATGTATGTTATCGCTAATTCGTGCACTGGCGTTGTGGCACTACAACTAGTAGAATTTAGGATACTGGATTGGAATCAGACTGCTAACAGGAGTTTGAAATAAAAAATGACAACATGATCATATGACAGCACTAATACAATTAAAACATGTCATGACTTGATGATACTTTATACACTCTGTTGAAATAACTAGAACTGAAAACTGTGATACCTCAATATATGTAAAATAAAGTGCCACAAGTGTGCTGCAAAACCACAACAGTGTGCTATAAATTGTGCCCTTTTGGTACTGCAAAACTTGCTCATTTCTGCCACAATTAGTTGGGGTGTCTATAAAGGGAGCACGACCTAAGAAGATGTATTTATAGCAGCTAGAATCACAGCCTCTATCAAAGTAACACAACATCTACTTACTGTGATGGCACCAAAATCGATATTGTTTATTTGCTATTAAATAATATGTTAATCTGTAACCCGTATTAATATCGGCTTACACGATTTACTCATGATATATCCACTATGTATTCAAATTAAGTTATTGATTAGTCTCGTGTTATTCACATTTATATTTAGTAGAAAATACTATGCATATATATTTGTTCATACCCCCTCTCCCTGTGTGTCGTGTGTTTTGTTCTGACAGCAAGAAGCTTCATGTGCAGGTTTTGGCTGCAGGTGCTTCTACAGTGGTGCCCGGCTTCTACAGAGTCTGTTTGCCTCTCCTGCACCCTTTCTCCCAGTTGACCTGTTCTCTCCCTCCCCTTGCCTCATATTCCCAAGCCTGGTTGTTTTCTCCAACTATCGTCTGCATTGTATTAGGCTCACTGCTCCCTTCACCCCGAGCCTGGTCGAGCTCCGATCTTCCAGTGAGAGCCATGACGGGGGTTAGGGCTCCCTTGGCCGCTGTGCTGGGCTGCTCACTAACCAGGCTTTGCAGCTCTCTGGAGTGGTCCACAGCTCTGGTGAACACAGCCTACACTGACCGCTCAGTAACCTGGTGGTGCTGGGTGGTACAGAGAGCGGCTCATTTGGGGACAGCTCACCCAAGAAAAGCATGCAGGGCCTGGTAGGTTGTGGAGGGGTGCGCTGCAGACACGTCACCTGGCTGTATCCCCCCAGGGAAGAAGAGGAGGGCGTTGCTGGGTCGTAGATTGCACTGGTGGCCCGAGGTGGCTGAATTTTTAAGGAAAAGATCTTCAACGCAGTACGTAGGAACACCACCGCTGTGGTCCTTTGCGAGCCATAGGCGTACAACGCCACTGTGTCAATGTCTCATATAGGTAAAAGTCGTCTGTCACCCCCTCATACACACAGAACCCCTTTACACCCAACTCCTTGCCACACTCATGAACTACATCGCTAAGCGCTCCTCACCACCTAGTAAGAGGCTCACTACCGACATAGGTAAGATGTCTTGTCAGGTAGGAGTGCTCCCACCTCCTCTCTCGACCACCTCCACAGCCCCAGGTACCACCCTGTTCTTCATCGTCAACTTAGGGCTTAGGGTTAGAGTTCTAATTAAATCAGTCAATCAATTGCAGCACTGTTACCCATAAGAGTACCTGGGCACTGAGTGTGTCTGTCGAAAAGCCAGGTCTTGAGTTTCTTCCTGAAGTCCACCAGGGAGGGAGCTGTTTGGAGGCGGAGGAGCAGGCCGTTCCAGGTCTTGACCGCAATGAAGAAGGATCAGCCACCACTGTGGCTGTGACGGATGCAGGGGGGTGAATGCAAGGGTGAGAGCTGTGGAGCGCAGGTGCCTTGCAGGCAGAACGTTCAGTCAATGGTTGATGTTGATCGTCCTTGGTTGTGGAGGGCTCTGTATAAGAGCGTGAGGATCTTGAACTGGCATCTCTTTTGTATGGGGTGTCGATGGAGGTTTCTCAGGTGATGGGTGATGCAGGTCCGTTTGGGGTGGTCTAGGATGAGTCTGGCTGCAGTGTTTTGTATGGTCTGACGTCTTTTGAGTAACTTGGTGGTAATTCTGGAGTAGAAAGCGTTGCCATAATTGAGTCTGTTGGTAACGAGGGCATGTGTGACTGTCCTCCTGGTGTTGATGGGGATCCATCAGAAGAGCCAGTGGAGCATGTGGAAGGTGTGGAACCAGGCAAAAGCGACTGTGGTGACTTGTCCTTTCAGGGTTAGTTAGATGATTGGTAGATAGTTCTGGGGTTCTGATTGGTTCCTAGGGCTAAGGATTCTATTGGACTTAGGGTGTATCTTTTAATTGTTTACTGGGTTCAGGGCGGTAATTGGTTTGGAAGGTTTGATTGGTTGAAAGGGCCAGGTCTCCCAATTGGTCCTAGGGCTTAGGGCTAGGGTTCCCATTAGCCAAATGTCACCTGACTTAGGGCTATTTAACCTTATGACTCAGGGCATCTCAGCAAAGGGAGGAGAGGCCATTACTCATTACTACAAACAAACCCTAACCACATTTCAATGTCTCAAAAACCACTACATAACCCCACAAACCACACCTACACACCCCTCTATCCCAATTACTACACAAAGGTACCTTCACTCTCACACAAAACACCACCCTGAACTATACCACTAATAAATCCACACATTAACACAACATAAAGCCATATTATACATAACTTTAATCCCTCCAGACACAAACTCCCTATTCATATAAAACCCTCTACTTGCTCCTAACAAATCTCTTTCTATCACCACCAAACCTATACTTAGCCCTCCATCCTATCATCCACCAACACACTCATCATCCTTTTACCAAAAAAACACAACCAATCATTACACTGCCTCCACCACACATACTACCTCTTCCATCTATCAAATCTAACACACACTCATGATTCTCGTCCATCCCATCTAACAAACTACATACACTCTTTTTCAAAACACATCACCACCCCCTTTTCCAATCAACTTCCACTCACCAACAGTACTTTACATACAAATCCTACGCAGAAAATCAATATATCAAAATCTCCTTTCACTACTCCACAAAAATAAAACATAACAGACACACACCAGCACATCATAATCTCACACACAATTTCATAATACATTCCGTCACAAATTAGAAACATACACCCACTCCCACCCTCATGACTACACAAATAATACACATTCTAAACCATCAATTCTCCCAAATTTTCAAATTTTCACCAACACCTAACACAACTACTCTCTCTCGCCTCTCATCCATTGCAGAATTCAGAGCCTTAAAAAATTACCCACACGCTTCACCACCACCCCTAACCCATACACCTTCCACCCTAAACAGATGCAAACAAAATATACAATATGCCACTCTTCACAACTTTGCCGCTCCTTGTGTATTACATAACAAGGCTACTCAACAAAAAACAACACACCTCACCAACTCACTCTCAACCACTATCTCCACCACCTACACACGCAGACCCAACAAAATGCCTTCAAAGCCTGCTGAACGAGGAATACAATACACTAAAAAAACTATTACTATCCTCTTACAGTTAATACAAGCACTGACACACCTGCTAAAAGTTCAAAACATACTGTTCACTCTTCTAGAAAACAAAGTCACACCCCCACTAAAACACAATTTCTAAACTGCCTACTAATAAATGTACAATCACTCTCTAAACACAAGTATCACAAATTGTGACCTAGTGACTACAACACAACCTGACTTACTCTTCATAACTGAATCATGGTTGAGAAATGACATGTCTCCTGTGTTGCATGAAGCCGTTGCTCCAGTCTATCAAACTATCACACATAATTATATGGACAAAAGAGGAGGTGGACTAGAGGGTATATTCTTTTTTTGTACATCTTTTTATTAAAAAATTGCTCAGCATACAAGGTCAGGTACATACTTGGAATCATGATCGACAGTAGAAAATGTGAAACACACCACCTTCAAAATAGCTGTTAAAGTCATGTGTAACAGAGACCCATTACCATATAGTTGACCCTTCTCTGTATGGGTCAGATAACCACTCAAGATTCATTATTAACATGTCTGCAGCCCTTCCAAGGTGTCCCTCAAACAGCCCTTATGCTCCTCCAATAGGCCCCATACTCTTTCTCATTTTCTTGAGCATACTCGGCTCTGATAGACCACATTTTGGCCAGCTGACCCCAATCCAAGTCTGCCTACCAGTCTGCCACTCTAGCAGGTGGGACCGCACCCAATGCCGTCGCTATATTTTGTTTTGCCACAGCAGCTGTCAACATCAGCCATATTTTGTGATATTTGGGCCAGACCTTCTCCACGTCACGTATAAAACACACCACCTCACCTCCATTGGGACATCTGAAATCGTGACTCTGGTCATGACCTGCGTTATCTCCCTCCAGTAGTCGGTCCTCGAGGGGCGTGCATTCTGGCAGCTGCTCCCCCTCTAGAATGTGGTTCCGCAATGCATGTCCCAGTTGTAGGGAGCGAAACCTCTCATTATCAGTCATCTGGTACTCTGCCCTCAAATCATCAAATTATATTAGGGCCTGACCTCTCAGATGCCCCCAAGGTAATCAATACCCAGGAGTCCTCACTTGCGGAATCCCTGCAGATTTCCCACCTCCCTCAGCAAACTAGTTGTTATATTCAAGCAAACAATAATTCTACCCAAAAGCTGACGACGTTTCCATACAAGGTTGTGAGGCCCTCATCATCAGGTGCAACCCTATACCAACTTCCTCCTGTAACTTCATCCTCCTTTACAGACCACCACCTAGCAATGCAACATTCCCAGACACGCTGGTAGACAGTTTCAAACCTTATAACACTATACTCCTACCTATACATTCTTGTTGACAAAAACATTTGGCTTGACAAATCCAATATGCCCCATCCAAAAATTATGATCACTGACTGACCTAGTCACACTGAACCTATTTCAGATCGCACACAAACCCACACACATTGCTGGACACATCCTAGATGTAATTTTTGCAAATCCAAAACTAGTTACCTTTCAAAGTATTATTCCAGTCAATTGATCAGACCACCATTTGGTGGCTTTCCAACATACAACACCAAAAATCAACATGTCTAAGAACACCTTACATAATTCCACAAATCGACCGTGGAACAAACTCAATTTGAATACTTAGAAACACAACTAACATCCAATACAGAGCTATACCGTCCAAATTTTTTATGAGTGGCTACTGGAAACTTTTGATATCCTTTTAACAGTAAGAACAACAAAACAGGATAAAAGAAAACAAGCAACTTGAAGAAATACAGAACTCAAAATGATAAAACAACAAATTAGAATGCTGCAACATACCAGGCTCAAAATAAACAGCAATCAAGATAAACTTAACCTATGCAAACTTAACAGAATATACAAGTTAACAATCAAAAAAGGTACTATTGAGACAGAATTCAAAATGCTAAATGTGCAAATAAAGAATTTTAGGAAATTATCACTGAATTTTATAAACCTAAATGCACACAAGGAACGCGTCCCATTACTCAAGAATTCACTGAGAAATTGGCAAATCATTACACAACCAAAGCAAACATGTCGGACTCCAATTTAAAACAAAGGAAAACCACCAGCACCAACCCATTTCCAAAAATCCCCTCCAAAAGTCTCTGGATTGTTTCAAACAAATATCACAAACTGAATTTATGGATCTGGTCAAAGCAAGCACGCCAGCCACCTGCCTTTCTGACCCTTTTCCACCACAAAACTTCAAGAACATTCTTTTAACTTCATCAATAATTCTTTAACTACGGAAAATTCCCTGAAGACCTAAAAAAGCTTACATACCTCCATTATTAAAGAAACCATACCTGGACAAGCATGACCCAAACAACTACAGAGCCATCACAAATGCACTTTTCCTGGGATAACTGAAAGAGCAGATTTCTCCCAGATGTCACAATTTAGTGAAGATAACTCCATACTTTCAGACTACCAAACAGGATTCCGCCTAGGATGAAGAGCAGAATCTGCCCTCATCGCCATCTGGCATGACCTTAAAAACGCAGTAGACCGGACCAGCGATGCTACACTACTTCTGTTGGACCTCTCAGCTGCCTTCGACACAGTTAAACATGACACTCCTATACAAAGATTCTACAAAGCCGCATAGAGGGGACTGCTCTTGACTGGATCACATCCTACCTTCAAAACAGAACAAATGTCATCCACTCTCCCCCTTTCTCATTAGAACCGGACTTCACAAGAGCAGGAGTCCCTCGAGGCTCAATCATCTTATCTATGATTTTCAACATCTACATGAAGTCATTACCAGCAATGATTAATTAATTTCGGCTCACATGCTATAACTATGCAGAACACACACAAATACTCCTTAAACTGGAAAGCCACAAAGACATTGGAAACTCAAAAATCTTCAGCTGCCGCAAAACCATTAATTAGTGGATGACATGGAGCCATCTTAAATGAAATGTTTCTAAAACAGAAATACTCGCAAGTGGCGATTGGGAAAATTATGACCCACTATGCGCCTGGGCTGATGATATGGGACCACCTCTTAAAGAATCTAATAAGAAACCTAGAAATAACCATGGACTCCAAGTTATCAGGGAATGCCCAAGTGGACAAATTAGCAAGATCAAGCTTCATTAATATATAGGTCTACTTAACAAATGTATACCTCACTCATGGTTAAATATATATTATATTATTCTATAATTAACATGTATATAGATCACTGCATAGTTTTCATATAAGTTATTTGATTAGATTCTTATAAGTCTCTGTTTTACTTATCTACGACAATATGAAAATACTATTATAACTATTTTATCTACAACTGCTTCACTATTGAAATTATTGAAATAAAATAAAAATGTAAAACAATAGTTATAAAAATACACAAATAACAGCTTAATTCGCTTCAAGTACAGCAACACTTCAAAGTCTGAGTTTATACAATACAACTTTAAATCTCAGTATATTATCTTCCTTATACATGTATACCCTTTTTATGTAGTTATGCACCTATATATTTAAAAAAAAAAATCTTTTTATTATAAAACATGACCCAGTTAGATCACACAGTGGTCGGCAGTAGTAATACATTGATACATAAAAGACATCATTATTTACATTACACGTCATCATCTCGGCCCGCATGAAACATCAAACCTCCTGTATCCCTCCCACCCCTGACCATGAATGTGTGGGACCCACACCGGCGGGATTTCTGTTAATGGATATCACTGCGTACTGAAGTGCCACCCCCCTCCCATACCAGGTCTAGTCCCCCCGTGCCACCCCTCCAACCCCTCCCCCCACGGGAAGGGAGCAGGACTCTGGGCCTATTCTAACTTTTAATCTGACTCAGAATCTGCCTGGGTGACTACTGATTCTCCTCTGTATTGCCTCCATGGCCCCCACACTTTCTCCCATTTCTTTGGGCATCCTCTGCTCTTATAAATAACTCTTTCCGCCCTTTGGCACCAATCGAGGTCCCTTTCCCACTCTTCCACCGTAGGCATCGCCTCACTCCCCCAGAGCGTGCTATATTTCGTTTTGCAACCATGCTGGCTAGTGCCAACCAAATCTTGTCACCTTTAGGCCATGTAATGTCACTCGCTACCTCCAGGATATGCCATCGAGCCTCTAGCGGTACTTCTGCCCCCACTACCTCGCCATGATATCAGACAGCCTGGACCAGTAAGCCCTAATCTTGGTGCAATCCCACAATGTGTGGAAGAACGTGCCCTCTTCCCCGCACCCCCTGCGGCAAAACTTAGAATCTGCATAGCCTATCCGGTGCTGTGTCGTACGTGGGGTGTAAGAGCGATGTAATATACGGAGCTGGACCAGCCTGAACCGAGCCCGAATCACCACCTCCCTTGGGCTTTGCAATGCTTCTCTCCAGTCGTCATCATGCACCTATATATTTATTACTTTACTCCTCCAGTAGAAAAAAAAACCTTGACTCTCTCCAATGCACTACTCTGTCTCACCCTATACCTCTCTCAATATATCATCTACCTCTACTCCGACTCATCCCAAGCCTCATTCTACTACTATTTTCTCCAAAATAACCCTTTCTAAATTTTTCCCTCATGTATCCCTCATTTGACTCATCCTAAACCTCCTTTTTACTACTATGATCTCCCTAGTTCCTTTCTAGAGACTCTTCCCTCCTCCATCTCTCCCTTTACTCATCCCAAACCTCATCTTACTACTATGATGTCCCAAATAAACTTTCTAGACTCTTCCTTCTTCTATCCTTCCATTATCCTATTCAATCCAACTAAAAGACTTGCATGTCTGCCACTCAAATTAACTCATATTTTCACTAATCCTTTTTGGGTTCCGGAGTGCTACTCACTGGAAAGAGCTTTGACGCCTCGTCAGGGGTAGAAAGATATATATATCCTACAGGCAGTCGCTAATAGGTAGTTATAATTAGGACTTAGTTTCCATAGGAAAAGAGTTATCATTTTGCTTATAACTTTGGTGCCATTTGACGAATCACCACAAAATATTTCTTTGAAAGTAACTTTCTGTTTCTAGTTGTGCATGGAAAGCGTCGGGGTGATCCGTAAACGGGGGCTGAGAAAAGGGTGGAGAGGGGGCAAAATGTGCTTTTACAATGTTATATCCCATAGAGATTTTAGACATAACTATAACCCAAACTAATGAACAGAATTACCCCCAATTTGGAAGAAAGCTAGGTTTCGGTCCAAAAAGAGTGCTTTTTGTGATTTGGTGTAAATCCGTCCTGTAGTTTTTGTGCTATTAAAGGAAAACCAAATTTGTATATCTAGGACGTGAAGCCATCACAGGTCCTTCGTGGCACTCCATGAATCTTTGCGCCAACTGTAATCCTATGATTGGCTAGCCGGAATCTGAGTAGAAAGTTGCACCTGCTATTTTATAAATCGGGGAACTGTCCCAGGCTCTGAAAATCTAGATTAAATGTAATAGAAAGGGTCAGGGTAAAGGTACCCTGTCCACATGGGTGCAATATAAGGGTCTGTGAGGGGCCCCTGATGGGCAATAATATGCACTGAAACCAGAAACCATTTTTTCCAGGTGCGGGATTTACTAATCTGCCGCAACGCTCATCGCAACCCCTGTGTAACGTCTCCGTGGTTCTGTGATCGGCCGTAAAATAAAAAGAAATATATATGTACTCACAGATGAATTCACAGACTCTAATACCTACTGACAGAGACACTCACACACCCCGTCAGACACTTTCATACCCACTCAGACACTTTCATACTCACTCAAATATATGCCCTCCCAGACGCACTCAATCTCACACCCACTCAAAGACCCACTGAGAACACGCACTCATTCAGACACTCACACACCCATACAGCCACTGACTTTCCTATACAGCTCCTTACACAGCCACTTACTCACCCATACAGCCACTCACGCACCCACTCTCAAAGATTATAGGTTACAGTTAGGAAATAAAATTTAAAAAAACTTAGAAATTCACTTTAAAGAAACCTAAGGTTACAGGGCTGTTCTAGTTAGGAAATGAACTTTTTTTAAACATAGAAATTTAAAAAAAAACAAAGGTTACAGGGACGTTACAGTTAGGAAATAGAATGAAAAAAAACCTTAGAAATTCACTAAAAAAACAAAGATTACAGGGACTTTATAGTTAGGCTCTGATTTTACACACACAAAACCATATACATTCAGCAGTTATAGTTACCTGAACAAACTATAACTTACATCCCCACAATGCACTGCATATGACCTCACATATTACATCACTCATGACATGGTCAGTGACATCACTGAAGACATCTCAAATGACATCACTCACGACATCTACAGAACCACTCACACACTGAAACAACCACTTACACACCCATACAATCACACCTACTTAAAGACCCATACAACCAATTGTACACTCACACACATGCCCACACAACTACTCACCCATTCCCAGACCCACATAACCACTCACACAACCACTTCCACAACTAAACAGCCAATCACACACTCACTCAGACAACCATATAGCCACTTACATACCCACAAAACCATACATCCACTAACACACCTACTCACACAACCACAAACACACCCATATAACTACTCACACAGCTTTCACACATTTAAAAAACACACATGCACCCATTCACACACCAATACAGCCATTCACAAACCCACACACAGATCTACACAGCCACACACACACTGACAGAGCCATGCAGCAACTAACACTCTGATACACACAGTCACACAGCCTCCCAGTGATCATATGTTACAAATCCTATCACTACATAGTTATATACATATATATTCACTGAAAAAAACCACAGGTTTTAGGGATGTTATAGTTATAAATTAGCATTTTAAAAAACCTCAGAAATTCACGGAAAAAACAAAGGTTACAGGGATGTTATAGTTAGGCTGACGTTTCACTCGTACAAAACCAGAGAAATTCAGCCGTTATAGTTAGCTGAGCTAACTATAACTCGCACCCCTGCAATGCACTGCTTATGAGTTCACATATTACATCACTCATGACATGGTCAGTGACTTCACTGATGACATGATGACATCATCCAGTGACTGTGTGTTTTTGAAACGTTTATGATTGTTAAATATATGTACCAAGGTGTATTTATTGTTGAATCAGTGGGTGTATGAGTGATTGTATGGATGACTCAGTGGGTGAGTGACTGACTGTACAAGTGAATGTTTAGGTGTCTCAGTGAAGGTATGGGTGAGTGACTGCTTGTGTGAATGTGTGTATGTGTCTTTCAGTTCAAGTCTAAGTGGGTGTATGAATGTGTTAGTGGGTATGTGAATGGCTATATGGGTGATTGATTGGCTGTCTCACTATGTCTATGTTTGTCTGGGTGTCTGTGTTTGTGGTTAACCCCTTCGGGGCTAATGACGAGCTGGGCTCGTCATCGCGCTTACCTGTCCTGCGCGGATGACAAGGCCAGCTCGTCATCAGCCCCACCCTCGGGGGAAGCGCTGGCGCTCCCCCCGAGGCTCTCAGATCGTCTTTGTTTTGCTGGGGGCGGCAGTGGAAGAGCTTCCGCTGCCGCCCCCGCCCCCCCCCATGGTAATCCCTGATGACGTCAGCGCGCACAGCGCGCGCTGACATCATCAGGGATTCCCAGCGCTCGGGAAGCCATTTGCTTCCTGCGCGCTTCAGAAGAAGGTAGGTTTTGGGACTCCGGCGGGGGTTTGGGGCAGCGAAGAGGCATCAGGGGAGAGGAAAGAGATTTTCCTTTCCCCTGATGTCTCTTTGCAGGGCATTTCTGCCTCACGATCGCGCACAGCGTCGCGATTGTGCGGCGGAAATGCCCCCACTAGACACCAGGGATATACTTTTAGTTTTTAGGAAGTGACCCCTTGGGCAAGGGTCACTTCCAGGCTGGCTGGCAATATGTTTTCGTTTTCCTGCCCCCCCTGGGGGGAAATCGGCCCGTTTTTTCGGCCGTTTTGCCCCCAGGGGGGGCAGAAATTCCCCACTAGCACCAGGGATATAGATTTGTACAAAGATGGCGGCCATTTATTTTGTTTACGTTTTTCTGTCCCCCCTGGGGGCAAATCGGCCCGTTTTTTTTTGCCGTTTTGCCCCCAGGGGGGACAGAAAATGCCCACTAGACACCAGGGATGTAATTTTAGTTTTTAGGAAGCGACCCCTTGGGCAAGGGTCGCTTCCAGGTGGGGTCTGAGTATGTTTTCGTTTTTCTGCCCCCCCTGGGGGGAAATCGGCCCGTTTTTCGGCCGTTTTGCCCCCAGGGGGGGCAGAAATTACCCACTAGAACCAGGGATTTTTGTTGGGGCAATGTGTTTGTTTTGGGAAGCGACCCCTTGGGTAAGGGTCGCTTCCAGGTGGACATGATTGTGTTTTTGTTTTTCTGTCCACCCTGGGGGCAAATCGGCCTGTTTTTTTTGCCGTTTTGCCCCCAGGGGGGGCGGAAAATGCCCACTAACACAAAGTTTTTAGGAAGCGACCCCTTGGGCATGTTTGCTGGTGGTGTGTGTGGGGAGTGGTACTTGGCTGGATGGTGTGCGTGGAGCGGTGCTTGGCTGGCGGTGTGTGTGGAGTGGTACTTGGCTGTCGGTGTGCGCTGAGTGGTGTTTGGCTGGCGGTGTGCGTGGAGGGGTACTTGGCTATCTATGCACAGAGTGGTGCTTGGCTGGCGGTGTGTGTGGAGTGGCGCTTGGCTGGTGGTGTGTGTAGAGTGGTACTTGGCTGTCTGTGCACGGAGTGGTGCTTGGCTGGCGGTGTGTGTGGAGTGGCGCTTGGCTGGTGGTGTGCGTGGAGTGCTACTTTGCTGTCTGTGCACGGAGTGCTGCTTGGCTGGTGGTGTGTGTGGAGTGGCGCTTGGCTGGTGGTGTGCGTGGAGTGCTACTTTGCTGTCTGTGCACGGAGTGCTGCTTGGCTGGTGGTGTGTGTGGAGTGGCGCTTGGCTGGTGTTGTGCGTGGAGTGCTACTTTGCTGTCTGTGCACGGAGTGCTGCTTGGCTGGCGGTGTGTGTGGAGTGGCGCTTGGCTGGTGGTGTGCGTGGAGTGCTACTTTGCTGTCTGTGCACGGAGTGCTGCTTGGCTGGCGGTGTGTGTGGAGTGGCGCTTGGCTGGTGGTGTGCGTGGAGTGCTACTTTGCTGTCTGTGCATGGAGTGCTGCTTGGCTGGCGGTGTGTGTGGAGTGGCGCTTGGCTGGCGGTGTGTGTGGAGTGGCGCTTGGCTGGATGGTGCTTGGCTGGCGGTGAGTGGTGCTTGGCTGGTGGTGCTTGTGGAGTGGCGCTTGGCAGGTGGTGTGCGTGGAGTGCTACTTTGCTGTCTGTGCACGGAGTGGTGCTTTGCTGGCGGTGTGTGTGGAGTGGCGCTTGGCTGTTAGTGTGCGTGGAGTGCTACTTTGCTGTCTGTGCACGGAGTGCTGCTTGGCTGGCGGTGTGTGTGGAGTGGCGCTTGGCTGGTGGTGTGCGTGGAGTGCTACTTTGCTGTCTGTGCACGGAGTGCTGCTTGGCTGGCGGTGTGTGTGGAGTGGCGCTTGGCTGGTGGTGTGCGTGGAGTGCTACTTTGCTGTCTGTGCACGGAGTGCTGCTTGGCTGGCGGTGTGTGTGGAGTGGCGCTTGGCTGGATGGTGCTTGGCTGGCGGTGAGTGGTGCTTGGCTGGTGGTGCTTGTGGAGTGGCGCCTGGCAGGTGGTGTGCGTGGAGTGCTACTTTGCTGTCTGTGCACGGAGTGGTGCTTGGCTGGCGGTGTGTGTGGAGTGGCGCTTGGCTGTTAGTGTGCGTGGAGTGCTACTTTGCTGTCTGTGCACGGAGTGCTGCTTGGCTGGCGGTGTGTGTGGAGTGGCGCTTGGCTGGTGGTGTGCGTGGAGTGCTACTTTGCTGTCTGTGCACGGAGTGCTGCTTGGCTGGCGGTGTGTGTGGAGTGGCGCTTGGCTGGTGGTGTGCGTGGAGTGCTACTTTGCTGTCTGTGCACGGAGTGCTGCTTGGCTGGCGGTGTGTGTGGAGTGGCGCTTGGCTGGTGGTGTGCGTGGAGTGCTACTTTGCTGTCTGCACGGAGTGCTGCTTGGCTGGCGGTGTGTGTGGAGTGCTGCTTGGCTGGCGGTGTGTGTGGAGTGGCGCTTGGCTGGTGGTGTGCGTGGAGTGCTACTTTGCTGTCTGTGCACGGAGTGCTGCTTGGCTGGCGGTGTGTGTGGAGTGGCGCTTGGCTGGTGGTGTGCGTGGAGTGCTACTTTGCTGTCTGTGCACGGAGTGCTGCTTGGCTGGAGGTGTGTGTTGAGTGGCGCTTGGCTGGTGGTGTGCGTGGAGTGCTGCTTGGCTGGAGGTGTGTGTTGAGTGGCGCTTGGCTGGTGGCGTGCGTGGAGTGCTACTTTGCTGTCTGTGCACGGAGTGCTGCTTGGCTGGCGGTGTGTGTGGAGTGGCGCTTGGCTGGTGGTGTGCGTGGAGTGCTACTTTGCTGTCTGTGCACGGAGTGCTGCTTGGCTGGCGGTGTGTGTGGAGTGGCGCTTGGCTGGTGGTGTGCTGGAGTGCTACTTTGCTGTCTGTGCACGGAGTGCTGCTTGGCTGGCGGTGTGTGTGGAGTGGTGTTTGGCTGGCGGTGTGTGGGGAGTGGTGTTTGGCTGGCGGTGTGTGGGGAGTGGTACTTGGCTGGATGGTGTGCGTGGAGTGGTACTTGGCTGTCGGTGTGCGCTGAGTGGGGTTTGGCTGGCGGTGTGCATGGTCTGGTGCTTGGATGGTGGTGTGGGTGGACTGGAACTCTGCTGGCGGTGTGTGAGTAGTTACTTTCTGTTGGTCACTACACACACTGCTAGTTGAGTGACACTCTACGCAGTCCATCATTTTCTGTAGTTGCTATGTCAGATATGTGGGCGTGTGAAAGTGATGGGCGGCTGGCGGTGTGAATGTTTTGTATGTGTCACACGTACAAAAGGTGTATGAATGTCCTTACTGCCCCTGTGTGATATGGGTACTGGTAGTAGCAAAAGACTGACTGGCACCAAAGTGGTCAGGCACTTTACAAAAATTCAAAAAATTATCCAGTGTCTTGATGTTAAAACTCATCTAATCTCATTTGGTCTAAGCCCTAATTGATGGCCCATCTGGCCGAATTTTAATTTGGGGGGCAAATTTGTGTGTTGTTTTTTTAATTGTTATATTGTTTGTGAAATGTGGTAGTAATTTTTTTTTCTTCTCTATTTTTGTCTTGTTCCAGGCTTTTGCTGTTTGGATTGTTGTAGGTTGCGTGTCTGTTTGCAGCTTGTGTAGTTGCTTGTGCTTGGTAAGTGAATGTATTTTGTACTACTTCTCCTTGATGTTTGTCTTTTTGAAAAAGGTTGTACCTCTAGCAGTTTGTGTGGCTCTGTGTTTTTTTTTTCAGGATTAGTGTTTGATGTGCACTTTGTTTTCTAATGTCATTTCTTTTTTTCTTTCTAGTGGGATTTCATTTCTTTTCGCTGTGTCTCAACAGAGTAGGTGCTGGTGAGTGTAGCTATATTTTGTAAGAGTGAAATTGTTTTGGATTGTATTTATCTTTTAGTGAAAGCCTTACCTTGTTTACTTCTTACTTTGCACAGTGTAGGTTGTTGTTCACTTGTGTGTGCAGTCTTCTTGCTTTGTAAGGATAATGGCTAGTCGCAGGATTACTGCTCAGCAGGTTCTTGGTTTGCTTTTTGAGTCTTCCTCGGACCATGGTTCAGAGTCTGAGTCCGATTCGGACTCCCAGGAAGTGGCAGAAGATTCAGGCAGTGAGTTTTCTCTTCGCATGGAATCATCATCATCGGATGATGACTCTTCTTCTAGTGCTGATGAAGGGCCTATGGTACAGGAGGACATTGTGTTGCCGGTAGTGGGCCAAGAGGCACCTGTGCTGCTGCCTAGGGCCGCAAGGTTTCCTTTCTTTTTACGTCGGCAAGAGGCATGTGGGCTGGAGCCTGCACCCAAAAGGCTTCACATTGCTGTGGTGCGCAAAGGGGCATCTGGTGCTTTTCGTCTTCCTGCTCGTGTAGTGCAGCAAGAGGCATCTGGGGCTGTTAGGCTTCCCATTGGTGTAGAGCGGCAAGAGGCATCTGGGCCTGCTGGGTTTCCCGGTGGTGTAGTGCAGCAAGAAGCATCTCAGGCTGCTGGGCTTCCCGTTGGTGTAGTGCAGGAAGAGCCCTCTGGGGATGCTACGTCTTCTGTTGGTGTTGTGCAGCCAGAAGTATCTGTGGCTGTTAGGCTTCCCGTTGGAGAACAGCAGCAAGATGTTTCGGTGCTGCAGGCTGGGGTGGCTGCTCCCCCCGTTGATAGGGATGGCCTCTGGGTTCCCCCTGGCTTGGTGCAGCCGGCATTGCCAGAGTTCACTGGTGTTCCTGGGTGTAGAGTGAATACAGAGAATTTTCTGCCAATTAATTTTTTTCAGTTGTTTTTTGACGATGTGTTTTTGCAAAAGATTGTTGAGCAAACCAATTTATATGCAGAACAATATTTGAGGGCCAACAGTGCCAGCCTTAAGCCCTATTGTAGAGCAATCCGGTGGACTCCCACCAATGTTGAAGAGATGAAGAAGTTTCTGGGATTAACTTTTTTGATGGGCTTGATAAGGAAGTCATCAATTACTTCATATTGGTCCACTAGTCCCTTGATGGTAACAGCTGTATTTCCAGCAGTCATAAGTCGTGATCGGTATACGCTTCTTCTTCGGATGATGCATTTTGCTGATAATAGTTTAGCGTTGTCACGCGATCACCCTGATTGTGACCGTTTGTTTAAAATTCGGCCTGTCCTTGATCACTTTGTTGATCGTTTTTCTGAGATTTTTGTCCCTGGTAAAGAAATTGCAGTGGATGAGTCTTTGGTGTTGTTCAAGGGCCGCTTGGTTTTTAGGCAATACATTCCTAGTAAGAGGTCACGCTATGGAATCAAACTGTATATGCTGTGTGACAGTGAGACTGGATATGTCTACAATTTCAGGGTGTACACTGGTAAGGAGTCCCGCATTAACCCTCCCGGTTGTCCTTCTACTTTTGGAGTAACTGAGAAAATTGTGTGGGAACTAGGTAGAGGATTATTTAACAAAGGCCATCATTTATATGTAGATAACTTCTACACTGGTGTGCAGTTGTTCAAGGAGTTGGCCAAAGTGGGCACTGTTGCTTGTGGCACAATGCGCAGTAACCGTAAAGGTTTCCCAAAGGAACTTGTTTGCAAAAGGCTTGTGCGGGGACAGTCTACGGCATTGCGATGTGGGGAGCTTTTAGCTGTGAAGTATTCAGACAAGAGAGATGTGTACATGCTGACTACTATCCACGATGAAAGTACTGTACCTGTGCCTGTTTGGGGTCAGGGTGCTGAAGTGCGCAAACCTGTGTGCATTGTAGCTTACAATAAGTTCATGGGTGGTGTTGACAGAGTAGATCAGAGGTTGGAACCTTATGCTGCTCTTCGAAAGGCTTACGTTTGGTACAAGAAGTTGGCTATCCATCTGTTCCACTTGGCATCATTTAATGCTTTCGTTGTGTACCAGAAGTCTTGTCCTGGGACGAAGATGACTTTTCTTAAGTTTCAGGAGTCTATAATAGGCAGCCTTGTACTTGTGCAGCAGGCAAGTGTTCCTAGATTTGGAGTGGTGGAGGAAGTGGCTAGATTGCAAGATCGCCACTTTCCTGAATCTATTCCTTCCACTACTGCTAGAGACTTTCCGACTAGAAGATGCAGAGTCTGTTGGCGAAGAGGCGTGCGGAAGGAGTCTCGTATATACTGTCCTGACTGTCCTTCTAAGCCTGCATTGTGTATGTCAGCTTGTTTTAAATCGTACCACACGCAAAAGAACTATTGGGAGTTTGATTGAGCTGTAAAGTGAATTGCTTGGTCTGCATTCTGTAAAACATTTTTAGTTTGTTTCAAGGATTGGCATTAGTGCAAAGTTTTTATTTTAAGAATTTGTGTTACCTGATTTGTAGGTATTTCCATTTGTTTAGTGTCATTTTCAAAAAAAGAATTCTAAATGTGTTTGTGGTGTGTGCCGGCTGGTGCTTGGCTGGCGGTGTGTGTGGAGTTGCGCTTGGCTGTCTGTGCACGGAGTGGTGCTTTGCTGGCGGTGTGTGTGGAGTGGCGCTTGGCTGGTGGTGTTCGTGGAGTGGTACTTGGCTGTCTGTGCATGGAGTGGTGTTTGGCTGATGGTGTGTGTGGAGTGGTGCTTGGCTGGCGGTGTGTGTGGACTGGTGCTTGGCTGGCGGTGTGTGTGGAGTGGTGCTTGGCTGGCGGTGTGTGTGGAGTGGTGCTTGGCTGGCGGTGTGTGTGGAGTGGTGCTTGGCTGGCGGTGTGTGTGGAGTGGTGCTTGGCTGGCGGTGTGTGTGGAGTGCTGCTTGGCTGGCAGTGTGTGTGGAATGGTGCTTGGCTGGCAGTGTGTGTGGAGTGGCGCTTGGCTGGTGGTGTTTGCGGAGTGGTACTTGGCTGGAGGGTGTGCGTGGAGCGGTGTTTAGCTGTCTGTGCACGGAGTGGTGCTTGGCTGGCGGTGTGCGTGGAGAGGCGCTTGGCTGGTGGTGTGCGCTGAGTGTTTGGCTGGCGGTGTGCATGGTCTGGTGCTTGGCTGGTGGTGTGGGTGGACTGGCGCTCGGCTGGCGGTGTGTGAGTAGTTACTTTCTGTTGGTCACTGCACACACTGCTTGTTGAGTGACACTCCACGCAGTCCATCAATTTGTGTAGTTCCAGTGTCAGAAATGTGGGCGTGTGAAAGTGATGGGCCCTTGAATGGCGCTGTTTGCTGGTGTGAGTGTTGAAATGTGATGGGTCCGCGGCTGGCGGTGTGAATGTTTTGAATGTGTCACACGTACGAAAGGTGTATGAATGGCCTGTAAAGAGGTTGGTGCCTTGACGTGGCTTTACAGCTCACGAGCTGCGAGTCAGTGGTTCAGTTTATCATACTTGCAATTATACACAGTGTATTTCATTTTTGTGAAATTACTTGCGTATACAATTGTATGTACTGAATCATCACTCACCCTCGTGCCAAATCCAACCAGTATGTGTGTGTGCTTGCGGATTAGATGGGTGTGCAGTAATAATTGTTTTTTTTCTCTTTCTGCATTAGGGTGTACCTTGTCCCTTATTGTGATTGTTGTAATGTGTTGCTTTTATTCCAGATGGTGTCAGTGGTCTTGTTTGTATCAGGTATGAAAGGTGCGTGAATGGCCTGTAAAACGGTTGGTGCCTTGTCGTGGCTTTACAGCTCACGAGTTGCGAGTCACTAGTTCGGTTTTTATGCATTTATTTATTGACAGAGCATTTCATTTTTTTGAAATATCTTGTTAATAAAATTTTATATACTGAACCATCACTCGCCCTCGTGCCAAATCCAACCTGTATGTGTGTGTCTTTGAGGAATAGATAGCCGTGCTTGAATGTTTGTCTTTTGAGTAACTCTGTTAAGGTGAGGTACCCTTTTACTCGGGAGAACAAGGGGAACGCTGGGTGGTAGGACATTTTTGCCGGCACGGCGATCCCACGGCAAAATTTTTGTAAAAGTGCTATTTTTACCTAATTAAGGTTTGCAAGGAGTTCTGGGTAGGAAAACATTGGGGGACCCACGCATGCCATACCTCCCTGGACTCCCCCGGGTGTCTACTTTTCAGAAATGTGTGGGTTTGGTAGGTTTCCCTAGATGGCTGTCTCGCACGGGGCCAGAAACCCAGGTAACCCCTCTTGCAAAAGCTGGAGAATTCATGTCCACCAGCTTTTGCAAGAGGGGTTACCCGGGTTTTTGGCCCCGTGCGAGACAGCCATCTAGGGAAACCTACCAAACCCACACATTTCTGAAAAGTAGACACCCGGGGGCTTCCAAGGAGGTATGGCTTGCGTGGATCCTCCAACGTTCCTTTACCCAGAATCCCTTGCAAACCTCATTTTTTGCTTGGAAATAATCATTTTTTTTCACACGTTTTAGTGTGGGAAAGCGTGGCATCACTGGGCTCACACAAATTACCTCCCACCCAGCGTTCCCCAAGGTCTCCCGATAAAAATGGTACCTCACTTGCGTGGGTAGGCATAGCGGCTGCTTTAGGAAAAGGCCCAATTCATACTGTGGAGACAAAAACATTACCTTTAGCCAAATAATCTTATTTTTTGAGGGGGTCACCTGAGCTTTTGGCCCGGGGCTTGGCAGGCATCTTTGGAAACTACCAAACCCAAACAGTTCTGAGAACTAGACACCCGGGGGAGTCCAGGGTGGTATGGCATGCGTGGGTCCCCCAATGTTTTCCTACCCAGAAACCCCTGCAAACCTGAAATTTTGGTCCAAAAACCAACTTTTCCATACTTTTTTGGGTGGGATCTCGCTGCCGGAACAAATGTCCTACCACCCAGCGTTTCCCTTGTTCTCCCGAGTAAAATGATACCTCACTTGTGTGGGTGGGCCAAAGGCAAGTGACTTAGGCTGGGGTGCTTAATTTGTAAAACGTAAATATGAGTAAAAACTACCTTTTTCAAAATTCATTTTTGGGGTGTTCTACTTTGGGGCACCCACACAAGTGAGGTATCCTTTTACTCGGGAGAACAAGGGGAACGCAGGGTGGTACGACTTTTTTGCCGGCACGGCGATCCCACGCCAAAAAGTTTGGAAAAGTGCAATTTTTACCTAATTTTAAGGTTTGCAGAGAGTTCTGGGTACGAAAACATTGGGGGACCCATGCATGCCATACCTCCCTGGACTCCCCCGGGAGTCTAGTTTTCAGAACTGTTTGGGTTTGCTACTTTGCAAAGAATACCACCGAGCCCCGGGCCACAAATTCAGATCCCCCCCCCCAAAAATCAAGGTAGTTTTGCAAGGTGGTAATGTAAATTCACCACCGTATGATTTGAACCGTTTCCTGTTGCAGCCACTATGTCTACCCACGCAAGTGAGGTACCGTTTTTTTCGGGAGACCTGGGGGCACGCTGGGTGGGTGGAAATTTGTTGATCCACGCAGATTCCAGAACTTTCCACCACAGAAATGTGAGGAAAATGTGTTTTTTTGGTCACATTTTTATGTTTTCAAGGAGTTCTGGGTAGGAAAACATTGGGGGACCCACGCATGCCATACCTCCCTGGACTCCCCCGGGTGTCTACTTTTCAGAAATGTGTGGGTTTGGTAGGTTTCCCTAGATGGCTGTCTCGCACGGGGCCAGAAACCCAGGTAACCCCTCTTGCAAAAGCTGGAGAATTCATGTCCACCAGCTTTTGCAAGAGGGGTTACCCGGGTTTTTGGCCCCGTGCGAGACAGCCATCTAGGGAAACCTACCAAACCCACACATTTCTGAAAAGTAGACACCCGGGGGCTTCCAAGGAGGTATGGCTTGCGTGGATCCTCCAACGTTCCTTTACCCAGAATCCCTTGCAAACCTCATTTTTTGCTTGGAAAAAATCTTTTTTTTCACACGTTTTAGTGTGGGAAAGCGTGGCATCACTGGGCTCACACAAATTACCTCCCACCCAGCGTTCCCCAAGGTCTCCCGATAAAAATGGTACCTCACTTGCGTGGGTAGGCATAGCGGCTGCTTTAGGAAAAGGCCCAATTCATACTGTGGAGACGAAAACATTACCTTTAGCCAAATAATCTTATTTTTTGAGGGGGTCACCTGAGCTTTTGGCCCGGGGCTTGGCAGGCATCTTTGGAAACTACCAAACCCAAACAGTTCTGAGAACTAGACACCCGGGGGAGTCCAGGGTGGTATGGCATGCGTGGGTCCCCCAATGTTTTCCTACCCAGAAACCCCTGCAAACCTGAAATTTTGGTCCAAAAACCAACTTTTCCATACTTTTTTGGGTGGGATCTCGCTGCCGGAACAAATGTCCTACCACCCAGCGTTTCCCTTGTTCTCCCGAGTAAAATGATACCTCACTTGTGTGGGTGGGCCAAAGGCAAGTGACTTAGGCTGGGGTGCTTAATTTGTAAAACGTAAATATGAGTAAAAACTACTTTTTTCAAAATTCATTTTTGGGGTGTTCTGCTTTGGGGCACCCACACAAGTGAGGTATCCTTTTACTCGGGAGAACAAGGGGAACGCAGGGTGGTACGACTTTTTTGCCGGCACGGCGATCCCACGCCAAAAAGTTTGGAAAAGTGCAATTTTTACCTAATTTTAAGGTTTGCAGAGAGTTCTGGGTAGGAAAACATTGGGGGACCCATGCATGCCATACCTCCCTGGACTCCCCCGGGTGTCTAGTTTTCAGAACTGTTTAGGTTTGCTACTTTGCAAAGAATACCACCGAGCCCCGGGCCACAAATTCAGATCCCCCCCCCCAAAATCAAGGTAGTTTTGCAATAAGGTAATGTAAATTCACCACCGTACGATTTGAACCGTTTCCTGTTTCAGCCACTATGTCTACCCACGCAAGTGAGGTACCGTTTTTTTCGGGAGACCTGGGGGCACGCTGGGTGAGTGGAAATTTGTTGATCCACGCAGATTCCAGAACTTTCCACCACAGAAATGTGAGGAAAATGTGTTTTTTTGGACAAATATTTATGTTTTCAAGGGATTCTGGGTAACAAAACCTGGGGGTAGGCAGACGAGTCACCCCATCCTGAATTGCCCTGGGTGTCTAGTTTTCAAAAATGTATAGGTTTGCTAGGTTTCCTTAGGTGCTGGCAGAGCTACGGCGCAAAAACAAAAGGTAGTCTTTTTGTCCGAATCGTGCAAAATTTCACTGGGAAATTGAGGTGCGACCATGCTGCGTTTTGCGCTGTTTCATGTCGCAGCCACTATGCCTACCCACGCAAGTGAGGTACCATTTTTTTCGGGAGACCTGGGGGCACGCTGGGTGGGTGGAAATTTGTTGATCCACGCAGATTCCAGAACTTTCCACCACAGAAATGTGAGGAAAATGTGTTTTTTTGGTCACATTTTTATGTTTGTAAGGGATTCTGGGTAACAAAACCTGGGGGTAGGCAGACGAGTCACCCCATCCTGAATCGCCCTGGGTGTCTAGTTTTCAGAAATGTATAGGTTTGCTAGTTTTCCCTAGGTGCTGGCAGAGCTACGGCGCAAAAACAAAAGGTAGTCTTTTTGTCCGAATCGTGCAAAATTTCACTGGGAAATTGAGGTGCGACCATGCTGCGTTTTGCGCTGTTTCATGTCGCAGCCACTATGCCTACCCACGCAAGTGAGGTACCATTTTTTTCGGGAGACCTGGGGGCACGCTGGGTGGGTGGAAATTTGTTGATCCACGCAGATTCCAGAACTTTCCACCACAGAAATGTGAGGAAAATGTGTTTTTTTGGTCACATTTTTATGTTTGTAAGGGATTCTGGGTAACAAAACCTGGGGGTAGGCAGACGAGTCACCCCATCCTGAATTGCCCTGGGTGTCTAGTTTTCAGAAATGTATAGGTTTGCTAGTTTTCCCTAGGTGCTGGCAGAGCTACGGCGCAAAAACAAAAGGTAGTCTTTTTGTCAGAATCGTGCAAAATTTCACTGGGAAATTGAGGTGCGACCATGCTGCGTTTTGCGCTGTTTCATGTCGCAGCCACTATGCCTACCCACGCAAGTGAGGTACCATTTTTTTCGGGAGACCTGGGGGCACGCTGGGTGGGTGGAAATTTGTTGATCCACGCAGATTCCAGAACTTTCCACCACAGAAATGTGAGGAAAATGTGTTTTTTTGGTCACATTTTTATGTTTGTAAGGGATTCTGGGTAACAAAACCTGGGGGTAGGCAGACGAGTCACCCCATCCTGAATTGCCCTGGGTGTCTAGTTTTCAGAAATGTATAGGTTTGCTAGTTTTCCCTAGGTGCTGGCAGAGCTATGGCGTAAAAACAAAAGGTAGTCTTTTTGTCCGAATCGTGCTAAATTTCACTGGGAAATTGAGGTGCGACCATGCTGCGTTTTGCGCGGTTTCATGTCGCAGCCACTATGCCTACCCACGCAAGTGAGGTACCATTTTTTTCGGGAGACCTGGGGGCACACTGGGTGGATGGAAATTTGTTGATCCACGCAGATTCCAGAACTTTCCACCACAGAAATGTGAGGAAAATGAGTTTTTTTGGTCAAATTTTTTTGTTTGAAAGGGATTCTGGGTAACAAAACCTGGGGGTAGGCAGACGAGTCACCCCATCCTGAATTGCCCTGGGTGTCTAGTTTTCAGAAATATATAGGTTTGCTAGGTTTCCCTAGGTGCTGGCAGAGCTACGGCGTAAAAACAAAAGGTAGTCTTTTTGTCCGAATCGTGCTAAATTTCACTGGGAAATTGAGGTGCGACCATGCTGCGTTTTGCGCTGTTTCATGTCGCAGCCACTATGCCTACCCACGCAAGTGAGGTACCATTTTTTTCGGGAGACCTGGGGGCACGCTGGGTGGGTGGAAATTTGTTGATCCACGCAGATTCCAGAACTTTCCACCACAGAAATGTGAGGAAAATGTGTTTTTTTGGTCAAATATTTATGTTTTCAAGGGATTCTGGGTAACAAAACCTGGGGGTAGGCAGACGAGTCACCCCATCCTGAATTGCCCTGGGTGTCTAGTTTTCAAAAATGTATAGGTTTGCTAGGTTTCCTTAGGTGCTGGCAGAGCTACGGCGCAAAAACAAAAGGTAGTCTTTTTGTCCGAATAGTGCAAAATTTCACTGGGAAATTGAGGTGCGACCATGCTGCGTTTTGCGCTGTTTCATGTCGCAGCCACTATGCCTACCCACGCAAGTGAGGTACCATTTTTTTTGGGAGACCTGGGGGCACGCTGGGTGGGTGGAAATTTGTTGATCCACGCAGATTCCAGAACTTTCCACCACAGAAATGTGAGGAAAATGTGTTTTTTTGGTCACATTTTTATGTTTGTAAGGGATTCTGGGTAACAAAACCTGGGGGTAGGCAGACGAGTCACCCCATCCTGAATTGCCCTGGGTGTCTAGTTTTCAGAAATGTATAGGTTTGCTAGTTTTCCCTAGGTGCTGGCAGAGCTACGGCGCAAAAACAAAAGGTAGTCTTTTTGTCAGAATTGTGCAAAATTTCACTGGGAAATTGAGGTGCGACCATGCTGCGTTTTGCGCTGTTTCATGTCGCAGCCACTATGCCTACCCACGCAAGTGAGGTATCATTTTTTTCGGGAGACCTGGGGGCACGCTGGGTGGGTGGAAATTTGTTGATCCACGCAGATTCCAGAACTTTCCACCACAGAAATGTGAGGAAAATGTGTTTTTTTGGTCAAATTTTTATGTTTGTAAGGGATTCTGGGTAACAAAACCTGGGGGTAGGCAGACGAGTCACCCCATCCTGAATTGCCCTGGGTGTCTAGTTTTCAGAAATGTATAGGTTTGCTAGTTTTCCCTAGGTGCTGGCAGAGCTATGGCGTAAAAACAAAAGGTAGTCTTTTTGTCCGAATCGTGCTAAATTTCACTGGGAAATTGAGGTGCGACCATGCTGCGTTTTGCGCGGTTTCATGTCGCAGCCACTATGCCTACCCACGCAAGTGAGGTACCATTTTTTTCGGGAGACCTGGGGGCACACTGGGTGGATGGAAATTTGTTGATCCACGCAGATTCCAGAACTTTCCACCACAGAAATGTGAGGAAAATGTGTTTTTTTGGTCAAATTTTTTTGTTTGAAAGGGATTCTGGGTAACAAAACCTGGGGGTAGGCAGACGAGTCACCCCATCCTGAATTGCCCTGGGTGTCTAGTTTTCAGAAATATATAGGTTTGCTAGGTTTCCCTAGGTGCTGGCAGAGCTATGGCGTAAAAACAAAAGGTAGTCTTTTTGTCCGAATCGTGCTAAATTTCACTGGGAAATTGAGGTGCGACCATGCTGCGTTTTGCGCTGTTTCATGTCGCAGCCACTATGCCTACCCACGCAAGTGAGGTACCATTTTTTTCGGGAGACCTGGGGGCACACTGGGTGCATGGAAATTTGATGATCCACGCAGATTCCAGAACTTTCCACCACAGAAATGTGAGGAAAATGTGTTTTTTTGGTCAAATGTTTTTGTTTGAAAGGGATTCTGGGTAACAAAACCTGGGGGTAGGCAGACGAGTCACCCCATCCTGAATTGCCCTGGGTGTCTAGTTTTCAGAAATGTATAGGTTTGCTAGGTTTCCCTAGGTGCTGGCAGAGCTACGGCGCAAAAACAAAAGGTAGTCTTTTTGTCCGAATCGTGCAAAATTTCACTGGGAAATTGAGGTGCGACCATGCTGCGTTTTGCGCTGTTTCATGTCGCAGCCACTATGCCTACCCACGCAAGTGAGGTACCATTTTTTTCGGGAGACCTGGGGGCACACTGGGTGGATGGAAATTTGTTGATCCACGCAGATTCCAGAACTTTCCCCCACAGAAATGTGAGGAAAATGTGTTTTTTTGGTCAAATTTTTTTGTTTGAAAGGGATTCTGGGTAACAAAACCTGGGGGTAGGCAGACGAGTCACCCCATCCTGAATTGCCCTGGGTGTCTAGTTTTCAGAAATGTATAGGTTTGCTAGGTTTCCCTAGGTGCTGGCAGAGCTACGGCGCAAAAACAAAAGGTAGTCTTTTTGTCCGAATCGTGCAAAATTTCACTGGGAAATTGAGGTGCGACCATGCTGCGTTTTGCGCTGTTTCATGTCGCAGCCACTATGCCTACCCACGCAAGTGAGGTACCATTTTTTTCGGGAGACCTGGGGGCACACTGGGTGGATGGAAATTTGTTGATCCACGCAGATTCCAGAACTTTCCACCACAGAAATGTGAGGAAAATGTGTTTTTTTGGTTAAATTGTTTTGTTTGAAAGGGATTCTGGGTAACAAAACCTGGGGGTAGGCAGACGAGTCACCCCATCCTGAATTGCCCTGGGTGTCTAGTTTTCAGAAATGTATAGGTTTGCTAGGTTTCCCTAGGTGCTGGCAGAGCTACGGCGCAAAAACAAAAGGTAGTCTTTTTGTCTGAATCGTGCTAAATTTCACTGGGAAATTGAGGTGCGACCATGCTGCGTTTTGCGCTGTTTCATGTCGCAGCCACTATGCCTACCCACGCAAGTGGGGTACCATTTTTTTCGGGAGACCTGGGGGCACGCTGGGTGGGTAGAAATTTGTTGATCCACGCAGATTCCAGAACTTTCCCCCACAGAAATGTGAGGAAAATGTGTTTTTTTGGTCAAATTTTTTTGTTTGAAAGGGATTCTGGGTAACAAAACCTGGGGGTAGGCAGACGAGTCACCCCATCCTGAATTGCCCTGGTTGTCTAGTTTTCAAAAATGTATAGGGTTGCTAGGTTTCCCTAGGTGCTGGCAGAGCTACGGCGCAAAAACAAAAGGTAGTCTTTTTGTCCGAATCGTGCTAAATTTCACTGGGAAATTGAGATGCGACCATGCTGCGTTTTGCGCGGTTTCATGTCGCAGCCACTATGCCTACCCACGCAAGTGAGGTACCATTTTTTTCGGGAGACCTAGGGGCACGCTGGGTGGGTGCAAATTTGTTGATCCACGCAGATTCCAGAACTTTCCACCACAGAAATGTGAGGAAAATGTGTTTTTTTGGTCAAATATTTATGTTTGCAAGGGATTCTGGGTAACAAAACCTGGGGGTAGGCAGACGAGTCACCCCATCCTGAATTGCCCTGGGTGTCTAGTTTTCAAAAATGTATAGGTTTGCTAGGTTTCCCTAGGTGCTGGTTGAGCTACGGCTCAAAAACAAAAGGTAGTCTCTTTGTCCAAAGAGCTTAAGATTTCACTGGGAAATTGAGGAGCGACCACGTTGCATTTTGTGCCGTTTCCCGTGGTAGGCACAAGGCCGACCCACACAAGTGAGGTACCATTTTTTTCGGGAGACCTGGGGGCACGCTGGGTGGGTGGAAATTTGTTGATCCACGCAGATTCCAGAACTTTCCACCACAGAAATGTGAGGAAAATGTGTTTTTTTTTTCAGAATCTGAGCTTTGCAAGGGATTCTGGGTAACAAAACCTGGTGGTAGGCAGTCGAGTCATCCCATCCTGAATTCCCCTGGGTGTCTACTTTTCAAAAATGTATAGGTTTGCTAGGTTTCCCTAGGTGCCGGAAGAACTAGGGTGCAAAAACTACAGGTAGGCACTTTGCCAAAAAAGGGTCAATTTGTAACTGCAAAATTTAGGTGTGACCACGTTGCATTTTGCGCCGTTTCCTGTCGCAGGCACAAGGCCGACCCACACAAGTGAGGTACCGTTTTTATCGGGACACTTGGGGTAATTCAGATTTGTAAATCAACTGTTATTACCAATTGAGCTTTCTTGCATTTCTCCCTTTGAATGAAAGATATTGTGTAGAAAAAAAAACTTTATGAAAAATGACCAATAATTCTCATGCTAGTATGAGTATTCCCAACTTTGAAAATGTGCAATTATATACTGTTTCTGAACTCTATAATTTGTACCCAATTCATACATACATAGGTGTCTTTCATGCAGATTATTCCATGTGTACATTTTCCAAGACAAAGTGCACTATACCCAGTAAATGAAAAAATACCATTGCAAGTTGCTGCTCAGTTTTTGGATCTGGGTTCGTCGGGTTCTTGGTGAAACTACAAGTCCCATATATCCCCACAACCAGGAAGGTCTAACGGATGTAACGGTATATTGCTTTCCAAGAGCTGTCAAAATTAGAGAAAGTTATAGGTGAAAACGTTGAGACAAAAGGCCGTTGTTTTCAACAAATTTTCAAATATTCCAATATCTAACTGTTAGTTTCTATAACGAACCCTTCATGGATTTAGACAAATGACCCCTTTCTGAATTCAGAATTTTGTCTATTTTTCGGAAATGTAAAGCTTTCCAGGATCCATTATTGCTTTCAAACTCATTTCTACCATTAACTGGAAGGAGGTGGAAAGCTCTAAAAATAGCAAAAATAGGCTATGTCCCAGAAAAATGCCAAAACTGAGTGAAAAATTTCGGTTCTCTGACAAAACACTGTCATTCCCTAAAAGCTGAGAAAATGGAGAATTCAGCCCCACAAACCCTTTTTTGATACCATATTCAGGGAAAAAGCCAGAGGCTTTCATTTGCAGCCCGTTTTTCCCATTTTTCTGAAAAAAACAAAAAAAACACTATATTTTGGTTAATTTCTGGGACCCCTCCAAGGGAATCCACAAACCCTGGGCGCCTTTAGAATCCCCATGATGTTGGAAGAAAAGGACGCAAATTTGGCGCGGATCCCTTATGTGGTCAAAAAGTTACAAGGGCCTAAGCGCGCACTACCCCAAAACACCAAAAAAAGCCTTAGCACAGGAGGGGGAAAAGGCCTAGCAGCGAAGGGGTTAAGGAGGTGTGTGACTGCCTGTATGGATCAGTGAGTGTGTGAGTCAGTGGCTGTATGGGGTACTGTTGCATGTTTGAGGAGTTGTATGGGTGATTGAGTATCTGTATGACTGTGTCGGCGATTGAGTGCATGTGTCAATATGGGTGAGTAACTGAGGGGAACGTGGCCTGCAGGGGCAACATGGCGGACACGTTCTAAGGTCGTTCAGCAAAAAATCCCATAATCCAATAAATTTATATGTAATCACACGACATCCAATGCGGTATATCTCAGCAGAGGACTCTACTCAACCCTAGGAGTCTGGAAAGGTGACAGTGCAGTATCAAAATTTGTCGCCTGAGCTCGAAGTAAGGACTCAGCTCAGTGAGCGGGCCTGTGGAAGCGTTCACTGAGTGGCGAACGGGCGGGGAGGCTCGCCGTCGGTATGGAGGTCTGCAAGCGGCGAGGAATTTGCATCCCGGAGTGCCGATGAGGCACAAAGTGTGACCGGTGCAGAGGTGAGTGCTGTTGTGAGTGGCAGCAGGGACAAGCTGCGCCACAGTTGTTGCTGCCGAGCAAGACACAGAACGAGGCCTCAGCTACGGCCTGCAAGTGACTGCATACGACGGAACGCATGGACAAGCGGAGGGTGACCTGCAGCTGGAAGATCAGTACGGAAGACCCAACTCATCTCGGAGGGCCCAACCTACTGCAGCAAGAGCACAGCAGTTGCCGCCTGCAGGCCTTGGTCTGCAGTGGAGGTCTGCGTCAACAATCGGATCGGGAATAGCGATCGCCAGCGGGCTAGCGCATGAAGAGGAGACGGAAGGTGAAATGTGAGAAGGTTGTGCCTGTCGCCGGAGAAAAAGAGTTGTGGGGGCCAAGGAGACGGATCCCTGAAATGAACTGCTGAGAAGGTGAGCCCCATCACAGGCCCTGCTGTCGGACGCTGTAATGGCCGGATTTTCTGACCAAGTTATCAGCTCACCCAAACACCACAAACACAGTCATTACGTAACTTCATCCCTTCCCAGACCCTATTTACAACAGTACCTGGGGTACTTATCTAGGAATGGGGAACCCACAATATATACAAGCTTACACAGCTAATATACCACTAAATCCTAAAGGAACTACAGAATTCCATCCTATATCCTATGATCTCACCTAATAGCCCCACAACAATCTGGCTCGGGCTAATCTACTCTCTCTCTCTCGTGTCGGAGAGCAGCTTCAACATATAACGCCCTATCCTGAGCGATCTCTCTTTATAGTGTCCCCACTTGTAGTTCCACGACAATCTGGCCCGGACTACTCTACCCCCTCGCTCCTCGGGGAGCAGCTCCAGTATATAACGCCCTATCCTGAGCGATCTCTCTTTATAGTGTCCTCACTTGTAGTCCCACGGCAATCCGACCCGGACTACTCTACCCCCTCTCTCTTCGGGGAGCAGCTCCAGTATATAACGCCCTATCCTGAGCGATCTCTCTTTATAGTGTCCCCACTGTCCTATTAATACCTCCGGCTCTCTATTGGGAATTTCCTAAGTACCTAATATCTACTGGAAGTATCTTCTATCTCATATGAATTATTATTATCCCTCATGTAATGGACAGGAAATCCGATCCTCTCACACAAGAACTGCCAAATTATTACATTCAATAATTATTCCCTGATATGATTCACACTCTCATCAGTTACCTTCTCAGAAGGGAATGTCCCATCCTTCTGTTCGTCAGCACCTGGCTAAAAAGAAAGGTTAACCCCATCATGGAAACAACTTTCAAATGTAAAAGGGGTCTCTTTATTACACAACTAACAAACAAACACCTACACATACATTTATATAAAGAACTGAAAAGTAGAGATGGTTAAACATGAATGCTCTTTATGACACAATGATAAAATGCAATCACCAACACATATGAGAAACTAAAAGGAAAATGATGAATTGTGACATACAAATAGGTAGCTGAAAGAAAAGTGATTGATTATGAACAGATATAATGAAAGTATTCTTAGAACACCTCACCCTCAGAAAGGGGATCCAATTCTCTCTGTCCCTCTCTGGTTGAATCAGGACTCTCTGCTCACTGAGCCACCATCACCAACGGGCCAACCTCTGTTGTTCCTCATGGCCTCTGCACTTCACTGGCTCCGACTGCACTTCAGATATAACTCCACCAACTGTCCTTATCAACTCCAAAGAATCATCTCATCTCTCCAACTGCCAGCTCCTCCTGGTTTCTCCAACAGACAAATCCTTCTGACTCAAACTGTAGATGGCTCTTTCTCAGCACACTGCACGTTCCCTTCTGCACATGTAATTCCAACTGCTCCAAAAACCATCTGCCCAAAGATCATCTGCCTGCTCTACCTCTCTGCACTTTGATAATATAGAGAGCTCTTCGCTCGTGGAAATTTCCAGACAGTAACTCACCGCCCACCAGACTCCTGTACCAGCCCCCGGGCTCTCGACGCTCCCACAGTGGCCACTTGTTGTTGCGTCTTAAACCCGAGCTCTGTTTACATTCCTCCGATAAGGGCCAGCTCTGACCGGTTCTTCTCCAGCGAACAACAGCTCATAACTAAAATATCACTCTTGACCTACAAGCGCCTCGGGCAGCTGAGGCAGAAAGGAAAATGGAGTCTCTCTCGTTTGGGGCCTTTAGGCCCGAAAAAGATGAAAGAGACGCACAGCTCTGTCAAAGTACATAGGCAAGCCCTACCAATAGGTAATATTGAATCAGGAATAAAGCATCTACCTCCTAATATAAGCCTTCAGGCCCGAAAACGATGAAAGGGGCACTTAATTATGTCAAAGTCAATAGGCAAACCCCACAAATAGGCACAAATAAGGCTGAAATAAAGGATTCATGAGTATATACTGAGATGGCGGTGGACCATAGTCACCATCAGTCCAAATAGGACAAATTATCCGGGCACTACAGACGCGTGTACCGCGAAGCCTGGATTCAAGCTGAAGGAAGGCCAGGCCAGATTGGGCCTAGAAGGCTGAGATTAGCTGCCAGAAGCAGCTAGACATACCGGACTACTCAGCCACTGAGATGGCCCGCATTAAAGGCACTGGATCAGAGCCTCCTTGCAAGCTGCAGGTCCTGTGGACATGGAACAAACACAACCTGGGCCACAACAGTGCCTCCCGGAAGACAGACTAGACGCAATCCTGAACGCCATAAACAGATCTAGCGAGTCGCTAGAATCTAAAATTGATAAAGTGGCAGTGGACCTAACGCTATTCCACGCGGATCATAGAAAGTTGAAGGACCGCTTCACCTCTGCGGAGCACGATATAGCAGATCTCAAGATCTCAAGCCGGCCACAGAGTTTATTTAAAAAAAGAAATGTACACAAGGCCAGAATACGCTACCTTGAGGATGCGGAGGGCGGCTCTAGAAGGAGCAATGTCCGTCTGATTGGCCTGCCGGAAGGAGTGGAGGGCCAAGACGCAAGATCCCCGTCTTTTTGCGCACGCATACTTGTAATTTGATCTGCCATTTTTTTATTCATTTTGTTAGGCACCTTGATACCTTAGGGTTTTAGTTGCGCGTTATAAATTATTTTCAAATCAATCAATCAATCAATCAATCAAATCAAGATCCCGCTAGGTGTTGCACAAGCACAAAGAGACCATCCTTTTTCTTATATAATCCCGCTATCAATTGCTATGCTCATAAGCATATCAGCAGTAAACTTTAGGCTATCACTTCCTGCTGTTCAAAAACTACTGTATGTTATTTAAAAGTCTACTATACACATACTCCTCTGCCATACACTACTACAGCCGTATTAGAAGGTAAATTACCTACTACATTGCCATGTGGGAGTCTGTCTTTCCCTATAAGATGCCCACCATGACAAGACTTTTAAACAGAAAAAGAACACTGCATTGCCTAACAGAGCAGTGCGTTCCGAAGCAGAGAGGCAAAAATGAAATCAATACTATCCTTCCTGGCATGGCTCTGGCACCCCCCCATCCCCAACCCTGAAAGTTGGGGGACAGGTGGGAGTCCACTGTAGCAGATTCCAGGACTGACCTTTGTGGAAGCAAGAACATGTATTAAGATAAACACTACAGCAATCATTACATGCCTCTGCAACGCCCATCTGCCCCTCAAGACAAAGGGCATGATTTAGATCTCAGCAGATGGGTTACTACATCACAACGGTGACGGATATAAATGTATTATATTATTTATTATATCCTATGGAATTTATATTTCGGCACATGGGATATCCGTCACCGTTGCGACGGAGTAACCTGTCCGCCCAGATTAAAATCAGGCTCATAGTCTAAGGGATGTAATAGCGTGATCGAATACACAACAGAGAGGCTGCTTGTTGCAACAGGCATGAACGCTGCTAAATTTCAAATTGAGTAAAATAAAATATGAAAGAAAACACGTTGCTCCGAACAAAAGTCACCAGTCAAGTAGTACAAGCACACAAGGCACTGGTCTAAGGCACAACTATACAATACATACTCGTCTAGTTTGTTTATAAAGCAACAAATTCTGCACCATACAGATGGATTTTGATCCTTATCTGGCTGGTTATTAACGAGTTACCACGTTGAAGCACTTCCAAGCACTCTTGAACAGACCAGAAAATGGGTGGTCTTGTTTTAAATGTTACTACGAGGAGCAGTACTTGTGAGAGCAGGACCCTAGGGAAAAGTGTGTCCATTAAAAAAAAAAAACATGTTCAAACGTTGAATAGCAATATGCTTGGTATATGATAAAGGGCCCACAGTCCACAAATGGATCAGGGACACACTGAAATGGGCCCAGGCATTAGAGCTGCGCTTGGAACCCGTGCAGACAGACGAGAGGGCTTAAGAGGACCTCAGAGGCTGGGAGGGTATGATAACCCAGTTAGTAGATGACCCGGTAACAGATGAAGGCTGGCACAAGCAGGCGGAAACGGGGAAGGGAGGGCAGATTGGAACTCAAGAACGTAATCGGGTCTCACCCTGAGATCCCCAAATATGCTAGACCAGCTGTGGTATTAAATTGTGGGGGGAGAATGACCGCACCAATGTGTGTACTGGCTTTGTGTCCTTGTGTAACGTTGCTTGGGGGAGCCACCACCCCTCTACCCCCCTTTCTGTGCATGGGAGAGTCGGCTTGTATTTGTATTGTACACTTACCAATATCAAAAATAAAGAAGTTAAAATAAAGCACGTGACATCTGAACGTAAAGGCAGATGTGGAGAATAGGCAGTGGCAAGTTGGTCCTCACCTGCCATCACAAAGTATCCATCACTTTATCTACAAGGCAGCCACAAGATACCTTAACAAGACATTGCTATCGGCTTCTAACAACCCACATGATTTAAGCGTCTGTTAAGCGCACGTTCTGCAATTTGGAAAAACCATTACATCTCCCCTGTGCATCAATTACCTATAAAAAAAGTTCTGTAATTGGTCAGCAAAAGAAACTAACCCTGGTAGTACAAAAGGGATTGATTGGTTGGCACATGAAATCCAGAACGACACAATAAAACATTTGACAGGTAATAATTGTAGTAAAAAGCCATTGCTGAAGTGAGTTTTGCGCTGCACTTTATAAATACCTTTTCCGTTCAATTATGTTTTAAGCCCAGTACATATCTACCTGAAAATCACACTTCTTTTGAGAAATGTAACGTAATTTTGCAGCTTCTAGGGTTTACTTTAATTCTGACAGGCAATCTCTCCCATTTGTCTAAGTGGTTTACAGCATCAAGACATTTACACAAACATCAATGTTTGGTACCACCTACACTTCTGAAGTGATTTTTTTTCCAAAGTACCTTGGGAAGAACTACGATTGTTGAGTTGTCAAACGTCATGCTAATAGTTATTGTAGTTGCAAGAAAATACGACCAAAATGAAAAACAAGGAAAAAAACTCCTCGATGGAGTTTGAACCTTATGGGTTCACAATACAACGAATGATATTCCAGCAAAAGAAAATGGTTAGACACCTAAACTAGTTCAGAAAATACAGGAACGTATTTGTTGCACTGTTACTGGGGGTGAAGCTGAAATGTATATGTCAGCCCAGCTGCACTGCTGACCATAGCGCTTCATTGTTGGAAAGCGGCTGTCACAGGGACACAATCGTACACTCTTTATGCGCCTGCCCACTCCGCAATAAGACAACCCACTTTGGAGGGGGATTCTTTACAGAAGCGAGGCTGAGGGGATAGGGTATAGTGGAGATCGAACAAGTGGAGGACTGTTATAATGAGGGAACGCAACGTACTATGGACGCCTTGGTGGAAGAGTAAGGCTTGCCCCAGGTACAATTCTTGACTTGTGCCGCGCTGAAGTGGACACTACTCCAACTATGGGGCCAGAGCACCACAAATCGGCGCAGATATGACCTACTGCATACCACGCTCACCTTTGGAGGAGAACTTAAACTAGTCCGGTGGATTTATAAAATATTTTTGTCAATGGCATTTGCTGAACTTGCTCCACTAAGTGCCAGGTGGTAAGGCCTGTTGGGCAGGTACTTCATGGCAAAGGAATGGGAACAGAGCCTGGAGCAAGTGCACAAGGACTCTGGGAATTGTAGATATAACTCTACACAGTTTAACCTTCGCCATACATCATACCTTACCCCACACATAGTGAATATCATGCAACAGACGGATATCATGCAATGCCCCCGTTGCTCTTTACTGACCAATGATTTTGTGCACATGGTGTGGAGTCCTCCAAGAGCATTTTTGGGCTGGGACGGTGGAGGACATGGACCACAGGCTTAATCAACATGACCTATTGAGCATGGAAATATGCTTGCTAGGACTGTATAGGCCATAAAAGAAGGTGGGAAACAGATTCCTGGTGCTGGCCCTTGGGGTGGTTCGCAGGGACATAGCGCTACATTGAATGGCCGGAAGGACCTCCACACTGTAGATGGAGGAGGGCAGTAGAGAAGCAGCAGTAGCAGAGGGAGCTGACTTGGGGACAGACCAGCAGCAGAGAGTCTGTAAACAGCATATTGCAGACTTATGGATGAAGTTGCTGTCAGCCTTTGTGGAAGGGGACAGCGGGACAGGGACGTGAACACATTGATTGGAAACACTGTTGGATAGACTGATGGGCACACCTGAGCCCGAATAAAGAACGCCTCAGGTAATATGTGCATGGCGCGCACTGACGTATTGGCCACGAATTAGGATAGTGGACGACGTGGGGAAGTATGGAGTAATGGGTAACATGGTTATCATAGGACCTGCAACACTGTGTTCCACGGCTGGATGCAGTTGGAAGTTAGATTTACTGAAAAATATGAAGACACTGACCATGCAACCTTTGGAAGCGTCACAACATTGTCCTCATCCCAGGCAGCCCTATGATGGGGCTGACAGTATTTAAACATCTTCACCACTACTGTGTTTTTCATTCGAGTAACACATTTTTCTCACGCTGCAATTGGATGAAATAGAATCATCCAATCGCAGAATTCAATTGCAGAGATACAAAAGGAGGAAAAGAGATACACCAGGTGATGTTCTTCCACTTGTGGAGATTTACCAAAATATAGAAATTATTGTCAAATCTGTCTAAATTGACTCGTCGCCCTTAAGAAATATATATTACCACTCTCAGGGCCGGCTTTAGGGCGGTGGGACCGGTGCCGCCGCACCGGGTGCTGGCTTCCTGGGGCGACCTATTTGAAAGTTTATGATGTTTTCAAAACACCTGCTGCAGCATTCCTTTCCTCTGGCAATTGGCCTCATAAAAATGTCAAGATGACCCCTGTGATTGATGTCCTTCCTGGAGAGAGATCATCGTTTTGTGTAGTTGAGGATTTGACTTATGTGAAGTTAGTGCAGAGGGTTAATATGCCTGCTGCAAAGAATGTGTACCAAGTAGATTACAGAGTGCATATAAAGAAAACAGATCAGCAGGTTACTACTTTAAACTACTTGGAATTTATAACTTAAAGTACTAATATACAACAGTGAGCTATTAACTTTCAACATAGAACTGCATACACACTGAAAAGTATACATTATAACATTGATTAATGTTGCAAAAAGGGTTGATTTGGCTAGAAATCAATTCTTATTATTTAAGAAAATTAACACCTATGCTGTTTCTTTTTCTACTCTCAGTTTGTGCTTCTCCACACCAAGCACTTTTAAACTATACTGACTTTCAGTATGGATGGCTTATGACTCCTACACTTTTAGTCCTTTGGCTTATGTAACATTTCCTATACCCTGATTTACACATGTATGATTGATTGGTCCACAGCGAGGATTGGATGAATAAAACCTGTGTCCAGGTGCACTAGTACAGTGAAGATTCATGCACCACAGCAGGAGTTGGGTAAATAAGCCCTGGGGGTCCTAGTGCACTATAATAATAATAATAAATAAATAATAGACACATTTGTAAAGCGCAATGGTTACACTAAGGCCAGTGTGTCCCCACGCTGCGGTAATGTTGCCAATGATTCTGCTCACTAGTGCAGTGATGATTCCTGCACCACAGCAGGGTTGGATAAATAAATACAGAGGGTCAGTGCACTAGTGCAGTGATGATTCCTGCACCACAGCAAGGGTTGGAAAAATAAACCATGGGGGTCCTGGTACACTAGTGAGCTTTGATTCCTGCACCACAGCAGGGTTTGGATACATAAACCCCGGGGCCCTGGTGCACTAGTATAGTGATGATTCCTGCAACACAGCAGGGGTTGGATACATAAACACTGGGGGTCCTGGTGCACTAGTGAGCGAGGATTCCTGCACCACAGTGGGGTTTGATAAATAAAAACCCAGGTGTCCTGGTGCACTAGTGCAGTGATGATTGATGCACCACAGCAGGGGTTGGATAAATAAAACCATGGGGTCCTGGTGCACTAGCACAGTGATGTTCCTGCACCACTGCAGGATTGGATAAATAAATACAGAGGGTCAGTGCACTAGTGCAGTGATGATTGCTGCAGCACAGCAGGGGTTGGTAAAATAAAACCCAGGGGTCCTGGTGCACTAGTGCTGTGATGATTGATGCACTACAGCAGGGGTTGGTTAAATAAAACCCAGGGGTCCTGGTGCACTAGTGCAGTGATGATTGCTGCAGCACAGCAGGGGTTGGAAAAATAAAACCCAGGGGTGCTGGTGCACTAGTGCAGTGATGATTCCTGCACCACAGCAGGATTGGATAAATAAATGCAGAGGGTCAGTGCACTAGTGCAGTGATGATTGATGCACCACAGCAGGGGTTGGATAAATAAAACCCAGGGGTCCTGGTGCACTAGTGCAGTGATGATTCCTGCACCACAGCAGGATTGGATAAATAAATGCAGAGGGTCAGTGCACTAGTGCAGTGATGATTGATGCACCACAGCAGGGGTTGGATAAATAAAACCCAGGGGTTCTGGTGCACTAGTGCAGTGATGATTCCTGCACCACAGCAGGGTTGGATAAATAAATACAGAGGGTCAGTGCACTAGTGCAGTGATGATTGCTGCACCACAGCGGGGGTTGGAAAGATAAACCATGGTGGTCCTGGGTGCACTAGTGCAGCGATGATTCCTGCTCCACAGCAGGGGTTGGATAAATAAAACCATGGGGTCCTGGTGCACTAGCACAGTGATGTTCCTGCACCACTGCAGGATTGGATAAATAAATACAGAGGGTCAGTGCACTAGTGCAGTGATGATTGCTGCAGCACAGCAGGGGTTGGTAAAATAAAACCCAGGGGTCCTGGTGCACTAGTGCTGTGATGATTGATGCACTACAGCAGGGGTTGGTTAAATAAAACCCAGGGGTCCTGGTGCACTAGTGCAGTGATGATTGCTGCAGCACAGCAGGGGTTGGAAAAATAAAACCCAGGGGTGCTGGTGCACTAGTGCAGTGATGATTCCTGCACCACAGCAGGATTGGATAAATAAATGCAGAGGGTCAGTGCACTAGTGCAGTGATGATTGATGCACCACAGCAGGGGTTGGATAAATAAAACCCAGGGGTCCTGGTGCACTAGTGCAGTGATGATTCCTGCACCACAGCAGGATTGGATAAATAAATGCAGAGGGTCAGTGCACTAGTGCAGTGATGATTGATGCACCACAGCAGGGGTTGGATAAATAAAACCCAGGGGTTCTGGTGCACTAGTGCAGTGATGATTCCTGCACCACAGCAGGGTTGGATAAATAAATACAGAGGGTCAGTGCACTAGTGCAGTGATGATTGCTGCACCACAGCGGGGGTTGGAAAGATAAACCATGGTGGTCCTGGGTGCACTAGTGCAGCGATGATTCCTGCTCCACAGCAGGGGTTGGATATACAAGCGCTGCAGGTCCTGGTGCACTAGTACAGTGATGATTCCTGCACCACAGCAGCGGTTGGATAAATAGAACTTGGGTCCTAGTGCACTAGTACAGTGATTATTCCTGCACCACAGAAGGGGTTGGATACATAAACCCTGGCGGTCCTACTGCACTAGCGCAGTGATCATTCCTTCACCACAGCAGTGGTTAGATAAATAAAACCCTGGGGTCCTGATGCACTAGTGCAGTGACGATTCCTGTCCACAGTAGGGTTTGGATAAATAAACCTTGGGGGTCCTAGTGCACTAGTACAGTGATGATTCCTGCACCACAACGGTTGGATAAATAAACCATGGGGGTCCTCGCACAATAGTGCAGTGATGATTTCTGCACCACAGCAGCAGTTGATTGATTACTATATAACTAATTCAATGCATCTGAGAGAGAGTGGTTATGGAGACTTGGTCACTGTTAAACGGTGCTAGTGATAGAATCCATGGTGGAGATGGTCATTAGGGGGGCACCAACAAACATTGTCGCACAGGTCGCCACCAGCGCTAAAGACGGCCCTGACACTCTCATAGAATCAAACGCAGGTGCAAACTGTTCTTTTGGCACAGAAAGTTTGTGGGGGGAAAAGCAAATGCAATTGTACTGACACACTTAAAAATTTGAAGCAATATGAAATACATTTTGAATGTGTGCCAAGAACAAACTATTGACATAACTTAATTCTCACTAACACTTCTCCAGGGAGAAGTACAAAAATAACTTTAAAACAAACGTCTAAAATCTCTGTCCATGGGTTAAAAAAGGGCAACAGTTTTTTGGGCAGGAACACGTTTCAAATAGTTACATTACAACATTAGAGGGAGTTTTCTTTTCTGTCATTCCAGAAAATCGTACATTATGGAAATTGTAAGAAGCTTGGGAAAGAATAGAGAAAACGGGTTCACTCTCACAAATGTGTACTTCTGGCCTGGTTTGGGCAAATGCAACCTATATGGAAAATAGCCTTAACATGACATGGAGGAAGATCACATTTTAGGTGTGGCCTATAGGCATCTTTAGCTGTCTTGCCAAGCTACCTAAACAGAGAAATGTATAAACAAATATACGTGTAAATATAAATAGGATGTTTGAGTGAGCCTCCTTGGTCCTTTAGTCTATTCACATGACATTTACAATTTACTTCTGCCAGCTAAAGGAGAAAGCATGGGGCCATTGGTTAGCCCATGTCAGTCGCTGACTCTTACACTGTGCGTCATGGCGTTTTGCCAGAGTACAGTTGCACCTCCGCCTAATAAGAAGGCTCCTCCAATGCCAGCAAAGATTGGCCGGTTCTGTACTTTGCCAAGGTTTTTTTCCTTTCCATTCTTTATCCTAATTTCTTTTTATTAGCCACCCTGTCTGTTTGAACTATATCTCCAGGCTAAAATAATTGGCCTAAAAACTGGTGCATACAAAGGAGACTCAAAAGAGAGAGACAAGCAAACGAAGCCATCGGAGAAGCAAGTGAAGAGCCTCCCATAGAGACTATAACAAAAATGTGTAGTCCATGTCTGATTTGGTCTGTAGGTAGAAGACTGACTTCATTAGCTCACACTGTATTTACACAGCAAGTCTTCAATTGTTTTATGTTATAAATATTTTTATTGTCTTTCATATTAAAACTGCCTGTATTTTAACTTTTATTTTTAACATTATTTTGAATGCCCCAGCATAGAAGGAGCAATGCGATAGATTTTTTTTTTTAAACTCTTTATTCAAAACTGATCGAGACAGTGTATAACAGTTACAAGGTAATATAAACATCTATCAGTCGTGTTTTCCAGTTTCTCCCCAAATATAAATATTGGCGGTTGTCACAATGCCCAAGTCTCTCCATGGTTCCAAAAAAATAGAAATAAAAAGGGGAAACCTAGACAGTAGATTATCCCCGTCTAGCATTGATGTGTCGCTCATTTTCATCTATGGAGGGGATCAACGGTGTTTCTTCAGTCCCACCATGCATAACAACAAAAGTCCAACATTCCCCCCTCCAATGCGATTGATTTTAACCCTTCGCATGCTGGTGACGAACCCCAGCCGTCACGCTCCACGGTGCTCGTGTGCTGATGACGGCTGGGGTTCGTCACGGCCCCGCCCTGTTCGTTTGTTTACCGCACAGCGGCGGAAACGGGCCAGCAGCGTAGGGGTTAAAGAAGTTTTCGAGTCTTTGTTAATCCAGTAAGAGAAATCATTTTCTCTGTACTTATATGTTTAAATGTGTCTTTATGTGTCATGGCATTTCCTTCTTAAGTCCTGGAAAATACACCAAATTAAAAAAGTTATTTTATCAGGAAAACAAAGCCCATTCAAAAGGAGCAGTGAAAAATACCATGAACAATAAACAAACTACAAAACCTATTGTCCAAATCGTGGATGACAGCAGCCAGTATGAATGGCAATAAGACGTAGACAATCGACTCAGACAAATAGCCTAAACAGATAAACACTTCTATGATATTACAGTCTATTTGGGGGGAGAGCAGACACGGAGTACAAAATGTCATTTCAGCTATTGTGCAGACAATTCTGAAAACATTAAAAAACAAAGTGTAGCTACCACCTTCTACTCACTTCCTGATACACCAAGTCTGTGACTTACTGCGAGGGAAAACATAGTCGAGTAACACAACAGACATCTTCAGTGCCACAAATCATAAAGTACAAAGACAACCGAAGTACTACAGCTTATTCATGGTTCAGGCTCTGGTTTTTATTGGTAAATGCTGAAAACTGCTATGCTAACAAACCTATTTTTTGTTTGAACAGAGCATACTATTCAATTTGCAATGTACTTTGCTTTTCAGTAAAGGTTCTAAGTATTTCTTAGCCGAGCATGCATCTCACTAAGTGGTGCTGCCAGCTAGTGGTCCATTGTAGATTGAAATTCTCCAGGGAGATTGCACAGTTAGCACATAAAGCAGCCATTCTTCGCAGCTTGTCTGTAACTCGCTCTTCTACACCTGGCACTCTGCAACCAAATAGGTGCCTCGCCGGAAAGATAATTTCAGCCAGAGAGAATGCAGTAAAAAAAATATATATATGTGTGTGTGTATATATATATATATATATATATATATATATATATATATATATATATATACATACATATATACACTCACACATGTGAATATATATATATATATATATATATATATATATATTACCTACTGGCGGTAGCCAGTAGGTATATATAGTTAGGATTTTTTCTCTATGGGATTTTTGAAAATTCTATGTCTAATAACTTTGGCGTTTGTGGACGGAATTGGCTTAAATTTTCAGGAAAATGGAACATTTTGTTTCTGAGCAGCCCCTGAAAATTTGGGGGGGGGTTCGTCAAGGGGGGGCCGAGAAAAAAGGGGGGTCCCAAAACGTGTTTTTAACATTGAGTTTTCCATAGGGCGGTTGGCCTCACTTTTAGCCCGAACGGCTGAATGGATTTGCACGAAACTTGGCAAAATTGTAGGGACTGGTAGCCCGATGTGCCTTTGCTAGGTCTCAATATATGTGTTCCAGTGGATTTTGAGAAATTAACGTTCAAAAAAAGATATATATCTGTAACAGCGGACCAGGCAGCGCTCCGGTTCGCGGACTTTACGCGTTACGGAGCTTTGTGAAGCGAAGCTGATTGGTTCTCCGGCGTCTGTAAACATTCCAAACAGTCCGTAGCGGCCGCCATCTTGTCTCTCGGTAGGATCGAGAGACAAGAGGAGGCCAAAGCGAAGGGGCAAATGACCATAAGGGGGCATAGTAGATCCTCCCTGACCCTCTAGGTTTGATGTGGAGGTTTTAAAAGGGCCCCGCGGGGCAAAAAAAATAATAATAATAATAATAATCGAACGGCTGAATGGATTTGCACGAAACTTGGCAAAATTGTAGGGACTGGTAGCCCGATGTGCCTTTGCTAGGTCTCAATATATGTGCTCCAGTGGATTTTGAGAAATTAACGTTCAAAAAAAGATATATATCTGTAACAGCGCTCCGCTTCGCGTACTTTTCGCGTTACGGAGCTTTGCGAAGCTGATTGGTTCTCCGGCGTCTGTAAACATTCCAAACAGTCCGTAGCGGCCGCCATCTTGTCTCTCGGTAGGATCGAGAGACAAGAGGAGGCAAAAGCGAAGGGGCAAATGACCATAAGGGGGCATAGTAGATCCTCCCTGACCTCTTAGGTTTGATGTACCATTTTGCCAAGTTTGGTGTAATTCCGTTTAGCCATTCAGGCTGTAGACGTATCTAAATGTCCTATGGAAAATTGCATGGGGAAAACACATTTGAAAGTGTTGAAATTTAGAACCAATTAAAATGTTACTTTGTATTTGTGTGTGATGAAAGTTAATTGGTTATGTATATATCTAAAATGAGAGGAAACCACAGCCATTTTGTGATACTACTGTCTGAGGTACATTTGTGAGGAATTTTTGGTGGTCAATTGCTGGTGTTTGATTTACACAGTACTAACACTTCTCCTACTTTTAAAAAGGTGAGTTGTTAATTTGTAAGGGGAACTATGTTGTACACTTGAAGATAATTTGAAAAATGTTTTCTGTTATTTATTTACAGTCCTTCTGTTATACTAAATACTTGATAAAGTTAGTTTTATATTATGTATTACTAAAAACGATAAATGAAAGTGATTATTTTTTTCTGCAATTTACAGCAAGCAATTTCAAAATAAAATGGCTCACAATGAAGAGACCGTGGCAATTTCTTTTGAATTATCCACTACATGTATTGAAATTGAGAGCACCAATAATGAAATATTGTCAAAAGGAGGAGATGACTTGAATGATTTTTTGGATCAATCTGTTGATGGCGAATTTATCGAATGTTTGGAGACCATAGAGTTAGAAGAATCATCATTGCAGACTTTTCATGAGGAGATTCCAGATGAGATGATTGAAGAGGAAATTCCTGATGAGGACATGTTACTAGTTCTTTCAAATTTTGAAAATTCAGAAGAATAAATTTATATTTAGAAATCAAAAATTGTTTGAGACATTATTCATTTTTATTTTTAATTTATGAGGTTGTAGCGAAGTGATTGTAGTATAAAATGAGACTTATAGTATAGAGTGCAAAATTTTTATGTTACATGGTAAGTTTACTCATATTTACTTTCATTCTCCCACTATATTACCTCCAATGTGTATTTGACATCTCTTCTTCATCTCCGGCCTCCTTTCTCTCACTGTCTGTCTCTGATGCATCTTATCGCTGCCATTTTGTGTAATTACAGAAGAGAGTAAAAAAAAATAGTTCGGAACGTGGAAAGGGGGCAAAGTAGAGTACCCCTCACCTCCTAGGCCTTCTCAGGCGGTCCCAAAAGGATCAGTTTCTGCTTTCCTGAGAGATTATGGTATGAGTTCCATATACCACAATAACTTGCATTACAACATGCAAGATATCTATCTCCTATTACCAACTTTTGGAGATATTCGCGCCAAGCGCGAATATCTCCAAAAACTAACACCTGCCCTGAGCAGTTCTTAGCCATGTTATCCAATGGGAGGTGGATAACATGGCTAAGAGCATTAGCTCGGTAATGCATGAATATCGCTGACTTTTTAGCGATATTCATGCATTGCGGCCGTTTTTTATCGCATTTGCGATAAACCTTGATAATAGCAAGGTTTATCTTCGATAATTTCTGACGATGCTTAGCGGTAAAAAATTCGTTGCTAAGCATCGTTAGCGATAAATATCGCTTAACTTTGGTAATATGCACCAACGTCTGTTAACGTTCGATTAGAAGGAAATGAGGAAGTGTTGAAAAACATTGTCTGCGCCATCTTGCCTTTTTTGAAATGCCACACTTTTGTCGTGCACGGCAGCCATTTTAGATGCCTTGACCAGACCCACTCTCTGCACGCTGTCGATCCTTAGCATGGCTCCCCACCTTCGCAAGCATCTTCCCCAGGCACTGGTCACCCCCGCTCTCTGTGTTATGCATGGGCAATAAACCTCCCCCCATCTGCGCTGCTCTTCCTTGAGAATCACACTCTGTGCCCGCCCGACACCTCCCTTTTCGCCCTATTCACTACCGCACCCTCTGACACTCCTCTTCCTCTGTGTCCGATTGTCCAGGCTATCAGCTAGCCCTGCAGATGTAGTTTATGGCCCCAGCTGTAAAGAATCACCCCTCTTCAAAGGAGTTATAGTAGATCAAGGCCCACACCCGATGAGATCCGTCACACCACACGTGTTCCTACTATCTGAAAACCATCCTGTATTGTGATTGGGGAGGGGACCGAGCCTGAAGCGGAAGATTCCAGGGATGACTCTTTGTACATCAAAGTTTTTACAATTATGTGTCATATTAAAAATATATAGCACTCCAACAAAGTAGTAGGATTATAAAACTTTAATAACTTATAAATATATACAACAAAACAAAAACAGTAAAAACATTTAAACAACGAAGAGACCGTGGCAATTTCTTTTGAATTATCCAATACATTTATTGAAATTGACAGCACCAATAATGAAATATTCTCACAAGGAGGAGATGACTTGAATGATTTTTTTGATCAATCTCTTGATGGCGAATTTATCGAATGTTTGGAGACCATAGAGTTACAAGAATCATCATTGCAGACTTTTCATGAGGAAATTCCTGATGAGGACATGTTACTAGTTCTTTCAAATTATGAAAATTCAGAAGATGTTGCCTGGGTGCCGCACTGATTTGGGTATCCGGCGTGGGGCGTCCCGGGGGGTGGATTGTCAGTAGCGGTCTGTTGTGCGAATAGTTCCAAGGCAGCAGAAAGCGCTGAAATCTGGATGTCACGAAGGTGATGTCTAGTAAGTTGCCGCCCAGCAAATAACGGCGTGGGGCGCCGCGGGGTTGAGTGAGTCCAGTAGGCACCACAGCTATACTTATCGGCATTGCAGAATTACTGCTGGGGACAATGCCTGTGCTGTAGCAGGGTCACAGCAGAAACAAAAAGGATTCTGTTGAAGATGTTGTTGGTTTTCAATTTGAAAACAGTTCTGGTGTCAACTGCTATGCTAATGTAGTGGTTTATGTTTTGTTTTCTCTAGAAAATGTAAAAGAGGGGGAGGCAGTCCATAGTTCCGGTAAAAGGGCAAAGGAAAGGATCGGTGGTTTGAACTATCAGTCAAAAAGGGGAGGGGGTGCAACAATTTTTCCTACCGGGTCACACTGTGCTTTCACCGGAACTGAGGTCTGCAGGATTCTAGTCATTCAAACTGAGGCTGGTGGCAGCATGGGAGCGCCGATGTCCAGCGGATACAGTTTCGTCACTCCACGGGCGATCATGGCAGTCATTCCCCATCGGGGGTGTCTGCGGGGGTCGGAGACTCCCGCGGCTCCTCTAGAATCTTCAAGGTCATGGAGGACTACGGTGGTGGAGTCAACCAGTGACCGGGCCATTTCTTTATTCTGGGCCCGCTCTTGCCAGGTCGACCGCCATTTTGAGAGTTCGGTAGCTACTGGCGATCGCGGGGTCAAATGAGCGGACGGGCTCCACCCTGCCGGGCGAGACGTTGCAGCATCGCCACAGTGGAAGAACCCTTTTCCGGGCGCCTGGAGCGCTGAGGGTGCAGCTAGGAAGCCTTCACCTGGGGAGGCGGGAGAGGCCTGTTCGCATCGTCTCTCCCTCCCAGTGCACCCCACGGCGTCTCGCTTGACATTTGTTATGGCCGGACCAGGCGATGAGGATGAGGGGGGGGGGTCGGAGGCATGTGCAAGACATCCCCCCCCCCAGTGTTGTCGCAGCCATTATAAAAGAAAGAAGAAATGTCCCGTCCGTCTTTGGGCCGCACCTCCGGTGGATGGCGGCCGGACGCCCTTTGCTCTGGCCCCATGAACGGGTTCCTTGGCTCATCGGCTGCAGCCGGATCCCGTCGGCCCCAGCCCCCGGCCGTTGGTGGCCGGACCGGGAGAGAGTGTGGAGGGACAACCTGCAACTCTCAAGGGCCACCGCGGCCGGACTGGGAGAGAGAGGGGAGGGTCGAGGACACGGACATTCCCCCCCCTGAAACTCTCCAGTGTTGTCAATCCCCCTGGCCGGGTCCCGCTGGCCTCGGCCTCTCCTCCGGCTACACCCTACGTGATGATCTCCTGGCCGAGGCGTGGCAGCAGGACCCGCCTTATATGTGTTGCTTCCGGCTGGGCGTAGCCGAAAACCTGTTGCCCTTTGGAAGTTTCTAGAATGGGGCGGATGTCTGCTGACTTCTATCTTTCCCAGTTTGCCGTTATTTGGCCGTGGCAGGCGGTGGGACAGACACGTTTTGGGGCAGTGAGGGGCGATGTTTTCAGGTTTCTTATTACGGGCTTACTTCTAACGTTTCTTGTTTCTAGGACAATAATAGGTTTTATCATTACGTATGGTTATCGTTTCTTTGTTTGTTATTTAATAAAAAGTTCATCAGTGGCCTACTGATTTTCGTTTTCCTATTCTTTTCTTTCCAGGTTGTTTCATGCTAAAGTTTCTGTTAACAGGATACAGTGATCACTTCGTTATTATTGCATATGTCCTTTTCACTAGGGGTGCTCTCTGGTCGGGCCAGATGACCTATCTCTAGTAAATGGTCCGGGTGAAACAGGTGCATCAATCAGTGGGGAGTAGATAGGCATGACAGATTACAACGGGGGAGAAAGGTCCGCATTACGTACCCTTTCACTACTTGCAAAGATTTTCCTACGTTTATTTGCAAACAGGGAATACCTCCAAAAAGAACCAATTCCCAAACAGTCAATGTTCGGACAATCAATCAATCAATGAGGAATGAAATAGGTACGACGTGTTAAAGGCTTGCGTTACCTACCCTTCACTATCTGCAAAGGGAGAGAGAATATTCCTATTCTTCCTCGTTTGCAGGCAGAGAAGATCCTTAAGAGAACCAACTTCGAACAATTCAATGCTCGATTCAAACAATCAACAAGGGGTACTGTGAACAGAAATGAACGCCGCTTATGTACATACACATTGCTATTTTCAACAGGTTGTTCCTAATGTTTCTATTTTAGCGAGGTCAAAAAGAGATCCCATTAGTGGCCTACTGATTTTGCTCGATTCCTTTTGTTTTTTTACACGATTTTTCGCTATCTGCAAAGACTAAACAGAGTATTGCGACTCTGTGCTTGTTTGTAAATAGAGAATGAACCAAAGAGAACAATCAATCAAATGGAGAGAGAAGCAGGCACGACGGATTACAACGGGGGCAAAGGCCTGCGTTAACTACCCTTCACTATCTGCAAAGAGAGAGTACTCCTAATAGAAATGAGGGGTGGGGGGCAGCATTCAAAGCAGATCAGTGTGCATAAACACGAAAATGTTTTTACTTACCACGTACTTGACATTCGACAGTGTATGATATTTGCTATTAAAAAAACATTGAAATTCACTTAAAAAACCATAGGTTATAGACCATATATAGTTAGGAATTAGCATTTACAAAACCTTTAAAATTCACTGAAAAAACCATAGGTTATAGACCATATATAGTTAGGAATTAGCATTTACAAAACCTTGAAAATTCACTGAAAAAACCATAGGTTATAGACCATATATAGTTAGGAATTAGCATTTACAAAACCTTGAAAATTCACTGAAAAAACCATAGGTTATAGACCATATATAGTTAGGAATTAGCATTTAAAAAACCTTATTTTACTCACACAAAACCATTGAAATTCCATATATAGTTAGTTGCACTAACTATATATCGCGCACCCGCAATCCACTGCTGATCATGTCACATATTACATCATTCATGACATGGTCAGTGACATCACTGATGACATCACTGATGACATCTCAAATGACATCACTGATGACATCAATGATGACATCTCATTTGACATCATTCTTGTGCTAATACGATAAACCTCTTCAGAGTCTAATATAACCTTAGATACACTCAGTGTATACAGACACTTACACACTGTCACTCATCCATGGAGTTACTCACACACCTAGTCAGTCATGCAAATAAACAATCTCACCTCCATTTCTTCAACTATACAGTTATACACACCTTACTTATTCAAACATATACTAACACATATTTACTCTCTTATACAATCCCTGATACAAGTTCACAATGATCCATACAACCACTCACACATTCAGTGGCTCTCATGCACAGTTATTTATATATGCCAACTCTCACATGTACTGTGTTTTACATATGTACTTACTATGACATGTAGCATTGAGATATCCATTCACTCATCAATACACTCATGCACACAGTCAACTGCCCATGTAGCTGTTTCCACATGCACTCTTGAACTCATACACCTAGTGAATCAACTGCTCACACATCTATGCACAGAGTCACACACCTCCCAGCCACCCCTACACAAACTCAATCTCCCATACAAATATTTGGGCAACCAATCAATAACACATATAGCCTCTCGTATAGCTAATGATCAACACATGCAGCAGTTTACATCACAACAGACATTATGATGCACAAATTAAGACAGTTTAGTCACTAACCCATGCATTCAGTGAGACACATTTAATCACTCACTCATACAGTCAGTCACGCACCTACTAAATCCTTCATCCAGACACTTATACATCCACTCATTCTTCAATATGTAAGACATATTTTAACTTTACAGAAACATACAGTCACTGGATGTTGTCATCAGTGATGTCATCAGTGATGTCATTTGAGATGTCATCAGTGATGTCATCAGTGATGTCACTGACCATGTCATGAATGATGTAATATGTGACATGATCAGCAGTGGATTGCGGGTGCGCGATATATAGTTAGTGCAACTAACTATATATGGAATTTCAATGGTTTTGTGTGAGTAAAATAAGGTTTTTTAAATGCTAATTCCTAACTATATATGGTCTATAACCTATGGTTTTTTCAGTGAATTTTCAAGGTTTTGTAAATGCTAATTCCTAACTATATATGGTCTATAACCTATGGTTTTTTCAGTGAATTTTCAAGGTTTTGTAAATGCTAATTCCTAACTATATATGGTCTATAACCTATGGTTTTTTCAGTGAATATATATATATATATATATATATATATATATATATATATATATATATATATATATATATATATAGATATATATATATATATATATATATATATATATATATCAAAATTGCCAGGCATACCTCGGACTCTTCTGAGCGGGTCCCTCCGCACGTGACTGGCTTTCGTGCTAATGTAAATTCAAAACGGCAGCTCCTCTTCGAGATACCAGAAGGACACAAACGGGGATAAGTCAGGAAGATCTTTTATTTGCAATTAAAAGCGGCATGATGCATTTCGAACTCTGTCTTCGTCAGATGCCTTTGCAAACAGGAATAGGGTGACATCTTGATTTAAACCTTCTTGGCTCCTCCCATGTCATCGGAGTTCAGCTGGCCCCCATTGAGACCGTGTAGTCTCTATTAAGTAGTCAGGTGTAATAGACTACCACTCCCAGAAGCCATCGGATTGAAAACAGACTTCTATGGGAAGTAGGTCTCTGCTGCAATTAAAAAGTTCTGAACCAGAATCGGATGGCGTGGCACGCCTATACTCTTGGAAGTAGAGAGTGTCTGTATTGTGAATATTAACGCGGTGACGTTCCTGCATAGCGATGCCCCGACTCAAGAGGAAGGGCGTTCTTCAAGACGTCAATTGCTTGGTGGATATATACATACACACACACACACACACATATATATATATATATATTCAATGAAAAAACCATAGGTTTTCAGACATGTTATAGTTAGGAATTAGCATTTAAAAAACCTTAGAAATTCACTGAAAATACCATAGGTTTTAAGGGTGTTATAGTTAGTTGGACATTTCACTCGTACAAAACCATTAAAATTCCCGCATTATAGTTAGTTGTACTTACTATAACTCGGGCACCCGCAAACCACAGCTGATGATGTCACATATTACATAATTTATGACATGATCAGTGACATCACTGATGACATCACTGATGACATCTCAAATGACATCACTCCGGGGGGTGGCGGTCCCTGGGGCTGGGGGGCCTGAGAGCCCCCCACTCAAATTGAATAAGCCCCGGGGGTGGCGGTCCCCGGGGTCCCTTTGGGCCCCCCATAACAATGAAAACATTGCCCCTGGGATTTGGCCCACCCGGGGGATAAATAGCAACGAAGTGCGGGAGTCCGCGTTTAAAAAAAAAAATACAATTTGGCCGAAATTCGCGCTGGGTGCGAGAATCTCGCCGCTTAAAAAAAATAATGCTTTTTTTGGCCCTAAGGGTCCGTGTGGGACCCCCTGAGCAGGCCTCGGTTCTACCGAGGCACAAGATGGCTGCCAACACTTCCTGATTTTGACAGTTGTTAGGCAATTAGCATTCAGCTCGTGCAAAGCAGGGTGCTTGTAGGCTGTACTTAGGGTACACGGACTATCCGCGGATCCTCCGCACCCATAGATATATTTGTACTTTTAAATGTCATTTTCTCAGGAACTACTGAACGGATTTACACCAAATAAGCAAAAGGCACAAGTCTGAACCAAGCACTACTTCTTTGCCAAATTTGGTGTAATTCCGTTCAGCAGTTCGGGCTGTAGCTGTGGCTAAAGGTCCTACGGGAAATTGCATGGGGAAAATGCGATTTTGGGACCCCCCTTTTTTCTCGGCCCCCGCTTGATGAATCATCGTGAAACTTTCAAGATAGGTGCGGACCGGAGCTGCCCAAAAAGTTTGGAACATTTTGCGCAGATTCGTCAATCGGCACCAAAGTTATTCCAAATAGAATGTTGCAGATTTCCTATGGATAATAGGTTCTAACTATAACTATCTACTGGCGACCGCCAGTAGATAATATATACACACACACACACACACACACACATACATATATTTGCACATATATACACATAGACATATATATATGTATACATATACATATACACACATACACATATATATATATATATATATATATATATATACACATACATATTACCTACTGGCGGTCGCCAGTAGGTAGTTATAGTTAGGACCTAGTCTCCAAGAAGATGGCCTGCTCCGCTCCGCTCCTTCCCTGAAAGTTTGAGGTTGAGCTGTCAAGCGGGGGCCGAGAAAAACGTGTTTTCCCCATGCAATTTTCCATAGGACCTTTAGCCAGGGATACAGCCCGAACAGCTAAACGGAATTACACCAAATTTGGCAAAAAGGTAGAGTTCGGTTCGCAGATTACCCTTTTTGTTAAATGGTGTAAATCCGTTCAGTAGTTCCTGAGAAAATCAAAAGTAAAATCATAGATATAGCTATAGGCGCTTACCGTATGTGTAATGTAAGCTTACGGTGAAGTGTACCTTCCCGAGCACGAGCTGCATGCTCATTGGCTGTCAACTGTCTGTCAACAATCCAAACCAGGAAGTGTTGGCAGCCATCTTGTGCCTCGGTAGAACCGAGGCACTAGAAAGCAGCAAAGGAAATGCAAAAAACACGCAAAGGGGGCAGGGTAGAAACACCCTGACCCCCTAGGCCTGCTCAGGGGGTCCCACAGGGAGCCCCAAGGCCCCCAAAAAAATTCTTTAAAAAAAAAAAATTAAATCGGGGGATACGCGTAGGTACGCGTACCCCGTAAAAAAAAAAAAACAATCAGCTTTTTTTAAAATTAGCCCCCGGGGGGACCATATCCCGGGGGCATAATGTCAAAAAAGTGTGGGGGGCCCCAATCCCCCCACCACTGCCCCGGGGACCGCCACCCCCGGGGCAAAGTAACTATGATAGCGGGGGGCACAAGGCCCCCGCAGCCCTGGGGACTGCCACCCCCCGGGGCTTTGTTTTTTATTTTAAAAACCTGTGTTGGGGGCTCAAGCCCCCCCACGCTGCAGGGACCGCCACCTCCCCGGGGCTCTAATATGTAAAATAGGGGGGTCCGTGATGGACCCCCCAGCCCCGGAGACCACCACCCCGGGGCTTTTAACAGGTGGGAGGGGGCCGTGCGGCCCCCCTCCTGGAGCCCTCAATGGCCCTGGGGACCACCACCCCCGAGGGCCGGCTTCTGCAGTGTCTCGGGGTGCCTACCTCGCGGCTCCCACCCTACCACAGCAAACTGCTTTGATTTTTGAAAGAGAGAGAAGGAAACCTGCTCTCTCTTTCAAAAATCAAAGCGGATTGCTTTTCTGCTTGGGGAGCAGCATGTTAGCTGCCCCCCAAGCAGAAAAGCAATGCTGGCTCCCGAAGGACGCGGGGAGCCGTCTGGGACCGTGGGGGCTTTGAGGCTCCCCCCACGGTTCCCAACATTATATTTGAGCCCTGGGGGATGGGGTCCCCGGGGATTATAAAAAATTAGTGATAGAGGCTATTTTTTTTTAACGGTAGATTTAGCGTACGCGTACCATGCACATACGTACGACATAAGGTGCAAAGTCTGTAAGTTGTCCAGTAAGCGTACCTGAGCAAGAAAAATAAAAATAATTTTAGATATTTATGAAGTGTATGTGTTTACATGTTGGGTGGCTCTAAAAAGAGCCCTTGTGTTTATTGGGAGATTTTAGTACCTACAAGTAAGTACCGATGCAGAGTCTAAAGTTGAAGAGGAAGACTCTGTTCCCTTCATCTGTAAAATGTACACCATCTCTCCTATAGGTGCCATGCATATTTAAGCGCAGATTGTTATGGTAAATGGACCCCATTCTATAGTCTCGGAGAAACGCAGAAACAGATTTATTCACATGTTTCCTAGCTTTGTCAATTTGTGGACAAAATTGATTGGACCAGTTCCAATTCTGCCTTTGGCATATATTAGAATAGACAAAGGTAGTTTGGGGGAAAAGTGACATCAGTTCAGTAAAGGGGTCCTTCATAAACATTTCCAGACCTACCCCAGTCAAAGTGCCTAGGTCATTGCCACCACAATGCACTATTATGAGGTCAGGGTGTTGGAGGTGCAAAAAGGATTTCATCAAAGGCATCAATTGGTGCCACTTTAACCCTCTCTGTCCAATCCATTTAATGTCTACATTTGGTAAACCTAGGTCTTTGTGAATTCCTTTCTGTTGTGCGTACCTTTGGCTCCAGAAAATATAGCTGTGTCCCACAATCCACACTCTAAGTATCTTGAAGAGTGGTCTGGATGCACTCAGATGGTTTCTGTAAATGAAAGGGCAGTTTGAAGATTTTTTTTTTCTAAAATGGTGGATAAATGGACTTTTGAAAAAAGCAAAGAAGTGATTGGTTGTTTGAAAACTTTTTAGATAGAAAACTAGGGTGCAATTTTCTGTTTTTTTAAAAGCCTGTTATTTACCGGTTAAGAAAAAGTGATAGAAAAGAACATTACTGAAGATAAGCTGGTATATTGAGAAGTCAAGCACACTTGCTGTTTTGATTTGCAACAATGTATGATGAACTTTTCACCTGTGAGCTCAGTTAGGTGTTCTCTGAAGTGTTTCCATGGTAATTGGCAGAATGTGGAATTGGGGAAGGGTTGAAAGTTTTGTCAGGTGGAAAGGGTTCAAAAGTTCAAGTAATAGAAAAGTGTGTTTCAGTTTGATTTAATGTGGGAATAAATGTGATTTGTTATTTATTTGTATATATGTGTAGATTGAGTGTGTAGATTGACAGGAAATGTTTGCTGTTTGCTATAAGACTTCCTGACTCCCTAGGGTTGCTTAGGTAGTTTTACAATGATCACCAATGTCAATTTTTTTCTTTCTTGTTTAGGTACGTTTACGGGACGACTTACAGACTTTGCACTGTACGTCGTACGTATGTGTATGGTACGCGCACGGTAAATCTACCGTAAAAAAAAAAAATAGCCTCTATTACAAATTTTTTATAATCCCCGGGGACCCAATCCCCCGGGGCTTTAACTGTATGTTTGCAGAGGGGCTTATGGCCCCCCCGCAGGGCCGGGGACCGCCGCCCCTGGGGCTTTAAAAAAAAAAATAATTAAAAACACGTGTGGGGGGCTGAATTACCCCCACACGCCCCGGGGACCGCCACCTCCCCGGGGCTCTAATATTTAATATAGGGGGGTCTGTGAAGAACCCCCCAGCCCCAGGGATCACCACCCCCCGGGGCTTTACAATTGTTGGGAGGGGGGCCACGCGGCCCCCCTCCTGGAGCCCTCAATGGCCCTGGGGACCGCCACCTCCCAGGACCGGCTCCTGCAGTGTCCCGGGGTGCCTATCCCGGGACACTGCTGTTTGCTGTTTGCTATGATAGGGCGGGAGCCTCGTGGCTCCCACCCTACCACAGCAAACTGCTTTGATTTTTGGAAGAGAGAGCAGGAAACCTGCTCTCTCTTTCAAAAATCAAAGCGGATTGCTTTTCTGCTTGGGGAGCAGCATGTTAGCTGCTCCCCAAGTAGAAGAGCAATGCCGGCTCCCGAAGGACGCGGGGAACCGGCTGGGACTGTGGGGGCTTTGGGGCTCCCCCCACGGTCCCCAACGTTGTATTTTAGCCCCTGGGAATGTGGCCCCCGGGGATTATAAAAAATTAGAAATAGAGGCTATTTTTTTTTTACGATACATTACCGTGCGCGTACCATGCTCGAACGTATGACGTACGGTGCAAAGTCTGTAAGTCGTCCCGTAAGCGTACCTAAGCAAGAAAAAAATCAATTAGAAAAATATATTTTACAGATATCTATCAAGTTTATTTGTTTATGTGTTGGTTGCTTCTAATGAAACCTTTTCTCTTTATTAGTAGTTATAAGCAAGTACTTATGGATAGTCTAAAGTTCTTGAGGAGCAGTGTTTTAGGGAGTTGTGAACTTTTGACCTCTGTTGACAGTTGACTTTTGCATGATCTGTTGGGGGTAGGGTGGAAAGTTATGACAGTTGGAAAGGTTTGAAATGTTGAACCAATAGAAATGTGTGTTTGGTTTTGAATTGTTATGTGAAGGAATTTGATTTGTTATTATTGTGTATATATGTGTAAATTGAGAGGGAAAATGTGCCATTTGTTGGTTCTGCTGCAAGCACTGAAGTAGAGAAATTCTGTGTAAGACTATCTGCTGTGTGAGTGGTATTCTTCTTAATCTACCAATCAGTTTGAAAGGTGAGTTGATAACTTGTAAGGGACTGTATGTGGTGCATTTTATTTTTAGTAAGAGTGATGTGTTTATCCTTGTAAAGTTTGTAGAATTATATTCTGAGCTTGTGTGCATTTGGATAACTATTGTGATAAAAATCATTTGGTAAGTTAGTATGTTTAGTTTGTCACCTTTGTGCAATAAAGTGCAGTACTAAAAAATGTAGAATGTGTGCAGTCACTTTAGTTGTAGAATACTTAATAGTGTAGCTTGTTTAGATTTAGGCTTGTGTTCTAAATCTACAATTTTGTAGTCAGTATACATATACTGCTGCATACACTTTTGGGCAGATTTACAAGCCCCTTGGGCCGCATTCTTGTGGTATTGTGTCTCATTTTTGGATGTAATGTTGGCAAAAAAATAATGCAGCAAATTGGAAATGTATTTGCAAAATGAGTCAGGATTGTCCACTGAAATTTAGTGGTCATATACATGGAATGGGATCAGTCAGTTAAACGTTTTAGTGTGGTAAATGTGTTTTGGTAAAATGTATGGCTTTTATTTTTTTGTCTAGAATCACACTGAGCGTCTGTGTAAATTAAGGAATTATACTTGCACCTTTTTCCATAATCTCTCCTGTCTCTCTTCACAGTCTACCTCTCTCTGCTTATACTGCCCCCTCTATTTGGATATTTCCCCTGTTTCTTTATTTTTACTTGTCTTTCTTCATAGTGCTGCTTGTTCTCATAGTCCCTTCTGTCCTCTTAGTTCCTCTCTGTTCTCATTGTCTGCTCTGATTCCTAATCGTCCCCCTTCTTTTTATACTCACTCCTCTGACCTCTTAATCCTCCCTGTTTCATCATACCTCCCTCTTAAAAATGCCTCAGTCAGTATTCATAGACTGCTGTATACACTCTTGGGCAGATTTACAAGCCCCTTGGGCCTCTTTCTTGTTGTATTTTCTGTCCTTTTTGGATGTAATGTTTGCAAAAATATAATGCAGCAAATTGGAAATGTGTTTGCAAAATGAGTCAGGATTGTCCACTGAAATGTAGTGGTTATATATATATATAGAATGTATTCAGTCACTTAAACGTTTAAGAGTGGTAAATGTGTTTTGGTAAAATGTATGGTTTTAAATTTTTTGTCTAGAATCACACTGATCGTGTGTGTAAATTAAGGAATTATACTTGCACCTTTTTCCATAGTCTCCCCTGTCTCTCCTCACAGTCTACCTCTCTCTGCTTATACTGTCCCCTCTCTTCTGATATTTCCCCTCTTTCCTTATTCTCACTTGTATTTTCTAATAGTGCTGCTTGTTCTCATAGTCCCTCCTGTCCTCTTAGTCCCCCTCTGTCATCATTGTCTCCTCTGTCTCCTAATACTCCCTTTTCTTTTTATACTCCCTTTTCTTTTTATACTCCCTCCTCTGCCCTCTTACTCCTCCCTTTGTCATCATATTTCTGTTTTCTCCACATTTTTGTCTCTCTCTCTCTCTCTTTATATTCCTTATTTTTTTCTCATATATACTCTTATTTCCTTATATTCTCCTTTTCTTCTTATTATTGATCTTCTTTGTACATACTTCACATTCTTTTCTTTTTCTTTTTCTTTCTCATACTCTCCTCTCTCTGCTCTCACTTCTCTTCTCTTTTCTTATACTCCCGATTCTGTCCTGATAGTCTACACTTTTCTTATGGTGATATTCCTCTCATCATTCTCACCCCTGTCCTTATACTCCCTCCTGTTTTCATATTTTTCTCTCTTTTCTTACTTCTCCTTGTCTCCTCATACTATTCCCTTCTACTTATATTCCCACTTCATAATCCACTATCTATTTATACTCTTTCCTTTCTCTTTGTAGTGTATCTTCTGTTTTTGTACACCCTTTTTCGTCTTATGCACCACTTTTTCTCACATTATCGCTGCTCTCTTCTGGTACTCTTCTGCCTCTTGTTATATTCACCCCTCTTTCCTTAGCATTTTTTTTGTCCTTATACTAGTGCATGTTTCCACATATTACTTGTTTTCTGTTTATAGTCCTTGTCTCTCTTCTTATACTGCCCCCCTGTTTCCTCACAGCCTGTCTGTTTCTTCTTATACTCTCCCTTCTCTCGTCATACTGGCACTTTTCTCCTCGTACTCCTTCTTATCTCTTCATACTTTCCAGTCTTTTCATAGCCTCTTTATCTCCTTATACTGTAGTGTCTGTTAATTTTCTTTTTTCTATTTAAATTTCTCGTTGTCTCATAGTCCTCCTTTTCTTGTTGTAACTGTTTCTATTTTCATACTCCCATGTTTGTTGTGATAATCTCCCCTCCCTTCTTTTAGGTAATATAATAGTGTATTTCATATATTTATTTTTTTAAAGTGATATATTTTTTTTTTTTACTAGATTCTTTTGATCAAAACTGAAAAAAATCATCATGCTTACAAAAACTGAAAAGAGGAAAGAACGAAAGAAAGCAGTTTATTTAAAGAGAAGTCATCTACAAGATTTACCTGAAGAACAATGTGTTAATAAAAAGAAAAAAAGTTCTGGTAAGAAAACTAAGACTTTTCTGCAAAAATTGTTAAACACTAAGGGGTCCATTATGATATCGGGCGGATTGCCTCCGCCAGCCTGGCGGTAGCCACCACCAGCCTGATGGAGGCAATCCGCCCGATATCATAACCAGATTTCCCCCCGCCATATTAGGATGGTGGGGGGGACCACGGCGGACAGAAAGACCGTCCGCCGCTTTTCCGCCCCGGTCGCCTTGCGACTGGGGCGTAAAAGGAATAATATGGTGGCGGTGTCTAATAGACACCGCCAGACATATTATGATGTGTGGTTTTCAGTGCCTTTCCGCGGTGGCGATGCCGCCACAGAAAGGCATGCAGTCTTCACTCTGGGGGCCACCTGCAGGCCCCCAGAGTGAAGTACAGGTGGGGGGTGCACATTAGGGGTACCTGTGGTAACCCCCTTCATTGTCATTTACAAAGCGGCAGGCACTGCGCGGTGCCTGCCGCTTTGTAAATGACAATGTGAAAGTGCATTTTCAGCATTGTAGCGGGCGGTGCAGAGAACACCGCCCGCCACAATGCTGAAAATACAGGATGTGCCCGCCACTGTGGCGGGCACATCCTAATAGCACCCCCGGGACCCCCGCCCTTATGGCGGGCGGTCCCGATTTACGATGGGAGGACGGGCGGGCAAAGTCCGCCCGTCATCCTAATGAGGCCCTAAGAGTAGTGTGCACAAAGGGAAAAATGGTATTATTGCATCTGCAACTAAGAGGAAAGAGAAAAACCATGCAAAAGGAGGAAAACCCAATATATGGAAATAAGGAAGAAGATGTTCTATAAGAGAGTATTGTTAATTTGACTAAGGTAGTAAAGAATTGTAAAAGAAAAACAGCATTTTATAAGAAAAAGAAATGTATTGAAAAAGTAGTTGAGAAAGCTTTTGAATTGAAAAAAAACCTATTTGCTTTAGTAATCAATAGAATTCGATCACTAGATAAGCCAATACATTTAATGAAGGCCAAAAGTAAGTGGAAAAAAATAATTAACAGAAGTAATTTTTCTGAGGTTTTTTTGGGTGAATGGAAACATAGTTCAAGTTCAGAGCCTTTTTTTAATGAAGAGAGTTATCTTCAGAGTAATGATTTGTTGCATGCAGTTGACACTAATGGTCGTGCTTATGAGGTTAAAAATGGTTGTCCTATTGAGAAAGAGAAAATTGTTCCTAGAAATGCAGAAGAGGTGTTATCTGAGGAAGTTTTAGGGAGACGTGGGGGGGCGGAGCTAGCCAGCGAGGAAGATGGCCGCTTGATCCGTCGGCTCCTCCGCATAAACGACCATCCTTCATTCTATTCTGCCTTGCCGGTACCGTACTGGTACCTAAATACTGCCAAGCGACATCGGACCGCTGGTGGAACCGGATCTGAGCCCTACATCTGCGGCCGCAGTGTTGGCTGCCGCTGTGAGCCGTACAGCGCTCCCGATCGGAGCCGGCGCCTGCGCGACTCCCTGGCTTCGGCGCTGCTACAAGGGCCTACACAGTGGAACGGAACGAACAACGTTGCCTGACACCACTGAGGACACAAGTGTGTTTCCCCGATACTACCTTGAGAGAGAGATCGCGCACTCAGGTAGGGATCTCAGGGCTGAAGGCGTGAGGCGGCCGCTATCCCACCGCCGTGTGGTCCAGCGCGGGGATAGAGTACCATCCGCTCTCTACATTGGCTGCCGGTGGTACAGAGGATCCATTTTAAGACCCTGTGCCTGTCCTTCAAGATCCTTAGGATGACCTCTCCCCCGATCCTTGTCAATCTTCTGATGCCCTATGTGCCTTTGCGCCCTTTGAGATCCCTGGGCCAAAACCTGGTTGTGGTCCCACGATTCAGACTGTGTAGGGCAGGAGGACGTTCCGTCCGAGTCTTGGCTGCTAAGCTGTGGAACTCTCTACCGCCCCACATTCGCGAAATTGACGAGCTGTTGAAATTCAGGAGAGCCATTAAAACGCATTTGTTCCCTCATCCTTTTTAGGTTCTTGATCTGTGTGTTTCTTCCTTTATGCTGCTGTGTTGTGTTCGGGTACCCTTCCAGAAGCGCCGGGACGCCCCTTGGCTGGGGCATCTGTGCGCGATAGAAGTGTTTTTAACATAACATAACATAACATAATTGAGGCCCCGGCTCTGGTTGGGCCTACGCAACAGTCTTGAACAACGATAAGGGCTCGTGGTACCTCCGGGATCTCCCTCTGCCTAAGGAGAGCATTGAGGCCCACAGGACGCTTGACACCAGAGCCTGGGGGGCGCTGTCATTGCTAATAATTTGCACAGCAGTGCAGAGATCCACTGCGGGGCGTGGGCTGCCTGGTGGGCCTTGCACTCTGGGACCTCCTGCAACTGCCTGTGGGAACTGCTGCCTGCGGGACGCATGGTGCCTGAGCCTAGGGGGCACCGGCAACGCCATCAATCAGCGCAGGAGCGCAAGGATCGTCTTGGGGGCAGACGAGGCCTCGTTGAACTCGCACTTATGCAAAGATATGGACAGTATGTAATTTTAATGCTGCAACATTGTAGAGCTGATGGAAGAAAATTGAAAACTTTAATTAAAAAAATTGTAGCTACTCAAGTATCAATATCAGGAAGAACTTTTGTAGCTGTTGCAATTATTTTTCATGATGGACCTTCTACAACATCTGGACATTACACTGTTCATTTAAAATGTCTTAAAGGTTGGATACATTGTAATGATAGTCAATTGTTTTTTAAACGTTTGCCTAAAGAGTTACCAAATTCTTACCTAATATATTTAAAGCCAAAATTTTAGGAACAAAATTTGACCTTTCAAGATTACTGCTGTTAAGGTAGGTTGGTCTGGTGTTGTAGAGTACTTTGTAAGTAAGGGTGAGGAGCTTGAAGGTTATCCTTTTGTTGACGTGAAGCCAGTCTAGATCTCTCACGTGGTGGGTGATGTGGTTGCAGCAGGGGACATTGAAGATCAGTCAGGTAGAGGTGTTTTGGATTTGTTGTAGTAGTTGTAGGTGTTTGGCTGGAATTCTTGTGTAGAGTGTGTTGCCACAGTGTAGTCTGCTGCTATTGAGGGCCTGTGTTACTGTTCTTCTTCTTTTGGTTAGGATCTATTTGTAAATGTTGCGGAGCATGTGAAGGGTGTTATAGCAGTATGAGGGAATGCTGTAGACCTGTTTACATATGTAGAGGGAGGGGTTGAGGATGACTCATAGGTTGTGTACATGGTCAGTAAGTGTTGGTACTGTTCACAGTGTAGTTGGCCAGCAGGAGTCATCTGAAGCTGAGTGGGTGGGTCTGAGGATGAGTACCTTCATGTTGTGCGAGTTCAGTTTAGAGAGCTGCTCCTTATCCAGTTGGTGACGTCCTTAATTGCGTCATGGAGGTTGTTTTTTGTGGTATGTGGCTCCTTGATAAGGAAGAGGATTAGCTGGGTGTCATCGACGTAGGAGATGATGTTGAGGTTGTGATGGTGGGCGACTTGTGTGAGGGTGGCCATGGAGATGTTGAATAGCATCGGGCTGAGGGATGAGCACTGGGGGACGGTGCAAATGATGTCAGTGGTTTTGGATCAGAAGGCTGGGAGGCAGATGCTCAGGCTTACTATTAAACAACTTTCAAACTAAGAATTTCACACATACTATTTGGCCATGGGGAAAAGTATGTGAAACCATTAAGGACTTTTTGTTGTAAATTTTGTCAGCATATATTTGTAAGTAACATTATTTACAATGGAAGAAAATTAATGATAGTGTTTTGTTATTTTAAGATTGTTTGACATACCTCATAGTTACGTAAGAAATTGGTCTTAGAAAAAAACATTTAAAATATGTTTTATTTCTATTTTTTAGATTGTATTGAGAATGTTGAATGTTTTTTTTAAAGATAATCTTCTTGATTGTCTTTTTTTGCCCACTGTTATGTGATGAGTAGTATTGAACTCACTGTTTCTAGTGAAATTCAATATATTCTGAGAACAGCAAAAAAGGCAAATGAAATGCTTTACACATTATTTTGTGTTGTAAACAATAAATTGTAACTGTATTTTTTTTGTCTTCTGCAGATGTTAATTTTATAATATATATTTTTTTAATTTATTATTTTGAAGGTAAGTATAAGTAACTGTTAAAAATGATCGATGGGATGTACTTCTACAGAGCTGAAGTAACAGAACGTGGATAGAGTACATTAATATGTAAAGATGGTTTGTATCTTTTAAACACATTTGAAGAAATTAAAAAATATATATACTGAGTGTACCTGTATTCTTTGCATTTTACTACAACACATATACTACTTTGGAACTGGTAAGGTGAATAGATATATTGTAATTTTTTTAGTATTGCATTTTATTATAATAGCATTAGTTTTTTCCTATAGTGATAAGGAATGACTGGTTTGAAAATGTAAGAAAATGTTATAACTAAAAATTCATATAAGCAATTTTATTGATATAATCTTATAAAGTAGTTGAGAATGTTTTTTGCATAATATTTTTTAAAGTGTAAAATAGTTGATAAACTAGTTTTGTATTATGTATTAGGAAAAACGATAAAATGAAGTGTTTATGTTTTTCTACAAGGAATAACAACATATAAAAATTCACTATGGAAGAAGAACAGAATAATATAGAAGATAATTTCGAAATTAGTAACACTCTGCTAGAGGAACTAAATATACCTTTCATGGAGAGCGAGAATGAACATGAAAATATTGGTGGTGGAGATATTACCTGCGATTTTTTAGATTAAACATTGGATGATGATTTTGTGCAAGTATTAGGGGACATCGAGTTTCATGATATGACTTTTGAAATTGATAATCAAGAAAATGAAATATCAGATGAAATCATGTTAGAAGCTCTGTTAATTATGAAATGTTACAAGAATATATGTATGATTAAAAATTCAAAATGGTTTGAGAGACTCTTCTTGCAGAATTGTAATCATTCAGCTAGTATCCAAGTACTCATGCTGCAAAGTGGGTCTTAGGGCATGGACTGCTTCAAACCTCTATAGATTATGTATGCACTCTTCTATGCGCCAGCAAACTTGTGTTTTATAGCTTCAATTCCCCAGTCTCTCTCCTTACACTTCTAGCAAACACTCTGACATTGCTGATTCAGTATTGTACTGAGGTATTCATAAGAATGTCCTTATGTATGCACTGTGGTAAAAATGAAGCTCTTATAAAATCAGTTATGCAGTCTCTTAGCAGAAGTGTAATTATACAGTCAGTACTCAAGTAATTATAGAGCAAAGTAGGCCTTAGGCCATGGAGTGCTTTAAAAGTCCTATAGACTATGCATGCAGTCTTCTATGCACCGGTACACTTATTTTTTATACCTTTAGGGCCCGATGTAGGTCACCAAATACCGGACGGTAACGGCCGAATTCGGCCGTTACCGACCGGTATTTGGTGATTGAGATGTAGGGGCCGTTATTTTACTGATTCGGTAAATTTACCTAATCGGTAAATTTACCGATTCTGTAAAATACCGAATCGGTAATTTTACCGATCCGCTAAATCCCAGATGTAGGTAGCACTGTTCACAGTGCTACAGGCCTTCAGAAATCGGTATTTTATCACCCAATACAATTGGGTGGTAAAATACCGAATTCAGGTGTACATGCACATCTGTGCATGTAGACCTGTGCCATGTGACACACAGACATGCCCTTAGGGCATGTCTGTGTGCCACATGACAAGCCTGGAATTGCGGTGCTACAGGGTGTCAAAGTGACACCCCGTTCACCCTTTCAGGATTCGGTATTTCCCATTGATTCCTATGGTCTTCAAGGCCCATAGGAATCAATGGGAAATAGCGATTCGGTATTTACCAATTCGGTAAATACCGAATCGTACAGAATCGGTAATTTATTACCTACATCTGCCTGCTTCCGATTTACCGACTCTTAAATACCGAATCGGTATGATTCGGTATTTAAGAGTCAGTAAATCGGAATTACCTACATCGGGCCCTAAATTCCCCACTCTATATCATTATACTTATAGCAAACACTCTGACATTGCTGTACTTATCTGTACACTGTTGTAAAAGTGAAGCAGTTACACATTCAGCTTGACACTGCTTGCACAAGTCTTATCATCCAGTCAGTACCCAAATATTTGTCTACTAAAGTAGGCCTTAGTATATGGTCTGGTTCAAACTCCGGTGTACTATGCATGTACTCTTCTATGCACCTGCAAACTTGGCTTTTAAACTTTCAATTGCCCAGTCTGTATCTTTACACTTCCTCCAAACATTCTGCTACTGCTATTTTAGTATTGTAGTGAATCATGCAGCAGTATGTTATTATGTATGCACTGTTCTAAAAGTGAAGGTGCAATATATTCAGCTAGACAATTTCCTTGTAGAAGTGTAAGCATTCAGTCGGTTCCCAAGTAGTCATGCACCAAAGTAAGCCTTAGGGCATGGACTGCTTCAGATCCCTATAGACTATGCATCCACTGTTCTATGCACCAGTAACTTGCCTTTTATACCTTCAATTCTCCAGTCTGTATCGTTAGAGTTTCACCAAACAGTCTAACACTACTGTTTCAGTATTATAGTAAACCATACAGCACTATCTGCTTATCTATACACTGTTCTAAAAGTAAAGCTGCTATACATTCAGCTACACACTCTCCTTGCAGAATTGTAATCCTTCAGGGCTTCATTTATGAGGCTCCTTGCGCCATTGGAATGTCACTTTTTGTGATGTTCCCTGGTGCACCTGTCTGTGTGATATTTATCAGGCAGCACTAAGGCACTTTTTTTGGCGTACTGCTGCCTGATAAATATCAGCCCCTTTAACGCAGTGTTTTGCGTGAAAGGGGCGTGCAATCAGTGTTGCTGGGGACATTCCCAGCAACACCCATGGCCTTTTGACACTGCCCCACATTTATGAGAAATCGTAAATCTGAGGCAGTGCCAAAAGCTTATGCCTCCCAGGGGATGCGTAAGGAAGGCGCAACGGGGAAAAATAGTTTTATTTCTCTCAGTTTTTTCTTTTTCTGAGTGTGCTGAATTCTGCAGCTCACGTAGAAAAAGGAAAAGCCTCTTGTGATTATTTTTGTACAGAAAGGTTTCCCTACCTGTACAAAAATAATCATCCTTGCAATGCAGGCACCCTTGCACCATTGTGCAAAGGTGCCTGTGTTGATGCAGGTAGACCATAGTGCACCGGCGCAAGGGAAAAGGACAGGAATGCACCCTATCTTATAGATATGGCGCATTCCTGCCTTTTTCTTTTGCCATAGGGAAACGCAACAGGAAGGCTTGCTGCACTTCCCTACGGCAAAATCACGTAAATGAGGGCTATGTCAGTAGCCAAGTACTTATGGTGCAAAGTGGGCCTTAGGGCATGGAGTGCTTCAAATCCCTATAGACTATGCATACACTGTTCTATGCACCTGCAAATTTGCCTTTTATATATTGAATTCCACAGTCTCTATCCTTACACTTCCACCAAACACTCTGTCACTCTTGGTATAGTTTTGTAATGACTCATTGATCAGTGTGTAGTAAGGGATTCCCTACATTAAAACACTAATCAGTAGATGTACAATAAGTGGTACATCCCCATAGATATGCCAGTTATTGTGCAGTGTAAGATCAACACCATGGATGCACCGTATTTACAATGTGTTGCACTATGGGACAAAAAAGGGCACAGATATGTGATGTATCTGTGCTGTGAAGATGGCGCATTGCTTGACTTGTGTTGCAAGTGCAATGCAGCGCCAGCAATGCTCTTCGGGCCCTATGCACATAATGCTGTGTCAATCCTTACACCTGCTTCAAGCAGGTGCAGGGTTTTGACGCAGCATAAACACAAAAGTGACTGAATTAAATCTTATAGATTTTACTTAGTCACTTTTAGGAGGTGTTCCTGCACCAGAACATCCTCTCCCTGTGCAGGAAAGCCTCCTTCTGGCGCTGGGCTTTACAATGTGATGCACCTTCCATATGTGTCACATTGTAAATACCACACACCATGGCACATCTTTTGCACCACTGCTGCATCACAAAAGTGACGCAACAGTGGTGTAAAAGAGGCACAAGGGGGTTCTAAATCCACCCTTAACACATACAAATTCATCCAGGGAGTTTCCCCAGCAGTGCAAATTGAAGCATAGACTTGTAACATATTTATGTGCATATGTTACATTCAAGTGCTTCGGAGGTACTACAGTATACTATATGTAAACACCTTATAGATTAATGCTGTAGCACTTCCTTATAGTTCTGCACTTTCACATTCACCATACACTACTAATGTACTCATTCATTCATTTATGAACTACACATTCATTCTGACAAACTTTGACACACTAGCATAGAAATTAGTTCCTTCTTTGACCAGTGAAGATAGTTCTGAAAAGAACTGTTTTTTTACTCTTTTTAGTTTTGTATTTTGTTTTTAATTTTTCAACTAGGTTTTTTTTGTAAGCAAAAAAATCTAACTGGAAACCCAAAAACTGTGGAACACGAACACAAAAGTAAAAAAAAGAAATGTATGTTTTAGGCAACGGTGCTCCACTTGCCTCTTTACAATGAGGGCAATCGTCTGCTCGCCATAACAAATAAGTTCTTTACAGTACTTGCAATGAAGAGTCAGGTTTGCAAACTGAGGGACAATAATTGGATGTGGACTGCTTGGAGGAGGTGGTGGTGGTGCAGTTGAAGTACTAGCCACTGCAGGTGCAGGATTCTCTTGCAAGCTGCGTGTTGCTATTGTGGAAAAGTAAATTTTGCCATGTTCTGTGTCCCTACGTGTCCTCCATCTTATGTTATGTGTGCATGATTAAATATGCATATGTATCCCCATGTTTGATTAAAGACGCAATTACAGTTGTGTCCATCACTAGTATGCCAGTTTCCAGTTCTCGTGAAAGCTACGAGTATCAGGCCTATGTAAAGTTACGTTGCCACGTTTCTCAGTGTGCACGTTATTTCATTGTAAAGTCCCCGTTTCTAGGCCTCAAAAGGGCCCGGACACCAGATTCAGCTCCTGTCTCCTGAACCCTCGCTGAGGAGCGATACAGCCCCCACCTGTATCCTCGACCCTTCACTTACTTCCTGCCTCACAGTGCCCGGCTCAGCCTGGCTCTGCCTCTGAGTCTGCCAAGAGTATGTTATGATTCTAGTTATCAGTCCAGCCCTCCTTCTCTGCATTCCTAAGCTACTGAATCGCATCAATAGTTTCCGTCATTGTCTAGCCTTTACGTCTCCATGTAAGAGAAATACTGCATTGAATGGTCATTTAATATTCTTCATCACGCACTACATGTAGAATAATGCATGCTCCAGTCTTAGAGTCCGTTAGCCTCTCCCCTCCTGACTCTTAGTTTATATCAACATGTCCTCTAAACATCAGATACTAGATACTGTTTAGGTACATGTCGCCCTGACTCTCCAGACTTCAGTCTCTGCTCCTAGCACAGAGTTCATAGCCCCCAGCTTCTCCTAGTAACACGTCATTGTCAGTTTGCGCGCACCATTAGGTTAGAGGTCCCGGCTCCTTAGGTAGCCCCCTCCATGTTTCCGCCCCATTTGTGACATATTCTGTTACGTTTACATCACATGTCTATGTATACGCCCTGTTACGCCTACTTTTATGCCTTATCTTTCGCGACTGCTATTGACCACACCCACTGCTCCGCCTATCATATGTATTGTAATGCAACTGTTTTAATATATATGCTTGTGCACTGCTATTAAATGTGCCCCATTCCCTTACGCCGACTCTGATCCTGCCCCCGGCAGCGCTGCCATCCTGTTCCCGTGCAGGTTGTCCTGTTCCTGTCCTTTATGCTGTATTAAACCTGCAAACTCCTACTACCTCGAATCTTGACTCTTATTTATTGAGCTATCTGTTATTGCTATGTCCAGACAAACCTAGATCCGGTATTATTTATTTATATACCACATAATGGCGCCCGAACAGGGACTTGCCCTTTCCCCACGCGCCGGTGAAGCCACGCCGGCCCCCTGACCCTCTGCAGCCGTGACGGAACCATACCGTGCACGTGCAGATATTTCTGCTTCAAGTATCCCTCAGGCCCACGGAGGAGACGGAGGTGGCGGTCCAGCATCCAGACGAGGCGGTGGAGGAACGCGGCGAGTCCCGACCAGAGCCCAAGCCGAGAGTCCAAGGTCCGAGGTATCCGGAGGCCCACCCGTAACAGAAGTCCGAAGTTCGTCCGTCCGGCGTCGAAGCAGTCCAGTCCAGTCCGAGGCCTTCCGTTCTTGCTGCCCGGTGAGTACCATTGCTGGGGTAGTATCTAGACAGGGTCAATCTAATTGACTCTGGTCCGTGGGTTGGTGGTACACAGACCCACAAACGAAGTGTCCACTTCGGTGGATGCGGGTCCTGACGTGTCTCTTTATGAGACCGGTAAGTTTCGTACTGTTTCAGCAGTGCATCTAGTTTCTGTTCTAGTCAGTTCTGTTCTCGAGAAAATTCATGTATTCTGAGTATTCCAGGTAGTATTCTGTTCGAACTGTTATTTTAAATGTTCTTCATGTATTTTTAATGTCGTGGTATGAAAGTGGTGTAGTTATCGTGTTCGCTGTGTATTGTATTGTGTCTAGATTACAGTTCAGTCATGCCTTTATTTTCTAAACTACGTCAGTTAAAAACCAGAAAAGGTCTGCTAGAAGCAGCAGTTCCTGTCCCGCCTAGGGACAGTCCAGGTCATTTTATGTATCAAAAGCATGGCATAAGTGCCATATTATATCTAGATTTATGGGTAGAGTATACCAAACAGTTAGAAGAAAAGTATAGATGGCCTGTATCAGGCACATGGGATGCCGAGTGCATTATGAGAGTAGAAGAAGCATTATGGAAGAAGAAAGCCAGACAGTCACAGAAAGATGCCATCGAGTTATGGCGCAAAGAATCTCATAAAAGAACCGAAAAAGAAATCAGAAAGTCAGAACTAAGTAGAGAATCCTTAGAACGAGCCCAAGAAAGGGAAGTAATCGAGATAGGTGAACGAGTTAAAACAGAACAGTCAGACAGACAGAGGCATGCCCTTATTAAGGGTATGTATCCTCTTCTTGCCGAGGGCTTGCCAAAAGCGACCCCGGAGGCATCCAGTAATTTTCCGCCACCACTAGTTCCGACTAAGCTACGTCACAAACCGACCGCAGCTGATATTTTCATCTCGTCCTATTTGGACGACACAGTCCCGGAATATGCAGATCCTGTTCCGCCAGCTCCTGTAAATAATGTAAATCCTGCTCCTCCAGTCACCGGAGTACCCGCTACGGTACCCCCGGTCCAGCCTACATTACAATTTCCCGCCGCGCTAGTACGAAGAGTATCAGTCGACGATTCCAGTTTAGGGGCCGCAGGAGGAGGTCCTCCTGGTACCCCGCCACCACACCAACGTAGAACGTTGGCCGAGTTACATGAATGTGCGTTACAGCGTACGCCCAAATTTAAGTCCGTTGCAGACATCCGACGAGCTCTCACTGAATGCCGCTATGATCCAGTTGCAGGTGATGATAGTACAGTAATATATTCCATCCGTGTAAGACGGGTGACCGGGTATTTAGACACCCTACCAGATATGAAAGGAGATCTAGACCGAATATATCGTTTCATCCGTACAGGGGATGATCCTCAAAGTATTAGCGAAGCCATGTCTCAAAGAAAAGCTGAAATCCAGCTCATGATATTAAAGTTTCTGATTAATTGTCTAATAAGAGAACAAGATTCCCCGACTAAAGATCCGGCCGAAATGAAAATCCTGATAAGGTGGAGTGATAATATAGCCGAGGGTAAGCACAGAACTATCAGTAGTATAGAGAGTATGTACAAGAAAATTCGTAAAGAAATAATAAAGTTACATGAACAACGTAAAGCAGCACAAGTAAGCGAGAAAGAGAATGACTCTTCTACTGAAGAGGTAGACGACGAGAATCCCACTAGAATAGCGTATGTAGGAAAATCTAGATTTCCAGACCGACATTCATGTCTAGACTACAAGAAAACTGTTCATCATCCGGCGCCAGAACAAGGTTCTCTAGAACAAGTATTTCAAGCTACCGATCACATTCTGAAGTCACGAATCGGTTACAGTGAGTTAAGTACTATGCATGAACAAGAACTAGTCCGATCAGCAGTCCGATGGATTACTGATCCTACCACTTTTCCAGATGAAATAGTGGCACAAATGTTTCTGAAACTGCCCCCAGCCGAGCAACGACTGGTGGGTATGTATATGATCCAACACCTCATTACTCTGTATGAGGGTCAACATTCTGATCCAGGTCCGTTACACGATGTCCTGAACGAGTTACTCCAGTATAGATGGAAAGGTTTAGGTACCGATTTAATTAGTGTCATTCTAGAACAGCGTCACAAATATAGAACGTTTTTGAACCCGCATTTTGTTCATGTCTCACCCCCAGAAAGTAAACCCTTTTACATAGATAGACAGAATCCGTTACGAGAAGTACACCCAGTCAGGACAACAGATGGTGAAATGCAACGAGTGTTTGTTTACACCCCGATTACAAAGATGGAACTCTTAGAGATGAAGAAACTAATTCCCTGTCATGACAAAGATCCAGCAGGGTTCCACCGAGAATTAAAGGACATGCTCCGTATGGGAGAATACACGTATCCAGATATAATTAAAATGTTAAAAGTCTTATTGCCCGCAGGGGTATACGAGAAACTCAAGGAAAAAGATTGGGAGGTGGGAGAGAAAAAGATCGATTGGGCAGTTCTAGAAGCTGAAGATAAGATACGAGTACCAGGTACCGGTCTTGGAGAGAAATGTAAAGAATTACCAGAACTATTAATACAAGTTTTGCCAAGATTATTAGCCACTAAAAAGGAAGACTGGGATGCAATCTCAGCCTGTAAACAGAAACAAGATGAAGACACTAGTGATTTTTATTCTAGATTTGAAAAATGTTTTATCATAAACAGTGGCCTCAAGACGAGTAGCGAGTCATACCCTCATCTTTTTGTTACTAAATTAGTCGAGAATTCAAGCCCACAAGTTAAGAACCGAGTTTTGAAAGTCGAAAGTACCTGGCAAGCTAATACCCCGTCCCAGATGTTACAGATGCTTCAGTATCACCAGAATAGAATCAGAGAAGAGCAAGATCATGAAAGAAAACGTATGAAAGACACGAAAATGAAAGTACTAGTTGCACAATCTGTTCCTCAAGACAGTCAGAAGAGGAGTACGAATCAAGCCAGTCATCCTGCAGTTCCCGTTAAAGGGACATGCAATTATTGTAAACAGCCAGGTCATTTTATAAACGAGTGTGCAGTTCTGAAACACAATATAGCTACCGGTAAGACTAAAGAAAGACCACGTCCGCCTAGACAAGAACAAGTTTCACAGACTTCTCAGCCACAGAATGCACAACAGACAGTTCCAGCACCGCAGCCTATTGCTGCAACACAGCATGTTACACAGCAGATGTACCAGTATGCGCAGTCCGAGTATCCAGAGTATCAGCCGTACTCATGAAACAGCCTAGAGAGGGAGGTAGGCTTGCCTCTCATCGAGATACCTGTAGATCAAGAGGGTCCCTATGTTCATAGTCAAGTATTAGGGAAAGACAGAAAGTTTTTGATTGATACAGGGGCAAGTAGGACCACCATCAGCCACGCCGAAGTTCCAGGGGCTCCGCTCTCAGGCTCAAGAAATGTTTCCCTTGGATTTTCAGGAAAGCCTATTGTAAACGAGATATCTAAGCCAGTTACTCTAGAAGTAGGTCCATTGTCCCGCACTACTGATCTGTTACTTACAAAGTCATGTCCAGAAAATCTGTTAGGCATTAAGACACTGAAAGAATTAGGTGCAGTTATTTGCTGTTCCCCAGAGGGAATACGATTGTTCCTACGTGACTTCAAGGGCCACTATGTATTACGAGATTTTGATCCTAGATTGTCTAATGTTCCGCAGCATCTATGGGCACAAGGTCCAACTGATGTTGGTTATATGCAAATCACACCCCATCGTGTGACTCTCAAGCCAGGTGTAGTGTTACCACGAATCAGACAGTACAGATTGCCACCTGAGGCTGTAGCAGCCTTATCCAAAATTATTGACGAGCTCATCGCTCAAGGAGTAGTTGTAGAAACTGACTCCAATGTATGTAATTCTCCGATCATTCCAGTCATGAAACGTACTGATCCAAATGCACCCCCAGTATATCGATTAGTGATTGACCTCCGGGAACTTAACAAATGTATTATTCCCCAGTACCCAGTTGTCCCAGATATCTCTTCCCTATTGACAGCCATTGATTCTGAAGCCTCATTTTTTACAGTCATAGACCTCAAGAACGCGTTTTTCAGTGTCCCCATTCATCCAGACAGCCAGTTCCTTTTTGGATTTTGTTTAAATGGAAGGAGCTATATGTTCACACGAGCTCCTCAAGGTTTCACAGAAAGTCCTAGTATTTACAGTCAAGCACTTAAGAGACAACTAGACAATATTCACATGCCAACTGACACTGCCCTGCTCCAGTATGTCGATGATCTACTGATCACAGCCCGTTCTGAACGTGCTTGCGAGCGAGCATCCCTTAAAGTCTTGTATTTCCTAGCAGAGATGGGGCACAAGGTGTCCCCTTCTAAGCTTCAATTCTGTGTCCAGCAAGTGATCTACTTAGGCCACTTACTGTCCAAGAGGGGTAGGCAGTTGACACCCGATCGTATCCAGTTAATAGCGAGTCTTCCTCAGCCCAAGACACAGAAGGAGGTACGTGCTTTTATCGGCCTCACTTCTTACTGCAGACAATGGATTCCTCAGTATGCATTTCTAGCTAAACCACTGATACAGTTAACGACACAGGAGGCAGCCGTATCGACTGTCCTCCCTTGGACATCTGAACATACACTTAGTTTTAATGAGTTAAAGAAAGCTCTATGCCAAGCTCCAGTTCTAGCAACACCGAACTACAGTAAGCCTTTTACACTTTTTGTCACTGAACGGGAAGGTACAGCATTATCTGTTCTCACACAAGATCAAGCAGGACAATACAAGCCCTGTGCTTATTTTTCGAGCACATTAGATCCAGTAGCCCAGGCTCTGCCTGCGTGCCTCAAGTCAGTTGCAGCCACAGCACTAGCTATCAGACAAAGTGATTCCATAGTATTAGGACATTCCTTGACAGTACAAGTTCCACACTCCGTGGAAGTTCTTTTAAACCGAACACAGACTCAGCACTTGACAATTGCACGTTTAACAGGTTATGAATTGACACTGTTCCAGCCACACATAGAAATCAGACGCTGCAACGTTCTAAATCCTGCTACACTGTTACCGTCAGTTGATTCAAATCCTGCCACACACGACTGTGTGGAAGTAGTTAATATTATGACTAAGCCAAGACAAGATCTGACAGATATTCCATTACCAGATCCCGACCTGACACTTTATGTGGATGGTTCATGTATGAGAACAAGTACAGGAGAACTAGTAGCCGCGTATGCAGTGACTACTGACACTGAAGTTATTGAAACACATCGTATTGACACCCTGTCTGCTCAAGCAGCAGAGCTAGTTGCTCTGACACAAGCCTGCATACACGCCAAGAACCTGAAAGTTAATGTTTACACAGATTCACGTTATGCATTTGGAGTCGTACACGACTTTGGAGTGCTCTGGCAGGAGAGAGGTTTCATGACTTCTCATGGACTCAAGATTCAGCATGGTCTCCTTATTCAAGCTCTGTTAGATGCCATACACCTACCGACATCTATTGCTATCATGAAATGCAAAGCACATACGAAAGTTACCGACACTATTTCTCAAGGTAATGATCTAGCAGATCGCACAGCCAAGCTTACAGCACAGACTCCAGACATTCCAGTTAACAAGACACAGACACATACTCCAGATCCGACTACTTGTATGACAGTTAAGGACCCTACTCAAGATGTCATAGATATCCAGTTACATGCTACTCCCGAGGAAATCAAGAAATGGTCTGAACAAGGAGGGGTCCAGACAGACCAGGGATGGGTAACGAAGGGTAAAGCCACATGGTTTCTCCCCGATTCTATGGTTCAAGTCATTATCAATACCGCACATAGTCCAGCACATTTAGGAGAAAAAGCTATGTTAGACAGTATCCAGAACATTTGGTTCAACAAGCATTTACGAGCTGCAGCCAAGCAGAAAGTCCGTACCTGTATGATATGTTGTCAGTTTAATCCAGGTAAAAGTGTCCCGGTGGAACAAGGTGGATTCCAGCCCCCTGACCACCCTTTTGAAGTCCTCCAAATGGATTATATTCAGATGGAGCGATGTCGAGGTTTCAAGTATGTCCTTGTAGTTGTATGCGCTTTGTCCAGGTGGACAGAAGCATATCCAGTCCCAGATTACACAGCCGCGACCACTGCCAAGCAGTTGGTTCGTGAGTTCTTCCCCCGTTATGGACTCCCTAGGGTCGTGTATTCTGACAACGGCCAGCCATTCTCATCCGAGTTGATGAAACATGTTTCCCTTTTGTTAGGGTACCAGTGGAAGTTCCATTGTGTACGCCATCCGGAAGCAGCCGGTCTCGTAGAGAGACATAATCAGACCCTGAAAATCCGAATTGCCAAAGTATGTAAAGAGAAGGGTATAGACTGGCTAGTAGCTCTGCCAGTCGCTTTATTTTATATGCGCATGGTCGCACACTCCAGATCAGGTCTGTCCCCGTATGAAGTCGTATTCGGCCGCCCCCCTAACATGTGGGGTACACCTAGACCTCGAAGTATTACCGATGTTTCAAGTAATATGCTGACAGATTACCTAGCTTCCTTGATGTCTGCCCTCAACTCTTGTCGTTCACAGGTTGCTGCCGCCTTTCCAGACAATACCGAGGTGGCACCGCATGACATCGTTCCCGGATGCATGGTTCTTGTCCGGAATTTTGATCGTTCAAGTCCGCTGGAGCCTCGCTGGAAGGAACCCCGACAGGTCCTCCTGGCCACCCGTACTGCCGTCAAGCTGGAAGGCAGGAAGGGCTGGGTGCATCTGTCTCATGTGAAAAGATTTTTTGGATTGAAACCTGTTTCAAAGAACATTTCCGAGGATTCTAAAGACTGCCAAAGTACTATTCTTAAGGACTGTCCCGCAAAAGACATTGCTACGAACCCTTCCCTGTTAGAGAAAACTCCGCAGCAGGAGTATAAGCTTAAACTAAGGTCTAGTAAAATAAGTCAGCCAGTTTGATTGTCTAAGTCCTCCCCTAGGTGAAACGGTTAGACCGGTTTCTGACATGTATATAATAGACCCCCACAGAGAGAGAGTTAGTGAGAACTCTAGAAGTTGCACTATTATTTTATGTTTTCTGCTATATTTCAGCCTTATGACTACCTGCACCAGTTATGCTTTTTATTTGTATTTTTCAGTTTCTCATGTAAATAAGTCTGCCAATGTTACAGTAGAGCACACGTTTAGTGATCTGCCTCCTCATGAACTCTCATATCGTCTTGCTATGCGTAATAACTCCTTTATCCGCATGTTACATTATTCACACCAGACCAGCAATGCCACTAATTGTTGGGTGTGTGGTCGACTCCCCCCTTTCCAGACACCGAAGGGAGTTCTGCCACTCTTTCCTTATCCATTTTCACATAATGGTTCGTGTGGAGCATGGTCCACGTTAACGTCATCCTCAACAGATATGTCCTCTCTGAACAGCACATGTTTCCCAGACAAGCAAGGTCTTCCCCACAGAACAGGGTTAGATCTAGAAAATGAAGTTTATAATTTAGGTAATTATTCTTCGAATTTCATGGTCCTGAATGTTCAGTCTGATTCTACTCCAGACTTACCTGCTATTTCAGTACTACCAGTCAAAGGTGAATTATGTGTCCGAAATAATGGTTCCGTTCATGTAGGCCATAGTGATTGTACTACTATTGTCAAGTATAGTGACAGTAGGAAATCTATTTTCAAAGCTTCACGTCATTCTTATTTTGTTTGTGGTCAGACCGCATATGTTCGTCTGCCCCTTGATTGGGATGGTACATGTTACATTGCCTTCCTACTGCCACCAGTTTTCCTAGCCCCACCTGACTATCATAGGAATTCCCTCCTAGTACATACTAGACACAAGAGAAATTTCCCGATTGTCGATTATACTGAAACTGCTCTAGAACAATACATAGATATCAATAAAGGTGTCTTCCCCTACTTAGGTACTGTCGTGAATAGTAAACTGATACGTAGATTAACCAGAACACTTGAAGCAGTAGTGATTGAGACTACTTCTGCTCTAGGTAACTTAACCGAAGAACAATCCTTTATGAGAATTGTCGTGCTCCAGAATCGTCTCGTCCTTGACGTCATACTGGCCGATAGGGGCGGGGCATGTAGAGTTATCGGATCTAGTTGCTGCATTTTCATTCCTAATAACGCACCGTCTGTTTATTCAGCTATTACCAGACTCCATAAAATTGCCCATATGTTACACCAAGATCCAGGCACCTGGACATGGTCCGGTTGGTTCTGGAATATAATTTCCGCCTGGGGATGGAAAGTATTGTCATTTCTGGGTATTGCAGTAGCGATCATATTCAGTTGCTGCCTCTGTATACAATGTGGCCCTGCGATTTGCGGCATTTGTGCTACCTCATGTGTTCCTAGTCCCGAGTCCCGTTCTAAATCCCGTTCCAAGAAAATTCGAGACGAGCAAATGATACTGTATGAAATGATAGATGGTATCATGAATATTGATGTTTCCTGATGGAAACGTAGTGACAAGGAGGGAATGTGGAAAAGTAAATTTTGCCATGTTCTGTGTCCCTACGTGTCCTCCATCTTATGTTATGTGTGCATGATTAAATATGCATATGTATCCCCATGTTTGATTAAAGACGCAATTACAGTTGTGTCCATCACTAGTATGCCAGTTTCCAGTTCTCGTGAAAGCTACGAGTATCAGGCCTATGTAAAGTTACGTTGCCACGTTTCTCAGTGTGCACGTTATTTCATTGTAAAGTCCCCGTTTCTAGGCCTCAAAAGGGCCCGGACACCAGATTCAGCTCCTGTCTCCTGAACCCTCGCTGAGGAGCGATACAGCCCCCACCTGTATCCTCGACCCTTCACTTACTTCCTGCCTCACAGTGCCCGGCTCAGCCTGGCTCTGCCTCTGAGTCTGCCAAGAGTATGTTATGATTCTAGTTATCAGTCCAGCCCTCCTTCTCTGCATTCCTAAGCTACTGAATCGCATCAATAGTTTCCGTCATTGTCTAGCCTTTACGTCTCCATGTAAGAGAAATACTGCATTGAATGGTCATTTAATATTCTTCATCACGCACTACATGTAGAATAATGCATGCTCCAGTCTTAGAGTCCGTTAGCCTCTCCCCTCCTGACTCTTAGTTTATATCAACATGTCCTCTAAACATCAGATACTAGATACTGTTTAGGTACATGTCGCCCTGACTCTCCAGACTTCAGTCTCTGCTCCTAGCACAGAGTTCATAGCCCCCAGCTTCTCCTAGTAACACGTCATTGTCAGTTTGCGCGCACCATTAGGTTAGAGGTCCCGGCTCCTTAGGTAGCCCCCTCCATGTTTCCGCCCCATTTGTGACATATTCTGTTACGTTTACATCACATGTCTATGTATACGCCCTGTTACGCCTACTTTTATGCCTTATCTTTCGCGACTGCTATTGACCACACCCACTGCTCCGCCTATCATATGTATTGTAATGCAACTGTTTTAATATATATGCTTGTGCACTGCTATTAAATGTGCCCCATTCCCTTACGCCGACTCTGATCCTGCCCCCGGCAGCGCTGCCATCCTGTTCCCGTGCAGGTTGTCCTGTTCCTGTCCTTTATGCTGTATTAAACCTGCAAACTCCTACTACCTCGAATCTTGACTCTTATTTATTGAGCTATCTGTTATTGCTATGTCCAGACAAACCTAGATCCGGTATTATTTATTTATATACCACACTATCCTCGCATAGTTGGTAGGATGCAAGGTCTTCACGTGGCGATCCATGCTGGGAGTTCCAAATGAATATTTTTGGGAGGGGTCACCCCTTGAAAGAGTAACTTCACATATTTTACATGTTACTTTAGGTGCATTCACCTTCTTCTGCCCCTCAGGAAATGATTTTTTTCCAAATAAAGGCTTCCTTCCTTTTTTTCTGAGGGGGCTCAGCTACAAATTCTTCCTCTGAAGAGTGTTCTGAAAAACTCTCAGGAAGACCAGCCATTGTTCAGTTTTGTTCTAAAGGACAGAATAGAAGGTGCTCCTGAGAAAGTCCAAGTAGAATGATCAAAATGGGAGGGGTCTTTCAACAGTTGGAATAGGAAGTGTTATGAACCAATGAAATCTCTTCTTTTAAAGTCACATGGCTTTGGGTGCGATTACGAAGCTCTTACGTTGCGTTTACGGTGCTCTTACGGTGCGAGTATGTACGACGTACCGCCACGATTTGCGTAATTGCTTCAAACAGTAATATATGCTTATTAAAAGTTTATAAAAATTATTTTTATGTTTATCCCAGATAATGTCTTCCCTTAATATGTACATTAAATACGTAAATATATGTTTTTGAACAATTAGAAACTTTCGCGCCATCCGCGTACAGGGCGCGGTATGAGACGTCACACGGAAATGGTGATGCGACACGTAACATCAAAGCACAGTCGTAACGTATGTGCGGATACGGGCAGAATATGATTTGCCGTACAAAGTATTGTGCGATCACAGTACGCGTACGGTACGATTATCAAAAAATGAATGAAAAAGGAATTATAAAGAATTTAATTTTAATATATTGAAGAAAAAATTAATAAAATTTTTTTTAATTTAGTTCTCCTATTTTACATTAAAATATGAAATATAAATTCCTCTCTTTCATTTGACATAGGGAAGTGCAGCAGGAAGGCCTTCTGCGCTTCTATACAGCAACATCTCATAAATGAGGCCCTATGTCAGTAGTCAAGTACTCATGGTGCAAAGTGGGCCTTAGGGCAAGGAGTACTTCAAACCCCTATAGACTATGCACACACTGTGCTATGCACCTGCCAATTTGCCTTTTATATGTTGAATTCCACCGTCTCTATCCTTATACTTCCACCAAACACTCTGTCACACTTGGTATAGTTTCGTAGTGACTCATTGATCATTGTGTAGTAAGGCATTCACTATATTAAAACAGTAATCAGTAGTTGTACAATAAGTGGTACATCCCCAGAGATATGCTACTTATTGTGCACTGTAACATCTCCAGCATGGATGCACCATATTTACAATGTGGTGCACTATGCGGCAAAACGGCACAGATATGTGAGGTATCTGTGCTGTGAAGATGGCGCATTGCTTGACTTGCATAGGAAGCGCAATTCAGCTCCAGAAATGCTCTTTGGCCCCATGCTCATAATGCTGTGTCAATCCTTACACCTGCTTCAAGCAGGTGCAGGGTTTTGATGCAGCATAAGCCCAAAAGTGACGGAATGAAATCTTACAGATTTCACTTAGCCACTTTTAGGAGGCGTTTCTGCGCCAGAACTCTCTCCCCCTGCGCAGGAAAGCCTCCTTCTGGTGCAGGGCTTTACAATGTGATGCACCTTCCATATGCATCTCATTGTAAATACTGCACACCATGGCACATCTTTTGCACCACTACTGCATCACAAAAGTGACGCAACAGCTGTGTAAGAGAGACACAAATCCACTCCTAACACATAGTAATTCACCCAGGCAGTTCCAGCACAAGTGCAAATTGAAGCATAGATTTGTAACATATATATATACATATGTTACATTCAAGTGCTTCAGAGGTACTACAGTATACTATAGGTATACACCTTATAGATTTATGCTGTAGCAGTTCCTTATAGTTTTGCACTTTTACATTCACCATACATTAGTAATGTACTCATTCATTCATGCACTACAGATTCATTCAGACAAAGTTTTACACACTATCATAAAAATATAGCTCTTTCTTTGACGAGTGGAGGTAGTTCTGGAAAGAACTGTTTTTTTGTCTTTGTTCTTTAATATTTTTTTTGTATTTTTTATAAAAGTTTTTTTTTTTTTTTAAACAAAAAAAATAAAACTAGAACCCCAAAAACTGTGAAATGTCTACAAAACAGGAAAAACATTTTTATTGACGAGTACAGTAGTGGTTCCTTTTCTTCCGAAGAATAAGTTCAATGGATTGCTCTCCATAGCTCAAAAGTTCGTTGCAAAACTTACAACGAATTGTTAGGTCTCCAAAATCTGGCTGTATGTTTGGAATCATACTGCTCTGTGGTGATGGTGATGGTGCACTCGACGTACTTGGAAGAGCAGATCCTTGGTCCTCCTGCAATCTTTTTGTGACAGCTCTAGCCCAATTATTAGGATGTAAATTCTTTACATGGCGCCCCATGCTCGCTGTCACAAACTAATATTTCTTTCTTGGGTAGCCCCTGGACAAAGTTGTGTCACATATTTTGCAAGTGACTTTAGGGACATTAACTTTTTTCTCACCCTCAGGGATAGCTGCTTCTTTTCTCAGCAATAAATCCTTCCTCTGAAGAGTACTAAGAAGATGTGTCCAAAAATGCAGCCATGGTGAAAGCTCCACAGAAGATATCCTTCTCCTGAGAAACTCAAAGAAGAATGATTAAAACGGGAGGGGTCTTTCAACAGTTGGAGCGGGAAGTGTTATGAACCAATCAAATCTGTTCTTTTAAAGTCACATGGCTTTGCGTACTCTTACGGTGCGCTTAAGGTGCAGGTAGGTACGACGTACCGCCGCGATTTGCGTAATTGCTTTTAAAAGTAATATACGCTTATTAAAAGTTAAAAAACACTTGTTTTATTATTATCCTACATAATGTCTTCCCTTAATATGCACATTAAATACATAAATATATGTCTTTGAACACTTAGAAAGTTTTACAGCGTGCGCGTACGGGGCGTCGTACATAACATCACGCGGAAGCGTTGATGCGACGCGCAACATGAAAGCGTATGCGTAACGTGTGCACTGGTACGCGCAGAGGACGATTTCCCGCACAAAGTATGGTGCGATCACCGTACGCGTACCGTACATTTATAAAAAAAAACACAATGAAAAATGAATGAAATAGAATTTAATTTTAATATATTTTTTAAAACATTATTTAATTGAAAAAAAAGAATTGTTTTGTTATTATTTAATATTAAAAATATGAAATATAATTTATAAAATAAAATAAATATAAATATTCATAATTAAAATGTATGAAATTGGCATAAAAAGAAAGGAATATAATAATTAATAAATTTAAAAATTATCATTTACAAAACCAGTGAAATTCAGTGAAAAAAACCATAGGTTTCACACACGTTATAGTTAGGAATTATCATTTAAAAAACCTTAGAAATTCACTGAAAAAAACATAGGTTTCACACATGTTCTAGTTAGCTGGACATTTCACTCATACAAAACCATTGAAATTTCCCCGTTATAGTTAGTTCAGCTAACTATAACTCGCGCGTCCGCAATGCACTGCTGATGACGTCACATATTACATCATTCATGACATGGTCAGTGACATCACTCATGACATCACTGATGACATCTCAAATGACATCACTGGTGACATCATCCAGTGAATGTGTGTCTTTCTGAAAAATAAATATTTTTTACATATGTATATCTAAAGGTCGATGGAAGAATAAATGGGTAAATAAGTGTCTAAATGGATGTCTTTTTGTATATCTTTTGTATATCTTAAAATTAAACACGGAGATGTAACAATACTAATGCTAGTTACTTAGGGCCGTACTCACATCGCAATTTGTAAGAGTAAGTTCAATTTAAATGTGCCAATAGTTCGCGTTAGAAATGCAAGGCATCACAAAAGAAGGAGACGAACTTGTAAATCAATTTACTCACTGCAATATTGCCCAACAAACGTGTAATGTTTTTCATGACAATATCCCACTACATGGACCGACATTGGTGACCTGGAAACTGGGGGAACACTCTCCAACTGGAGAGAGCGTGGGTATTCAAACCACTTTCTTCGACTCCTGTCAGGACAAGAGTAGATTTATTTTGAGTGTGGGACGAAAACTGAATTTGTGGGGGCGTAGGATAAGACTTTTTGTTTTAGGAGACATTGCACAAATGCAGTCCCATTGCACTTCCTCATGTTCATTTGTGCACTATGAACATGTTGCAGTTCCTTTGCAAAGTTACAATTGCCAAGTCATAAATGCTTTTCAGAAGTAAGACTGAACAACCTGGACTGCTGCAGATTTCCAGGCGACTTTTTATGAATTCCCAAAGGTCGTAAAAATGGACCACTATAAGGACTAAATCCTGGGGGTACAGCTTTATGACTCACTTTTTTCTGAATCAGGCCCTCCATGTGTATGTATGTATGTATGTATAAATAAATATATATATCACAATCTATAATAAAAACGATAACAGACAAGCTGCCAGTAGTCCTAGTTTTTAACCCATCTCGCGATTCTCTTACCCTCACTGTCCACTGTATACAATGTTGTCTCTCAGGGGCAAAGGTAATGGAACAAATCCTACCCCACACCAGCCTCTACAGTATCTAAGGACTCCTATGATGTAGAACTCCTCCAACCCTAAGACAATCAGGTGTTGAACAAAGAATTATGGCTATTTTCTAGTCCACTACCGTCCCATCCGCAATCCTGGACTGCCCCCATCTACAGCAAACGCTCCCTTCCCTCCAAGGACTGTATAGAAAAATAGGACCAATTCCCCCAAAAACTCGATTCCTTGATTTTCCTTCTTGGAAAAACACTGAGAACATATTGTCCAAGCTGAGCGGAGAATCGCTCAGTTTGTTGAGCTTAGCTGTATTGTACGTGGGATCTGATTCACTAACAATTTGTGAGAACAAGATCAACATGTGTCCTCAAAAGTAGTTTAAGAGCCCAAATTACGAAATCCCGATTCCCGGCAAAAAGATCCCTAGAGATATGTGCCTGCTCATTGAACTTAGTTTGGTGGAAAATGCACTAGTACAACATATTTCCCACCATTTAGGGATAGTGGTAGAAACAAGAACTAGAGTGTGTCTGGGTAGGGTCAGTGGCATAGCCAATGGGAAGGTAATGAAAACCTTCTAAGTGGCATCTTGTGGGAACTGACAGATCTTTCCATGGCTAAGCACACACTATTGTCATATTTTTCATAGTTAAAAAAAATGAGGGCTTAGGGCAAACGTCACAAAAATTATGATTTGTCAGATTTCCATGTGTAATTCGTCGGATTTTTGGGAATCACCCTACCCAAATCATAGGAAGAAATCTACTGTTCACAGATTTATGCTCATCACCCGAATCTTTTGTGAATTAGGCCCAGTGACATGAACCCATTAGTTTATATTATACATCCACACTCAAACATGTGCAAAGAACATTTCAAGATGCAGCACAGTGAGCTGCTGTAATGTATAGGCAGGACTTTCAAAAGCAGACTCAAAATACACTTCTTCATTGTGCAAGTAAAGGATAATTTTACAGCATCAGAAACGCATATCAGAAATTATCCACTGTCCTGTTTATCTGCAGCATAAATCAAAAGGCATCATTGGAATGAAATGACATTTGTTCTACTTTGAATGTCAATGTTCACAGAAGAATGATCACGGGTTAAGGAATAGCAGGCAATACCCTTGTGGTGAAGTGAAGCATACTTGTCAGGAATGGTTTCATGCCATTGCTCACAGCAAACTGACCTATCTTTTGACCTCGTGATCATATATTTGATTTTTGTACATTATACTTTTTGTGCTAAAATCCACAATTTATAAATGACAGAAACTCAAAATACACGAATATAATCCCAAATTTAAGCTATACTAGACTTCTTTAAACTTTAATTCAGCTATTGGTCGTCAACCTGTCTGGTTTGTACAATGGTTTAGTTGTAATTTATCATGCCACTTAGTGGCTAGTAGCCCACTGGATACAGGACTGTTGATGCAGAATGCTACCATAAAGCCATGCCTGAGGTAGAAGGGAGATGCCAATACGTGCATGTGAGGACGCAATACAGGGAAGGAAATGAAGAAATATGCTCAGATCAGAGGTCACGTGATTCTTTCTCAGATGCATGCGATCAAAGAAGGCTTGCCAATCCAAGCAAGAGTGGAAACATATTTAAAATCAAAGAGGGCGTACAGCAGGTGTGCCAAACAGGCTGGGATTTAAGTGAAATTAATATTTCTCAGCTACACTGAATATCACACAAAGTATTCCTATCATAGCCATATTTATCAAAGTTGCGAGGAGAAAGCGCTTTCAGTTCTTTTGGTTATTCGCATACAACTTAAGCGGATAAATGTGTCATTCATGCATTTAACCCATATGATTTAAGATGCAACATAAAGATATGGCCTTACTGTGGTACTAATGCCCAGAGATTTGCCCTGCATTCAACTTCCTGATCTCAGTCACAGCCCTTAGCGAATGACTACTGCAATAAATATTCTTAGGGGAACATGCTACAGAATGTTTCCAACTTTCTAAGGTGTGTGAGTCAAGGCACAATAGGAGGGTGTGGAGAGTCAAGAATGACACTCGCAATGGTGAACAAGGACCTGGGAACACACCTTGGTGATGGCCAAAAGAGTGCTCTACGCTTCACCTTTTGTGTATCAAGTTGTTTTGTATATTGCATGCTCAAATAGAAAAAATAATTCAATCTTCAGCCACTTACAGTTTATGATGTGGAATAATAAGAATATGGCATAAGTATTGAAAAGAATTAGTGTTAAGGTGTGAAACAAGACGAATCTGAATTTTACACATTCTAACATTGTAAAGTGATGTCTTAAAGTCAGTAAAGGTATTTTAGGCTGAAAACAGAAATAGATAATGCTAACAGACTAATTGCCTTTTGCTGCTGCGCCATCTGTCACTCAGCATATTTGTACTCTCAAAAAGCGCATTAACTCATATATAGTGCTATGAAAATGGAAAGAGTTTTTAAGAACAACAGTAATGCTCTTTCTGGTGGATACTGTATGTAACCGCCGATTCCTCACATTTGGAATATTCCCCAAGGTGCCAGACTGCAGCCGGAAGTGTTTCATAGCAATGCCCCCACGTGCCACTAAGTGGCATCATGCAGCTCCGTATTGGCTTTGTTCCACTCAAAAAGTGATGGAGCAGAGTCGCATAAAATCACCACCCCAGCACACAGATGCCAGTTTCTTGCTTGACTTATGCCACACTCTGAGACGCGGAGCACAAAACAATTGTTAGTAAGGATGTGCATATCTCTAGTTTGGGACATTTTTAGATGGTAAAAAGGGACCAGTCCACGGAACAGAGAGGTGGGAAGAAAGTGACGAATCGGCGGTTATGTAGAGTCTCTACCAGAAAGAGCGTTATCGAAGATAAGCAACTTGTACTTCTGATGGATACTTCTAGTCGCAGATCCCTCACTTTTTGAATTGACAACAAAGCAGCACATTCCAAAGGTAGAGGGTCTGTGGATTTGGTGCAGCCCAGAAAATCTTGCAGAACCAAATAGGAAGAAATTGCCATCCCACCAGTTCTGGCTATCAAAACAGTAGTGCTTCATGAATGTATGCATAGAGCCCATGTTGTGGCCTCAAAGATGACAAGGCACGGCGCATGCCAAAGCAGTGGCACAGCCTGAGTCCTGGGGGAAGGGCTTTTAAACCTTCCAGAGGCTGCTTTTTGGCCAACGCATAACAGCTCCTAATGATGGCTATCCACTTTGATAAGAGTCTTCTTCTGCACTGCCTTCCCTTTCTTCACCCTGGAGAACCCCACAAAAAGAGCTGATCGTCCAACAAATGGTCCATGCTATGATGCAAAAGCTTAAAGCTCATTTGGCTTCTTTTGAGAGATGAGGAGGGGCAAAGAACACTGGGAGAGTGATGGATTGCCCAAAGTGGAAAAGAGACACTATTTTCGGCAAGAACATTGCCCACGTTTACCTGGAAAAATGGTGGAGTTCCCTCGCGAAACAAGCTGAAGTGATCGCAACGAAGAAGACAGTCTTTAGGGTCAGGAGAAGCAATGGGCAGCTGTGCATTGGCTCGAAGGGTGTACAAATGAGAAGTGTCAACACTAAGTTAAGGTCCCACTGTGGCATCACAAGCAGTTTATAAGGGAACGTGTGTGTGATAACTTTAACAATTCACATAAAAACTGGTGATTTTAACAAGGATGGCTGATACAACAAACGCAAAAAGGATGAAAGGGCCGACAAATCAACTTTATTAGTGACCAGTGGAAATACTGCAAAAGATAAAATAAACACCCAACAGTTTGCCTTCTAAAGGGTTTTTCTTGAGGTCCCCGTGCCACGCCACACATTTTTCCCACCACCTGGCATAGATTGACTTCAGAGATGGATGCCTGTCAGTAAGAATGACATCCATAACTTAAGGTGGTAGCTGGAACTCAGTCAGCTGTTGCCATTCAATTTCCTCATATGAAGATGTAAACTATTCAGGTTCGAGTACAGAACTCTGCCCTGCTGCTGTAACAGAGGATCCTCTCAGAGTGGAAACATGATCAGGGGACAGACACACATGCTCAGAATTTCTGGGTGCTACATTCTACAGGCCCAATTGATCCACTAGGATAACGTGGTCCCGATTGTTGCTGAACTTCTTCAGAACTCTAGGCAGAAGAGGCAGAGGAGGGAAGATGCACAGGAGACCCGTGTTCACTCCAGCTGGAATGCATCTCCAAGCAAGAGATTCCACACGAACTCCAACTTACATAAGTTGACACTGTGAGTCTCAATGGTTGCAACAAGATCTAGCAATGGTGCCCCCGACTATTGGAAGATGTCCTGTTCCACCTCTGGATGCACACACCATTTGTAATTCTTCATATGCCGCAGGCTGAGCTCATCCGCCATGGCATTTAATGATCCCGCCAGGTAATTCACAATGAAAGAGATGCCCTGAAGCTCCCTACAACATTAGAGGCGCAGAGCCTAGTGGCGCAGAGCCTATTGGCACAGGACCCAGGACCCCATTCCACCATTCATATTGCGGTAATACATGGTGATAGGGTTGTCTGTGAGACACACTGCACCAGGTTCCTCTTAATGGACGGCAGGAAGGCCTCGAGCACCAGATGAATGTTCCCCCAACTCCAACTGACTTATATGGAGCTGGGATTCCTCCAGAGACTGGAATCCCCTGATCAGCACTTCCCTCAGATGACCTCCCAAACCCTTTACCACTGTAATGTACCCGTTACCACTGTAATGCACCAATTACCACTGTTAGCTCTGGGTGGGGATGAGAGAGGGCTCTGTTACTGTTCCAACTGCGATTGAGCAACCACCACCACTAAAGTTCTTGTGCATTCTCTTCCAAAACCTGGATGGCATCCAAGAGGATTCCTTGGTGCTGGGCCCACTAAAACATCAGATTACACTGCTCTCTCAAGGACTAAGGTTGAAACATCTGCATCATTTTCCGAATGTACGGGACTCGTGACAGGGAAGGCCTTGAACTGCATGATGTCCAAGGCAGTTCCTATAGCCTATATCTTTGCTAGAGAAACCAAAAATGTCAGGAGATTCACCGTCTTCTGAAGGTGGTCCAAGACTGACTGCGGCTAACCTGCTTTCGACAGCCAGTCATTGTGGTGAGTGGAAAGTGGTACTGAAAAGGAGAGGCCACTACTGCCATCACTTTCAGGAACAAGAGGGCAGTAGTTAGGCCCGAAGGGGAACACAACAACCTGAAAATGCTCTTTGCTTACCTTGAAACGCAGATAATGTCTGTGAGACTGCAGGATGGGTGTATGAACATATGCATTCTGCATGTCCTAGGCCACCATCCAGTCATCCACATCCAGGGCAGGCAGAACCTGGGCCAGCTTGAGCATTTTGAAATTGTCCTTCCTTAATAAGGCATTTAGATGGTGAAGATCTAAGATAGGCCAAAGCCCTCCATCCTTCTTTAGTATAAGGAAATGGCGAGAGTAACAACCTATTCCTATTTCCAAGTCCGAACCACCACTTAATGGCTCATTTGGAGTGTAAAGCTTGTACCTTTTGCATGTGAATGCACAGGTGCTCCTTTGAGAGCACTGGAAGTGCAGGATACTGCCTCCCACAGGGTGGTTTTGAGCCACTAATGGAAAGCTAAAGGCAGCTTATAACTTGGTGTCGCAGTGGAAGAGAACTAGGCTGACTGAGGTCAGAGGCAACTTACACGTTGCATGCCAGGTCCACGTCCCTGACCACAAAATGCTTGTGGTGATTGCTATATGGGCTGGGGACACTGGTGTTGTCTGTATATCAACACCCTGCAGTAGCCTCAGAACTGGTGAGAAAACTGTTTGTCAAGTGCCAAAAGACCCAGAGATCATGGCTCTAACCTTCTTAAAGTGTTCTAAGGCTGAATCTGTTTTTTAACTAAACAGGTGGATCAAAAGGCATATCCATAAGGGAGGCCGGAACATTTTCTGCGAAATATGTGGAACGCATCCATGCAAGGCGACGGAGCGCCACAGTGGTGCCAACCACTCGCACTAGATAATAAGTAAAATCAAGGCCAGCAGAATCATGTATTGGGCCACAACTTGTCCATAAGGATGGTCTAAGCCAAGGAAGCTCTAAGTTCTTTAGGTTCCGCAGGCAAGATCGCATTGACTATGTCCCAGAGGGCATGCATATACAAGCCCAAAAAAATACAGCATTAACTAACCTCAAAGCGTGGATAGCTGGTGAAAATATTCATTTTTCAAATGCCTCAGTCTTCTTCAGCTACCTGTCCGAGGGGCTGAAAGCAATGAATGTGGGTTCACTTTGCTGGTAGAAGCGTGGACAACCAGACTCTCTGCAGTCGGATGCTGTGCAAGGGAATCAGGGTCGCTAGGAGCCGGACAATGTTTTCAGGTCACCTGTATATTCACAAGAGGTAACGGGATTCAGACCAAGTGTCCGTTAAGGTGTCAAAAAGGGCTTCATTGAAAGAAAGCAAGGCATCAGATGAGGCTGGAACAGTTTGCAAAACGTTTGTGAGGACATTTGTCTGGACATCTATGGAAGGAGCTGCAGGTACAGAACCTCAGCTGCTCGTCGAATTACCCAAAATTCAATGTCAACCCTGTATGAGGGGAAGTATGAAGCCCACTGGCCTTATGTCAGTTCATGTAAAGGTAGTCATCATAGTGTGGGTGGAGAAGGAGGAGGTAAATCAAACCCATCATGGTCATTTCTGGGTGGTGGCAAACTCTCGCCAGAGCTGGAACCTAAAAGACAATGGAGCCTCTGAGGGTACCTTGATGGTATTGGAAGCGTAAGGTGAGAGGGGGCACCGGGTGCGCTGTAGTAGATTTGTAGCATCACCGTGGTCTGGGTCAAGCTGACACTGGTATGGTGTCAGTCATCAGCGTCCGTATTGGAGTCTACTCTGGTGTCAGCAGAGTAAGCACTAATGTTGATGAAGGAGGAACTGACGTGAGTCTGGGAGACAGTGTGGAAGTCTGCACTGAAGTCGACACTGAACCAGAGCCGGGTACAAGGGGTTCAGACAGTGCCAATGATGGATCAGCCAGTAGTAATCTGACTGAGGGCCTCTTGGATCCTTTGGGGGCAAAGGCATACCATAGGGAGCCATAAGAGTACTAAAGATATGGAGCATGGCTTCCTTAAAGGCCTCAACCTGATGCAGCCTAACTGGTGGCCTGGGGAACTCAAGGCATATCAAGATCACCTGCAGAATCAGATCCTCAATAGACAATCGAGATCAGCTGGCAACTTTATGCCTTCATGACTTCTCTTTAGATACTGATTGGTGGGATTGGGTTGAGTCACGGTTTGCCTTCTTATATTTCAACTTGAATATCAACATACAAGAGAACTTTGCCCATGAAGAAGACTTCTTGCAGAGTGCTGGCCTTGGGAGCAGGGGCAGAACCCTCAATTTGAAGTAACTGTAGGACTCATGCAAGGCCCATGATTTCTTCCTGTGTTCAGCAATGTACAGATTCACTTCACAACTCCAGATTGCCTTTCAGAGCACGAGGCGCACTCATCACACGACTTAAGAGTCGTGCCCCGAGCTCAGTCGTGGCATGGTCTGAAGCCTGTATTTTTAGGAGATATTCTTTGCTTGCTCCCTGTATTTTATTTTGAAATCATCCACCAGACCAACAAAAGAGGAAGCGGAGCTCCGGATTCATGTTCGAAGGCACGGAAAGAAAGGAACTGACTTCTGCGCGCGTGACTGGTGCTTACATGCGGCTGGGCACCATAACTTCTGGGGCAGAGCAAAGCAAACACTGAGCTACGTGGCACCAGCTAGCACACTGCTACGAAAAACCTCTGGGACCAATCAGGAGCTTGGTGGAATACTCCTCGGGACTTCGGATACGTTATGACTCCTGTCCATTTAGGATATTTAGGATCAAAGTACTGTTTGGTGGTTGTTTACGCTTTACAAATATTAATAAGAAATTAAATATATGTCCAAATTAGTCTGCGTCTTCAGTTATTGGAAGGCTCAAATTGCCTTTTAAAAAGTGAGCAATAGTGAAGTGGTTGTTAACCTTTTGACCTCCGTCAACCCCCACTTAATCATTACTGGAGCCCTAAGCCCCCCACTGAATCAATATTGGAATGCGGGAACCCCCAACTGTGTCATTACTGGAAGCTAGGGGCCCCAGCAAAGGATTCTCCATGATTTGAACCGCAAAACAATACACACAAAAATACAGAAACAAGCATTCATCAAACAAATAGATAAATGTTTAAACATTTTATTTCATTAGTAAACACACATAATAATTATTATTTTTTTAAAAGGAAGGTTGGAGCTTTTCTAAATTCGTTTGAGGCCACTCATCATCCATACTATATTCTATTAAATGCACTTGCACTGCTCCCAAGAATCAACCTGAGAAAACAAATTTCATTTTTAGTCTCCTATTTCATAGTCCTTCACCGTCACAAAAAGTTTTACAACTTTCTATAGTATATTTTCCTTCTTTATTTATGTAAATGTTATGAATCCGTTAATATTATTTCACTTTTTAAGCAGTCAAAGACCTCCTGAATAGGCTTTGGGACCCCCCCATGGGTCCCCGGACCACAGGTGAAGAACCACTGCATTAGTGTATTGGAATAGAAGAAAAAATCATAGTAGCTAATCAGGGACTTCTGTAGTTAGACTAGGTCTGGTTACATACAGTTACAGTAGATATCGGACCCACAGCACTCAGAACAGGCAGCAAACAAGTGGAGACACATAACCTGGGCCAAATAGGACAGTTGCTATTATTTACTAAGCATAATCTTCTGTGAAGAAAAACGCACATCATAAAACAGGTCACCAGATTTTACGTGAGTGAATACAGCTTCATAAATCTTTGTTCTAAAGCTGTTCACACAGTGGCCATAAAAAAGTCAATTCGTCTCAGACAACCAATCCACGAGGACAGGATACCAATAACCCAATCACAGACAAATAAACATTTGAAGAAAGCAATGGAGATTGGTGGAAATCGCCCAGGTGAGCGAAGGAGTAGGATCATGGTGTAATAAATATGGCAACAGAAGACAGTAGGTTGGCGGATTTCAATATAATTATTGTAGATAAAATTGTAAGTAACTTACAGACGTTTCCAGTGTTATCAAAGCTGGTAAGAACGTCCTCCACATTTAAGGGTTCGGTACTGAGTCTATTAAAGAGAAAGGTTAATAAAAACGGTTATAGATGTTGAACACACACAATGTATCTCTGTTATTTTACTTTAAACATGCAAAATTCTTTGGCCACAGTTTTGAGCAGTATTTAGCTTGTGGGAAGGTTTATTCAGTAGAGGGGGGAATTTGCAATCTGAAGTTAAATGAAAAAGACACCTACAAACAACTCTGTGCACAACAGGATAAATACGTTGGTGGATCTAACACTTTGCATCTGTGCACTGCTCCACAGTTTTGTGTCATTTAAAGACTAGACTCTGTCTTTTTTTGCGGATGGAATTTTTTTTTATTTAGAAAGCTCTGATGAACTAGATCAAATCCGATAAAAACACGTGAGCACTGAAAAGAAGCGCAGACCCAGCAGGGATGTCGCAATAATACGGATAACAGATCAACCAGAAAACTGAGAACTATGAGCCCACCTTCCAACGAGGTCAACCCACCAACCAGGTTGGTGTGTCAAACTATGCTCCATAGACTGAAATGTTGTGTTCTACAATAGTGTTACCTAGCATTGATTGGCTAAGACATTGAAGTGATTGAACGTTCAGTTTAAAAACGGTCGTCAATCACTTGGTCGCTTCCGATATACCCGTCTACTTTGCATTATCTCAAGTACTATTCATTAAGACAGTGATGGCATGGAACAAGAACCAGTTGGGTTCAAGCTGTAGCAGCTTGCTTCATGTAAAACATGGTGGGACCTGGTGGGTCTTGCTTCAAACTTCTACCAAGCAAGTTGCTTGGTAGAAGTTTTCAAGTGTGTCCCATTGCAGTGTGCCGACATACATGCCGTGTGTGCTGTGAGGAGCAGCACCCCACTCTTTTGGAAACAGGGGACCCCTATATATATATATAATAAACAAGCTATACATAGGGAAAGAATACATTAAGTAAAGGTCTATAGCTAGTTTGCATCGGACAATTGACAAAACCTATTCTAGATCTCTTTGTAGACAGTAACCACTAGAACAAAAATTATATATACACTAATAAATCTGAAAAAATATATTTCATTTTATTATTCAATGCAACTTATTATTGTTTTGAATTCTGAAATGTTTTTGTTTTTTAAAAAAAGGGTTCGTTCATCTCACATAATACATGTAACAAAAATCACATAAGTAAATTAATTCCATAGATGAATACGATAGACGTGGAGTTGATGGAGGCAATGCGGTAGATGGGGTGACTGAGGTTTCTTCCTCCACCACGAGATCCAAACACCTCCAGTCAATCGCAATTGTAATTTTATTTATATAGCGCTTACTAAGCACAAAGCACTTTTCGGCGCGTAGCACGAGTTCATTTTATGTATTTATTTATAGAGTTTTGTATATTGAGGGGCATGCTCCAAGAGCATCGGACAGGTGTACAATGAGTTGGGGATTACAAATCATTTTCAAAGGTAATAAGCCTTTGCAATGCAATAGGTCCTGCCTTCACACGAGATTAAGCTATTGGCATTGTAAATGACAATGCATTTTATTTATGTTTTTAAAACCAAAACATAAATAAGAGGCATTGTCATTTACAATGCCAATAGCCCAAATTTGCATAAATGGGAGACCTATCGCATTGCAAATGCTTGTTTTTCACTTTGTGCGATTATCCCTACTCCTCATGCGAGGGTGCCAATAGCGAAGGGGAGTGCGGAATGGCTGAGGGAGTGGGCAGCGAAGAGGACAAAGCGTGCTGATAGCAGCAGCTGCTCCTGGCACCATATCGGACGCTGCGACCTCAGCGCAGTGTCCCTGAAGCGGGCGCCGCGCTCATAATTAAAGTAAAAAAAAAAAATGAAACCACGCGAGGTGTCCCTGAAGCGGGAGCCGCGCTCAGTATTAAACTGTAAAAAAAAAAAAAATAGATGGAAGTCCCTGAAGAGGGCGCCGCGCTTAACATCAAAGTTTAATTAAATGTAAAGTGAGCACAGTGTCCCTAATGTGGGCACCGCGCTCAGCATGCAAATACAAAAAAAGCAGTCACCATTGTCCCCATCAGTGTCAAAAAACAAAATAGTGCTCACCCACTTATAACGTAGTACGTGTAACAAGCCAATTAAAAGGTCCAGTCCTTAAGGGCAGGAAAAAATGGAGACTAGGCCGAACAAAGTAGGGACTAAGAGGCTTATTTACGAATCAGAAACCAGCATTTATGAAGTTCAATGACACAAGCCAATGATAAATAAGGGTGGAGAGTGGACGGGGCTTCCACTGCATACTCTATTACAGCACATGCCTCACAGAGCGAGCAATGCATGATCGCTGCTGCTAGGCTCGACCTAAAAAGGAAACAAATGTTTTGCACTTCCAGAAATGGGCCAGGAGGTAAAAAAGAAAAGAAACATATAGGATCATCTAGTAAAACTGTGATTTATAAACACCATAAAGGCCATGGCCCTGGATATTGGGACAAACTTGATCTCATATTCATGGCTATGGTTGTAAGAGGAGTAAAGCACTGGCAAAGCCAATAGGTCTCGACAATCATAGAGCTATTGGCATTGTCGATGTCTTTTAGCCATGTTGGATAGCACCGCAGCTGCTGTTCAGCATGGCTGAAACTCAATACACCAGGAAGGAAGAGGGAATGGCTGGAGCCATGAAAGAGTTTAAGCAGCAGTCTCTATCAACATAGGTAGGTTATCCGAGTTGTCTCAAAATAGGTGCAGTTGCACAGTGGCTCCACAGACAGGTTCTCCCCCTGCATGCTGGTAAATGTAGTCATCTTTCCTCCCCCTAGGAGTAAATGTTGCGTTTTAAAAATATTCATTCATTCACCAACCACACCGCACATGCCGCACTCTCAGGCATAGCCAGTACATTAGGAGCAAAGAACAGCCACTGTACAAAAGTCAGCAGTACAAACGTACATTTCACTGAACAGGAGCAACCAGGATCTGTCCCACGATCTAAGAACATCTTGCAGACACAACCGGAACTATCGCTGAGGTAGGGAAATAGCCACTACTATGCGTTTATTAGGAGGCAGTGACTTTAGTACACATTTTATGCCACATAACTTTTGCCAAGCAATCTTTTACCATGCATATGTCTTTACCACACAAGGTAAAGTATTTACGGTAAGGATAAGTGTTTGTGTGTGTGTATGTGTATATATAAATATATATATATATGCATGCACACTTTACCTACTGGCTGATCTGACAGTTCCCGTGCTGTAATCTGATTAGCTGCCAACATTTCAACCAGGAAGTGTTGGCAGCCATCTTGGGACTCGGCTTTAGTCGAGTCCCACAAAAAAATGTTAAAATTATAAAAAAAAAAAAAGAGGGTCGGAATAACCTGACCCACGTTGATGTGGTGGTGGGGTCCCAGATGGTCCACGCTGGGGATTAAACATTTTTATTTTCAATTTTGCTGAGAAATTGCGGATATGAGACCAAATTGTAAAAAAAACAAGCGCTGTCTTCTGCACTGGTTCTGAAATTAGCTCCCTGGTGCTCCAGGTCCCTGGGGCATTAAAAAAAGAAAAGAGCCCAGAGAATCACCGCCTCCATGGCACTTTATTTACATAAAGGAGGGGGACCCTCCCAGGACATAGCTGTCAGCCGTTACTTGGCGCAAGCTTTAACACCTTCTGCCAAGTCAGAGCAAACGCAAACTCCGCTCTCAGCAAGTCAGAGCAGGGAAACCTTTCCTGCTTGCTGAGAGCGAAGTTTTCATCTGTTTCCTTGTCCGTTTTCAAGCGGACAGCTAAACAGATTAAAGGATTCCTCTCACAGAGAGGGAGCGGCATGTTTAGCAGCTCCCTGTTTGCGAGAGCAGTGCCACCTCATGCAAGAGGAAAAGGAGCCATCTGGGAACGCAGGGGCATTCAGGCTCCCCCCACGGTCCCAGAGAAAGAAAGTAGAAAGAGACAAACTAAAGGTCAGAAAGAGGCAGAATCAAGGTCAGAAATGAGGAGAATGAGGTTAAATAAAGGTGTGAAATGAGCAGAAAGAGGCAGAATAAACGTCAGAAACAAACAGAAAGAGGCAAAATAAAGGTCAGAAGAGCAAAATACAGATCAGAAACGAGCTGAAAGAGACTAAATAGAAATCAGAAACGAGCAGGAAGAGGCAAAATATAGGTCAGAAATGAGCAGAAAGAGGAAACCGAGATCAGAAACGAGCATAAAGAGGCAAAATAGAGATCAGAAACAAGCAAAAAGAGGCAAGATTTAGGTCAGAAACGAGCAGAAAGAGGCAAAATAGAGGTCAGAAATTAGCAGGAAGAGGTAAAATAGAGACCAGAAACAAGCAGAAAGAAGCAAAATAGAGATCAGAAATGAGCAGAAAGAGGCAAAATAAATGTCAGTAATGAGCAGAAAGAGGCATAAAAGTCATAAGTGAGCAGAAACAAGGCAGAAACAAGCAGAAAATAAACAGAACCCACTCAGGCACCCATGTAACCTCTTGCAGAAGAACCCAGTCACCCTCACAGCCACTCACAGATGAACACAAACAGGTACACCCATACTCTCTCTCTCGCCCTCTCACAGAGCTACTCAGAGACTCATGCACCAACTCACAGATCCTCTTCAAGACTCACACACCCACTCTTACACCCACTTACAGCTCCACTCATACTCTTTCACACCCACTTACAAACCTACTCAGACACTCATACACACACTGAGGCACTCATGCACTCTCTCACACACTCAGTGTCAAAGGTTAGTAGTTACAGTTAGTAAGTAACATTAAAAAACTTACAAATTCACTTAAAAAATAAACGTTACAGGGGCATTATTGTTAGGTAATATAATTTAAAAAACATTACAAATTCACTGGAAAAAAAGAGGTATAGGGACTTTCTAGGTAGGCTCAGATTTCCCTCAAACAAGACCAGTGAAATTCAGCAGTTATAGTTACCTGAGCTAACAATAACTTATGCCCCCGCAATGCACTGCTTATGACCTCACATATTACATCACTCCCTACATGGTCTATGGGTGTGTGAGTGGATGCATGGGTCTGCGAGTGCCTGTGTCAGTCTGTGAGTGGGTATGTGAGTGGATTCATGGGACTGTGAATGGGTCTGTGAGTACCTGCTTGGGTCTGTAAATGGGTGTGAGAGTACTTCTGTGGGTGTCTGAGTCGGTCTGAAAGAGTTTTTTTCTCCAAAGTGCATCAAGGTTCGCAAATACGTCACAGATTGACACTGGTGAGCCATGCTGAGCCTTGCGGTAGATCTACAAATTCCCAAAGAGGGAAAAACTCCCAATGTAACTCAATTTCGTACCCAACATAGGTCCCTCTGACACTCCTCTACACACCCATGGGCAGGGCCCGACTGGGAACCAAAACCAGCCCTGGAAAACTGCTCGGCCGGCACCCGTGCGGGGCTGGGTGGATGCGACTGAGCTGTTTGCAAGGGCCGGTTGCTGCCGATTTTGTTACAGGGGGCTGGTATTGCCAGTCCCCGGTAACAAAAACAGCCCTTCAGGGGCCCAGAACTGGCCCCCACCCTGGCGGCCCACCGGGAAAAGGCCCAGTGCCCGCAACGGCCAGTCCAGCCCTGCACATGGGGTTCAGGGTACCTTTACCCTGATCCCTTTAATAATTCTGCAGATATATTATAAAGACTCAAGGACCGCGCCCCTATACTTGACCTCTTGACCGCGGTGCAAATTTCGCCACTGTGCTGGGGAATTAATAAGTGGGCGTGTTTCGGAAAGCCCCCAGCCGTCCTCTGCACACGCACACTGACGTCAGACGGGCGGGGGCCGTCCGCCGCACGCAACGAGTTAAAATGGCGCCTTCATTTTTTTATACCCCCTTTTTTTCAGCCCTCGCTTGGCGGATCACTACGAAACTTTCCATTCAGAACTAGACAAGCAGTGGAACTTTTTGGGGAAAGTTCATGAAGATTTATCAAACGGCACCAAAGTTATAAGCAAGTCCAAAATATGTAAACTAGGTCCTAACTATAACTTCCTACTGGCAACCACCAGTAGGATAGAGATATATATATATATATATATATATATATATATATATATATATATATATATATATATATTCACTGAAAAAACCATAGGTTATAGACCATATATAGTTAGGAATTAGCATTTACAAAACCTTGAAAATTCACTGAAAAAACCATAGGTTATACACCATATATAGTTAGGAATTAGCATTTAAAAAACCTTATTTTACTCACACAAAACCATTGAAATTCCATATATAGTTAGTTGTACTAACTATATATCGCGCACCCGCAATCCACTGCTGATCATGTCACATATTACATCATTCATGACATGGTCAGTGACATCACTGATGACATCACTGATGACATCTCAAATGACATCACTGATGACATCACTGATGACAACATCCAGTGACTGTATTTTTCTGTAAAGTTAAAATATGTCTTACATATTGAAGATTGAGTGGATGTATAAGTGTCTGGATGAATGATTTAGTAGGTGCATGACTGACTGTATGAATGAGTGATTAAATGTGTCTCACTGAGTGCATGGGTTAGTGACTAAACTGTCTTAATTTGTGCATCATTATGTCTGTTGTTCTGAAAACTGCTGCATGTGTTGTTTAGTAGCTATATGAGTAACTATATGGGTTATTGATTGGTTGCCCAAGTATTTGTATGGGAGACTGAGTGTGTGTGTGGGTGGCTGGGAGGTGTATGACTCTGTGCATAGATGTGTGAGCAGTTGATTCACTAGATGTATGGGTTCAAAAGTGCATGTGGAAACAGCTGTATGGGCGGTTGACTGTGTGCATGAGTGTATTGGTGAGTGAATGGATATCTCAGTGCTACATGTCAAAGTAAGTACATATGTAAAACACAGTACATGTGAGAGTTGACATATATAAATAACTGTGCAAAAGAGCCAGTGAATGTGTGAGTGTCTGTATGGATCATTGTGAACTTGTATCAGGGATTGTATAAGAGAGTAAATATGTGTTAGTATATGTTTGAATAAGTAAGGTGTGTATAACTGTATAGTTGAGGAAATGGAGGTGTGATTGATTCTTTGCATGACTGACTAGGTGTGTGAGTAACTCCATGGATGAGTGACAGTCTGTGAGTGTCTGTTTACATTGAGTGTATCTAAGGTTATATTAGAGTCTGAAGAGCTTCATCGTATTATCACATGAATGATGTCATCAGTGATGTGATCAGTAATGTCAAATGAGATGTCATCAGTGATGTCATTTGAGATGTTATCAGTGATGTAATTTGAGATGTCATCAGTGATGTCATCAGTGATGTCATTTGAGATGTCATCAGTGATGTCATCAGTGATGTCATTTGAGATGTCATCAGTGATGTCATCAGTGATGTCACTGACCATGTCATGAATGATGTAATATGTGACATGATCAGCAGTGGATTGCGGGTGCGCGATATATAGTTAGTACAACTAACTATATATGGAATTTCAATGGTTTTGTGTGAGTAAAATAAGGTTTTTTAAATGCTAATTCCTAACTATATATGGTGTATAACCTATGGTTTTTTCAGTGAATTTTCAAGGTTTTGTAAATGCTAATTCCTAACTATATATGGTCTATAACCTATGGTTTTTTCAGTGAATTTCATTGGTTTTTTAAAAGCTAATATCTATAGCTGTAAAATGTATTCTTCTTTAAATCCAAAAATATATTTTATATGTTTATTAATAATTTTTTTTAAAATATTTTTTTTGTTTCGCTCCCGGTCCGCGAACCGGAAAGCTTTCCATTAGCTCAAATTGATGCCGCGACCCGGTCCGCGAACCGGTAAGAAATCAACATTGTGACGCGTCGCGAAAGCGCGACGTATCGCGTTGCCGCGTAATGCGTCTTATGACGTACCGCGTTAGCGCACCCGGAAGTGCCCCGGGGCGCGGACCGAGGCGCGAAACGCAGCTCCCCGGAAGCGATCCGCGTCGCGAAAGCGCGACGTATCGCGTTGCCGCGTAATGCGTCTTGTGACGTACCGCGTTAGCGCACCCGGAAGTGCTCCGGGGCGCGGACCGAGGCGCGAAGCGCAGCTAACCGGGGCGCGTTCCGCAGCGCGTAACATGAGCGTGAGAGGTCATGTGACTTGTTAATAAAACTTTTCATTGGTTCATTTCACTTTTGGTTTCATAATCATGTAAGGCTAGGTCAGGTGACCTAAAAATAACACTTTTCATTGGTTGAGAACTATTGTTTTTCCCAAATGATGAAAACCCCTCCTTCTTTCCTCACTCTGACTTTCATCATTGTGAGAGGAAGACCTTTATTAATACTTCAGAAATGGCTTCAGTAGTTGCTTCAGCTGGTGCACCCCCACCACCACCTCCACCTCCTCATGGGAAGAGAGGACCACCTCCCCAGGTCATGACCAACACAGAGGAGGAAGAGGAAGAAATGGAGGAAGAGGAGGGAGAAGAACCACAGTTCTTGGAAGAGGTGCCCGGGTTTCCCATAAGAAAGCCAGTTTCATCTGGCAGTTTTATTCAATCCCTCCTGGCCAAAAAAAAGTGAATGCGAGGTATGTCACCTGCCTCATCTGCAAAGATAAATTATCAAGAGGGACGGATAAGAAGTATAGTTATGGGAACTATACTATGCATAGGCACATGACCAGGAAGCATCCACTTAATTAGAGCCGGGCGGAAATACGGGATTTAGAGGAAAATCCAACATCAACTCCTGTGGCCAGATCAAGATCGTCAATTTCATTGACACCAGCAGAGGCACGGGAAACTGTGCCAAACATACAAGAGAATTTTGGCCACATGAAACATACTTGTATGCACTGTGGTGCGTTGATAGCATATGGTAATATGAGTATAAATGCTATCAACCTGGCTTATGAACATCATAATTGCCCAAACCGCCCCCAGTAATTTTTTTTTTGCTCCTGTTGAGCCCTTTTCAATGCCTGTTTTTTGTTGTTTCCCCCCCCAAAAAAACCAAAAAAAATATAAAATCGTTCAAAAAATACAAAAAAAACAAAAAATGTTCAAAAAATAAAAAAAAATATAAAACAACAAAAATATTTAAAAAAAAGTTCTTTTCAGAACTACCTCCCCTTTCAAAAAAAATTGCTAGAATGTTTAGCACTCTGGCAAGCTCTATTTCTTTTGGTTCGCTTCCCGGTTAGCTTCCCGGTACGCGGACCGGGAGCTAACAAAAAAAAAAAAAAAAAAAAAAAGAGTAAGTATAAGGAAAGTAAACAGAGAGTGATGTTAAAAGAAAGACAGCTATAGGGAGTAAAGAAGAGATACTGTTTAATAGATCTATTTACCGAAGAAAAGACGGAAGAGGGTATAATTGTGAAAAACAAAATAGATAAGGAAGTGAAAGAAAAAAAAAGGGAGTATAACATTAACAAAGAAGAGTTTCTTGGAGAATGTGAGTGAATGTTCAAAATAAGATTAAAACATGGGGAATAACAGAGAGAAAAAATAGAAAACAGAAAACAAAAAATAACAGAAAAAGATTAATTGAAACAGCAAAGAAATGTAAGTAACATAGAGCCATATCATCAACATAGGCAATAAAAGTTTTGCAGCTTTTATTGGCAGAAATGTGTCGCTAAAGCCGCTTTTGCGGCAGAAAAGTGCCGCTAAAACCACTTTTGCACCAGTTTTCTGCCAATAAAAACAGCAATAATTTTATTGGCTGTGTTCATAATATGCCCCTTAGTGTGTTTCAACTACACAGAGAAAGCATTATGAACAAATAGTGATAGAGTGATCAGTCAAAGACACTAAGAGTAATAGAGACGGAGTGAGTGAACAAGAGTGAGGAACTATGAGAAGAGAGGGACTGAGAAAAAGAGTGGAAGGAGTTGAGTAAGTAGGTAATAGAGAAAGGAATGAGGGAAGTAGCAAAGGCAGGAAACTGAGGGTTAAAGAAATGAAGCAGTGGAACTAATAGAAGTTAAATGTGATAGAAATGTAACGAAAAGAGTACAAAACATTTACCTTATAATTGTCGTTAAATTACTGACTTTTTGTTTTTATACTTTCAATCTGTGAAAGAGAGAACAAACATTTGAAAAATATTAAAACATGTATTTAAAAATTACAAAAGACAAGAGAAAAGATTGAAGGACAAACAGTTTTTCAACAACTTTGACACTTACAGAAGCTTCTGCTTCTCCAGGCCCCCTACACAGTCCTAAAGATATACATTTTAAACTAACAGTATCTTGATGCAGATGAAGTGAGGCCTATCTTAAAACATGGTGCATCTTTTGCATTGCTGTTGTCTCAGAAAAGTGTCGCAAGACACTAAAATTTTAAATGATTGCTTCAGGATGCCAATAAGATGTGTCCTATCCAGAGGTTTGTTTGAGGTGAGGCCTACTCAGGGTTGCAGATGAAATTTCGAGTTGTTGAAGAGAATAGAGGACATAATACATGTGAAGGTCTACCAATGAAGTGAGTCATGTCCACTGCACTCTTGAACAAAGTCCAAACCTCCTATGTTTCCCTGGACAGACCTAAACTTGATCTGCACAATGTGATTCGTAATGATAGGAAACACAGGTGATGTAATTGAAATACGTGCAATTTCTTTTGCTCATTTCACAATCACATCACTTGTGTTTCCTTTGCTTAGGTATCTCATTGTGCAGATGTAGTCCAGCATATGAAAGAGTACGCAGAAGTGCAGCACTGCATGCAACAACTTTGACACTTACAGAAGCCTCACCTTCTCCATGCCTCCTACACAGTTCTACATATACATCATAAATGCAAACAGTACAGAATTAATTATACATGTTAAATGGTTTATTTTTGCTGTTCTCAGAATGTATCAAAATTCACTAAAAACAGTGACTTGAAGGTATTCCTCATATAACAGCGGGGAAAAAAAAACACAATCAAAATGATTGTGTTTAAAAAACCCATACAACATAACAAATCAGAATTCAGAACTCCTTAAAGTTAACTTACTTTCCATGACGTCAAAGGATGTCCTATGAACAGCTTACACTCTGTTGTGCTGTTATTACTTTCAGCCCGCCACTTTCTGAAAGAAAACCTCCATCGTTTTTAAAAACATGTTACATGCAATAAATGACTTCTTGCTCTCTACCACAAGTTTCCACAAAGCCAAATCTTGTCAGAGCCATTTATAACTCTTGGATTTCTTGTAAGCCAATCCCGTCATTTGGCATTTCTGCAACTTTCAGAATTAAAATGTTGAAGATCATTTTCACAATCCTGGAATAGTAATATCTTCCCCTTCTTGCTCAGTCATGTTCTACATTTCCTATGACACTGATACTGCTTACTATGAAGCAGACATACACTACCTCTATGACTACTACAATTATTTAATTCTCTACATCACTTTTAATCACAAAGCAATGTAAAACAGTAGACAGCATTGCAGACTTACATTCCCTCTACTCTATGTTTTGATTGGCTGCTTCAATTAGCTTATAAAAAGAAATAGTTTTTCTGAACTCATTCAAAGTGCACATATTTCTCCATGACGTCCAGTCTTATGGTTAGAAGTTATGTCTCTGAACTACACTTATCCTCAAGGCCAAATTGTGTAGGAGCCATTAGAACTTCTTGAAATTCCACAGAGCACATCCCGAGATTCTTTCCCTAAAATTTTGGTTTTAAAAACACCAGGTAAGAGTTTTTAAGGTCATACGGCAATTTTTTTAAAAAAATTAAAACAGAATCATTGCAAAATGACCAGCCATTTCTAGACTTTAAATAAGCTGTGTAATGTCCTGATGTTATTGAAGGACCGTCATGATATATAATTGCTGCAGTTACAAAAGTCCTTCCTGATATTGACAACTGCGAAGCCACAACATTTTTAATTAAAGTTGTCAATTTTGTTCCATCAGGCCTACATCGTTGGAACATTAAAATGACATACTGGCCATATGTTCGTATAAATAATGTGGACATCATTTCAGATTTACATTGGCTACACTCCATGTTGTGATCAGCTGCTTTTACTAGCTTATTAAAGGAGACTGATTTACTGTCTGGCAAAGTTAAATATATAAATCTTTCTGAGTCTACACTAGTAGTACTTGATACCATACAGTTCTCGCAGTCATGCTGCCATTGATAAGAAAGCCCAAACAGCTGATCTACATCTACACCTTCAGCATGCAATACATCAAGCATATACATTAAAAACTCCTGACAATCTTGCTGAATATTTTGAGAGAATTGTGTTTGGCCTGAACATCTGTCTAACAGATTTCGAATTTCAGACACACTTTCTATGTTTGTTCTATCAGTGCTACATTTCTCTAACACAGAATTTAACAAACTGCAAAATCTTTGATCAGAATTGACCACAATCTCTTCTTTTACATTTTCTAGAGAAAACAAAACATTAACCACTACATTAGCATAGCAGTTGACACCAGAACTGTTTTCAAATTGAAAACCAACAACATCTTCAACAGAATTCTTTTTGTTTCTGCTTATAATTTCAGGTTCATCGACTTTTCGTCTTTTTGCTACAACCTCCCCAGTATTGGTTACATTTCTTCGTTTCCGGCCTACCACACGTTTCTCAAACAAAGGATATTGAGGCAAATGTGGCGCATACTCTCTTCTTAACCTATTGTATTCCTTAACACAATCTAGATCCGCACAAATGCTTGTGACATCACACTCAATCAAGTACAATCCCGATAAAGTTCTAACTCGTGACAATGCCACATATGCCATACCCTCCTTGAACACAGAACTGCCAATATTAACCAATGCACTGTCTACACTTAAACCTTGCGATTTATGGATTGTCACCGCATATGCCAAGCAAACAGGAAACTGCTTACGGCGAACATATAAGTCTTTTACAAGCAAAAATCTAGCAGAGCAACGACCAATTAGCTGTACTTCCTCAATGCCATCAAATTTAATTTTTAAAAATTCAATTCCATCTCTATTTCTGTATTTTACAAAATCAACAACATTACCCATTGATCCATTTACCAGACCTCTTTCAACATGTAAATTCCTTCTTAAAATTAAACGGCAGTTCAAGCACACATTCAGAGTCTTTTCAAAACCTGCAGTTTTAGATATACTCTTCTCTAATAAATCCAATTTTGTTTTCAGATTCTCAGACAAAATAATTGTTGATCCCATATGCTCTACTATGTCAATAGCTTCCAGTTTCACAATCTCTTGCTTTTCTAAATGCAACATTTTGTTGTTGAATTTGGCACATTCTGCAAGAGTTGGCATCAAACATATTCCAGATTTCTTCTCAGTAATTTTCTGAAAAATATTCTCAGGCACAACATCTTGTTCTGGATATAAATTTGACAGTAATCGTGCATGTAAAGCTTCTTTCCCATGCTCGGTCACTTTTCCAATTCTAACATCTTGTAGAATAGTCTTGTAAACTTCATCCTTCGCCTGACGCATATTTTCATGCAGTTCAGCATAATTGAAGTTTAACCATATATTGACGTTGCCAATGCTGCCTAGGCACTTCCTGGTATCTTCATGCGTGAGCATTTTGAACACAGGTTGCCCTTTCACTGGTGTCAGTTGCAGAAGATCTCCGAAAACAATGATGTGTTTGCCACCAAATAACACATCATACTCTGTTTTGAGAACTTCTTGCATTCTCAAATGCACAAAGGCAAGCATGACATTGGAAACCATGCTTACTTCGTCAATGATAAGAAGTTTCATTTTCCTCAAGATTCTTGAAACTTCAAAACAAGCATCTCCAGATAGCTTGTGATATTGTAATTTGTTGTCATGCTCCACTGGCAGCATCAGTAAACAATGTAAAGTAATCCCTTTAATGTTATGTGCTGCCAGTCCAGTTGGAGCGGTGACAACACAAGACAGCGATGACTCTGTCCTTTCCTGCAAATAGCATGAAATTGCTTTAATGAGGAAACTTTTTCCAGTTCCCGCTTCTCCACTCACGTACAGTCGGACAGGCTTCAACGACGTACATGAGCACTCTTTCTTGTCATGACTTAATCCATGATCAATTTGCATGGTAACTTCGTCATATATTTTCCTCTGCTCAACGTTGAGTTGTCTTTCCAACTCTTCTAAGTTAACCGCATCCTCCTGAGCATGTGCCATGGCTCTTTCCACTTCATTCATAGCAGTGGCAGCTTCATTTTCGATAACAGGTCCTCCTAGTGGATCCTGACTCAATGAAGCAGAACTCTGACTGTCTTGAGAACTGTCTCTGGCAATCTCGGCTGCAATCATTGCTTCCTGCTCAATTTCCGCATTCAACATTTGTACATATTTGGGAAAAGCAGGACATTCTATGGTCTCCTTGGCGGCATTGAAAGAGTCTTCGTAACAGAGAAAATCTCCAAGCAGTTCCTCTTCTGCACGCCAAGGCTTGAAAAGTTGCAAAAGTGCTAAATAGAAAAACTCCTTTTTTTCAGGAGATTCGCCACTCAATTTTCGATGGTTTACCAAGTGGCATTTTCTATGCTTGACCAGACATCCCTCACTTCCTATTACAGCATACACTCCTTTCTCAGTATCTTCTTTGATGTTCCTCTTGAATATGTAATTTTGAAGAACCTCATACAGACAAACATTCTCGAGGTGAATGCTTCGATTTGGATAATATGTATCCAACATGTTGGTCTTCAAAATGTCGGTACTGTTTGGCTCCTTTTCCGCCAAATACTCAATTTCCCGCACAGGTTTGAGAACTCGATTACGCGTTGCAGCAAGACCAAGACTCGCCCAAATGATACTCCTGGACTTGGCATAGAGACTTGCTGAAGACAACCGGTCAGAACATTCGTACGCTCCGATTTCTCGATGCGACAACATCTTCAGACTGAAACTGTACAACTTCTTGCTGAGGCTCTTTTCATGGGAAATGTCCTCCCACATATCCTTCAATTCTGTCTTCTCTTTTTTGGTGATGTAAGACGTCACATACCGAGCCACAGCCATACAGTTATCAGCCACAAACTGTATATCCATGTTAGCATTCCACATGGACAAAATCACCGGGTTGTAGTCGTTGATGTACTTGGACTCTTCGTTCCTCTTCAAATTGTATGTGTTTTTAGGTGATTTCTTCATCACATTATGTCGCAGCGAAGACATCAAACTGTTTACTCTTCCTTTAGAAATCACCGGTCGTGGAAAACCGAAACGACATTTGGTGTAGAACTTGTCCTTGTTTCGGAATTTACGACGACAGTACTTTCCACATCGATGGCTTTGGAAACGCAGAACTTTTTCTCTTAGGCTTTTCTTCTCCTTTGCGTTTGGAACAGCACACGTAGAATACTGTTGTATAAAACTCATCACTGAGTCTTCTGGATCCGTTCCAAATTTAGGTGCATCCTTGATCCACAGCAACATCTGTATATGAGGAGCACCTCTTGCTTGGTACTCCTTTCTCCAGAAGAAATCCAACACCTCTCCAAGAGGTGGATTCTTCTTATTCATGATGAAAGACATCATAGCTTCAAATCTATGATTGAAGTACCTACATACATTGACTGGATCCAAAGAGCACAGTTCTCCGGGTGTCTTGAATTCGATGTTTTCTACGTTAGCATTTGCCTCTCGTAGAAATTCAAGTAAGTCTTCCCAGCCACACTCGGCACAGCTCAGAGTGAGGAACCATGTGGGAGTACCTAAGTTCCTCAGCATACATTTTAAATCACCATGACGACGGTACCAGTACTCATTAGTACCACGCTGACACGCCATGAGATTAATCAGGTGAGAATCCAAAATACTGTCTTGGACATTGACTTTATCCATAAAGTCACTTGCCGAGATGTTTTGCATGTGTATACCACTTTTCAAGATGTGGTTCACTGCATATGACAGTCCAGACAGATCGCTTTCAAACAGGAGATGAAACAAATAAGGAATGCATTGTCGAAACCTAGCATCTCCTGCATACAATCGCAAAGTCCGGTATTCAGAAGCAGGAATTTGATGAGGTCGCTCATCATATCTTCCTCCCTGACCTGTTGGAAAAAGCTGTGGGAAACACCGAGCTTCCAAACTTTCCTCCCAAACACTAATGGGACTCCCTTTGGCTTGTTTCATTTGAAACAACTCAATAGCATTCCCCATGACTTCCTTGGAATGCAAAGGATGAACACTATAATGTTCATATATTTCTTCACTAGTAGAAGTTTCTACTTTCTCAATTTGACCAGCACACAAATCGCTATCCTCTTCCTCACTTACTTCCTCTTCTGCAACATATACATTCTTATAGTATTTATTATTTTTTTTCAAATACAATGTTGCCTTTTTAACTTTCCTAACATCTACTAAATCTTGCCATATTTTCTTATTCTTTGTCGGAACCCCATTAACTAAGATAACCAGAGGTTCCTCGTCCACTTTTTCTACTCCAATTGTGTTAATGTTTTTCTTCAAATCTAGAGGCAAATTAACAACTCTTCCCTTTAATCCTCTCTGTAAATCTGATGGAGGCAATTTCCCTGTCTTTGGCTCCATTCTTACAATAGCCTGAAAGGGATGGATACTTTGAATCAAAATAGATTCATAAGTATTTAAATCCTTCAATTCAGAAGGAATCTCAACCAATTCCAGATTATTATGAACTGCTCTAGCAGGCATCTGGTTTTGATTTAATTTGCAACAACAATAAGTACACACACGTTGATCCAATCCCAAATCAAAACAATTTTCTACCATCAAGTATGTTGCGAAATCCTTCCATTCACTATTATTTTCCCTTTCACTTTTTGCATATAAATCCACTAACTTAGTCTGATTCTTATAATAAGTGCGTCGACAACACACACAAGTGAAATTTGGCCTCTCACTTGATTTGACCTGAAACGTGGCAATTTCCCTCTGGAAATTATCTGTACTGGAAACCTGTACACTATCTTCCACATTACCCGCTTCTTCTTGGTCAACATTCTCCTCTTTACTTCCAAAGTAACAAAACTCAATTTCTTCACATATATTCTTCACATCTATTTCAGAACCATGCAAAAGAGCAGCACATAATTTTTTAAGCATAATTGCTGGACTCTTAGCATAATACAACATTCTAACTAATTTCCTCACTTTATTATGATGCACTGCTAGCATCCTGAAATGATGAAAAACACTCTGGCATACTCTCCTGGAAAGACAAGCCAGTGAATGACCATGCAAACCTGTCACTTCTCTCACTCTGCAAGGATCTAATTCTTGCAACAACCTTATTTTCTGCTTCAAACTTTTCTTATTAAATGACCGTACAAAATCACAAAGCAAATTGATGGAATCCTGTCGCACACTGCAAATACTACTACACTTCCAGGTGTACACAGGACCCTTAGCACGTCTTCCTAAAACCTCATTACCTAACACCTCTTCTGCCTCTGTTGTCACAAGTTTTTCTTTTTCAACTAGACAACCATCTTTCACTTCATAAGCACGACCACTGGTGTCAACTGCATGCACCAAATCATTATCCTGGAAATAACTCTCCTCATTAAAAAATGCCTCACAGCTTGAACTATGCATCCATTCTCCAGAAAAAACTTCACAAAAATTACTACGATTAACTATTCTCTTCCATCTACTATTTCTTTTGAAATCATAAATTGCCTTGTTTAGCTTCCTAATTCTATTGATTATCAAAATAAATAACTTACGTTTAATTTCAAATGCCTGATCAATAACTTTCTCAACTTTTTTTTTTCTCTTATAAAAAACCACTTTCTGTTGACCTTTCTTAATATTTTTTAACAAATTGCCAATTATCCTGTTGCGGAACATTCGTTTACGAATGTCCCTAAACTGTTGTTTCCTTCTACTATCATGCACAGAGTTATCTCTTGCTCTAGCAGTAACATTTTTGATTGGCCTTTCCTTTCCATTTGAATTGCTTCTCTTTTTCTGGACTGAAACATTTTCTGTAGTAATATTTTTTTTACTGCAAATATTTCTTATGAATGTTTTTGTACTCTTACCCGGTGCTTTCTTGTTGACTTGACAAATCTTTTTGTTAGAGGACTGCTGCTTTTTTTCAATCACCTGCTGTCTTTGACGTTTTGCAGCCTTTCTCAGTCTTTCTTTCGTTGGCATGGTGAAATGTTGAAATGATCTGCAGTTGAATCTGTGGTAAAATATATTAAAAAATGTTATTAACCACTATTACCCAACAGTACATCAATAACAGTAATCAAAAACTTAAAACACTACTTTACATTTTTACATATAAGATTTTTTAGTGCATGGCAATTTTAGAATACAGAAATAGCAGAAAAGAAATGGAATTTATATTCATGTTACCTGTGCTATCTTATATGTGAATCTGATCTAATTTTATGAGCATATTTTAATATTTTATTGAAGACACTACACATAACCTGTTTTTGAAGGTGTCTTTATTTTTAAATTAAACGGTTTACATTTTTACTTTTTATTTATTATAAATTTTAAAAATAAATGTTTATAGTTCCATAGGATCAAGCAGGTCAGCTTCCCACCCTATGTCATATAATTCGGACAAATCTGCATCCTCATCACGTTCTTCTTCATCCTCAGGATTTAAATCATCCAAGGGATCAACATCCACTGATGTTTCAATTACAAGTTCAATGATGAGGTCAGAATCAACTGATTGCAGATTATCGCTCATGTTGATGTTGTCTTTATCTTTAAAGAAAGATAACAACAATGAGATGTTGCAGAGTAAGAGACAAATCTCAGAGATTATAATAGTAAAATTGTTTAACAAGAGTAACATTTTGCAGCTATTATTTAGCCATGTCCAGCGATGCTGAGCAGGTGAAGCCTATGTCTAATTTTTCAGTGAACAGGACTCATCTCTTCTTAACCTTGGATAAGCCTCACCGACTCTGTGTCCCCTGCACATACTTAAATGTAAAGGGGCAGATTTATGTTAAATGGCACATCCCCAGGCATGCACCAGTTAACGTGCACCGCTGCTCTGCCACCCATGGTGTGCCGCATTTACAATCAGATAGGAGAAAGTTGCGTCAAAACCCTGCGCCTGCTTTAAGCAGGCATAGGTCTTGACGCAACATTGTGGAGATGGGGCACCCCTGAGCCTTGCTGGAGCTGCATCGCACTTGCGATACAACTCCAGCAATGCGCCACCTTTGCAGCACAGATACGTCACGCATCTGTGCCATTTTTGCCCCATGCTGCGCCGCATTGTAAACGCAGCACACCATGGGTGGCGGAACAGCGGCGCGGGATGACTGGCACATCCCTGGTGATGCGCCAGTCATCATAAATCTATCCCTAAGCTTCTTATCTTGTTACAGATGAACCGCCATATGTATCATCAAACTATTTTGCATTTCCTAAATAGCGAATTTTAAGGAATAAATAGCGATTCTTTACCATTCCTAATTTGCAATGAGCAAATTGCTAATTGCAAATTACCCATTCATTTCCATGGGCTAGGAGGCTCATAGGAATGAAGGTGCAATTTGCGATTAGCAATTAGCTCATCGCAAATTAGGAATTTTTTCAAGGGTGCAGGGGTGTCTCAAGAACACCCTGCTGCACCCCTGAAAAAGAAATTTGGGGGCATATGGCGCACATAAATGCCCTAATGGCATGTATTGGCGTCATATGGCACCTTTTTTTTGGGGGGAAAAAAAGCTTTTTGAAAAGAATTCGCAAATTACCACAAACTAGAAGTTGGTGGTAGTTTCCAAATCCTTAATGTCATTTTTTACATATTTTTTGTTTGATACATTGCATTTAAGGAATCACAAAATTTGCAAATCCTTCAGTGCAATCGCAAAATAAGGAATAGCAAATTTTGAATTAAGGACATTTTAAGTCATTTCCACATGTGCAGTGTTTTCAAATTTTGATTTGAAAATCGTTTTTAGGGAAAAGGAATGGTTTGTAAATTTATGACAAGGACATAATGGTGTATGCTTCTTTATAAGGCATTTCACTGTCTCTGATGTCATTTTTCCCATATTACATTATAAGACCTTTCCCCATGGAGCACATTCCTTGTAAATATGCTCCCACCTGTGCATGGTGAATTTAGATTTTGACTGTTTGAGTCACATAGCCATGTCAAAAGTGACCCAAAAAAATTGCAAAGGCTTTAAAAAAACACTTTCATGTGTCTTAAGGACATTTTAAGTCATTTCCCCATGGGCAGTGTTTTGTAAGTGGCGCAAAAGAGCTATACACCTATCATAAATCTGTCCCTAGCATTTTAAATGATTAATTCATGATGACGATAAGGTGTGGCCTATCCAGAGGTTTGTTTAAGGTGAGGCCTACTCAGGATTGCAGATTAAAGTTACGCTTGATGAAGAATACAGAGGAGATAATACATGTAAAGCTCTACCAATGAAGTAAGTGATGTCCACTTCATTGCGCCAGTCATCATAAATGTATCCCTAAGCTTCTTATCTTGTTAGAGATCAACCGCCATATGTATCATCAAACTATTTTGCATTTCCAAAATAGCGAATTTTAAGGAATAAATAGCGATTCTTTACCATTCCTAATTTGCGATGAGCAAATTGCTAATTGCAAATTACCCATTCATTTCCATGGGCCAGGATGCCCATAGGAATGAAGGTGCAATTTGCAATTAGCAATTAGCTCATCGCAAATTAGGAATTTTTCCAAAGGTGCAGGGGTGTCTCAAGAACACCCTGCTGCACCCCTGAAAAAGAAATTTGGGGGCATATGGCGCACATAAAATTTAACAACATTCCTTTACCTCAAAAACGATTTTCAAGTCATAATTTGAAAACACTGCCCACAGGGAAATGACTTAAAATGTCCTTAAGACACATGAAAGTGTTTTTTGAAAGCCTTTGCAATTTTTTGGGGTCACTTTTAACATGGTTATGTAACTCAAACAGTCAAAATCTAAATTTACCATGCACAAGTGTAACCATATTTACAAGGAATGTGCCCCACGGAGAAAGGTCTTTTAATGTAATATGGGAAAAATGACATCAAATGTCCTTAAGACACATAAAAGCGTTTTTTGATTGCCTTTGCAGCATGTTTGTATCACTTTTAACATGGCTATGTAACACAAACATTCAAAATCTAAATTTGCCATGCACAGGTGGGAGCATATTTACAAGCAATTTGCGCCACAGAGAAAGGTCTTACATTGAAATGGGAAAAATAACATCAGAGACAGTCAATTGCCTTATAAAGAAGCATACACCATTATGTCCTTGTCATAAATTTAAAAACAATTCCTTTTCCCCAAAAACGATTTTCAAATCATAATTTCAAAACACTGCACATGGGAAAATTACTTAAAATGTCCTTAAGACACATAAAAGCGTTTTTTGATTGCCTTTGCAGCATGTTTGTATCACTTTTAACATGGCTATGTAACACAAACATTCAAAATCTAAATTTGCCATGCACAGGTGGGAGCATATTTACAAGCAATTTGCGCCACAGAGAAAGGTCTTACATTAAAATGGGAAAAATAACATCAGAGACAGTCAATTGCATTATAAAGAAGCATACACCATTATGTCATTGTCAGAAATATTATAACCATTCATTTTCCTCAAAAACGATTTTCAAGTCATAATTTGAAAAGACTCCACAGCTCCTATGCAGAAAAACACCCTGTCAGTACTAATACTTCACATTTTCTCCAATTACATTTTCTCAAAGAAACAAAATCTATTTGTAAAACACTTGAGACAAAGCAACATTTGAAAAACACAACTTTCTTCATAATTTTCTCCTTAAAGCACACTATTCTCTATCTAAATTAAAGAAATATTTTCTCACCTTAGCAAATACTTTGAGTTTGAAAACCGTCTCAGAAACACACCAATTTGTCTTCAGCAGAGCAAAAGGTATGCACTCCAGAGTCTGCAGCTATCAAAAGCACAGAAATGCTGTAATTCTTCACACATATCTCTCATGTCACCCAATCAAAACTCTTCCCTCACTTTTTTTCAAATGAAAACCCTTCCCCCCTCTGCCATTTCATGCCTTTTCTGCATGGCAACCACCTCTTGGAAGACCTCTGGTGTTTGCAAGTTCACAGAACAATGTTGCAATTGAACTCTGAACTCTCAGTACACCTGCGTATCCACTGCAATCTTTCATTTAATGACTTTTTATTGACCATTCAAAATACATCTTTCAAAGAACTCATCCATGCACCCTAACTTTCTGTTTTCAGCAATCAAAATCCACCAATCACTGTTACTGCTTCATTAACACAGAAACTCCACAGTTTTTGTCATTTTAAACTCTCATTTTTTCAACTGCCATTTCATTGCCACACTTCATCTGACTGCAGCAGAACCTTCTCTCACCATGTTTTCTGTCTGGATTGTTGGACATAGTTATATCCACTGGGCTCACAGGTATGCTGAGAACAGAAATTTACCTAACCTCAATTTACAAGATGTGGAAATTAAGTGGTTTGGCCACAGAGGATTAAAATGTCACCAATTGATACCATTGGTGAAAACCTTTATGCATTTGCCAAAACCTGACCTGTTAATTGTGCACTGTGGAGGTAATGATTTGGGCACTTTGACTGGGGTAGGTCTGGAAATGCTTTTAAAGGACACCTTTGAGCAATTGATGGCACTTTTTCCTCAAACTGCCTTGGTATATTCAAATATATGCCAAAGACAGAAATGGAGGTGGTCAAACCAATTTTGTCCACAAATTGAGAAGTCGAGGAAGCATGTAAACAAATCTGTTTCAGCTTACAAGAGAGACCATGGAATGGGCTCCCTGTACAACAATAACTTGCGTTACTACATGCAAGATATCTACAGAGGAGATGGAGTTCACTTCTCAGATGAGGGCAACAGAATTTTCATTCTGAATTTAAGACTGTGCATTGGTACCTACTTATAAGTACCTAAATGTACCATAAACCCAAAAGCTCTTCTCAGAGCTACCCTACATCTGATCACTCACAATTATTATTTTACTCTAACATTTTTCACTAATTTTCAACAAAGTACGCTCCCTGGGGCGCTTCCCGGTACGCGAACCGGGAGCTAACCTCGCGAAATTTTTTTTAAAAATGGTTTTTTTTCGCACATATAAGCCTCCTCAGCCACCCTCAGAAAACCTAGGGGGTCAAAATAAGTCTACCGTGCCCCCTTCTACCCATTCTGAACATTATTTGCCCTCCATCTTGTATCTTAATTCGACCGAAACACAAAATGGTGGACTCCCGTAACGCTTAAGGTTCGCGAACCGGGGCGCTCACCAGTTCGCGTACCGGGTCGCTCCCTGGGAAGCGCACCATCAAAAAAGGTGGGAAAGTAGTTTACAGAAAAGCAACTGGAGACAATTTCACCAAATATAGATTAGCTCATACTACATACCAATCCCTACCATTTTCACAAATTTGATTGGAATTCCATTTAGCCATTTAGCCTGTAGACCTCTCTAAATACCCTGAGGTAAATTACTTCTCAAAACACATCTGAAGTGTTGGAATTGACAACCAATTAAAATGTTACTTTAATTTTCTACTTTTTTTACCTGACATTTGATTGGTTATGTACCTGAATATATATAAAGAAAGAGAGAGAAACACAGCCATTTTGACTACTACTTCCTGAATTACATTGCAAGATCATTTTCACTCACAACTTAAACTTGTTTTTAGAAGGTGAGATATTTTATAAATTTGAAAACATTTTCAGATAGTTATATACTATCCCTCTGTAAGAGTTAGACATTGAGAAAGGCTTCTTTATTATAATTATGGATTGATTTATGTTTCTGTGGTATAATTATGAATTTACAGGCACTTTTTAATAGTACTACTTCACGCCTGAAACCATACAGTGCCCATAGATTACTTCTCTGTTATAAACTCACAAGTACCTGTCTGAACTTAAACCCAACAGTGCCCTATCACTACTGATATATTTATTTTTTATGCAAATTACAGCAATAAAATGGAAGGTGAGCAGAATGTTTCCTTCGAAATTGTTCTGGACAGCAACAATGAACAAGTTATGGAACCCATTGATGACTTAGAATTCATGGATGAGTCACGGGACTATGAATTACTTCAATGTGTAGAATCTGTCGATCATTTACTCCATTATGATGACGGTCAAATGTGGGAACTTATGTTCACTCAACAAGAGGACATATCGGACAGTCAAATGCTAGACGTTCTATTAAATTTTGAAAAACAATCTGAAAAATAAAATTGTATGTAATATTAAAAAATTGTTTGAGTCTTTAATCATTTTTATATGTAATTCATAAACTAGTTAAATGTTAGAAATGTTATTAAATTTTGAAACACAATCACAATAATAAATAATTGCTTAAAAAATTAAAAAATTAAAAAATAATCAACAAAACCAACAATCAATTAACATACAGTATTTGAAAAGTCTATCATTCATTTTTCATTATAGTACGCTGCCCAGAACGCTTCCCGGTTCGCGAACCGGGCGCTACCCATGCAAAAAAACAAATTTTTTTTTATTTTTTTTGCCCCGCGGGGCCCTTTTAAAGCCTCCACATTAAACCTAGGGGGTCAGGGAGGATATACTATGCCCCCTTATGGTCATTTCCCCCTTTGTTTTGACCTCCTCTTGTCTCTCAATCCTACCGAGAGACAAGATGGCGGCCGCTCCGGACTGTTTAGAATGTTGACAGACACCGGAGAGCCAATCAGCTTCGCTACGCGAAGTTCCGGTACGCGTAAAGTCCGCGAACCGGAGCGCTGCCCTGAGCGCGCTTACAGATATATATCTTTTTTTAAACGTTAATTTCTCAAAATCCACTGAAGCACATATATTGAGACCTAGCAAAGGCACATCGGCTACCAGTCCCTACAATTTTGCCAAGTTTCGTGCAAATCCATTCAGCCGTTCGGGCTAAAAGTGAGGCCAACCGCCCTATGGAAAACTTAATGTTAAAAACACGTTTTGGGACCCCCTTTTTTTCTCGGCCCCCCCTTGACGAACCCCCCCCAAATTTCCAGGGGCTGCTCAGAAACAAAATGTTCCATTTTCCAGAAAATTTCAGCCAATTCCGTCCACAAACGCCAAAGTTATTAGACATAGAATTTTCAAAAATCCCATAGGGAAAAAATCCTAACTATATATACCTACTGGCGACCGCCAGTAGGTAATATATATATATATACATATATCTCCAAACACTGCTGCAATGCTGTGACCCATTGAAAAGTGGCGTACGCTCCGGCGAAGCAACCGGATAATTTTGTAATTTTGTAATCCACACAGGTATCAGTATCAAGTACGCTCTCAGGAACCACACAACAATCCAGGAGTAAACTTGATCAAGGCAAGTCGCCGAAACGCGTTGTGTGAATAAACTGAAGACTTAAGTTTACTCCTGGATTGTTGTGTGGTTCCTGAGAACGTACTGGATACTGATACCTGTGTGGAATATATATATATATATATATATATATATATATATATATATATATATATATATATATATATATCTATATATATATCTATATATATATATATATATATATATATTACTGCTCCAATTCCTCCGTTTTGAAAAACAAAGAATTCTCCGCACTCTGGGGTAGATTTTCAAAGGTTGCTTTTATTCAGACATGACAGACGCCCTCGCGTTTCGGCAATCAGCCTTTCTCGATGTCAATGACCCTCAAACAACATCCTGTTTTTAAACAATCCTTGAGGTAGAGGAAGGACTACAGGCTGACTGGCTATAACCAGCGCCATCTTTGAGTGGTACATATTTACAATGATAGAATCATCTTGCAAGCACGTTTTTATATTTTAAAACATGTCTTCCCACCCTTAGCCTAAGTCTTTCGAAAAAGTGATTGCACAAGATTGTAACCACATCACACGTACATTTGTAGTACTTACTATCGATTAACTTATATTGCTAACAAAAGATTTTAGCCGTGTATCGGCAATTCTCCTTCCCTACCACTATTCTAGTCTGTTTATCCAAATCAACAATAAATCAACCATTTATTCTTTACAGTTCCTGTAAATTTTTTTCCAATTATTTTTAGATTCATTTTTTATAATTAATATTTACCACAAAACTCCAAATCGAATTACTCTATTGATAACATTACAGTTGGAGGAAACCAAGGTTACTTCTGATTACCATGAGTTATTTACATTCCCATCACAAATCCATCCAAAAAAGTGAAAATATATATATATATATATATATACATATATACAGATGTGCACATTCAGTTTTGAAAATTTCACTAGTATAGTTTCCATGTGCATAAATCCAGATATACATTTCTGTTCACCACTCTACACATCACAAGTTGTATATCAGATCTTGCAGACATTGTAGTTTATTCATGTGCCTATGTGTACCATCATATCTTCGCCACTGTTCAGACCCCAAGGCGTTTTGGTATGGAGGTCAATGATATATCTTGACTCCAACCTACGCAGTTTTTTAAGTCTGTCCCCCCCTCTGATGTTGTCGGGGACTAGGTCTAGCCCATAGCATAGTAGCTGATAGCGGTTACTCCTATGCTTATCTGCAAAGTGTCTTGCAACGGGGTATGTTTGATCCACCTTATCAATGGCCCTCATATGCTCCAGTATCCTGATTTTAAGCGGATGTACTGTGCTCCCAATATACTGAAGCCCGCACGGGCACACTAAACAGTACACAACATATGGTGTACTGCAAGTAATGAACTTGTTGATCTTTTTCACCCTACCAGTGTCTTGGATGGTGTATGTGAGGGTCCTTTTACTATTGCTGCAAGCTTTACACTTGTGACATGGAAAGAAACCTCTCATGTTCTTTAAGGTGTTAGTTTTGGGAGGTATTTTCTCTAGGTGGCTACGTACCAGTTTGTCACGAATAGACCTGGATTTTCTGAATGTAACTAGGGGAAAATTTGGGACATCTTCACCTTTGACATTATCAGCTTTTAAAATGTGCCAATTTTTTCTCAGCATATACTTCAAATGGTTGGCTTCCGCTGAGTATGGGGTGATTAGTCTAAATTTGCCGGTTACAGATTTTTTATCTTTCCTTTCACCCAGCAGATTCTCCCTAGTCATGGCTTTCACTTTACACAGTGTTTTATTCAATGAAATGGGATTGTACCCACGAATGGCAAATCTGGCCATACAATCAGAGGCTGCCTGGTCAAAATCACAATCGCGCGTGCAGTTCCTTCTTAATCTTAATAGTTCCCCATAGGGGATACTTTGCACTAGTTTCGGTGGGTGACTGCTGGTTGCGTGAAGTATAGAATTACCAGCAGTGGTTTTACGATACAATGATGTTTCAATCTGACCCCCTATAATCTGTACTCTAAGGTCCAGATAGTCCACTGTACATGGGCTAACAGTTCCTGTAAAATGCAGATTTAAATTGTTGTTATTCAAACTTGCAATGTAATTATGGGCAGTCTCTTCTGTTCCCTGCCAAATGATAAATAAGTCATCGATGTATCGATGCCATCTTATCACTCTACCACTTGACATATCGTCCCTGTAGTTTCTGGACAGCTGCTCCTCCCACCAGCCAACGAACAAGTTCGCGTAGCTGGGGGCGAATATATATATTATGTGATCAAGGGCTCGTGAAGCCCGAAACGCGTTGTTGCAGGCTGTGGAAGAAACGTAAATAAAAACATACCTTGCCTGAGTCGCTGTGGTGGTCTGAGTTCCTGCTTCACCGTGACACGGAAGTGGTCGGAATTGTTTGATTCATTTGATATATAAATATATATATATATTCACTGAAAAAACCATAGGTTTCAGAGACGTTATAGTTAGAAATCAGCATTTAAAAAACATAAAAAATTCACTGAAAAAAACATAGGTTTCAGGGGTGTTATAGTTAGCTGGACATTTCACTCGTACAAAACCATAGAAATTCCTCCGTTATAGTTAGTTCTGCTAACTATAACTCACGTGCAATGCATTGCTGAAGATGTCACATATTACATCATTCATGACATGGTCAGTGACATCACTGATGACATCTCAAATGACAACTCAGCGTTGAAACTCAACGGGTCCAAGACGGAAATCCTGCTCCTTGGGCAAAATGGGCTCTCTCTTTCCCCTTGAACCGAGATCAAGAGCCTGGGAATCTGGCTCGAGAAAGACCTGTCCTTCAAAACCCAGGCCAAAAAAACCGCTGGGATTTGTTTCGGGCTCCTTAGATCAGTCAGGAAAATCCTGCCCCTGCTCCCTTCCATCTCCCGGAAATTGCTCATCCAAGGCTTCATTCTATCTAGGCTGGATTACAGCAATGCCATCTATCTGGGAGCCCCCGAAGCCACCTTCAACAAACTACAAAGGATTCAGAACGCCGCAGCCCGGCTTCTCACCAACACCCCGGCTAGATCCTCGGCCAAACCAGCTCTGAAGCTCTTTCACAGGCTCCCAGTGAGAGAAAGAGTTAAATTCAAGGCTCTCTGTCTGGCCCATAAACTCCTGCAGGATAAAGGCCCCCCATTCTTAAAAACTTTATCAGACCTTACAAGGCTACAAGGTCCCTCCGCTCTGACCACGAACACTTCATCACAGTTCACAGAGTGAAAAAGGTTCGGACAGGAGGACGGCGTTTCTCCATGAACGCAGCCATCCTTTGGAACTCCCTCCCCCGTAAACTAAGGACGGAATCAGATCACCTCCGGTTCAGGAAACTACTGAAAACGCACCTCTTCCCTTGATCCCCCCTCCCCTTTCTTCTCCCTACTATCCACCCTCTTGACTGTCCTGGTCTCAGCGCTGGGATGCTTCCGGGTTACTATGCGCTCTACAAAACCCTAATAATAATAATAATAATAATAATAATAATGACATCACTGATGACATCATCCAGTGAATGTGGTTTAGCTTGAAATTTAAATATGTATTATATATATACCAATCTGTATTGAAGATTGAGTGGATACATAACGGTCTGGATGGAGGATTTAGTAGCTGTCTGACTGTCTGTTTAAGTGAGTAATTAAAAGTGTCTCACTTGATATATGAATTAGTAACTATACTATGTCAATGTGTACATCACAGTCTCTGTTGTTGTAGAACATGCGGCATCAGTTGGTCACTAACTACATGAGTGTGTATATTAGTTATTGATTAGTTGGGTGAGTATTTGTATGGGACACTGAGTTTGTGTGTGGTAGGATGGGGTGTGTGTAACTCTATGCATAGATGAGTGAATGGTTGATTGACTAGGTGTATAGGTTTAAGAGTGCATGTGGAAACAGTTGTTTGGGTGACTGAGTATATGTATTTGTGTGTTGGTGAGCGAATATATGTTTTAGTTGTATATCTTCAACAAAGTGAAAAAATAAAAGGCATTGTATGTGAGAGTTGGTGTATATAAATAAGTATATGTAAGTGTCAGTGATTGTGAGAGTAACTATATGAATGAGTGTATAATTGTAATGGTGATTTTTAACATATTAACTATGAGTTACTATGTGTCTGAATAAATGAGGTGTTGTGTGTATAATTGTGTGAGTAAATGTAAGTGTGATTAATTTTTTTCATGAGTGAGTAGAATGTCTGCATAACTGACTAAGACGACTGCTGATGTGTCAATGTCTATATACGTGTATAAGTGCATTTGATAGTGTTCTATTAATTAGTGACTGCATGTATAAGTGATTCTGTTGTTGAATGGGTAGTTGTGTGTTTAGACTTAGGAATCAGTGATTGGGTATGTAGTAACTGGTATTGGTGTGTCAATGGTTTCAAATATGGTACTCTCTATTTTACAGTGAGTGATGAAAGGTTATACTAGTGTATGATGAGGTGTATCAGATTCTCACGTAGATGATGTAATCAGTGATGTCATTTGAGATGTCATCAGTGATGTCACTGACCATGTCATGAATGATGTAATATGTGACATCAGCAGTGCATTGCGGGCGCGCAACTTATAGTTAGCAGAACTAACTATAACGGAAGAATTTCTATGTTTTTGTATGAGTGAAATGTCCAGCTAACTATAACACCCCTGAAACCTATGTTTTTTTCAGTGAATTTCTAAGGTTTTTTAAATGGTGATTTCTAACTATAATGTCTCTGAAACCTATGGTTTTTTCAGTGAATTTCAAAGGTTTTTTAACTGCAAATTTTTTATTGTAATAGTTGTTATACCTATTTTTAGTACTGTTTTTTAACTGTTTATTTATAAATATTTTATTCATTAAATAACATTGTATATTTTTATGAAAATTGCAACAAAAAAAAGAATTTTTTAAATCAAACTGAAATATTGTTTATTTATTTGTTTTATTTCTTCTTTTAATAAATTTATATTATTTTCTTCAAAAAATAATTTTCCAACTCGCGCACCCAAAGTGTACACATCACGGAGGGTGCACGGATTCTAGCCGCCATTTTAGAAAAGTCGTGCAGGATCCGCGTACGGTGTGCGACAGCTGCGTGTTTTTCAGTTACATCATATACATTTAATATTATGTGATGTGCGCGATTGGTATGCGACCCGTCCGCGACTCCTACTCCCGCGCTTTCGCGACACATGCGCATTACGGTATGCGACGCTTTACTCCAGAGGCATGGAGAGCACGGGACCCACGTCTGGGAGACTTATTTGTTATGACGTTTCCTAATTTCCTCATTTACTACAGTTTCCTCAGTAGGAAATACTTTGTTTTTTTACTTTGATTCCATCAAGAAGGCATTCAGATGTGTCACACATTTGCCATAAATTCTGAATGTTAGCACTCTAGTTGCTCATTAGATCACTCTAGTAAAGCTACTGCTCACCAGGGAAGTATGCTGCTGATATTCAAAGAACACGTTTCAGTCTCCATGTCAGAATTTATTTTAATGAAATAGAAGAGGATTTGAGAAGTCACTCAAAATGTGCCCTAATTGTTCTTTCTGCAGCACTAATCCTAATTTCTATGGCAAAATAAACCCCCTCATTGTGTTCCTTTGCAAATGAAATGTTTTAAGTATTACCACTTTTTTCCAATCAAGATGGCTTCAGGAGTGCCATACTTTCGTCATAAGTAAGACTGTTAGCGCTCTAGTTGTTCTTTAGAACACTCTGGGACATTCTGTCATTGGGCTATACTTGGGCTACATCTGGGTGATAGTTGGGCTACATTTGGGCTCTTTTGTCTCTAGTGGCCATCTGGGAGATTTATTTGTTATGAAGTTTCCTAATTTCCTCATTTACTGCAGTCTCCTCAGTAGGGAATGCTTTCAGTTTTTTACTTTGATTCCATCAAGAAGGTATTCAGATAGGTCACACATTTGCCATAAAATCTGAATGTTAACACTCTAGTTGCTCATTAGATCACTGTAGTAATGCTACTGCTCACCACGGAAGTCTGCTGCTGGTATTAAAAGTGCATGTTTCAGTCTGCATGTCAGAATTGTTTTTTAATGAAATAGAAGAGGATTTGAGAAGTCACTCAAAATGTGCCCTAATTTTTCTTTCTGCAGCATTAATCATTATTTCTATGGCAAAATGAAGCCCCTCATTTTGTTCCTTTGCAAATTAAATGTTTTAAGTTTTACCACTTGATTCCCATCAAGATGGCTTCAGGTTTCCATACTTTTGTCATAAGTAAGACTGTTAGCGCTCTAGTTCTTCTTTAGAATACTCTGGGAAGCTGCAGTAGAACACAAGGGAATCAACTGACAGTCTCTGCCCATGTTGGATATACATGTTTTACTGATAATGTCAGACTTCATTCTCACATGACTGAGAAAGATAATGTGAATTTACAGAAAATATGCTCTCAGTTTAGCTTATAGATCACCTTCCAAACCTCTGCGGGAAAAGCATGAGAAAATAGTTTTCTCTCAAACATGATTCATGATATCCCAGCAGAAGGCTTTTCACATGGTAAAATCACCTTAGAACACACCACAATTCCTAAAATGAGTATGGTACCATCAACAAATGATTTATAATGTAACTAAAGTCTTAAAACCTTCTACTAACTGCAATGCTTTTTAATGAGGTGCTATCATGTATATTGGTCCCAAGATGGCTGCCAATACTTCTTGGATGAAGTGCTAACAGCCAATCAGATCTCATGATGAGATGTGTCATTAGGCTCCGCCAATATATATATATATATATATATTTTTTTTTTTCCTTTAATATCTAAAAATTTACTTAACAGATTTACACCATTTAACAAAAAGGCACGAGCCTGAACCAAGGATACCCCTTTGCCAAATTTGGTGTAATTCCGTTCAGCAGTTCGGGCTGTAGCTGCGACTAAAGGTTCCTATGGGAAACTGCATGGGGAAAACACGTTTTGGGACCCCCTTTTTTTCCTCGGCCTCTGCTTGACGAATCACCCCCGAACTTTCAGGATAGGAGAGGACCGGAGCGCTCCACAAGTTTTGAAAATTTCGCGAAGATTCGTCAACCGGCGCCAAAGTTATTACAAATAGAATGTTGCGGATTTCCTATGGAAAATAGGTCCTAACTATAACCATCTACTGGCGACCGTCAACAGGTTATATATATATATATATATATATATATATATATATATATATATATATATATATATATACACATAAATGCGGCGCCCCCCCATCCTGGATGGAAGTGTAGGCACTGGGGAAAGAGCAACAGTCTGTCTGTTGGTGAGCTGAACTCGGGTGAGGAATTCCGCCATGAATTGTGCTTCACGTAAGGAAACAGGGCGCTTGGATGGCTGACAAAGTCGGGGCATAACTTTATGTTTGAGGAGATCACTGTATCAAACTCACGTGTCCTAAACGAACATTTCCTTTTAAAGCACGATCTACGCACTGGAGAAACCTCGGCACCAGAGAGGGGAAAAGTACTTGTGCTGTGTGGAACTTTCCCTGTCCTCTCTCTGTGAGAATACCTGCCGTCCAATGGGGTCACTCACCTGGCTATTTGAACTGCCTACGAAAGTCTTTGTAGATTCTCTCTTTTCAACTCGCAACCGGCACTGAGGAAAGCACAATGCTGAAACGCGTCTGCCAGAAGTTTGCCAGGAGATGGGGGACAGGACTTCATTAATGTGTCACAGTGCTTTAATGGTGGCAATAAATTTACCCGAGTAAAGCTCATGCATGTGTCAGACCCGTTTTTTCAAGACGGGAGAGGTGGCAATATATATATATATATATATATATATATATATATATATATATATATATATATATATATATATATATATATATATATATATATATTATGCAGCACTTACCTTAACTATACTTACCTGCATGGTAAAGGCTTATGCCTGGTAAAAGTCATATGTTGGTAAAGGCATGTGATGTAAAAAGATTTGTGGTAAAGGCATGCGTGGTAGTTGGTAGCATTGTAATGTCATACAACTCTGAGGGAACTGTGCACATCTCATATGCACATACATTTTATCACTGCCCTTTTTTTTTTTTAAAGTTTGCATAGCCCAGGTTTCTAACATGCTGTGTGCCAGCCCTGCACACAGTGGAGAAGCGTAGGTTAACCTCCACTGATGTTTTTGAAATCACACATCAATAAGTGTATTAAAAGGCAAACAGATGGGGAAAAGGTAAACGAGATTGAGAGAAGCGGTGGAGGGAGGGAGGGTAGAAAAAAAACAGATGGGGAAAGAGGGGTGAAAGGGAAAAGCAGAAACACAGATAGGGGAGATGGCCTGAAAACACAAGCACTCCTATGGAGTGCTTGTAAACAAATAAAAAAATTGCTCCACAAAACAGGAGCAGTGGAAGAAGACAAGTACTTGGTCTGTGCTCTATGGTAGGACCAAATACAAGAAGAGGATGCGACGCCTGCATGCCATGACGAATAGCAACAAAGCAAATGAGAGCAACACTGAAGATTACCAATGGTAAGCTATGAGCGGGGTGTAAGTCCACTAATTGAAAACAAAATGTCTTGAAGAGTCATGTGCTGCCTAGCCGAGACCCAAACAGGTAATTTACAGTGCCATCCCGCCAAATGAGGGTAAATGGAGGCACGAAGAATGTAATATTAAGTATGATGTGGTTTCTGAACATATGTTAGGTGTGCACCTTGATAGCCAGGAATAACATTCTGCTTCAATTCAGACACAGCTAAACCGACGGAGTTCAGACAAGTAGGTCATTCAGTGTGTCCATGTACTGTAAAGTTCTGAGCTATTTTATGAACAAACAAACTTTCCTAATGAAAAGTGGCAGTGAGTTTCTTAGTAAGGGGTCAGTACCACAGAAACTTAACCTTGTCTAGGGGGCCTTACCTTTTGAGTTTTTAGTGTCTTTAGCCGCACAGAGCTTTGGTTCCAAGAACCTATGGTGCCTCCAGAAATCCTGACATTGTATGGAACATATTTAGGGGAACTTATTTGTAGGTTACGTAAGCAATTTTCATTTGACATATGGAATCCAATGAGAGGTATTTTAGTTTGACAATAGAATCTGAGATGTTCACAATGGCAGCTGCATGAAGGACTATTTTAAGTGGAGCCAAACCTGATTTAAGTGCTGCAACGCTTCAAGAGGCTGAAGTCAAGGAAGCACCTCTTGGTGGAGACATGCAGCAATTCTCAAGTCACACAGGGAGAAAGCAACGAGATTTTTTATTTTTTTTTTATTTTAAGGTTTTTATAGAGCGCGCAGTAACCCAAGAGCATCCCGGCGCTAGAACCTGGTAGTCAAGAGGGAGCAGCAGCGGGAAGGACGGGAGGATCAGGGAAATAGAAGAGTTTTCAGTGCTTTCCTGAAGTGGAGGAGATTTGGTTCGGTTCTCAGTTTCCGGGGAAGACTGTTCCAGTGTTTCGCGGAGTTTACTGAGAAGCGGCGGCCTCCAGATCGGGCTCTTTTTACTTTGTGACGGTGATGAGATTCTCATGGTCTGACCGGAGTGACCTGGTGGATTTGTAGGGAGTGATGAAGTTTTTGAGAATGGGTGGACCTTTGTTGTGAAGGAGTTTATGTGCCAGGCAGAGGGCCTTGAAGACCACCCTTTCTCTGACTGGAAGCCAGTGAAGCTGCTTCAAGGCTGGCTTAGCTGATGATCTGGTTGGGGTGTTAGTGAGAATTCGGGCAGCCACGTTCTGGATTCTCTGTAGGGTGTTAAATGTGGCTTCCGGGGCTCCCAAGTAGATTGCGTTGCTGTAATCCAGTCTCGACAGAATAAGACCCTGGATCAGCAGTTTTCGGGAAGTGAAGGGGAGCAGGGGAAGCACCTTCCTGCATGCCCTGAGAAGTCCAAAGCATATTCCGGCTGTTTTTTTTGCCTGGGATCTAAAGGTCAGATCTTTCTCAAGCCATACACCCAAGCTTTTAACCTCGTCTTTGGGAGCAGGGGGATCACCCAGGCAGGTGGGCCACATGTTGGGCGGCAGGGAGGGCCCTTTTTGTCCAAGCAGCAGGATTTCGGTCTTGGACCCATTCAGTTTTAGTGCTGAGGAGTTCATCCAGCCATGGATTTCGGTTAGACAGCCGTAGAGATTGGAGGGTTCATGGTGGGGGGGGTGAGAGGGTCACCACCAGCTGGGTGTCATCGGCGTAGTTGATAATCGTCACTCCGAACGGAGTGACCAACTCCTCCAACGGGGACATGTAAACGTTAAATAACGTTGGGCTCAGAGATGACCCCTGCGGTACTCCACAGCGGAGGGGAACCGCAGGGGATTGGCTGTCGCTCTCCCAAACTTGGAAGGAACGGTTGCTGAGGAAAGACGTCAGCCACTTCAGAGCCATGCCATGTATTCCGACGTCTCTCAGACGCTGGATTAATACCTGGTGATTGACAGTGTCGAAGGCCGCACTAAGGTCCAGGAGGATCACTGCCACTGATCCTCCTGAATCCAGAATGCTTCTGGCCTTCTCCACTGCCGCCAGGAGGGCGGTGTCGGTGCCCTGGACTGGGCGAAAGACTGTCTGAGAGTTCCTAAGCAGGTTGTTAGTTTCTAGGAATAGTGATAGCTTTTTGTTTACTAGTTTCTCCGTAATTTTGCTATTCCCTGGGAGGAGAGAAATTGGCCTATAGTTGGCTAAGTCCTGAGGGTCCAATGAGGGTTTTTTCAGAAGACCTTTGACTACCGCTGCTTTCCAGCTGGGAGGGACTTCTCCCTGTAATAGGGAGGCATTGATGAGGGCCGTGAGTGGAGGGATCACGGTGGGGGCCACTTTTTTTAGGAAGCGCAGTGGAACCGGGTCGCTGGGGGAGCCACTTTTGATTGTGGCAAACGTCGCGGCTACCTCCTCTATGGTTACTGGACCAAAGGTATCGAGGGAGGGTGCCCAGGAGGTGGGCTGTGACTGGGGGGGGGGCTGAAACTGTCACCGCCTGTGCAGCCGGTGTCGGGAGGAGGTAGGGAGGCGAGAATTTTTGGGATTTTTTCATCAAAAAATGTTGCGAGTTTAATGCATTTATTTTCCGCGGCTGTAGAGTCCAGGGGTTTCGTAGGGGGATCTGGGACGTGGTGAAGTTCTTTTAGAATGGTAAAAGTTTCCTGAGCGGAGCAGGATGCGTTTTTGATTCTTTCCTCGTAAAATGAGCTCTTGGTTTCCTGGAGCGCGCGCTTGTAGGTTCTTAAGGAAGACCGAAACGTGTCTTTCTTCTCTGCTGACTTATCTTTCCTCCATGCGCGTTCAGTCCTCTGAGATAGACTCATCTCTTCTGACAGAACCAACTCCTAGGTTGGGATATTCTAGAACACATTTTTTAAAAAGGTTTTTGGACTTTCAGAAGCCATCCTACGACAGAGATCCTGGTTGAGCAAATCAGAAGTATCTCATTTATTTGATTGTTCCCACAAAGCTTCAACAAGGCACCAATGAGACCTCGGAGCGCTATAATTTCAATAAACTAACAAGAAAAGTCTAATCACTACAGCTTTTTTTTAAAAAGAAAAAGCAAGCGTGGGCAGCTTTTCTTATCTTTAGATGCTGTCTGAGGCACAGCTTGTGAAAATAAGGCTGCCACACGTTTAAGCTTTAAGTGCAGCTTCCTTTTCTCAGCTCCAGATAAAGGGGTCCAAAGCATGTCAAAGATGTTACCAGCAGGGACCCACCTGTGGTGTTCAAGTTTGCCACGATAAAGGTTGTAGGAGGAGAGACCTCTCAGAATAGTGTATGGTGACTTGAAATGAACCACCTCCTAAAAATTAGTAGCCTGTTCACGGCACACAGAAGTGATGCACACTCTCAATGTAGTCTGAGCAAATGTACTGCATATATAATACCAGGATATTATAACAAAATATTGTCTGAAGGAAATATCGGTCCTATAATTTAGCTTACAAAAATATCACCGGTTCGGAGTTAATACCAAAATATCTACGTCCTGTGGGACAATACTTTGGTAAACAATATTTAGGACATAGTATTTCTGTCATGATACTTTTATTAAAACTATCCTGACATACAATCATACTGCTGCAAATATAGGCTGTTGTGCAGTTGTATGCTTGGTAGGCTCATACAGACTATTGCTTCTATCTAAAATATCATCATAGAAGATTTTTGGCAACTATCACCCAGTGTTTATAGGACACAAATGAAAAAAACGCACAAGCTGCAGGCCAGGGACTCACCCATGGAATGATGGAATGTGAAACCAAGTCTCTGACAAGTGCAACTGATGTATGATTGAGGAACATTGAAAGACTACTAATGTTTTGTTCAAAGATTGTAGAGGTCCTGATCCCACCTATGTTTGAAGAAGTTATCTTGAAATGTGCTTTTGATAAGTTCGATATTTTTGGACCACTGTGGCTTTCAAGGAATAAGTATGTGAGCACAATACATGGGACCATTTTTGTGAGTTTTATCATTTAACTTCTGGGTCACTAAGCAAGTTTCACTCCAACATTCAATCTACCAGGTCAATGTATAGCCTACAGTTTTCTGGCCTGTTTAATATAATTATACTACTACCTTATAGCTTCCATTGCTTCACTTACAATTATTATGTGACTGTAGGAAACTGTCCTTTTTGTATGGTCAAACCCCCCCCCACACTTTTTGCCCCAATGCTGATGGTTATGACTCTGAAAGTGCACCGGAGCCTGCTGCTCAGGCCCCAATGCCAGTCCTCTCTCCCCAGAACTGTTGCATGTGAATTGGTAATCCCAAATGTCAAGAAACTTAACCCCCTTATAAGTCCCTGGTAATTGGTACCCAGGCCATGGGAATTAAAGGGGTCACCAAGGCCTAAAGCATTGTTTGTGCCAACCTAAGTGACGAAAATAAATAGATGACAGCATTCCTGCCATTTCAGACTGCAGGAGCAGTGGAAACGTTACCCTCACCATGTGTAGCAAGGTCAAAGCACTATTTCCAATATATGCATGTCACCCTTAAGAAAGGCCTCCTGAGTCCAGGATGCCGGGTGCATTATATTGAAGGTGCGAACATATACGTGCAAGCTTATATGTCCCTATAGTAGCCTCCTTCCATTAAGGGCTACTATAAGTGATCAGCGGTTCATACCGCACCCGGGCACCCGGGATTGCTAGCTCCATTGTGGTACCACTGAAAAATTTTCTATCAAACAACTTGCCTCATCGCCCCACACATGATTCCAGTGCCATGGTCAATGTAGCATGTAGCCAGGTGGCTACCTTAGAGGTTGCCCACCTGGTTGCCAGAGCCTTTCCCTTGCCCTGGCTAACAGCCCACAGCTGCTGCAGCCAAGACAGAAATCTGACCCCTGCCAGGAAGTGTCAACTCTACCAGGAGTCAGAAACAGAGACATGTGCTGGAAGGAGGTGACACCTCCCCTCCCTGGCAGGATGGTTAGTGAAGTGGCACATCAATGCGGTGAGCTTCAAAGCTTACACCCCCTTTCATGTGGAACCAGGCTGCCTCGCAAAGGAGGAAACAGCCACCCCCCTGCCCTCATGCACATTTTCACCCAGGCAGTCAGGAAATGTATGTAGTCAAAAGGTGTACACCCCCGAAGGGTTAGCCACATCTCTAGGGTGGGCTACCTGATCTGTACAGCCAAAGATTTCTGCCACTTTTAAAAGTGGCAGACTAGAGGGTTCTGGATAGAAAAGGTGAAACACACCTCCGGATGTGGTAACTTCTCGGGTAGATTAGCCGCTAGGGCTAATAGCCCATTGGCTACTTGCACCCACATCCCTAACATCGCTGGCATTAGAACCTCAGTTCTGAATAGGATTGCACCAGAGGATAAAGAAGAGACCAGAGTCTGCAACAACAGGACCTGCAAAATGTAAATTCTTAATACTCTGCATTTGTGGAAACTATCCTGATGCTGCACGACTGCAAATCGTTCCAGACCAAAGATCGCTTCCCCAAGACAGAGGTGACCCCTCTGAGAGGCAAAGAGAACTCCAGACTCCCTTGCAGTCTGCAGGAAAAAAACAATGTCCCTGAAACAAATAATCACTGGCCACCGGGCAGACTGAGGATTGACCAAAAGTAGATGGTCCAGTGCATTATGTGGAATGTAGTCCTGACCTACAGCAAGTTCCAAGCGGCTACCGTTTTCCCCCAGACGTCGCAACAACTTCTCACTGACCTTACTGCCGCCAAGGCTTGTAGGTGGCCAGTCTGGCAACCAATACCTTCACTCGACTCTGTAACCTGAGGGAACTCTGCATCACAGTCAACTGACCACGTCAGATGCAAAAAGTCAACTATAGGGCCACTGTTTCCTCACCAGCACGTGTAAGTGGTACAACTTGCTCCCCTGCGTCTCGCGCTTCAGCACCAGGGACACAAGAGCAACGCTGCACCCGTGCACTATGAACGAAGTAGAATTCAACTGACTGTCATGACCTGGTCCTGGGACCCGCATCACTTTAAACCCTAGTGGGTCCATGCAACTCAACCTGCAAGTGCCCAATGTCACTAGTGCTTTTTACAACTTACCGGAATGCTAAAGAAAGTTCTGCAGTATTGAATTGCACTGATTTATTTTTCGTTCTAAAATCCTTAACTCAGGTTCTACGTATCCGATTGTCTTCATGATTTTGATGAATAATTTTATATAAAAATCTACTTTATTTTTATAAATTGGTGTCCGATTTCTTTTGAGTCATGTCAATTAGCGTCCATGTTGATACTCTGAAATGTTTAACACATGTTCCTCTAGTAAAGCCTGACTGTGTCACACTACCAGGACTGAGCTATGGATTTATTATTGTGAATCAAAGGACCACCTTTGGGGTACTGTGAGAGTATTACACAGTGAAGCCAAACCAGTATCACTACATAATACTTCACCTCCCTACAATGATTGCTGAGCTAATTTACGAGTCAGTGCATAATTCAGGAACATGAATAAACATGGATGGAGTCACACAGGTATGTGTAAGAAATCGGGTTACTGGTGGGGGGGGGCTGAAGACCTACTCAAGCAGGAACCACAACCCTTGTCAGGTTGAAGTCACAAGCAAACCCCAAATTAACCTGTGCTCAACTCTTGTGTAGCTTGGCACAGAGCAGTCAGGCCTAACTCAGAGACATAGGGGCCTATTATGATTGCGGAATTTCCGCATCCTTCGGGCCGGCGGAAGCCACCGCCGGCCCGGTGGATGCGGAAAAACCGCAACGGACCCACCAAAGACCCACCGCCACATTAGGATGGCTGGTGGGTCCTGGTTTCCGTCCGCCGCTTTTCCGCCGCGGTTGGCTTACAACCGCGGCGGAAAAGCTCTAATATGGTGGCGGTGTCTCTCAGACACCGTCCGCCATATTAGGATTGCTGCCAAGATATGCTTTTCCACGGCGGGTTTACCGCTGTTGAAAAGCATACGGATCTTCACTGCAGGGGCCCGTTGCAGGCCCCCTAGGTGAAGGGGGGGTGGGGGGTGCACATGGGGGTACCTATGGTACCCCCCTGTATTTGTATGCAGAAAGCGGCAGGCACCGCGCGGTGCCTGCCACTTTCTACATACAAAAGCAATGCGTGCATTTTTAACATTGCTGCGGGTGCAGCTTGAAGCTGCACCCGCCGCAATGTTAAAAATAGAGGATGTGACCGCCAGGGTGGCGGTCACATCCTAATAGCACAGGAGGGAACGACGCAGCCCATGCGGACATTCCCTCATCCTCGGTGATCGCGGACGGACTCAAGTCCGTCCGCGATCATAATCGGCCCCTATGTGTAAAGTATTTGTACAATACTTTAAACAGTAACAAAGTGGAAACACCCCACAAAAAGAATCCCACACCAGATTAAAAAAATAGAGTACATTTTTATAAATAAAACAAAAAACAAAAAAAATCCAAATAACGTAACCGGAGATGTGCAATTTGAAAGATTTCAGTGAAAATAGCACCAAAAACAACAAAGCACCAGACTGTGTCAAAGTCTCAAGTTTAGGCCAAATGCAAGAGAGTGTGGGTTGGCTACAGGGGCCCAGTTAGGCCAGCTGAACAAAATTATTTTAAATCCTGGTTGCGGAGTAATGCAAAGCCCTGCAACGAGGATGCATTGTGAGATCCAGGTCAGAGATGAGACATGCAGCGTTGGCTCCAGAAAGCTGCGTCATTGTCGAGAAGGACGCTGATGAGGAGAGCTTGCGATGCGAAGTCCTGCATCGAGGAAGCGTTGCACACTGGCTGGTTCCAAAGAGCATGCGGGGCTAGCAATGCAAAGTCCTGAGTTGCTGTTGAAGCTGCCATCGACGAGGGCTTGCGATGCAAAGACTGGGCTGGGATGCATCTCGCAGCGGTAGTTGCGATGAGGCTGCAGGTTGTGAGGTCGATGCGAAGTACCTGCACTGGAAGAACTTTGGCAGCAGAGGCAATGCATCGGTTCTACTCAGGGTAGCGCTGTGGTGCAGAGAAGATGCATTAGTTCAGCTGGACCCAGAGATGGGCTGGCAGACCACTTTGAGGCCAACTTCAAAGGTTCTGGGACTGGGATGGCAAAACTTGGCAGAGTTGGGCTCACAGTTGCAGAGTCCGGGCGCTGGTTACAAGAGACTAGCCCTTGGAGTCACTCTAATGGACCTGTGAACAAGATGCAGGTCTAGTATTTCGCAAGCAGGCAGCAGGTAAGCGCAGCAGGCAGCACTCCAGCAGAGTGGCAGTCCTTTAAACAGCAGAGCAGTCCTCCTTCCGTGAAGATTCCACAGGTCCAGAAGTGTACTGAAGAGTAGGTATCTGAGGTCCAATATTTATACCTGGAGCTTCCTTTGAAGTGTGAGAAGCTTTTAGAAGTTTCCCTTTCAAGTGCACAGGCTTCCAGCCTCCCCTGCCTTGGCACCACAGTAACTAAAAAGAGTATGCAATCCTTTGTGTGAAGGCAGGACGCAGCCTATTCAGGTGTTACATAGGGCTGTGCCCAACTTCGCACTTCCATCCTCCCAGTAATGGCCCATTCAGCTATTGTGTGTGGCTTTCTAGGAGGAATACATAAACATTAACTGTCAACTACACTCAATCATGTGACCAAGAGACAGGCTGCAAGAACTAAATGGCTAAGGCAGGAAAATGCCAACTTTCTAAAAGTGCCACTTTCAAAACTGTAACCACAATCTGACTTCACCATGAAAGAGGATGTTCCAATACAATTCCAAAGACACCAAAGTTGAACTGTTTACCTGTTCCTGTTTGGAAGTGACAGCTTATTAAATGTAATAAGGTAACCCCAACGTTAGCCTATGGGAGAAGCAGGCCTTCAATAGCGAAAATGAATTTAAGAATTTTTCACTATCACGACATGCAAAACTTAAAATGACTTGTCCTACTTTTTAAAATACTTTAAGTGGGCTATTTAGGGCCTATCCTAAGGGCGACGTGTATCAAAAAGGATGGTTTGGGCCTGGCAAAAGGTTTATTATGTAAATGTTCAAAAACATTTGCATAATTCCTCTGAATTTGTTTCACGTAGGGCATTGCATTATGTGTGTTGCAGTTGTTTAGGGTTTTTTGGGAGTTTGGAGGCACGTGGGGGTAAAACAGGTGACCAAATAGGAATTGAATGAACGGGGGAGGTACTCTGATGTGCACGTTTGGTTTAAAACCAAGCGGTGTGATGGGGGAGGGAACACTCTCTTTTTAACGAGATGAAAGCACGGAGCTGTTAAATCGTCCTGGCAGGTATGTTTGGTTGCTGAGATAACGTGGTGATTGTTGAAATTGTGAATGGATGAAAGCGTGGAATGGAACTATAAACGGGGTTGTAAGATTGTGCGGTTAAGTGAAGGGGCAAAATGGATCGAGAGTCGTATTTGTTACATGGGAGTTTTGTGGGAGGATAAACAACAGGAGGTTGACTGATGCTGCGCGAGAGGTGGGGGCGTGTTTGCAGTGAATAGTATGACCGGTATGTAGAATGGGCGACTGGGGTGTGAGTCGGGTGAGTTGGGAATGATGAAAAAAGTGTGGTACTGTGTTGAAGTGCGAGCGGGATGAATGTGGATAGAAAGGTGACATGAGGTTAGGAGGAACGCTTGGGCGCCGTGAGTTTAAAAGAGAGTAGGTTGACCGTGCGTGAGAAGTAAGGCATTCACAAAGTTTCACGACGCAATAGGGGGGTGGAATTGGTTTTTGTTCGATATTTTGGAGGATGACAAATGTATTAATATGCATGGTAATGAACAATAGTACCAATATTACGTTGTTTTCTTGCACAGTTTTTCAAATAATTAATATGTATTATTGCATACGTATAAGCGAGCAGTAATGATGTAATATTATACTTGTAGCTACCCCTGAGGAAGGACTCATGCAGTCCGAAATGCATTGGGTTTGAATAAAGAATATGCCTTGGACGAATTATGCGTTGGTCGTGTTTTTGACAGAGGTCCGGATGGTCACATCAGGAACACATGAAACTTGGAAAATAGCATGATTCCTCATGTGTGGATTGAAGATGGTTGAACATTTAAAGATGAACAAAGTACTGAGTATTTGGTAAAACACGGACAAACTTCAAACGTTGGATATTTTCGAATTAAGCTGTGCCACTGGTTTTGGGGCGTAATGTTGCTCCATATACTATGGTTGAAAAGGGTTATTATGCCAGGTTGAAATGGCAGTTAAAACCGCACACACAGGCTGCATTGGCAGGCCTGAGACTTATTCAAAGGGCTACTTAAGTGGGTGGCAGCACTTTACTAGGGATTTATAAGTAAATTAAATATGTCAATTGGGGATAAGCCAATGATACCATGCTTTAAGGTTTGAGCACACACACTTTGGCACTGGTTAGCAGTGGTAAAGTGCATAAAGACCAACAGCCAACAAAAACAAGACCAGAAAAATATGGAGGAGTAAGGCAAATCGTTTGGGGGAAGACCACCCTAAGGATAACAGGTCTACCTGTATGCAATTGTTGGTACTAAAATTCAAGGGGTATTTAGGAAGGGTATTTTGTAAGGAATCTCTAGTTGAAAACCAGATTTGAGGCCATCATAGGTACACATACGGTGGCTGGGTGGGGGCACAGGTTGATATGGTGAATAGTCCACTGTCAGTGATAAGGACACTGTTAGTGGCTAGTACTAAATGCTATAATTTAATAAAAATAACTTTACACAGGGGTATACTTTTTGCTTTTGATAGTAAATCGGAAAGGGTTCCTGTATACAGCACAAGACTGAAATATGTGAAATTAAATCTTTTCCATTCTGCCATTTTCAAGTAGGTTTTCAGAAACTACTTGGAAGGACATTATGGAAATAAAAGTGAAAAATGCTACTGGCATTTTGAAAAATTATAGGCCATTTAAAATTGCATAATACGATTTTTTTAATTGCCTATATCCTTTATAGCCCTTTAGGAATTCGATAGGGAAATGTTGTTGAAAATACATTATTTTGTAACCATGTTTGAAAGACTTCTTCAGCAGGGTAATCCCTAATGACCCAGGGGGAGGATACAACTTAACTACCACACCACAAAAGTTCTACAATATGTAATTAGTTCTCCTTCAAAATCTTTGAATATTTATGTAGTCCATATATGTACAATCTACCATTTGAAATTGTTTTTTGGTAATTATGTCAATACAGGACACCCTAAACCCTCCTAAAAATGGCTACTCACTTGCTTTGCTCGCTTGAGCAATTCTGATTTAGGCAAGTATTCATGCCCTATCTTTTGAAAAAGTCACTAGTTATCAATGCTTGCAAGTAAAACTCAGTGGGCACTGCCAGTTGTGTAATTAGGCCATACCATTGGTCGAAGTAGGCCGCACCAGTGGTGGTAGTGGACAGCTGCCTCCCAAGACAGTTTATTATTTACTGATTTATTTATTGTTTACAATTAATTATTGGTAGTCCCTAGAGAACTGGACTCCCTGTCAGAATCATATTCAATTTCATTAAAATAATGGTTTGAGGTGCATCAGACCGGTTTCCATCTAGGACCACCATCAATTTACCTCAACAACTGAGGACCATCAACCAGCACACAGACTACACTACTGAGACTCTGAATTCCTCGACGTGCTGACATTACAGAATTTTCCTCCAGTATGTTGAACCAACTGGCAGGTATATGTAAGTGATGAAGACGGGGCTCTGGACACAGTAGATACCACCCACAATTATTCGGTAAACATTGTTTACCCTGGATGTGAAACAAATTATGCCATTACAACGACTGCGTTGTTACATCGCATGCCATTACAACGCAAGCCATTACAACAGCTTGTTGTAGGGGGCAGAAGGTGTTGGATTTTAAATCCAACACCTTCCCTGCTGTTGCACAGACTGGAGTTGGAATAGTAAATTATACTATTCGGACATCCAGCGCCCCCCCCCCCCCCCAGCAAGTCATTGTAATGACTTGCGTTGTATTGGTATGCGAAGTAACAACGCCGTTGTTGTAATGATCGCATTGTAATGGCATGCGTTCTAAACGCATGCGTTATAACGTGGCCTAATCCAACTATTCCACTACAGAGACACTACAGGTTCCTTTCACACTGGAGAATGACTAGCCAAACACAGGTGCTATGCACATAGGCAAGTCATCTTATATACAGGTGCCTTGGGTCGAGCAGGCCCTTCCCCCACCCATCGAATTGTGAGGGCCCCATGATTGGCAAGTCTTTGTTAAAGTACTACCTGCAATCTGAGAAATTACAAATGTCTAGTGTATTTAACAGCATTGTGGGCTACAGCACTACTGACCTTATTTATATACAGCATCTTAAATGGCGTCATATGTTTTTAATCCCCATTCAGGGAAACGTTTGTTTCAGTCTGCAGTTTGCAACAGTCATGGCCCTCAGCTCCAGCAATGTGCTTGAGTGAAAGCGATAAGTAACGATATCTCAGAGACAAAATGACCTCTGACACGCACATATTTTGCGAAAGCACTCACATGAAATGGCACATGCCATAAGAGTGTCGCCTTGGGAAACCCGCTGTGAAAAACATGCCAAGAGTAATTATATCTTTTACCGATAAGTTGTCATGATGTTAGTTTCCTGGATTTAGAGGTCATTCAGATCTGTAAAGTGGGGAAAACGGTGCCACTTTGGTGTGCGCTACAAATGCATTTTAAGCTTTGCCAGGCCATAATGCTTTGCAGCGGATGCAGAGGATTACGAACACGGAAAACGTGCATCAAATTAAAATGATCCTGAAATGTGGCAATATGTAAACTGGAAAAAAAATGTAAGCATGCCTTATTTACCCTCTCTCATGATTTTCGTCTTAACATGTTCATAGTGAATACTATAAAATAAAGTAACTTTTTTCTGCCTGACTTCATTTCACAAAAGCCGCACTTTCCAAAGGTAGAGCCAAACGCCCTTGTTTATACACTAGGTACAAAAGATATTATTTTTTAATATAAACGTTTATTTCTTTAATGACAAACCCTAAAACACGTAGAGAATACAGAGGTGTAAAAACTTACGCCAAGTAGAAGTGGTACCCTCTGGACTCAAGTACACCAACGTTTTAGTGAACCTGCAGCCTGATTCATCAAGCTTAATTGCGCTCGCAAAGGGCCAGATTCTGAGAATCTGGCCCTTTGCGAGTGCAATTTCAGCATTTGGGATTCATCATCCCAAATGCAAAATTCGCTATTAAAGAATTCGCATATTTGCGAGGAATTGCATTTAAGGAATCTCTATTTGAGATTCCTTAAATGCAATTCATGAACCATTTTAAAATACCGAAATCGCTATTTTGGGCCGCTATTTACCGCGAGGTCAAACCTCGTGGTAAATAGCGAAAACTTAGAAAAATGCATTTAAATGCATTTTTCTAAGTTGCATGTTACACACACACATGTCCTTTGGACATGTGTGTGTGCAACACCAATGTAGATTACATTTCAGGGGTGCTACAGGGTGTCCTTTGGACACCCCTGGCACCCTTGAAATCGCAATCTTATTTACGATTAGCAAATTGCTATTCGCAAATAAGGAATAACTCCCCATTCATTCCTATGAGCCTTTAGGCCCATAGGAATGAATGGGGAGTTATTCCTTATTTGCGATTAGCAATTTGCTAATCGCAAATAAGGAATGTGTAGGAATCACATTTCTTTATGCAATTTCAGTTTCATAAGTCTTTATTTCGGCTAAATAAACCATAAAAGACCACACAGAATAAAACACGATATGACAATGAAACCAACATAATACATGAATTACATAATACACGATACATCATTAGCTATTCAGTAATATACATAAAAATCATAAAAGCAACTTTCATTATATACACATTATTAAAAACCATTTCATTACAATAGTTGATGATGAGTTTAAGACATAATTAAATCAATTCAAACAAATTACTAATCACAGGATACCACTACTAAAAAACACTTCTGGGCACATGCATCAACCTATTTAGGAAGTGCAAACGGTGCGAATCGGTAAATTCGGCCGTTTGCACTTCCTAAATACGTTTTTGGGATGCATCAAACTCATTTTCAATATTCGTATTTTTTTGCATTTCTTAAAAATGCAAATGCATTTAAGGAATCGCATTTGTGCGATTCCTTAAATGCAATGCATCAATTTAAAAAAAAATGTGAATTTTGAAATTGGAAGTGCAAATTACCACGAGGTTGACCCTCGTGGTAATTTGCGAAAATCTGTCAAAAAGCAAAAAAATGCATTTTTAAACTGTCATGTTACAGACACACATGTCCTTAGGACATGTGTGTGTGAAACATGCACTTTCAAATGCATTTCAGGGGTGCAGGGGGGGGTCCTTTGGACCCCCCCCTGCACCCTTGGAATGCATCAACAAATTGCGAATTTGTAAATGCCTTCCCATTGACTCCTATGGGCCTTTTGGCCCATAGGAATCAATGGGAATTGCGAAAATGCACTTAAGAATTCGGTATTTATTTGGGATTCGGTAAAAATTGCGATTTTTACCGAATCACAAATAAATACCGAAAAAAATGATGCATAGCATTTTGCAATTCTTAATTTGCAATTCGGTATTTTTCGCAAATTAAGAAGTGCAAAATGTCTCAATGATGCATGTGCCCGTTCATGAGAAATAATTTGGGATAGGGATGTTGAAGCCATTCTGTACATACACACTCCGATCCGGCCGATAATTAATCTCTAAGTTAGTTCTTTCTGGAAAGTGATGTTTTCTCTCTAGTCTAGTCCTTAAGGGCCGAGGGTAGCGGGACCTAGGGTAGAAATCATGGAGCCCCCAGACAGAGATCGGGGCATCCCCTAATTGTGGAAACCAAATTTGTAAATAAGGCACCACCCGATCGCTCCAGAATCTAACTAACACCAGGTCGCCTGGGAGGTCCTTTGGAAGGGGGCCGAGCCATCCCACCCTTCTTACACTTCGAATCGCACCATCAATGTTCGCTGGCAAGGGTCGATTCCTAGACAGCCAATAGATGACCTTGTGTTTTAGATCCTCTGGTCTCTCGGTTTTTCCCTTTGTAATTGGTAAAACACCAGTGAGAACACAAACAAAGGGGGCGACCATTGGGGGCAGATGTATATGTTTAGTGTAATCTAGGTTGGTAGTAGTTTTCTCCTCATAAGGTGGGGGAACATTTGGCACATTTGGCACCCCTACATCAGCGAAGATACTCTTGATGGTAATGGGCTCGTGATGGATGACGAGGCGATACATGGGCGGTTCTGTGGGACCGTGGGTCTGTTAGGAGGGATGCTACTTCTTTGAGGAGCTAACTTAGAAACCACGGTAGCGGATAAGGGCTGAGGTTGGCTCAATCCTGCCAGGTTCTTGTTAGGTTGAGTCGGTGCCCTAAATGAGGTCTCTATATCCCTTAACCTATCCCCTAGGGAGTTGATTCTGGCAGTCAAAGGGGATAGTAGAGAGGTGACCAAGCGTTCAATAAGGCCAGAAGGGCTGCCTGGTGGTGGGGGGGGGGGGGGGGGGGGTGCAAAGGATTCAATATTATCACGGGCCTGGGAAACTGTAGGTGGGGTGCTGACGGACGGTAAGGAACTTGTGCAAGGCTTAAGCAATTTAGCTTCCCTCCCCATGCTGTTATCCCCGGGGCGCTTTCTTGTGACCATAGGAGTTTTAGGGTGCCCTAGTTGTTTAGTGTTTGCTTTTACTAACGGGGATAAGAGTGGGGCAACCAGAATGTTATCATTTGCGTTCAATAACGAGTTAGACAGCAGATGTACGGGAAGTATTGGACTGGATAGGACTTTGGGTGGGTCTGCTATGGTCTCGACTGGTACATATTGAATGTGACAAAGGGCGTTCAAATCCTCCAACCAGGACAAACTTGATGCTGTGTCGACTAGCTGCGCCTCGGGATGTTTGCAGGCTACGCTGTGAGAGGGCAAACGAGTTTCTAAGTCTTCCAAATCATGAATAACGGGTAATAATGCCCTGTCTATCCTTTCTGTATAGCAGTCTAACCTCCCCCTACTAGATTCACTTGGGAGTGTACTGGGATTGAGAGCCCCCTTAAGAGACATGGCGACAGTGCAGCAAACAAAGCCCCGCAAAAAGTCAATGGAAGTCCTGGTGTCTCTGCAGTGAATGCAGAGATGTAGGTCAAAGTCTCACTATACCTTGTTAAGTAGGAGCCAAGGGGGGTGGCCCGTCCGTCCTTCTCGGGCCTCTAAGGGCCACAGAGGGCCCGCCCTTTGCCCGGGCTTCGCCCGGCGCCGCCCGCGCGCGTCCCGCGGGGCGTTAGTGTGTTGTTCCTTATTAGGAAGTGACGAAATAGGGGCGGTGCCTCGTCAGCGGTGTTGGCCCTGCGGTCTCCTGGGCCTCAGTGCTCAGCCAGTAAGTGAAATTATGCCCCAGCAGCGTTGCACCCTTCCTCACGGGCGAATCCCGTTTTGCAAGTCCTTAATAGCGATTCCTTATGAATCGCTATTAGGGGCTCGCGCAAAACGGGAGAATGATGAATCAGGCTGCTGGTGTTTGCCCCCGCTTGGCGCCTTTTCATGGTATGGTGAATTTTTGTGCAACCATTTTTAAGTCATCCCTGAGCAAGCTCCCAGAATGAGAAGCAGCATGTTTGGGCTAAGGAGAGGATGCATGCTATAATTTATAAAGACTGCTATACCCGCAATCCTGACTCCTGCACCTATTCCAGATTGTGAAAGTGCAATTTTTAAAATTGCTCTTTGGAGTAATTTTACGGTCTCAGGCTTATTGATCTATCGCCCACCGGGGTCTCACAAAACCTTTAGAGAGGGGCTCATTAACGAAGTGATTAGCCTGGCCCTACAGTCTGCCAACTTTACTACTGTAGGTGATCTGAATTTACACCTGGAATCTAACTCGGACCCTGATATTTACATTTCTTGAAAGATTTGGCTGCTTGCCAATTACATCAATTGGTACACACAAGGCAGGGCACTTGCTTGACCCTGTGCTTACCAACATTAAGCTAGCAGAGTGTCCCACAGTGGCTCGAATGGTTTGGACTGACCACCATCTAATAGTCTTTTCACTGTATTATAATGGCTCTAAAAATCAGAACCGGCCTAGAGCCATTTACAAACATCCCTGGCAGAAATTAGACCACCAGTTCTTCCATTAAATGCTGGAGACGTCTCAGCCCACTCGTTCTTTGGATGTCGAACTGGCTTATGCTGACTTTGAAAAATGGACTACTCAGGCATTAGACAGGTGCATCCCTGCCAAATGGACTCATCCCAAGAAAGGCCATTCTCAGGTACGGTTTGATGAATCTCTTGCTAAGGCCAGGAAGAACTGCAAAAAGCAAGAACGTCACAGGAGACGCTCCTATTGCTAAATCTGAATACTTAGCCATGAGGAAAGGCTATCATAAACTGATCCGCAAAACCCACGCTGCCTTCTTTACTGACACGATCAACTCTACCAATAACCCCTCGAAAGTTATCTTCTCCCTCCTAAAGGACATGGTGAAGACCCCGGTGTCAAATGATAGTTCCATCACTTCTAACGACCAGTGTGATGTGCTGGCCACTTATTTTACTAATAAAGTGGCAGACATCTATGATAGTTTCCGTGGGAACTGCGAAACTCTTACGATAGCGGAAGCAGAGTTTGTAGATAGGGGGGTTAACACTCTGGAAAACCTCCCTTCCATGACCTTAGATGATCTTAAGGCCTTGACTACTAAGATTAAATCGGGTTCTCCTGCTGACCCTATCAAGCCGGATCTTGTAGTAAAACATTCGGACTGTCTGTTCCCAGTTTGCCTGGATATTATTAATCTCTGTCTATCCACTGCCAAGGTCCCTAAAACCTGGAAGCATGCAAAGGTTATCCCTCTCTTGAAGAAACCTTCATTGGATGCTTCCAGACCGGAGAACTATCGCCCGATCTTGCTTCTGCCATTTTTATCCAAAATTACAGAATCATATGTGAACAGCAATCGGATGCAATTTCTGGAATCTAATTCTATTTTGGATCCCTCCCAGAATGGCTTCCGTCCTAAATATAGTACGGAGTCAGCTCTGCTACCTATCACAGAAGAACTGAGAGCCTCTCTGGATGAGGGCAACTTGACCGCACTCATTTTTCTTGACCTCAGTGCAGCCTTCGATACAGTCTCACACAGTATTTTGCTACATTGGCCGCGTGAGATTGGTATCGGAGGCAGAGCCCTTGACTGGCTATCCTCCTTTTTGAGTGACAGGCCATTTCAGGTCATTGCCCCTCCATTTCTTTCTGTGACGCACCCTGTGCGCTATTGAGTCCCACAGGGGTCGGCTCTGACATTTATGTTCGTCCGCTGGCCTTGTTGGCCAACACCCGTAATATACAGATGGTATCTTACGCGGTCGATTAGCAACTAATATTTGCTTGTACCAAAGACTCCAGTCAAGACATGACTACATTTCAGGAAGATCTGACAGCCATAGCTGTGTGGATGGGGGCAAATTGTCTCCAATTAAACTCATCCAAACAGAGATTCTATTCCTTGGCAGAGATTCACATCAGTGGGGCAATAACTGGTGGCATCCAAAATTGGGCAATCACCCCACGCCCAAAACAACGGTAAAAAATGTTGGTGTAAGGAGGGATTCTGCACTCTCGTTTGAGGAACATGCTAAGACTGTGGCAGGGACCTGTTTCAGTATTCTGTGCGGACTCAAACACATTTTGTGTTTGTTTGATCCTCGAACGCACCAGCAAGTTGTTCAAGCAACCATCATGTCCAGGTTAGATTATTGCAACAGCCTCCTGTTAGGGGCTAATAAGTCTGTGATAAATAGGCTTCAACGTACTATGAATGGAGCAGCTCACACTCTTTGCTCTGTCCAAGTACAGTTCAGTTTCAGGGATACTGTATCAACTCCACTGGCTTCCTGTGGAGCAGAGAATTAGGTTCAAAGCGCTTTATGTTACGCATAAAGTTTTGACGAGCTCCTGCCCTGCGGTCCTTAATGACTTGGGCCACCACTATGTTTCATCTTGTGCTATGCAGACCTTAATTTGATGCATGTGCCTCGCTTCCGTAAAGCCAGAACTGGAGGCCGTTCGTTAGGGGAATTGGCTCCTCACTTTATGGAACTCATTGCCTCTTGCTTTTAGGAGGATTTCTGATCACTTGATGTTTAGAAAGGCAGTAAAGACTTGCCCATAGATTTATCAAGCATCCATTTTGCGATTCCTCATTAGCGAAAAATAAGGATTCGCTAATAAGGAATAGCAAAATGCTATGCATGAAGAACTCGCTTAAAAAATAGCGATTTCTTAAAATTCCTTAATTGCGACTCGCAAATTGCGAGTTGCAATTAAGGAATACCTCCCCATTCATTCCTATGGGCCTCTGAATGGGAAGACAATCTCAATTTGCGATTCTCAATTAGAGAATCGCAAATTGAGAGTGCAATTTCAAGGGTGCCAGGGTGTCAAAGGACACCCTGTTGCACCCCTGAAATCTGCATATGGGTACATCTTGCACACACACATGCCCTAAGGGCATGTTTGTGTGTAAAATGGAACTTTGAAAAATGCACTTTAGTGCATTTTTCAAAGTTTTTGCAAATTACCATGAAGTTCAACTTTATGGTAATTTGCTCCCCCTATTAGCGAAATCGCTAATTTTTTAACTTTAATGCATTGCATTTAAGGAATCTCAATTTGAGATTTCTTAAATGCAATAGCAATTTAAATAATCGCAATTTTGCGATTTCTTTAATTGCGATTTTTGTATTTGGGAAGATGCATCCCAAATGCAAAAATACTGGTCGCAAAGGGGCAGATTCTGAGAATCTGCCCCTTTGCGAGCGGTGTTTAGCTTGATGCATCTATGCCTTGGCTGTTCCAGATTTTTTTTTTTTTATCTCGCTCTTTTCCTTTCGTGCTCTCCAGCGCTGGGATGTCTCTTTGCTGGGACAGCCATGCGCTTTACAAGCTGCATAACTTAACATGCGGTCGGCGAACAGTGCTTCTGGTCAAATGGGAGAGGTTTGGTATTTCATTTCTTGATTTTTTCTCCATACAGTAACACAAGTGGCACAATAAAGATACACAAACCTATCGCCTCTCAGGGCGGAGAAATCAATAAATAAAAAAAAGAGACAAACCCCACAATCCAACTGCAAGCCAGTTCCAAGTTCCCCATAAAAGCAGGAAATGAGTAATAATTCAAACACAACACAACCATTGAGGGAGGTAAGGGAGAGGGGAAAAAGGAAGCATGCACCCGCAATGAGGAGGGAGATTGGGAGGATAAAACACCCAAACAGGAAAAAATTAAATATAAAGATCCCATATTCCCAACCTCCTATAACGAGGGTAAAAAGACAAACAAAAAAAAAACATAGGAGGGTTTGGCTCTGTGTGATCCCTTCTGTCAGCCCTAGCTCGGCAGATGGCATTAGGGGGGCAGAGGTTATGACACAGCAATAATCAATCAATCAGGGGAATTGTAAGCGCGCTACTCACCCGTGAAGGTCTCAAGGCACTGAGGGGGCGGAGAGACCGTAGATCAGTTAGCTGAAGAGCCAGTTCTTGAGAGTCTTCCTGAAGGTGTTCAGGGAGGGGGCGCGTCTGATGTCTGCCAGTAGCTCGTTCCAGGTCTTGGCTGCAATGTGAGAGAAGGATCTTCTGCCTGTTCTACCTCTGTGGATGTGCGGGGTTTCGGCCAGTGCAAGGTTGGAAGATCGGAGGTTTCTTTTAGGTACGTGGAAGTTGATTCTGTCGTTGAGGTATTTGGGTCCGTAATTGTGTAGTCATTTGTAGGCATGAGTGAGGATTTTGAAGGTGACTCTTTTCTCCACGGGGAGCCAGTGGAGTCTTCGTAGGTGTTGGCTGATGTGTTCATGCTGGGGATGCCAAGGACGAGTCTGGCAGCAGTGTTCTGTTTTGTCTGGAGTTGCGGAGTAGGGACTTGTTGATGTCGGCATAGAGTGCCTTTCCATAGTCCAGTCTGCTGGTGATGAGTGCGTGGGTGACTGTCTTTATTGATTCAGGGGGGATCCATTAGAAAGTCTTGCGAAGGATGCGGAGGGTGTTGAAGCAGATGGTGGTGACGGCGTTGACCTGTCTGTTCATGGTGAGTGATGAGTCGAGTACGATGCTGAGGTTTTTGGCGTGGTCTACGGGGTAGGTGGGCTTCTGAGGTCGGTTGGCCACCAGGTGTTGGCCTATGCTGAAGGGGTGGTTCCAAGGAAGAGGACTTCTGTCTTCTCGGCGTTGAGCTTCAGGCAGCTGTTGGTCATCCAGACTGCGATGTCTTGCATTCCTTTTTGGAAGTTGAATTTGGCGGTGGTGGAGTTTCTGGTGAGGGAGAGGATGAGCAGGGTGTCGTCGGCGTAGGATACGATGTTGAGGCCGTGTTGTCAGACGATGGCTGCGAGTGGGGCCATGTAGATGTTGAAGAGGGTCGGGCTCAGTGATGACCCTTGTGGGACTCCGCAGGTGATTTTTGTGGGATCGGAGAGGAAGGGTGGTAGTCTGATTCTTTGGCCTCATCCCGTGAGGAACAATCGGATCCAGTCTAGGGCTGTTCCTTGTATGCCAGCGTCGTGTAGTCTGGCGACTAGTGAGCGGTGAGAGATGGTGTCGAAGGCCCCTGACAGGTTGAGTAGGATGAGGGCTGCGGAGTGGCCTGGGACCAGGAGGGTGCGGATGTCATCTGTGGCAGCGAGTAGGGCAGTCTCGGTGCTGTGGTTGCCTCGGAATCTGCATTGGGACGGGTCGAGGATGGCGTTCTCTTCGATGAATCATGTTAGTTCCCTGTTGACTGTTTTCTCTGCAACTTTGGCTGCGAGGGTAGGAGCGAGATGGGCTGGTAGTTTTTGAGATCGGTGGGGTCAGCTGTGGGCTTCTTGAGCAGGGGCCTGACTTCTGGGCGCTTCCAGTTATCTGGGAAGGTGCCTGTTTTAAAGGTGGTGTTGATGGTGTGTTGCAGTTCGGATGCGATGGCAGCCACAAATCTGTGGTAGATGTGAGGAGGGCAGGGGTCGGTGGGGGCCCAAGAGTGGATGCCTTTCATGGTCGAGGCAGTGTCTTCGGTCGTGATTGATTTTCAGTTGGAGATGATGGGCTGGCTGGTGTCTTTGGGGGGCGGGTGGTCAGCTCTGGCGTCTGGTCGATGAAGTTGTCTGTGAGGGTTTTGATCTTGAGGTGGAAGTAGGTTCCAAGCTTGTCGCAGAGGTCTTGGGACTGGGTGATGTCTGTGCATTGCTGCGTGGGTTGGTGAATTTCTGAATGACACTCAAGAGTTCCTAGGAGTTGGTGGCGTTGGCTAGTATTTTGTTGTGGTTAAAGTTTCTCTTGGTGTTTCTGATTTGGTTGTGGTAGTCCGTCATGGTGTCCTTGTAGGTCGAGTAGTTTTTGGTTGTCTTGGTGTTTCTCCAGTTCTTCTCCAGGCGTCTGCAGGTGCGCTTGGCCTCTTGGAGATCTGTGATGAATCAGGCGGCTTTCCTGGGCGCTCTCTGTCGGGGTTCCGTAACAGGGCAAGGTCGTCTGCGCAGTTGGCGATCTAAGTGTGGAGTCCTCTGGCTGCGATGTTTGCGTCTAATGCCCAGGTGTTGTTGTTTCGGGTGAGGGTGGAGTTAAGTTGCTCGTTAGTAAACTTGCTCCAGTTCTTTCGTGGTGGGTGTGGGGCTGTTTTGGGTGGCCTGGGTTTTTCGACGGCGAAGTGTACGCAGTGGTGGTCGGTCCATGGCGGTTGCGTTGTATGGCTGAAGTGAACGCTGTTTCCTGCACCGAAGATGGGGTTGAGGGTGTGTCCTGCTCTGTGGGTCGGTGTGGTGACGAGTTAAGTCTGATGTTGGCGAGGTTGTCACGAAGGATGATGGAGTTGGGGTCGCTGGAGTTGTCGAGGTGGAAGTTCAGGTCTCCAATGAGTATGTAGTTCATTGATGCGAAGGCGTGGGGTGCGATCAAGTCGGTGATGGGGGTGGTGAAGGGTGTCTGGGGGCTGGGGGATCTGTAGACGAGGGTTCCTCGGAGTGTGGTGTTGGGGCTGGTCTGGATCTGGAAGTGCAGGTGTTCGGCGGAGGGGAAGGTTTCACTGGAGGTGATGAGGCGAAGGGTGCTTTTGTGGCCAATTGCAAGGCCCCCTCTGGGGTGGTTGGGGCGGTCCTTCCTCTGGATCTTGTATCCGTCCGGGATGGCGGTGTTGATGTCGGGGCAGAGGAGGCGTTGGTCCGGGTCTCCGTGTAAAGGCAATGTCAGTCAAAAGAGAGTCGAGTAGGTTACAGATTTCTATGGCGTGTTTGTGTACGGAGCGCAATTTGAGGAGGATGCATCCGAGTGTGCCGGTGGTGCTGGAGGCCGGGGTTGTGGGGAAGGTCTGGCGGCAGTGGGGGCAGGAAAACTGGCTGTGGGTCTTGTTCGGCGAGGCCTGTTGGCAGTCTCTGCGTCTTACGGTATTGAGCGCGTGGAGGTTGGCTGTGCTATAAGGGAGGAGTTCAGATGCAGGGTCCCTGGCGCTGGTCGTGGTTGGGTCACGGACGGGCACAGACCGGCTTGCCTTAGGCACGTCTTCGGCATGCCTTCAGCACGCCAGTGGCGCGACCGTGCAACGGCCGCCATTAAGTAGGGGAGGGGAGAGGGACGGCAGCTGGGAGGCGGGGGCATCAGCGGCAGGAAGGGAGCAGGGAGAGACGGGCACGAGAATGGGAAACAACACTGAATGGGAAACAATGCTGAATTATGACAATGAGGCTGAACTAACAATGACACTGACCATGAGGCAAAAACACTGAAAGAAAAAATTAAATAAAAACACAGACAGTACCAGCAAATTACGGGCGCAGCAAGGAGGCGGAATCAGGCAGAGTACACACGGAGGAATGTGCCGATAGCGGTCTCAAACAGCTCCCCGGAGGGGGCAGCTGGAGAAGAGCTGTGGGAAAGCGTAGGCTTGAGACCAGGGTCAGAGGTCTCCCTCCTTCTAGAACGGTCCACAGTAGCTGTGGCGAGGCCATCATAGTGGCCAAAGCCATGGGCTCTTATGCTGCCCAGTTGTGACATTAGCAGATTTCATTTCTCCTCAGTTCACATCACAGGCATCTATCTGTTCTTCTGGCTCAAAGTGACAGCGTGCCTTCAATTAATTATCAGTTCTCAAAGAAAAATGTACCAGTGGTCACTGTAGGTGTGGATTGGACAAGTTTAAGTCTATATTTGTTTAGGATTGGGGTCACCACGTCAGAGTTGGGTTGGGTCTCAGTCAAGTAAAAAAAATGTTGATGGATATTAAACTGCTATAAAAGGCACATGTGCCTAAAATTGCTCTAGATGTGCTCAGGGGGTTTGATTATTCCCGATCGCGGTCAGATCGTATAGCATTATATGCTGATGAGATGACGTACTCTTTTTCATGACAGACCCTTGGTACTCTGAACCCCGTATACTGGAAATTCTCAGGGTATTTGGTGGCACTTCGGGCCTCCACGCAAATCCCGCTAAGTCCATCTTATTCCCAGTGTGTGGACACCAGGGTGGTGAATCATGTGCCGGACAGCTCTCCAGGGCTACAGATGGGTTAAAATATTTAGGGATCTACATCTCCCCATGTCCCACGATTTGCTTGGCACACAATATTACCCCATTTTTAACTAGCATTAAAAATGAAACGACTATATGGTCCGCTCCCCCCTCTCCCTCTCCCTCTCCCTCTACGGGCGCTCAGCCATCTTTAAGATGGTTTCTTTGCCCCGGATCCTATACCACCTCCAAAATTTTCCTTACCCCCTCCCTCGCGCTTGGTTGCGCAGGTAAATGCCATACAAAACAATTTTCTGTGGGGTGGGGGAGCAGTTTGTGTAGCACTCCGCACTTGTGCACAGTCCATGTAATGAGGGGGGATAGCTGCAGCTGATATTTACTCCTACTATCCTGCGTCTCACATCCTTGTAATCAACTAATAGTGGTATAATTCCCCTACAGATCTGGCTATTGAGCACGTTGCAATCGAACAAGTCCCTCTTCTCTACTTATTGTATAGCTCCACACGCTTAGACCACTTACCACCGGCTGGCAGGGTAGCCATACAGTTATGGAGGACCAAGATCAGACAAATGGGGTGGAAAGGGAAACTCACTCAACAAACTCTGCTGTGGCACAGCACATACCTCCAAACAGCAACCACACTGTGCGGGTTCCGGGAATGAGACCTGGTGGGGATCTCGACCCTGATGTATTACAGGGCACTAGTCTAAAATCATCCCAACAACTGCAGACAGACTTTGGCCTCCATAAATCACAATTTTATACATTTTTACAGCCTCGCCACGCACTCTCCCCCCAGATTCGAAATATAGAGGCTCTGCCCATGTTCCAGCCCTTTGGGGGGCTGTCTGCTTATGGAGGACCTTGGTTTACGCAAAATCAGACAAATATATCAATCATCATTGTTTACCTGCATGTTCGGTAGGTATTGTTCATTATCATAAAAATGATTACAGATGCAAATATTATCCTTATGCTCACATGGGTCTTTGTAGGGCTTATGCCCGTTATATTGCAAAATAACCAAATAAAATGTCGTTTTTTTAGAACTGCTCTAAATATATTGAGCATAGTCCAAAATCTTGTTTCTCATGTTTTCTCTGATTTTCAATGCATGAGAGTACAGTGCATGGCAAAACAAAATATCTAAGTAGTACGACATTCGCTCCAGTGATTCATTTGGGCTGGTGGGGACCATCACCACTAATTTTTGGGGTGCGGTCCTTATTTTTCCTCATCAGGCATTTCACGAGAGTAAGAGAGGGAAAACACACAAAGGAGAAAGGAGGAAGAGAAATACTGACAAAAACGTTGAAAACGGAGAATGAAGTGACCTGCAGGAGGGGGTGACTGCTTGGCAGTAAATTGAAGAGGCCTGAGATGAATTCAAGACCTCGGCGCCTTGCTCTTTGGTGCGCTGACGGCCGCGGGCTTCTGAGCACAGCTTTGGGAACCGGTACTTCTGTGACAGGGAGACACAGAGTTTGAATTTCCATTCGTTCATATGAGGTACAGGATACAAACGACACTGTTGAAAGGGATTTACAAAGATCAGGGCTTTAAGTGGGCCGGGTCTCACCAGTGCTGAGCACTGTCAGTTTTTTAAAGGGGGCATCGAAACGGATCTCTATCGGGCTCTTTTTGTGCCCTGGCACAGGCGGTCCGTTTTTTTCCAGACTGCAGTGACAGCAGGCACATCGATGTGCGCGTGCTCACACTGCTCACTTCTCACTAGTGGAAAAGTTACGGCATGACGTCATGCCAGGTGAGTGTTGTCGGGGAAGAGAAATCCTTTAAGAAGAGTCATTTTCTCTCTGGACTTTCCTTCTCTTTTTGAAGCTCAGGAGCAGCAACATTGTCGTGGTGTCACCAGGGCTTTAAGTGGAAGCTTTTTCAATATTACATACAAGCCATAGTTGCTGCTTATTTAGCTTATGCAACTAACAACCATTGGCAAAGCCAATAGTCCTGACTTCTTGTAGGTATGATGGTACTTGTATCCTATATCTGGATGCAATGATAGAAACAGCAAAATAAACGTTAGGTGGCACACTGCTAGGCACAGATTTTTAGCTACCAGGTTTTAAGCCACGCCCTTAATTACACTGGCCACGCCCCTTTGAGACCCCCCCCCCGTTTTTTTTATCACACTTGAAGCCTTGCCAGGGATACAGTTAACCTGTACATTGGAGGGGATTACATGGCAGATTTAGGCTGATGTGACCGCAGGAACTGTTGCTGGGGGAACTTTCCTGGTCAGCTGACTTGATACCTGGGGTGGTAAAGGAACGGGCACATATACTGAGTGTGTGAGGACAAGGTCCATCTCCATCCACATTGCATTTCGACAGTTCCATACATCTAATACTTATGTTTAAATCCTATAAATTGACTGTTTAAATGCATTCTACACTAGTAAAGTGCAGGAAGATTTTTTTTTGGGGGGAGGGTAACAAAAATGCAGTACTCTTGTCTCTTCTGGTGTTTTGGAGCATACCCCAACCACATTATCATTGCACACCTGCACACCACAAATGGTCCTGGAACCTGGGCGAGGGTCACTTTATAGGCTTTTTTAATGTTCTGCGCCATACACAACGTCCAGCTTATGAATTAGAATAGATGGACAAACGAATGTTTGCCAGAACTGTCGCCCAGAATAGTTACTTGAGGACACTCAGGCACTCAACTAACATTTTTTTCATAAGGTCTGCTTTCAAGTACAGGAGAACTGGGCAAAAAACTGTGCAAGAAAACAAAATGGGAACTTTTTCCCCCCAATATATATGTATGTGCAGCCATGGAAATAGAGCATCATCAATTGTCATTAGGAAGGAACATTAAAAAATAAATGGTTGAGCTAATAATAATGTCAGCGAACCTTGAATTGATTTATTTCTGAAAATCTCACCATGGTTGCGAAGTGATCAAAAAACACAAAAGGGAATTCTAACCACTGTCCTCTGTACTGCCCAGGAAGTTGGGACCTACAAATGCTCCTTGCCTTTACCAGGCCAGAGTGTAAGCGTAAACAAAAAACTTGAAGATCCGGACGCCAGTGGAACAGAGATCTAGGTTCCGGGCGGCGAGTCGTCATGTGTCAAATGGAACATGACGTGAAAACATTGCCACACTGAATGTCCATGTGGTACGCTTATTTGTAGTACAGAATTGGCTCCAGGCTAATTGCAGGAGTCCTGGCTACGGGTAAAACCGTGAGTTAACTGAGATAAATCGTATCCTGGTCTTTTTTTCACATTTGTCCCCACGGAGCGGGCACGCTTTGGCGAGCGTGGACCCCCGGAGGACTGTCTTTTTTACTTGTTATTTTGGTCCTGAAGAAAGCTGAGCTGAATACGCACAAAGCAGCAGAAACATGTTGACCACACACACTTGGCCACTGGGGTTCTAATTCAAACCAACAATTGGCCTCACTGTTTTTAATGTGAACATCTGGTCCTTTATTAAAGTTGTTTGGGTCCAGGTGTGATCTTTTAACAATCACTTTTCACCACTGATCACTCACATCACATCACACTTTTGCGATACCTGCTCCAATGCAGTTGCAGGCGTTGAAGCACACAGGGGGGATACTCGGTCCCTCCTGTGGGAACCCCATGATGAAGCATGTCACCACTAGGGTGAGTGAGGGTTCTTTTAGAAAATAGTTTTTTTCTTCCCCTTCTTCCAGTTCTTTGACCGCACGTATTAATTTATTTGTTTACACTGTGTTTTTCGTTAATAGGAGTAAGTCATGTGAATTCACAGCATTAGGCTATCTTTTTGTTGATATAAAAAATAAACAAAAAACTTCCCCATCCTCACTGAGTGGCAGTGGAAGAATTTCATCTCTCCACCCCCAATAAAAACACACCCTTGCCATGCACAGGGCAGGGTTTTTTCTCTTATTTTTCAGCCCTCTCTAAGGAGCTGGGAAGTGTTACATACTACAACGATCTACAATGAATTACTCAAGCATGGGGGAAGACATTTTAATTAGAAACCGAGGTAGCTAGAACTCACCTTGATGTCATGTGATTTTTTCAAACAAACTTTTCATGAAATCAGAACTTCACTCAGAAAACAAGTTTTTTTTTTAATTTAGTGTAAATCTGTTCAGTATTATTTGAGATATTAACGTTTGAAAAATGTGTCAGGCATGGATGGAAGATTTAAAATGTAAAGATATCTTGGCTGTCAGAATTGAGGGGAGGAAACTCAAAAATGAGGTTGGTCATGCTTGAATTTTTCATAAAATGCTAATGCCTGATAAAGAGGACTAACGTTATTTTTTTCCGTGATCTAAAAATGTATCTATTGTAAAACCTCGAAAATTTGGCACCATTCTGAAAAGTAGGAGCCTCAGTTCTAACTAAAAAAGAGAATATGATAGGTACCAAGTTGTGCTGAAAAACTGGATTAAAAAAAATTAGAAACATACGTTTACTGGATGTAAACTTGTAGTGCCATTTTGTATTAAGAAACGGTCTCGATGTTATAAAATTTGGAAGTATCAAAGAATTTGCGAGTTTCACAAAGGGATATGCGAGTTTCACAAAGACAGAATAGTGAACATACATATAAGGTACCATTGAAATCAAGAATAAAAGACAGATAATGAGGGTGGATGAAAAAAGGTACGGTATTATCAAAGGAGTTGGATAAAAAAAAAAGAAATACTCATGCATAGAGCTCAATCTTTCGAAAAAGAAAAATTCATAAATCTGAAGGTAAGACTTTCAATAAATATGTGAACTTCAAACAAAACATTTAATTTAGTTGTCAGACCTGTGGTAGATTGCAGCGTCTCTTAGGATGCACATGTCGTTGGGGGCAGAACCAATTTGAAGGTTGTGAACAGTAGGAGACACAGGCAGCTTAATGCAGTACCTAGCAACAAATGGGCTTAAAAACACCATTAAACAATAACACACATAATGGACATTATACTATAGGCCTGCCCAGCGAGGGAATTGATGTTTTTTTCCTAAGGCTTCTGCCACCCCATGTGTGTTGGAATTAGGATTTGTTGAGAGGGGTGGAACCCTTCTCAAGCAACAACCATATTCCTTGTCAGGGTGAACTACAAAAGTCACGAAATTAACCTATGCTTAACTCTCTAGTAGCTAGGCACAAAAGCAGTCAAGCTTATCGTAGAGGCACAGCATTATTTATTTATTTATGCAGCACACAAACAGTAAAAGTGAAAACGCAACACAAGAATTTGTAATGTTTTAGTGAAAAATGCCATCTAAAAGATCAAAGAGCTAACCATGGGTGTCTGGTCGTGCAAAATCATGGCAAAGTCAAAAGTTAAGGCTAACCAGAATGGTTACACAAGGTGGTTGGGCCCAGTTTCGGATAGCCTTCGGACTTAAAAGAAATTGTGCAGAAAAGTTCAAAGTAAAGTTCAGTGCGGCAAGGCAGCCGGGGATGAGGGGTGTCTGAGGAGAAGGATTCATCTTCGGGGAGCGGCTGGACGGAGTTGCAGTGAAGATTTCTACTTTTGGATTTGCCTTTTTTTTTTAAAGTCAAAAATTTCCGGTGGGAGGCTGTAGCCAACGAAGGCTCCACAAGGCTGGATACTCTTTCCGTGAGGTCCAGCTGAGCAGGATTTGCTGCTGAGGAGAAGAACATGGTGGGAGCTACCACAAAGTCAGGCCGACCAGCGATGCACCCAGGGTGGATTGGTGAGAAGGTAGGTCCTGGACACCTGTTGGCTTTGTGGCAACTTTTAGATGAAATCCCAAGTATTAGATTTTGGCAGGAGGAGCACCTTTAGCACCACTTTCAAGGATCCAGTACTGGTTGGGCACTGCATGGGGAGGCCAGGACTCACTCCAAGCAGAGGCCAGGTGCAGAGTTCAAGGTCTCTGGAGCTCGTTATGTCCCTGTAGCTCACACAGGAGGCCAGCCAAATAGTCCTTGGAGTCGTTCTGGTGGGCCTGGGATCAAGCAGCAAGGCAAGCCTCAAGCAGCAGGGCAGACATCTGGTAGCAGTAGGGAAGTGCTCCGAGGTACAAAGCAGTTCTAAAACAGCAGGTCAGTCATCTGAAGTCCAAGGTAGTCTTTCTGAGGGTCCTCCACAGGTCCAGGAGAGTACTGAAGAGTTGGTCTGAGGGTCCAATATTAATACCTGGAGCTAGCCTTTGAAGCGGGGGAAACTTTTAGGCTACTCCCGCATCTGGTTCTGGAAATGCCCTTCCTTCCCCCGCCCAGTCTTCAACTGGTCGAAGGTGATAATAGAGTGATGTCAGGATCCTTTGTGAATGTGCTGGAGGCAGCTCTTTAAAATGTAAGTGGGATGGGGAACAGCTCCGCTCCACCCATCCTTCCAGGATGGCCCGTAGTTATAAATGGGTTCTCTAGTTGGCAGAGGAATGCACCGTGTCCAAGTAGGGACCCATCCTTCTAGTTAGGGTAAGGGGATTACACGTCTAAAATAACCCCTGCTCACTGCCTTGGTAGCTTGGCACGAGCAGTCAGGCTTATCTTTGAGGTAATGTGCAAGGCATATACACATAACACATAGTAATACAGTGACAACACTACAAAAGACACCCCACCAGTTTCAGAAAAATATCCAATATTTATATGTGTAAAACAAGACCAAAATGATAAAAATCCAACATACTGTATCCAAAATATGAATATTGCAAAAATAGACTTAAAATACAGTACCTTGAAGTCAATAGTTCCATCAGGGCTATCACGGTGTCGTGAATAAAAAAATCCAACAGTCGACCGTGGCGTTGCGGACCAGCTCCGGTGTCAGGAAGACCCGCACATATTACCTTAGAAGTGCACGGCGTCGTGGACCTTGCAACGAGATGCAGCATCAGCAGGTGTCAGCTTTGGAGGTCGGTGCAGGAGCCGTAGGGCCCTTCGAGTCACACGTGTTGCAGATCGAACTCCGTGAGGTTGAAGTCAGGCACACCGGCGTCAGGGCTGTGGTGCAGAGTGGAGCAGTGCGGCGTGCAATGCCCTGAGGTCGTCGTGCAGGCAGTGGCTTGGTGATGGCGTCCAGCAGTGTCGATGAGACCAGGGCTTTGGTGTGAAGTGGCGAGGTGCTCGTCGCTGTGCTGGCAGGTGCAAGCAGCAGCGTCATTGTTGCTGATGTGATGTCGTCGGTAGACCATCTAGAGTCAATGGTGCCGGCGACAGTTAGCGAAGGCTGCAGTGTGGGACAGGGTGGTGCGCTGAGTACCTTACGAGTGATACCCCCAGGCCATGGTGCAGGCAGCAGCGTCAAATTCGGCGTGGAGTCGCATCATCAGGGATACCGAGGCAGCGGTGCAGAAGTGCGGTGCTCTCAGGAAACGGTAAAAGTAGGAGATCAAGGTCCGCTTCCCTGAGATCAAAGTTGCGGTGTGAGGCGGGACGGTGCTCTCTGCGGTTCCAACTGGTCACAGAGCTAGCAACGGCGTTGTTGGAGGCGGGTTGCTTTTTCTTTTGTTGCAGCACAAATCACAGTTAACAGTGCTGGTAGCAGATGATCTTTAAGTCTTTGCTGTCTTAAGACTTCTTGAACAGGGGGCAAGCTCTACCTCAAGCCCAAGGAGAAACTTAGGAAAATAAGTTGCAGAAAGTCCAGTCCAGTCCTTTCACTACCCAAGACAGAAGCAGCCGCTGCAGGCCAACACAGCAAAGCACACAGAAAATTGGTAGTTCCTCCTGAAAGCTTCTCAGGCTCTTCTTCTTAGTAGGTTCCTTAGTCCAAATGAGTTCTAAAGTTCTGGGGTCAGGTCCCCAATATTTATACTACTTTTCTCTTTGAAATGTTAGGCCGTAAGCCCCTTTTGCTCAGTAGAAACCAGTTCTGTCCTCTCTAGTCCAGCTTCACCACAGGCGGTTGAGACAGCACTATGCTAAGCGGACACACCCTATTAACACCTCCCACCACTTTAAATGCAGAAATGTCTATTCAGCCTGACTATGAGTCACCCAGGAAAGGCAGGACACACTTCAAACCACTTGTGACTATCTACTGTGAATGCACATCCCCAGCACCTGTCACTCCAAAACCGGTGAATACACAAACAGGCAGAGGCACACTTGATGGTTAAGTAAGAAAATGCCCACTTTCTAAAAGTATAGAAAGCAGGTACCTGCAAGGGTTTTATTCGTTATCTTATCAGAACTCAGAGTCAATAGATTTATCTCGTTTTTTCTGATCCAACCTAATTTGGAGTCTGCATAATAACTCTAAACAATTACAACTATTTGCCAAATTAATTTTTCACTGACAAATGTGTAAAATACAACAAAAACTAAAGGCAACACGGGGTAGAATTAGTATCCAAAGAATTTATATTTTGTGTCAAAGGGCACAGATCATACAGATTAAATCTTTAAAACAAATGAACAAAGGAGTATGAAATTTTCCTCATGAGCATTTGGATGACACAAGTCCAATCAATATTCATAAAAATGAACACTCCTATTTAAATAATAGAGAGGATCAAATACAAAATTAATTGAAAATACAGAGATGGACTTGAAGGTCGACGTTTCGGTCTTCTTCTTCGATATTGAAGACCATCTTCAGGACTATATTATTTACAAAATGATGACGAACCCCTAAAAAGGCGCATAATGAAAATAATTACCATCATAGCCTTTATTCAATGTTTAGTAAAAAACATATCTAACCCGTGTACATTGCCTAAATTAGAAAACATGAAAGTCATTACTTTTTATTGAGAATACATTCCACTCAGGCTGAGGCTGTTTGTACATGATAGTTGTGTCTTGCAACATATCGCATCAATTTCCAAGCTATTTACAAACACAAGGCTGAGAGTCCAAGCTATTTACAAATCCAAAACTGGAATTCTTCCGAGGAACAAGAGTTAAACCTTATTCTTTTTTTTAAAATTTAGACTCAAAGGTCTAGAATTACCACTGTATGGCTAAATTGAACCTTGCACATGTCTACTGAACACTTACTTAATCTTTGTGGGACTAGGTCCTCAGATAGTGATCGATTCTGACCGAACTAAAATTAACTGTAAAGAGAAATACAAATGTAACTATATGTTTTCTTACTTATAATCTGAAGTACAAATATATAAAGATTAATGAGTTACCTTTTCACACTATGGTCAATGATAAAGGCGAAAAAGTGTTGGTTGGGCCAGAGCTTCCTTTTTTTTGGAGACGTTTCCTTTAAGCCGCAGACCAATCTAAAAAGATTAACAGGTAGATTCATCATGGTCCCGATTTGCGAGTCCTTAATAGCGATTATTAAGGAATCGCTATTAAGGACTCTCAAATCGGGATTCATGTAGAAATTGCAAAATAAATTGCGATTCCTACAGCCTCCTTATTTGCGATTAGCAAATTGCTAATCGCAAATAAGGAATAACTCCCCATTCATTCCTATGGGCCTAAAGGCCCATAGGAATGAATGGGGAGTCAATCCTTATTTGCGATTAGCAATTTGCTAATCGCAAATAAGAATGCGATTTCAAGGGTGCCAGGGGTGTCCAAAGGACACCCTGTAGCACCCCTGAAATGGAAATGTAGCCTGATGTTGCGCACACACATGTCCAAAGGACATGTGTGTGTGTGTAACATACCACTTAGAAAAATGCACTAAAGTGCATTTTTCTAAGTTTTCGCTATTTACCACGAAGTCAGACTTCGCGGTAAATAGCGGCCGGAAATTGCGAATTCGCATATTTTAAAAGTTTCATGAATTGCATTTAAGGAATCTCAAATAGAGATTCCTTAAATGCTATTCCTCGCTAAAATGCGAATTCTGTAATAGCGAATTTTGCATTTGGGATGATGAATCCCAAATGCAAAAATTGCGCTTGCAAAGGGCCAGATTCTCAGAATCTGGCCCTTTGCGAGAGCAATTTCCCTTGATGAATTTGGCTGAATGAGGGCTTATTTTATATTAAAAAGTATTCTAACGGCTGTTACATAGATGTTTACTTGTAAAAAGAGATGTTTACTTATAAAAAGAAACAACAGTGGTTCACTACAGATTATGATAACAATTCATTGGATGGACCTCCTTATTTGTCGACATTTAACCAAACTGGGTGCCGACATCCTTACATGTTTCATTTTTGATAACGTTATAGTCTCATCGTGTCTCAAGCGATAACAATGTTTCTTATGTGGGTAAAAGTAGACGAATACTTTTTGCTCATTTATCCAACAGAAATTGACCAGTGATTTCATTAAAATCACGGAGGCCTCGCTTTTTTCTAAATAACGGGCACTATGGCTGTCAAGTAGTTTAATATTTAAGTTTTAAATTACTGGTTTACCTTCTGTCAACTAAGAGCGTACGTAAATCTGCTCACTCGATAATCGGAGCTTCAATTTCCTTGCTTCGTCAGGCAGCAATGAATGTCACCTGAAACTCACGTAATTTATACACTGTCTCTTATTGGTCTTTAGGTAGCGGCCATCTTGTAATGGTATACGTTCGATACCGAAGGTTCGCTTAAGTATAGTACATTTCGAGATATACTCGAAATATCAGAATGTTTACAGAATATAGGCGATGGACATAAAGAAGAGCTAGCTTATATATTAATCAAAAATGTATCCGAATTATGCCTGAATTGGTATTCTGTTTTATATTATATTATACTAGTAGCATGTAAACCCAACTTCAGATAACGTATTGTTGGGGACGTTATATCTTGCTCTGAGTTTGCAATTGAGCTCAAAATGTTAAAATCTTAGATAATGTATTTGCGGTGATGTAAGAAGCTATAGCTGGCCCGTGTAAACTGCAGCGGCCATCTTTAGACGGTATGCATGTAAGATGCATCATTCAATCGTACTTATATACATCAATACATTTTTGTTATTCATAATGTTCTATCGCTTCTAACTGCGCTTACATTCTGAACAGTCAATGATGTTCTTATCCAAAAGTTATATATTTTAGGGTGCATTAACATATTTCACATCAATCCATAAACTTCAGTATTGCAAAAAACATCAACTTTGTCACATCATAACGTGCTCACAGTCCTTTTAACTTTAAATTCTCGGTTTTTGATGCAGAAATTTGGTTGATTCAAGTCAGGCATGATAATGCATGCCACTCAGTTGCAGAGTTTAGACCCTTCTTGATACTATCAACTGTGTCTATCCAGCGACTTTCTTTGAGTGTCAGAATCTTATCTACACTTCTGTGTCTGATGGTTGGTTTTACTAGTTCAATCACCCACCATTCCATCTCTTTGTCTGTATGTTTGAACCTGACATAGTGATCTACCAGAGGTGCATTGATCACCTTGCATCTAATTCTAGATTGGTGTTGTAGAATGCGTTGTTTCACCATTTGTGTGGTCTTTCCTATATAGGGAAGGCCACAAGGACATCTTATACAGTACACCACGTTTGTGGTTCTGCAATTGGAAAAATGCTTAATGGTGGTCTTTCTGCCATTTAGTTCAAAACTTTTTATGTTGTTGGTGGTCGAGCAAGCAAAGCATGCAGAGCATTTATAGTGTCCAATGATCGGTATTAATTGTCTCATGTTGTCGACTGTATTGGTCTTTTCAATTTCATGGGCATGCACTAATTTGTCACGCAAATTTTGTCCACGTTTATAGGCAAACAGTGGTTTTTCTTTCTATTCTGGAAGACTGGTTAATAATCCCCAATGTTTCATTACTATTTTTCTGACCTGATTGGTGGCTGTGCCAAATGTAGTAACACATACCAAAGGTTTGCATTATGTTTTTTCTTTTATCTCAAGAAGAGCATCTCTATTGTTATACCATGCTCTTTTTAAAGAATTTTTTAGCAACTTGTTGGGATAACCTCTGCTGTATAATTTTTCTTTTAAGATGTTTGCTTCTTTAAAGTAGTCCGCTCTTTTGGAACAATTCCTTCGAAGCCGAAGGAACTGCCCAAATGGCAGCCCATCCCTTAGAGCTTTAGGATGGTGACTGTTGTATTTTAACAACGTGTTCCTGGCTATAGGTTTAGTATATAAGGTGGTGTAAAGCATGTTATCGTCACCAACCTTAATTGTTATGTCCAAAAAATTCATTTTACTCTTATCACTTTCAATTGTGAATCTTAAACTGGGATTTCTTTGTTTGAGCCAGCCATGGAACTTGGAGAGAAGTTCCGAACTACCTCTCCAGATCAGGAATATATCGTCTATATATCTCAGCCAACATAAAATGTTGGCTGAGAATGGATTCAAAGCATGGTAAATGAATTGCTGTTCGAAATTAGATACATAAATGTTGGCTATATCTGGAGCGTAGACTGCTCCCATTGCCACTCCCATTCGTTGTTGGTACAAAAACAAAATTCAAAAAGAAAAACATTTTCACACAGCGATTTTTATGCAGTCTAGATTGAATTCTGTAGGGACTTCATGCGGTCTAATACGGGTGTTTAGAAGTTCCTCTATGATCAACAGAACTTCTCCTTTTGGAATGTTAGAATATAGACTCTCTATATCCATTGATACTAGGAGATCTTGGTCTGGATCAAAAAAATGATTCTCTAATTTGTTTATTACTGCAGTGGTATCTCTTATGTAAGTGTCTGATTCGACTGCAAATGGCCGTATGATTGAATCAGAATATTCAGCCAGAGGTTTTAAAATGGAGTTACAGCCCGACACTATGGGCCTCCCTGGTGGCACAGTGGCATGCTTATGGACTTTTGGAAGAATATAAATTGCTGGTACAGTCGGTGACTTATTAATCAGAAATGCCGCTTCCTTTACACTAAGCCAACCCCCTTCGAGGACTCTCTGACTCAAGGAAGCTATCTCATTCTCTAATCTTGTTGTTGGATTGGCTACAAGTACTTTGTAGTTCGAGTCAATTGTCAATTGTTTAAGCATTTCTGTTTTATATGCTGTACAATCCCACAATACTATTCCCCCACCCTTATCGGCTGGTTTGATTATTGTATCTGGTAATGATTGTAGGTTTTTCAGAGCTGATTGTTCCTCTTTTAATAAGTTGTTTTTAACAAAAGGAGATGTCTTGAGCAAGTTCTCAGTTATTAGTTGGAAAAAATGTAGAATAAATGCAGTAATAAACAAATTAGAGAATCATTTTTTTGATCCAGACCAAGATCTTCTAGTATCAATGGATATAGAGAGTCTATATTGTAACATTCCACAAGGAGAAGTTCTGTTGATCATAGAGGAACTTCTAAACAACCGTATTAGACCGCATGAAGTCCCTACAGAATTCATTCTAGACTGCATAAAAATCTCTGTGTGAAAATGTTTTTCTTTTTGATTTTTGTTTTTACCAACAACGAATGGGAGTGGCAATGGGAGCAGTCCATTTACATTTACATTTACATTTACAATTGCAGAACCACAAACGTGGTGTACTGTATAAGATGTCCTTGTGGCCTTCCCTATATAGGAAAGACCACACAAATGGTGAAACAACGCATTCTACAACACCAATCTAGAATTAGATGCAAGGTGATCAATGCACCTCTGGTAGATCACTATGTCAGGTTCAAACATACAGACAAAGAGATGGAATGGTGGGTGATTGAACTAGTAAAACCAACCATCAGACACAGAAGTGTAGATAAGATTCTGACACTCAAAGAAAGTCGCTGGATAGACACAGTTGATAGTATCAAGAAGGGTCTAAACTCTGCAACTGAGTGGCATGCATTAGCATGCCTGACTTGAATCAACCAAATTTCTGCAACAAAAACCGAGAATATAAAGTTAAAAAGACAGTGAGCACGTTATGATGTGACAGAGTTGATGTTTTTTGCAATACTGAAGTTTATGGATTGATGTGAAATATGTTAATGCACCCTAAAATATATAACTTTTGGATAAGAACATCATTGACTGTTCAGAATGTAAGCGCAGTTAGAAGCGATAGAACATTATGAATAACAAAAATGTATTAATGTATACAATAAGTACGATTGAATGATGCATCTTACATGCATACCGTCTAAAGATGGTCCCTGCAGTTTACACGGGCCAGCTATAGCTTCTTACATCACCGCAAACATATTATATAAGATTTTAAAATTTTGAGCTCAATTGCGAACTCAGAGCAAGATATAACGTCCCCAACAATAAGTTATCTGAAGTTGGGTTTACACGCTACTAGTATAATATAATATAAAACAGAATACCAATTCAGGCATAATTCGGATACATTTGTGATTAATATATAAGCTAGCTCTTCTTTATGTCCATCGCCTATATTCTGTAAATATTCTGATATTTCAAGTATATCTCGAAATGTACTATACTTAAGCGAACCTTCGGTATCGAACGTATGCCATTACAAGATGGCCGCTACCTAAAGACCAATAAGCGACAGTGTATAAATTACGTGAGTTTCAGGCGACGTTCATTGCTGCCTGACGAAGCAAGGAAATTGAAGCTCCGAATATCGAGTGAACAGATTTACGTACGCTCTTAGTTGACAGAAGGTAAACCAGTAATTTAAAACTTAAATATTAAACTACTTGACAGCCATAGTGCTTGTTATTTCGAAAAAAAGCGAGGCCTCCGTGATTTAATGAAATCACTGGTCAATTTCTGTTGGATAAATGAGCAAAAAGTATTCGTCTACTTTTACCCACATAAGAAACATTGTTATCGCTTGAGACACGATGAGATTAGAACGTTATCGAAAATGAAACATGTAAGGATGTCGGCACCCAGTTTGGTTAAATGTCGACAAATAAGGAGGTCCATCCAATGAATTGTTATCATAATAGGTAGTGAACCACTGTCGTTTCTTTTTATAAGTAAACATCTCTTTTTACAAGTAAACATCTATGTAACAGCGGTTAGAATACTTTTTAATATAAAATAAGCCCTCATTATCTTTTTAGATTGGTCTGCGGCTTAAAGGAAACGTCTCCAAAAAAAGGAAGCTCTGGCCCAACCAACACTTTTTCGCCTTTATCATTGACCATAGAGTGAAAAGGTAACTCATTAATCTTTATATATTTGTACTTCAGATTATAAGTAAGAGAACAGATAGTTACATTTGTATTTCTCTTTACAGTTAATTCTAGTTCGGTCAGAATCGATCACTATCTGAGGACCTAGTCCCACAAAGATTAACTGTTCAGTAGACATGTGCAAGGTTCAATTTAGCCATACAGTGGTAATTCTAGACCTTTGAGTCTAAATTTTTTAAAAAAGAATAAGGTGTAACTCTTGTTTCTCGGAAGAATTCCAGTTTTGGATTTGTAAATAGCTTGGACTCTCAGCTTTGTGTTTGTAAATAGCTTGGAAATTGATGCGATATGTTGCAAGACACAACTATCATGTACAAACAGCCTCAGCCTGAGTGGAATGTATTCTCAATAAAAAGTAATGACTTTCATGTTTTCTAATTTAGGCAATGTACACGGGTTAGATATGTTTTTTACTAAACATTGAATACGGCTATGATGGTAATTATTTTCATTATGTGCCTTTTTAGGGGTTCGTCATCATTTTGTAAATAATATAGTCCTGAAGATGGTCTTCAATATCGAATAAGAAGACCGAAACGTCGACCTTCAAGTCCATCTCTGTATTTTCAATTAATTTTGTATTTGATCCTCTCTATTATTTAAATAGGAGTGTTCATTTTTATGAATATTGATTGGACTTGTGTTATCCAAATGCTCATGAGGAAAATGTCATACTCCTTTGTTCAGTTGTTTTAAAGATTTAATCTGTATGATCTGTGCCCATTGACACAAAATATACATTCTTTGGATACTAATTCTACCCTGTGTTGCCTTTAGTTTTTGTTGTATTTTACACATTTGTCAGTGAAAAATTAATTTGGCAAATAGTTGTAATTGTTAAGAGTTATTATGCAGACTCCAAATTAGGTTGGATCAGAAAAAACGAGATAAATCTATTGACTCTGAGTTCTGATAAGATAACGAATAAAACCCTTGCATGTACCTGCTTTCTATACATTTGCCCGAACCCACAAGGGTATATTGGGTCACCCACCCTCTTTGTTCACTTTCTAAAAGTGGCATTTTCAAATGCACAATTTAAAAACACCTTTACTAAAAGGTGTGTTATTAAATTCTGAGTTCAGAGAGCCTAAACTCCAAATCTCTGTCTTGTTTCAATGGAAAGTTACACTTGTATGATGTTACAAGGCAGCTCCCATATTAACCTAAGGGACAGACAGCCTTTCAATCGTGAAAAACAAAATACACAGTATTTCACTATCAGGACATGTAACACACACCAGTACATGTCCCACCTTTCACATACACTGCACCCTGCCCACAAGGCTACCTTGGGCCTACCTGAAGGGTGCCTTACATCAGGCCTTCAAAAATCCTATAAATGTTACTGGACCTGCAGGTCTAGTGACTTAAATATTCTACTCAACCTAATTATAATGCTCTTGACCCATAAACTGGTTTTAAATTATGTGATCCTGGGCAAGTATTTTAATTTACTGAGATGCCATTTTCTACTTTATCACATATTAGAGCACCTTTTAAATATGCAAGTTCAGCACGTCTGCTGTACAGAACACTCGTTTGTTTGATTTAATCGACTAAACATTAGCTCCATAAAGAATACAAATATAGCCACATATAGGATACACTTGACTGCAGACGTGCCTCTTAGTTCGTTAATTGCATTGTCATCAGAGCTGTGCAGGAATGTTTCTCACACCATATTCAAAACCTATCACTTTTAATAAATACATAAATGAAGCATAAAGTAGCAGCCCATTGTCGTTTGCAATCAGCAGATTTTACATTGAAATGGCAATAGAATTTGTCACTGACATGTGATTTTAAAACTATATAGTGTACAATGTTTGGAAATAAAGTTTCTGCAAATATTTGTCATTTGCACATCACCAAGTGTCCTTACTTGTTTTGCCCCAATTTAAATCTTTCATCACACTTCTAAATTTAAAAAAAAGTTATTTCATAAATCCTGATATACTTGTACTGTTCATTTACAAGCTGTTTAAATGTTGTGTTAGAGAAAAAAGGGACATTTTACTGCATTTTCTTCCACAAATATTGTCAGATAGCTCACTTGACAAAAAGCAATAACTGTAATAAGAGAAAGAAAAGTAAAACCATTTTCCTGGAACACATGAGCAACAATTAGTAAAAAGATAAACTGATATTTGACCTCTGTCCTTGAGCAGTTGACAAATGTGTCAAGAAAAAAACAAGATTTAAAGGAGTCTTAATTGCTCATTCACTTTCTGAATGAACAGAACACCTGTTTTATCCAGCTTAAGTTTATTCCCCAGTAGGGAGGAGTAAGTGCTAAAAATAGCTCGACCTGATAAATTCTCACTCGCACTTGCGAATGGGCGAGTGGATTTTCCGGGGCCTGTACATGTAATAAAAGGGAAGGTTTGGGCTGGCAAGTGGGTGCACTTGCCAGTTCGACATGGCAGTTAAAACAGCGCTCAGATACTGCAGTGGCAGGTCTGAGACACCTTTGAAAGGCTACTTGTGTGGGTGGCACAACCAGTGCTGCAGGCCCACTAGTAGCATTTGATTTGCAGGCCCTGGGCACACACACTGCACCGTACTAGGGATTTACTAGTAAATCAAATATTCTTAGGGATTTCCTAGTAAATCAAATATGCCAATCATGGAAAGCCTATTATAACACAATTTACAGTAGGAGCCCTTGCACTTTAGCACTGAATAGCAGTGAAAAATTGTGCAAAGACACTAAACCAGCAAAAATGAAGTCCAGCATACCATCAAAAACAGGAGGTCAGAAAACAAAAAAGACAGGGGAAACACACCATAAGATGTCAGGTCTAACACCCATCCTGGCAATACTTAGTTCCCCTCTGTCTCACTGTCTGGGAGTTAATACACAAAGGCCAACTGCCAACTATTTACAGTCATGTAACGCAGGACATAGGCTGCATGTACCAAACAGTTAGGAAAGGAAGATTATAACTTTCTACAAGTGGCATTTTCAGAATTGTGACTCAAAATCCAACTGTACCATTCAAAAAGATTTTAAATTACAATTCTTTTGAGATCAAACCAGACACTCCTACCTGTTCCCAAATAAATGTTTGCACTTTTTAAATGTAATAAGGTAACTCAATGTTATCCTGTGGGAGAGCAATGCCTCACAGAAGTGAAAAATTAATTTGGGAGTTTTTCGCTACCATGGCATGCAAAACTTAAAAACACATGTCCTACCTTTTAAATACAATGCACCCAGACATATGGGCTGTTTAGGCCTACCATAGGGGTGACTTACATGTATTAAAAAGGGAGCGTTAGGCCTGGCAAGGGGTTTATTTTGCCAGGTCAAATTGGCAGTTTAAAACTACACACTGGCTGCAATAGAGGCCTGAGATATCTTTTAAAGGGCTACATTAGTGGGTGGGACAATAAGTGCCCCAGGCCCACTAGAAGCATCTAATTTACCAGCCCCAGGTACAGGTAGTACCACTTTACTAGGGACTTACAAGTAAATTAAATGAGCCAACTGGGTGTAAGCCAATTCTACCATGTTTTAAGGAGCAAGCACAAGCACCTTACCACTGCTAACTAGTTCTAAAATGCTTAAAGTCCTAACACAAAGAAAAATGAATTTCAGCAAGAAGCGGAGGAGGCAAACAGTCTGGGGCAGAACACACCAAAGGTTGTGAGGTCTAATAATGTGTAAGGTTGCATACATTGACTTTAGTGGGCAAGTTATTTTTCAAGGTAGGTGCAAGTTTATGGTTTTTATGGAGTGGGCAACTGGGTTTTACGTTTTATTACGTAACCATAACTGCACTTTAACTGTATTTAAGTCATCTTTTAATTGATTTTCTTTTAAGATAACACCATCACATAAAATAAAAATGTATTAAGTACATGCATGTTCAACAACAAGTCGCAGTCAAATTACCTTCATCCTGATACGGTACTTAGCTTCCATTTTTACAAGGGTCTCTGGGGAGGGTTTTGTCCAGTGGTGGGTAGTCATTCTCTTCCCCCCTTCCAGCACCTCTCCTACAATGCTCAGACCATCACAAGTTTCTTTGGGCATCTCCGGGCCTCATACACCGGCTTTTCCCACACACAACATAGGTTCTATTCTGCCCTACAGGTACTCTGGCCTGGGGCCGACACCTTTCACCATAGGTGTGCTATGTCCCTGCTAGTAATCACTAGGCTCAATCTCAACAGTGTCGTCTCTGCAAGACTATACCCCTCATCATCCTCCAGTTGGAGAAGGGCTATCTTGAGGGTTAGGTCTATCGGACGTCCCATGGCAGTCCCAGCGTAGCCCCCACTGCGGTCCAGAAGGGGTGAAGAACTGCATACCACCCCACCGTGTGTAAGAAACCCCCACTGCATCGCTACAGCAGAGGCTCCACAAGTGCTGGGGGTCAAGTATATGCAATGTAAGTATTTAAACTGTATGAGGCGGAATTGTGTCGTCACAGCTGCCTTCCTTGGCCCCATCAAAGCCATTGCCCCTTCAGTGTTGCTCTGTGCGCCCAGATTCTTCCCCTTGTTCTCTCAGTCTTGGTAAGGAGTTGTGTGCATGCAGTACTAATTGCTTATATATTACAGATATTCAGCTCCTCGGGGAGGGGGCGCACTGCCAGTCTCGCTTCAAGGGGTTGTATTCTGGAAGCTTGGTGAGGTAGGGTTGATGTAGGGTCTAAAAGAATGTCTAAGTTGCAGGTAGTGGTAGAATTGTGTGCGTTCCAGGTTGCATTAATCTTGGAGGTCTGTGTATGGTTTGGTAGCCGTGCCTTGAACTACATGTCCCAGGGAGGTGTCACCTAAGGCACCCCAACCTCAGAACTCCTCCAGGGATGCAACTTTCGGCAAGGGCATCTTTTGCGCTAGTCTCCCTTCCCACCCACGGTCTATCAGTGCTGCTCCCCAAATACACAGGGCTGCTTTTGTGAGTGGTGGAGCAGGCGGGGGTAGTTGGCCACTATGTATACAGTAAAGTGGGGGTCAGTGCCCATGTGCCAGTAGTCAACTTTATGGGATGCGTCCTTTTCCGGGTCATAAATCAACTCGTTCAGTACAAGCAAATGAGACCCTATAGTATGAGAGTAGGTTGACCACTGTCAAGCCATTGTCAAAGGAACACATGCTGAACTTCGTGAATGCCACCCGTTGGGGCCATCCCTCACAGATAAATAAGTTAAGGACTGATTGAAAAGGTGTTATGATCGCTTTAGAGATGTAGTATGGGTATTTATACATCACATATAGTTATTTAGGGATGATCATCATTTTCACTGATACCACATGACCGCTATTGAAAGCAGTAGTGGGGACAACCATGTGAGACTGTCCATCGTCGTCTGTGCCACCGTGGCCCCCGATGCTGACCCCAGGTATCAGTGGTCATGAGCCTGTTCAGTTGTGTGCTTCGGCGGTCTAGTTCTAGTGTTCTAGTGCAAATGGTGACAACATGGCACCCCGATTCTGACTCGAACATGTGGTTCAGTATAAATGAGTTGAACATAGAAGTAACGCAAATAGGTAGGCCCAAAATATGCAGTCAAAACCCTTCTCAAAGTATACGAGCATCACAACCAAGAGCTGCTGTAGGAGGTTGTGGCCAGATATTGTGAGATGTCGATCTGGTTGGCATAAAGCCACTTTGATATTTGTGTGCGAGGTCGGGATAACTGCCAGGAGGCATCTAGCCAGTATTTTGGAGAGTATTTTCGCTTCACAATTATTAATGGGTCTGTACAATGAGCACAATCTGTCTTGTGGATCGGAACGATCATGGATTCCTTCATATCGTGGGGGAGATGTCCCCATTCTTGCGCCTCTGTATTTAAATTTAGCAGGGGCTAAGTGACAAAGTCAGATCAGAATTAAAAGAAATTTGTGGGGAGGCGATTGTGGCTGAGATTCTACCCCCTGCAGAGCTGAGAGATGGACACCGCTATCTCCTTGGCTGTGAGTGAGTTGTCAAGAGTAAGGCGGTGGAAGACTGGTTACCGAGGTAGCTGGTGGTCAGAGAAATACACATTGATCTTTCCAGTGGGGTGACCTAGGGTTTGTTCGTACAGTGAGGCATAATACTCGGTATTTACAATCTCACCGGGTGTTGTGTATGAGGAGCTTTAGGAGTCATCACATGTCTGCTTGACAGATGTTTGGCTCGGGCAGTGCTGGTCTTATTGCCATGTTGATACAGGCAGTTTTGGGATGCCTGCCAGAGCTTTCTGGCTTCATCTGTTGTAGTTGTGGTTGCTGGAGTGCCAGGTTTGTTCTCCTGAGCTTCTGAGCCCCTAAACTGTGGCCCACTCCACATACTTGCATTTCACAGATTACACCGCTTGGTCGAGGGCGGTGATCTACCTGAGCTTCTTCTGTGGGCCAGGGTTGATATTACTGCCCCCTTCCCACTTGTTACTGCACTGAAGACCGCACACTTGTTGCTGCAGAATCTACAGATCCCACTTTGGCCTCTAAGAAGTGGGTTGAGCCTTGTCTAAGGGTATCCCGGATATGTTGTTGGGTCAGCGACCAGATGCTAAGGCATCATGGAGTCGTAGTATGAGGGCGGCCACACCCATATACTATACACACTGCTCCAGGAGTTCTATGGAGGCATGGTCGGAGAGACCTCGAGCATGGACCTTATGCCAGAGATCGAGGGAATGTGTGCAGTGGCGACTAAGAAATAGTTGAGGAAAGAGAGGGTCCATGTACTGTGGATAGGAAAGTATAACTCCAACATGGCTGTAGTATTGTCATTACACATCACTACGATTCAACGTTGCAGCGAACGTAGCAGTAAGAGGGAGAAGGGCTTGGAGTGGGGCAGAGGCCCTGTATGATCCCTATGAACAGGTGTTCCAATTCAGCTCTTCCTTTTTACAAGTCTCTGTAAGTCTTGCAGGAGCAGTCTTGTTTATAATGTTCTTTCAGACTAAATATACGATTCATCAAGTTTTTGCTTTCCCAACCTTACAAACCACAAGGTGGGTTATTAATTTACCTTTATTGACAGATTTTGGAGCATTCCATATTGTATGCCATATAGCTTTATTTGACATATTTGCATTAAAATAGTCTCTTAAATTGGCAGGTAATGCCAAATATCAAATGGCTAATTAATTAACTTGCGCCGGCGCTTTGCGCAGCTTTGCTTTCAATGATACAATTTCAGATGTCATTAGGGATGTTATCAATGCACTCATTGAGCATCTCATGAGTGATGTAATATGCTAGGACAGAATCAGTGCATGGTGAAGGTGCAAGTTAGTTAATTTAGGGCACTAGTAACAGTTACTTGAGATAACTATAACTGGTGAATGTGAGTTGTCTTGTTCATTTAAAACATTATGTTTTTAACTGTCATTTTTACCCAACTATAATGTCCCAATAACCATTGTTTTTTTCAGTGAATTCCAAAGGATTTTTAAAAATTATAAAGTAAGATGTTATTACAATTCCTAACTATAACATCATTTTAACCAATGTCATTTTCCTGTGAATTTCTATGTTTTCTTTAATGTAAAGTAAGATGTCCATTGCCATGTGCGCTGTGGGGTTAGGACCAATCCCATGTCGCACATGCCTGCATCCATCCCTCCTCATGGGGAGCCCTACATTCCGCTACAGATGGCCTTCCACCGTGCACGGTGTTGGGTTAGTAGCGCGGTCTGGCCTGAGACGGGGCCCTATACCAACCCCCTATCTTTATATTTTTGGGCTTCCATAGATCTTTTTCTCAACCCCCGCTTGACAGATCAACCAAAAACTTCCCAGGAAGGAGCTGAGATGGATGAGATGTTTAAAAAAAACGTTTGTCAAGATTCGGCAAACAGTGCCAAAGTTAGCAAACCAAAAGACAAGTTACTTACCTTTGGTAGTAACTTGTCTAGTAGAGACATGATCTAGCCACAGATTCCTAACCTTTGAATTTCGCAGGCATCAGACTGGATCTGGAAGATTTTTCTTCGATCAATACCCCTGCGCTCCAGTAGGCGGCGTTTGTCGAGTCCGTGTGATTTTGACTGTGCTGTTTTGATGTCTGCGTCACCTATTTAGGCACCTACTCGGTGCACTGACATCAGTTACTTTTCACGACTTTTCATGCCAGAACCGCAGAGCAATCAAATGCACTGACATTGATGTGCTTTCAATAATTAGGGCCCTGAAAGGGATCAGTCCTGACCGTAGAAACCTGTCTGCAGTGAGGGAACGATGGGTGGGTCAGTAAGGAATCTACGGCTAGATCATGTCTCTACCAGATAAGGCGCTACCGAAGGCAAGTAACTTGTCCATCAGATAGAGACATCTGGCCGCAGATTCCTTACCTTTGAATAGATACCCCAGCAATACCATCCCCCGGAGAAGGGACTGTGGACAAGTTAAGGACAGAGCGGCCAAAAAGGCCGTCCCTGCGGACTTCACTGTCCAGGCAGTAGTGATCGGTAAATGTGTGCAGGGATGCCCGCGTTGCTGCCCGACAAATTTCCAGGACTGGAACTCCACGTTGCAATGCCGTGGTAGCAGCCTTAGCACTGATGGAATGAGCCCTTAAGCTTTCAGGAGACTGCTTTTAGGCCAGAGACCCCTTGCGAGACAGTCCTCTTCTGCACCGCACAACCTTTCTGTGTTCCAAAGTACCCCACGAAGAGTTGGTCGCCTACTCGGAAGTCTTTAGTGCGGTCAAGGCAGAACGAAAATGCTCTTTTTGGGTCAGATCGTGAAGTTACTACTCTTCTTTAAAGGGGTTCAAAGCAGTGTAGAAAGTGGGCAAGGTGACAGATTACCCTACTTAGAATGGTCTTCCCACATTTAACTAAGAAAGAGCCCCTAGTATGAAGCACCACGTTATCAGGGAAGATGGTCAGGTAAGGAAGCTTCAATGACAGAGCCTGCAAATCGCTCACTCTCCTGGCAGATGTGATTGCAACTAAGAAGGCTATGTTGATAGTAAGCAGCCAGAGGGGACAATTGTGCAGAGGTTCGAATGGAGCACACATTAGAAAAGTGAAAACCAAATTAAGGTCCCACTGAGGCATAATGAAAGGGGAAGGTGGGAAAATATGTACAAGGCCTGCGAGGAATCTATTTACGATGGGAGTTTTAACCGCTTCAGCGCGGCGCGAATTTTCGCGCTGTGCTGAGCGTTCTAGTGAGCCAACGGGCTCATGACGGAACGGTTCCATCATGAGCACAGGCCAACCGACGCTCATGACGGAACCATTCCGTCATGAGCATGGAAGGGGTTAAATAATGAAGGTCAGTCTGCCAGCTACAGGAAGGGAGACGGGGCCGAAAGGTACCCTTTAAGAGTGCCAAGTGTAGAGGCTTGCTGGGCAAGGGTTAAAAGAAAAGATGGAGAAAGAGAAGCAGAAAGGGGATCAACAGACCTATCTGTACAATATTTTACAAATTTGTTCCACAGACAGGCGTACTCGGTCTTGGTGGAGGGTTGCCTGGATGCCAAAATAACATTGCAAACTTCGGGAGAAAGGTCAAATGCTACCAACTGACGCCACTCAATCTCCATGCAAGAAGGCATGCCGTGACAGGTTTTGTTGGAGGACCCTCCCCTGTTGCTGCAACAGAAGATCCTCCTGAAGGAGCAGAATGCTCAATTGGACAAGCTCGGGATACCAGACACTCCATGCCCAGTCAGGAGCCACAAGAATGACTTGGGCCTGGTCACTCCTGGTCTTCTGGAGCACTCTGGACAGGAGTGGTATGGGCCTAAAGGTGTATAGGAGGCCTGAGCTCCACTAGAGACAAAAAGCGCTCCGAGCAAGAGCCACCTTGGAAACACCAGCGCACAAAACTACTGACATTGCGTGTTCTTGGTGGAGGCGAACAGATCTAACTAAGGCTCTCCCCATTGTTGAAAGAGACTTTGTGCCACCTCCGGAGGGAGATGCCATTCGTGATCCTCTAGGTATTGATGGCTGAGATATTTTGCCCTGGACTTCAGAGAACCTGCCAGGTGTTGAACGACCAGGGATATGCCCTGCTGTTCCAGACATGTCGAGAGACGCAGGGGCTCTTGACAAAGGGTCCAAGACTACACCCCGTCCTGTTTGTTGTAGTGCCACCTGGTGTTCTCCAGGAAACCGCAAACCAGCTTGACTGAAGGAAGAAAGGCTTTCAATGCCAAGCAAATCACTCGGAGTTCCAGCAAGTTGATGTGGAGTCCAGATTCCGCTGAAGACCAGAGCCCTTGATCTCCTATTCTCCCAGGAGTGACACATCTGTCGCTACTGTGGGTCTGCTTAGGAAAAGGAGAGGGGTCTACCTCTGACCCAATCGCAATTGGTTTGCCACCAATGCATGTCCTGTGCAGTTCCCTTCGAGATTCCCTGATACTGCGCCCACTGCAGAACCCAGATAGTATCTGGCATGCATCACTAGCAGGATTAAGGAGGCCATGAAGCCCAACAGCCTCCTCAGAGTCATTCTCATCGAAATCCAGGATAGAGGCTGAAACATCGGTATCATAGTATGAAAATCCTGGACTTGCGTTCGGGATGATAGGCCCAAAACCGCACCTTGTCCAGAAAAGCTCTGATGAAAGGGAGTGTGCAGGAGGCTGGCTTAGTATATGGTGCTCACTTATGTAAGTGTAGCACCCTGCACAAATCCAGACAACCCTTATGGTGATTTTAGTGGTCTTAGACAACCTTAGAAAGATCACCAAGTGGTGGCTGTGGGGAGCAGTCTTCAGGCTTAGTCCAGAAGGAGTGTAAAGCAGCTTGCTTTACCAGACCTTAATCTCATTGGTATTGGTTAAGTGAAAAACTACCACACAGTATATTTATAAAAATAGGTATTTATTATAAGACACTCACTAACATTCAACAATATCTCCTGCCCGCAGATATGACACAATGCACACAATACTTTGCAATAAAAACAGGTACGTAGCACAAATACGCAGTGGTTGCCAAAGGGACACCAAACCATAAACTAAAATAGAGGGATGCGAATCGCGATTCGAGTCAAGACTGTACCCAGAAGTCATAGAAGTACTGGAGACCCAAGAAAACAACTGAGGTATGTACTCAGGAACCCCTCGGAGGCCGCTTAGAGAGTGGGAACACGACGATATGCTCATTTCAAGTCAATGGGTAAGTCGCAGTTGCATTTTAAAGAAGAAGGATCCTTCTAGTGGACCCTGAAGAAACCATATGAAAGACAGACGGTTGAAGAGCCTCCCCACCCATGGATACCCTGGGAACCAAGATATATATACCAGGGAAGCCGGGTCGATAGGTGTGAAGTGGTGTCGGAAACTGCTGTCGAACTCAATGGAGAACTTCAGGAAGATGCCACTGCTGGAGAAGGTGAGGGTGTCCGGTGGAACCCAAAGGTGGATTCAAGTTGAGAAGTACCTGCAAGCAGAGGGGACAAGTTCTATGCCACTCAAGAGTGACCAGGAAGCATGGAAGACGAAAGACCATTGTTGTTGGGAGATGCAGGAAAGTTGATGATGACCTTGGAGCTGCAGCTGTGTGGACCAGGCGATGCTATGGAAGACCAGGAGCCATTCACAAGCTGTCTCACGTCAGATGTCGAGAGTTGAGGGGTCGGTGTCCGCCAGGAGCACCAACAAGCATTGGCAACTGCAAACAACGTGGCAAGCGAAAAAGGTGTAGGGTCAGAATCAGTAAGGTCCAAGGGACTCTCCACAAGCAGGAAAGTCGAAGCAGGCCAGAACAATCAGGGGAGCCCACTGGTGTTGAAGAAGACCCTCAAGAGGACCTACAGGCCAGTAGCACAGGAGTCGCAAGAGGACCTCGAGCAGTTTACTAAAGATGCAGGCCCACGGTGCAACTGATGCAGTGAGGACAAAGATCTTGGTCAGAGGAGATGATTGAGGCTGGAACTTCTTGGAACCCGAAGATCTCTGAGGAAGAGAGCCAACAAATCTTGGCAACAGCAAGTCGACGGACAGTGCAGGCCTTGAGGGAGTTGTAAAACCATCACCTATGTTGCTGAGCCTTTCAGAGTCCGTGGGAGCAGCAGCCCGGTCAGCTTTGTTGCGGTGCCTGCAGATGCAGGGAAGTGACTCCTTCCCTTCAAGGGAGATTCCTTCAGGTGTCTTGGATGTCCACAGGCCCTGGCAGGCTACTGTATGGAGCAGGACAACGAGACCAGGAGCAGCAAAAGTCTTCCCACTTGCAGTCTCGGTGCCCAGAGCAGAGTCCAGCGAAGTCCAGAGTGCCCAGACAGTCAAAAATGAAGTGGTGTCTTGATCTGAATCTTGTCCATGACGAATCTAGGGACCGACCCACAGGTAAGCCCTTTAGTACCCTAGGGAAAGGGGTGGGACGATTCAGGGGTCCCTTCTAGAGGAGGGGCTGGACAGTGGGAAGGATACTCCCATGTCCTTTGTCCAGTTTCACACCAGAGTTTGAGCTAACAGCTCCCTGAACTGGTTTAAACTGGAGTATGTGAGGAGGGCACCAAGTGTGTCCTTCAAGCAGCCACAGAGGTGCTGGCAAGCGCCCCCACCCTGCCCCAATACACTAAACTCTGTCTGAAAGGTGGTCACACCTCCCTGTGACAGGATATCTATTGTTATGCCTTCCCCTGCTCGAGCTTGACTCAGCAGCAGGAGAGCAGAAACATGTCTCTGGTCGGCAGCAGCCCTAGCTTGATGTTCGGTTCTGGGAGACTGGTACCGGGAGCACAGAGGGCCTCCCGGAGAAGCTTTACAGTGCAGGGTTCGTTACAGCCAGTTTAGATATGGTCATCGCATAATGACGCATGGCCACTCTATATATCGTAACGGCTGATACACTTACAACCCGGGAGAATGGACTCCGAAGGTTGTAGTGGTGTCCTGCTCATGCAGGGGCACCCTCACACTTAGAACTGAACACCCTGCCTTCAGGATTGAAAGGCCTGCCTGAGGGGTGACTTATAGGTTTTAAGTGTAGTGACCTCAGATATAGGGAAACCTTTAGCACCAGCTTACACAGGCTGCAATGGCAGGCCTGCAGTCACAATTTGAGTGGTCTCCCATGGGTGGCATAATACATGCTTCAGCCCATGGGGGACCCCTGGTGTACCTATGCCCTGGGTACCACAGTACCATATCCTAGGGACTTACAAGAGCACACCAGTAGCCAATCTGGGGTGTACCCAAGTACTCACCATATCCAATTTTGGGGAGAAAGCACAGAGACTGGGGGCCTGGTTAGCAGGATCCCAGTCAGACTAGTCAGAAACAGCATAACACCAGGCAAAAAGTGTGGGTTACCATGCAGAAGGACCCTACCTTCCTACAGAGCATCTGAGAGAGAGTCAGGTGTGACTTTGGCATGTTGATAGTGAACCCCAGGGAATGCAAGAGGTTTGCCATAGTCTGGAGGTGAGATACAACAGCCTGGGGTGAGTCAGTCTTCAACAGGTAATCGTTGAGATAGGGGATGACTGGCACCCCTGATCTGTGCAGATGAACTGTAATCACCACCATCACCTTTGTGATCACACGAGGGGCGCTGATAAGGCCAAAGGGGAGCACAGGACCTGTGGCAGCACTTCCGCAACCATTTCTCACAGGGAGTAGGAGCAATGGCTCAATAGGCATGTGATGTTCACCGACTGCAATGCAAGGCTGGCAGAAGAAAAAATATTCTTACTCAAACTGTCCAGCCTCTTGTACTCCCTGTCCAGGGGTGCAGAAATGAATGTGCCGTGGGTAGTAGAGGCTTGCACCACCAAGCTCTCGGGGGTAGGGTGGTTGGTGAGGAAATTTGGGTCGCCTGGTGCAGGCTGATGGCGGCGGGTGATTGTTCTATTCACAGCAGCCCCTGTGCTGGGCTTGGACGAGGTTCCCAGAAGGACATCTGTTAAGGCCTTGTTGAAGGACAGCAAGTGTTCTGAGGAGGAGACACTTGGTTGCAGGACCTCTGTCAAGATATTCATCTTGACTCCCACGGAGGGGAGGTGAAGGTCCAGGACCTCAACTGCCCTTTCCACCACCATAGTATATGATGCTTCTTCCTCCATAGACCCAGTAGGGGGAGAAAGCAGGGCAGAATCTGCAGAAGTATCCAGTCCTCTGGCCTTAACCAATTCCTCGTAGCAGTCCTTGTCCTCATAAGGCTGGTCTTGTAAAGGGTACAGGGACCCCTTCTTGATCTTCCTCCATTCCTATTCCTTCAGAATAAGGCTGAGGAACCGACCTAGGACCTAAGGGTTTTGTTGGCACCGATTTGGCTCTGGGTCGTCAGTGATGAGAATGGAGCTGGTGCCACTGGGGGTATCAGGAGTCTCGATGTCGGGGCCTGCGAAGAGCGCAATGGCACGGCCGGCGTCGGTCCAGATCTATCAGTGTTTCGAGGTGGGGGGGGAGATCATTGGTGCCAGGTCAAGTTGGTACGGTCAGGCTGCCTGAAAATGAGGCCTTTGGCACCATAACATCCTTTGGGCTCCCGGGAAAACAGGATAGCGCGGAGCTGACGCAGGTGCAGGTTCAGAGGAATGTGGCCTAGAATGCCAAGACTCCTCCATTACGTCGGCCGGCCAGACGGGGAAAAGTCAAAGCACGCTTCAACTTCTTGTGTTTTTTGTGCTTCTTACCTGACCGACTTAACGACTTTAAGTGGGAGGACAAAGACTTTGGACCCATACCTTCTTCTTGGACAACAATGCAGTGCCGAGCCCCGGGCCATAAGGAGCTCAGGGACCACTCCCTCAAAGCTTTCAGGAACACGGCCCGGCAGTCGGAGCATGACTTCGAGTTGTGGTCACGCTCCAGGCACCAAAGACACACCAAATGTGGGTCCATCACCAACATGGCACGGTCACTGGCGCAGCACGGCTTGAACCGAGAAGTTTTCTTGGACCTGTAAGGAAAAACCTACACACCAAAACAGGGGTCAACAAAATGTCAAAAAAGCCTGTCAAAAAGGGACAGAGAGTAGCTCTCTTCAAGGATCTGCGCTGGCTGACGGGGAAAGAAAAGATTTGATGTCAGTGCCAATATAGGTGACGCGGAGGTCACAACGATGACCGCGATGTCACGCAGAGTTTACTGACGCCACCTACCAGCGCGCAGTGGTATTGCATGAAGAAAAATCTTCCAGATCCAGTCTGACCCCAGAGTAATGTAAAGGTAAGGAATCTACGGCTAGATGTCTCTATCAGATAAATGCTTTTCATCTCTCTCTGAACAATTTCACTCTACCTTACTCCTTCCTCCTTCTATTCCTATCTTGCAGCATCTCCATGTCTGATGCAATTAACCTAGGGAAGCTTGGGAAAGTGAAAGAGGCACCATGAGCGACCCTCTGCCCTAAAAAAACAGACTCCAGGGGCTTCTGACCACCAGGAAATGCCCAGGAGTATAAAAGACCTGTCCAGTCATGTATATATCTTTACAATAGGAATCACTGCTGAAAAAAATGCAATTTCCGTCAATAAAATTAGATTTTTGTACAATTGAGATTCCTTGGGGAAAAGTTTATATTTTTTCCATAGTTATGAAATTCAGAAAGAAATAGAGATTTTGGTATCATGAGAGAAGGGGGATACTGGGGAGCAAACAAGTTTTACTAGGGCTCCTTATGTGGGTGATGGCATCCAAGCTTGTGGGAAAAAGTATTTATTCTGCAGCACAAAAAAAACTGTGAAATAGGCCTGAAAATCTCTATTTTGATATGGAAAACAGGAGGCAAAGTTATTACATTTTTATAAGGGCAACTGACGCAGCGCAACATATGACCTCTCATTGGAACCGCTGTCATATGCCGCATCCCCAACGCAGAGCCTCACAGCTACTTGGCATCACCGCTGCGTGAAGCAGCCTCAACGCAGGACCTCGCATCGAATCCCCACAACTCCTGGGCGATGCATCCTCGACGCGGGACCTCACATCACTGCTCCGCAGCCACTCACAACCTCACCTTGCAGCTTCCATTTACCACTGTTCGACACACCCTCAATGCAGGACCTCACAACGCTCCGCAACCAGGATTTAAGGTGCTTTGCTCAGCGTGCTTAACTTGGTCCCCGTGGTCGGCCGGCACTCTATTGCGGTAGGACTGAACTTGTGACTTTGTCCCGATCTAGCACGACCAGATAACCACAGTTGGCACTTTGTGCTTTTAGGCGCTATTTTTACCTAAATATTTAAAATTGCAAATCTCCGGTTCAACTAATTGGATTTTTGTTGTTTAGGTGATAAATAATGTATTCAATTCTACTCTATTTTTCTAAATTGGTGTGGGATTTTTCTTTGTGTTGTGTTTTCACTCTATTACTGTCTTAAGTGTGGCATAAATACTTTACACATTGCCTCAAAGTTAAGCCTGACTGCTTTTGTTCCAAGCCACCTTAAGGCTGAACAGAGGTTAATTAGTGGTTTGCCAAGAATTGTGGTTGCTGCTTGAGTAGGGCTTCACCCAGTGCTTAATGTGAGCTAGTGATTTCCCGTGCTCGGCATCAGCACCTAGTTGTCAGTACCGGCTCTAGTGACAGTCCACCACATGATGGCGCTGTCTGTTAAATGTTGAGATAAGCACAAAAACAGTATTTAATAACTTCATATACATTAAAAACTAATATCATCCGTCACTGACGTCATCATTATAGCTTTGGGTGGCCTGGGATAGTTTGAATTGTCACAAATCTAGCATTGCGATGGTTAGTACTTGTATAGGTTCTAACATTGGCAGCACTGGTAGGGGCAATGAGTGGTGCAGGCTGCAGTGGTCTCCTGAGCAGGGCCCTGGCACTTGCATTTTTACAAATTAAGCAGTGGTTTCACCCTTCTCAATAAGTGGGCCAATGTTCTACATGCATATTTAAAATTAATTTGTCAGATCACAGAAACGTCATTCAAACTATATCCTTTATAATGCAGTGTACGTATGGTTACTAGATAGCTGTCAGTTGGCCTTCTCTTGGATGACCCACACTTCATAATAGTCATAAAGTTATAACTGTTAGTGCTTTATATTCCACAGCTTTGCACTTTTCCCATTGGCATGGCTGTTAACAGCTCCATGTCCATGCAATCACATTCCTTATTACCATCAATACAAATAAATACGTTTCTAAATCAGCATTATGTCCTGTGTTGGAGCTCCTCACTCCCAAATAAAGGAAAGCTAGCGCCCACAGCCACACCTAGACAGCTCATGTCCAATGCGTGCGCATCTGTGCAAGAGTTATTTTCTTGCTCCCTCTTGCCTTAGCGTCACTCAAAGTGTCACACACAAGGCAATAAAATGTCACTCACAAGCACACTAAAAACATAAATGTCTCTCATAAGCAACTTGATAACTTAGCACCTATGTATAGATACTATTGGGGATGCAATGAGGAGAATGCCAGATTGTTTAAGAGAACAGATTAACATATATTATGAGCATACAGAATGTAAACTTAATTCAATAACATGACTGACAATTTGGACAACCTCCATGCAGCCTGAGAGCTCACTTAGAGGATTGGGCCGAGGCAAAGGCACTTGGCAATCTCATCCAGGTTCCTCCTGATACAATTGAAGCTTTTCCACAGGGTTTATTTTACCCGACAGATTATAAAGGATGGGTGTGATATCCTCTTGGCTTGGCTCTGCTGCACGTATGCAGAAGATGACCTCTTACTCACGACCTGGATTTCCCCTAGATTATTATACTTTTGATCGAGGTTGTTCTCTTGCCTGGAGTTGGTTCGGGGATGGACAATTCCACAGGACCCCAAACTGGTCTTTCATGTCAACTCCGACTTGGGTAACAGCAGACACAAGCTTACCTGACTTTGGCTGGAGTTCACTGCGGCTATACAGGGTATTGCATGACTGGAGAGAGGAAGGACCGCCCAAGGTGGAGTACTGGAGGCAGGAATGGACTATTATGTGAGCATGGAAACAAGGCACGCCTATGAAATTAGGGGCTGTCTCCAACAGTATGTTAACACATGGGGGGCTTAGGCCAAGTATAAAGGGGTGGTACTCTCACCAGTAGTCACCAGGGATGACATACTAGTGATTGAAATTCACACCTGCAAGGAGTGAGGGCGGAGGGCCCTGGATGGTTGGGGCCATGTTCTGCCCGGACAGTCTCAGTGGCATTGGGGAGGGGGGGTTGGTTACCCAAACACAATGCGCCTTTGTTTTCCTTTTCTTTTGTTTACTGTTGCTTTTCCTTGTTTTATCGCACTTGTACATGTACATTACCCAGCAAAATCTAATAAGATGTGTCTAAAACAAATGTAAACATATTAATATAGTAAAGACTAGGGAGGTAGGTCAATTTCAATCGTGCAAAGATGCATCAAAAGATGTTTGCATAACTTGAAAAAAGTGCATTGGATTCAAGACCTTAAGCTACATGCACTGTAAAAATAACACTCATGGTTCCATACCGTTGCAATATTCGTTGATAGAATAGCACAATTCAAGAACACCATGGATTCAAGACCTACGTAATATGCACTGGTAGAGGAAAACGCACAATTCAAGGCCTACGCAACGTGCACTGCTAGAATAATAGGGCCCGATTCACAAAAGTAATCTGAGCAAAATCCTAACTTTACGACTTTCGGTATTCACAAAAGGCATTGAGGAGTAGTAAAGAATCCTAACTTTACTACTCCAAAATGCCTTTTGTGAATACCGAGAGTAATAAAGTTAGGATTTTGTCTCAGATTACTTCTGTAAATCGGGCCCATACTCTCGATTTATGATTTACGCAGCTAGAATGACAAAGAAGGAAGTACCTGGAAGGAATTACCTTATAGGGAGACTGTACTCGGGATAAAAGACGCTCGTGTACTTAAACCATGTTCCAGGCTCATCTTCAGTCGGGCCATTCTTCATTCTCACTCGTGAAAATAAACAAAAAGACTGAAATCTTCGAACAGACACTTGTCGCAGATGTTCGGTGTCCAGGCGTTGCTTCTTTAGAGCCTTTACAATGAGAAATAAAATGCAGTTTAATAAGTCAGCACCTGCCACACGGTAGACATTAATAAACACTGACCAGAAAAAAAAGCTTGACAACCCGTATGTATCGAGCTCATACGCGAAATTCAAAAAGTAGTGATTATTGTTCAATTTAACATATAATACACATTAAATAACAGAAGTTGCTTGGGAAGGCATGGAAATATAATAACTCACTGCAGCCCATTTACAAAACTTCAAGGGGAAAAAAATGAAAATGCACTCCTTACCATTTCTTGAGTAAACTTCCAATCTTTTTGTAATTCTTAAAGAATTTCAGGAGTAATCCTGGATAGCTACACAAGGTGGCAACTTCCATGAGTGCTCACATGTGCACCTTTGAGCATCAAAACTTGTAACAAGTGTACAGTTCTGCACGCGGAAAGTTACCAAACAATGTTTATTCTTTTCTCCAAGAGGGAAACACTTACCCCATTTGAAAATCCTTCCACCTGAAAACCATACGTTTTGGGGATCATTACAACAGTGGAAACGCATTTCTAGGTGGAGGACTACCTCCGAATAATTGATGGATATCAAATATGAAGTCTGTTGGATGGTCACCAATTTTTGCTCGTGTACACACGTAGAAACAACAAACCTAACCCCTGATGCAACAATGCTGGCATAATTTCCGTGCATGGAAATCCTATTTGTGAAGGTAAATTCGAAGAATCAAGAAAACGATTCTGCAGTCGCAAAATTGTGTTTGTTCAGCAACTTGGATATTTGAAGCCTTTTTGCATTCACAAGCAACCCAACACAGAATCGGGCTCTTTGTGACCGTGCTAACGCGGGATTACTGGTTACTAATTATCTTACCAAATCCCATTTCCTGTCGACTGAATCGTTGGTACCTGTCTTGAGTAAAAGGTAATCTCGCAGTAAACAATCAATTTAAGAACTTACACCACTCTAAATGACCACTGACCAAAATTAAGTTTTAGAGATTTAATATAAAGTCAAAGATAACTGAAGATACAAACTTCTCAAAATGAGATTAAGAAGATAAATCGGTATCACTATGAACATGAACTTTTTGAATAATCTGAGTCTGAAAAACAGAATAATAAGTACAAGCTCGAAAACCATCAGGGTTGCTAAAATGGATACAAGTTGCAACCTCAAAGTCATTACAGAAAAGAAAATTAAGGTTAGTCTGTCCCTACACTACACTAAATGACATCCCTACTTAACAAGATCTTTACCCTCTAGGTGTCAGCCGTGGTGACTTCCTAAGAAGATCACGCACTTCTCTTTGTCTCTTCTCTGATAATGGGTCTCTCCTGATCAGCCTATCTGCCTACCCATCCGCTTCCTTAGGCTCCCAAAATCATCTGCTCTGCCCTCCTCCCGGGTCACTTTCCCTAATACCAAATCACATTTCCAATAGAAACGCCCCTTGGGACGCCCCTCACGTGGTACATCTTTGCGCGGTAAAACTCCATGATGGTACTCTTGAAGACCCTCGTTATAGTTGACCTTGGTTCCCAGGCTCCTTCTTCCTTGCGCTGATACCCCCTGAAATTCCTGGAAACTCCTACAGGCCTGCGCAAGGCGCCACTGAACAAAGTCCCTTTCATTCGAGCTGATTAGGACCCTCGCACCTGCATACAGCTCGTCCTGCAGTGGGCCTCAAATTCCAGACTTCACCATATCTTAGGTCATAAAACACTCTCAGAGCTCCATACTGGACACCTCACGACCTCTCTTCTAACGAGCACATGACGATTTAAACTACATGACATTATCTGTTCTGGCCTACTTGATTTACATGCAGCAGGTTCCTGCACTCTTAAAACGTTAACTTGATTTAAACAGCAAACATTCTTAACTAGCATACGTTTCTAAAATAACACATCTATAAAGCATATACTTTTAACCCTAAGTTCAATAGTACATTTTGAAAGAACCATGTCAACTTTATCTCACATTAGTTTAGCAGCACGTTCAGGTTTGCTGTGAATTGCCCTAAGGCCTACACAAAATACTGGAATCCAAAGTTACATTTAATTCGGACATGACTCTTTTAACATGAGAGAACCATGAGGTTTTCACATATACTCCAACATTTCTACATTTAATCTCACACCGTTATAATTATGGTTACTCTACTTAACATTCTATACATTTCGCTATTGAATATAAAACACTCGTGTGCAAAACATGTTTAAACTAACTACGTGCTTGTAAATATGGCGTACTTATACATTTTTTTCAAACTTGTGCTCTCTCAACCGCAAAAAAACTTCCTAATATGTATAAAACCAGATTTGTGATTCAACAACATGTTACAGAATCGCAATTTGGGTATGCCACTAAAAACTGATTCAGTATTTGGAAGAGAAATGTTTAGGATGTTCGTCCCAAATACTGAATAAGATTAGCATGTGTTTAACCTGGCCCTCTCTGCAGAGTCTCCCCCAAACCTTTTGCTTTCACCTTTCTTGTTTTAAATTGTTTTTTCTAACCCGTTTTTGTTGACTTCTAGGACTCTGTGCACTTTACCTCTGCTATCCAGTGCTAAAGTACTTTGGCTCTCTCCTTTAAACATTGGAAAATTGACATATACCAAATTGGCATATTTAATGTACTTATAAGTCTCCAGTAGAGTGGTGTGCCATACACCCAGGGCTGGTAAATGGAATGCTACTAGTAGGCCAGCAGCACTTATTGTGCCACCCACTTAAGTAGCCCCTTTAAAACATGTTCCAGGTCGGCCAGTGCAGCCAGTGTGTGCAGTTTTAAACTGACATTTCAACCTGGCAAAATAAACCTTTTGCCAGGCCTAAACTCTTCTTTTTTATCAAGATATACAAGTCACCCCTAGGGCAGGCCCTAAACAGCCACTTGGGAAGGGTGCATTATATTTAAAAGTTGGCTTGGGTTTCACACTAGCCCATTGTGCCTCCAGACAGACTGGAATCAGGGCAGACAGGCAAGACATTCCAGACACCTCTGTAGGGGGAAAAGTCCGGAAGTTTATTTGACTTCAAAGTGGGCAGCAGGTATACAAATCGGACTCCATGATCCACTCATCAGTACACTCCTGGACCTGTGAATAGTACAGAAGAAGAACTGTCCTACTGCCAGAGTACTTCCCTACTGGCTGAGGCCTGCCCTGCTGTCTGAGAAAGAAGAGGGGGCCTGCAACCTTCATCCCAGGCTGAAGTGACTCCAAGGGTCAGCTGACTGACCTCTTGCTCTGAACTACAAGGACACAACAAGTTCCAGAGGCTCTCTGCAACTGCCCAGCTGGGTAGCTGCAACTGGACCTGCCTGGACCTGCAATTGGACCGGCCTGAGCCCTGTAGGCCTCTTGTGCAGCAGGTTCCTGATCCCCAAGAGGTGCTGGACCCTTAGTGTGGCATCAGTTGAGTTCCTCCTTGAAGAAAAGCAGGAATCTTGTAGATCTGGGCTCTCTGTGACCAGGCCCATTCGTACTAAGACCGGCAATGCAAGATCTGCACTTTACACAATAGCATTGACAGCCTGCGGGGACCGCAAACTGTGGTGACCACAAACATTAACCTCCAGAAACAACTGCAATGCCTGACAGGACCTCTGAGCTACAGCAACTACCATCCCCGATGCTCTCCCTGCTTCTTGTGGCCTCCTCCACCATGAACATAATTGTTTGTGTTGAACTCTTGAAGGTAACCTTTTCAGCAGGACTAACCCCTGGTCCCAGTATCCAGCCCTCGTTCCATCTTAGTTGGCGTAAAATTGTGACTTCCACCTGGTCTTGCACGACCAGACAACCGTGAATGTCGTTTTGCAGTTTTATGCACTATACGTACCTGAAACCTTTAAAAATTCATATCTCTGGTTGTACTATTTGGATTTTTGTCGTTTTGCCATCAAACTATTTATTACATTTTATTCCATTTTTCTAAATTGGTGTGGGAATTGTCTAGTGTATTTTCACTTTATAAATGTTTAAGGGCTGCATAAATACTTTACACACTGCCTCTAAGTTAAGCCTGACTGCTTTTGTGCCACGCTACCAGAGGGTTAAGCACACGTTAATGTAATTACTTTTTGTGGTTCATCCTGACAAGGATTGTGGCTTTTGTTTGAGTAGGTTTCCCATCCCACATCCAACAAACTAATTTTTCACAGTATGTATTAATGTTTTGCAACCGAAATCCAGTCGCAAATTATTAATACTTTACAAACTAGTAAAAGGTAGTGTTAAGGCATTCACAAATGGAAAGGTTTCCAGAAGGGACCACTTCTCCTATGTGAATGTTGATACCAACATTTAAGGAGGAGTCCCTTGGACCACTGCCTACTCTTAAAAAATGTTGGCAATACTTTTAATTTGTTTTTTAAATGCATCCCGTATTCCTTTAAGAAAACAGTCTGCTTTAAAAAAAATTGCTTTATTTATTTAAAAGCAAATCACAGACATGGTGCTCACATCAGCAGGCCACCAATCTCTTTGATGGCTGTAATTATGATTTCTAGTGGGTCGTAATTTGTGACCTACCGCAATAATATTCATGAGGGAAGTCGAACTGCGACTGACTAGGAATCAGTATTTTGCGAACCAACCTATTAGTACATAGGTTGAGTCACAAAATAACACACTGGTGGCAAAAATATTGGTCGCCAATTGCGACTAATGCTACATACTTCTGTCTCTAAATGCGTAAAAATAATTAGGAGCTGGGTTCAAAATGTTTACAATTTTGATTTATAAATATGACTCAGCAATTAAAAATTAAAACAGTAACCAAACACTCACCTTGTGGGGCCAAAATTAAATTCTAATCAATCTGTTAGGCAGCCTGTTTTTCGTTAAATCTAAATATTGAAACTACCGGAAACTCAAGCCCACCAAAGCTCTAGAAAGTAAGGGTTGAGACACACAAAACATTAACTAGTACCAGTGGCGGAGGAGCATCACCCTATTGCCTGGCGCAAGGCCAGCAAACAAAAAATAAAACGATGCTCTAGCATAGTTTTATTTTTCGTGTGCCAGCTTGTGCAAGGAGGGGCGGGGCATGGGAGGGTGGAGGAGGAGTGCTTGTGCACTCCGTAAGTGCTCATGTGTGTTTGGTCAGCCGTCTCAGGCTGACCAAAACACACATGCGCACTTAGGTTTCTCCAGCCGAGTTGCATTCAGCCACCGGGCTAGAGAAACCCCCACAGACTCACTGGTCTGAGCAGGGTGCCTTTTCAGCCCACTCAGACCAATCCCTGCACTGCTCTGCAGCACAGGGATTGGCTGGGAGTCTGTCCTAGGAGCTGCTGGGACCCAGGAATAGGCCAGCAGGAGAGACGCGACGCGGAAGGCGGCATCAAGTATGTTTTTAAAACTATTATAACCCATCCCGTATCCCCCCCTGTGCTCACTCTCCCACTCCCCCAGCTCTTCCCACCCACCTCACCACCCTTTGTTAGTGGCTTCCGCCACGGACAAGTACGTTTTGGGAAGCAATCAACTCCTTACCCACTTTATGAAAGGAAAGAAGACTCAAATGACGTCCGGCTATTCTACCAGAATACAAAGTTGACTTTTATTACTTTACTTGAAACGTACACCCTCAACAAGGAAAAACAGAGCAATCTGCACAAAGCTTTGGATTAGCCCTAAACTCTATATATGGTACTCTGTGAATGACAAACATGACAATTCCAAAAAATTGAATGTGTGTTCTCGGCACTGAACGGATAAACAGCTAACAAAGAACATAAATCAGGCAAAAAACATACCCCAAGACCTAAACTGATGCACTAAGCAACCAACTAAAGAAGATTTGTGATGTAGTTAGAAACACAGGAAAACTCCTTCCTCTCTGATGCCAAATGTATTCTTAAACAGCACAGCACAACACTTAGTATTTGCTTGGTCATTTTCAGAGTAAATTAACAACAGACTACCTTTGAGTGGCACATTTTTAACTGAATAGTAGTCTGTACTTGAGATGCTTACTGAAGACTACACAATATCTCTTCCAGTATATAAATATACCTCTTATCTGAAACTGGAAGTGCTTTAGGCCAAACTATGACTGGAATGGGCAGAGGTCTAGGTGGTAACACCAACCTGAGCAGTTCAACCACACGAAAGAGGGTAGCATCCTCCAATATATTGCAATAGTATACAGCAGCACACATGCACATATTGGGGAAGTGTTCAAGCCATAAAACTGCTAAGAGGTGAGTGCATGTGGACCAAGCTGTGGAAGGCAGGGCCCTCTGGGACTAAAGCCTGGATGGCAAAGGTGAAGGGGTATCGAAACTATACTTATTTAGTACGAGCAGAAGCAGTTCTCCAAACCCAACTAGTGAAGTAACAACATATCACAACGTATCTTTTACCCCTACTCTAATTAATTTTATCACAATTTCAGTCTGGGTGCAGAAGTGAAGGTGTTTCGTCTGGGAACTGCCGTCATTCAAAATTTGATTGTAAGAGGGACGGTCAAGTCTTTCGAGAGATGTATAAATTGAGCAAAAGTGATAGACTCTACTTTTTCCAACACCAACATTATTGTATAATGCAACCTGCTGGTTGTATGATAGAGGCATGCACTGGCTAAAACCATGCGCACCTCTACCATGCATCCCGAACCACGAATGCATTTTAACCATGCATTCCTTTACCACGCATGCCTTTACCATATGTTTTGATGGTAAAGGCATGAATGGTAAAGGGGTATGTGTGGCTAAGGTCATTACCTCCCTAACCCCCGCCGTAAGCTACAAACCTCCTACCTGCGCCTCCGCCCAGAGGTCCAAATACTGCAAACTACTCCCACGATGTCCCTAACCCTTAATAAACACTACCCCGATGCTCACCTACTCCGAGCTGTCCCTAAAACTACCCCAACCCCTTCCACTGCCATTATGCCTAAAACCCTAACCCCAATGTTAAAACACTACCCGATCCCCTCTCCCCATCCCTAGAAAAACGACCCTGCCCACCCCTAAGCCCTAAAAACTACCCAACTACCCATTCCCCTCCCACTGCCCTGTGGCCTAAAACCCTGTCCCTCCCACCCCCCACGCTGTCCCTAACACTACCCCAACCCCTTCCACTGCCCTTAGGCCTAATACCATAGCTACTAATTTAAAAAAACCTCCCAACCCTCCCCCAGTCCTGAAAACTACCCCAACCTCCCCAGTCCTGAAAACCACCCACCCTCCTCCAGCGATGAAAACATCCCCGACCCCCTCCCTGAAAATTACCCCCGACACCCCCGGCCCTAAAAACGACCCCAACCCAGCCCTGAAAACAGCCTCGACCCCCCCGTCCTGATATAACCCCAACACCCCCGCCTTGAAAACAATCGGAACCCCCAGCCCTGAAAACTACCCAACCCCCCAGCCCTGAAAACTATGCCGACCCCCCCCCAGGTCTTTCAAAAAGCGGTCGGAAGTCTGCGTTAGGCACTAGGACTACAACAAATGCTGTTGCCTGCCACCAAAATCGGCAGGATTGGCAAGCATAAGGTTGCATAAACTTCTGTATTGCTGTTGCGCGCCCTGGCGGAGGCTCTGCTCTCGCACACAGGTTGCCGAGTTACAGAGAGGTGTCACGTGGCCAGACCTTTTGATAAGGAGAAATATGGTCTCTCTTAATTGAAACCTAATTGTTATACAGAAAATGCTGAACATACTGAATATCCTGATGTTGGTTACTGCTTAGCACAGGGACACTCCATCTGAGTAACCAGGTGCTCTATACATTTTAAATTCAACCCATAAAAACTACCCCCTCCCCGAACCTGGCCCCAGCCCTACTTACCTCACAGCATTCCTCTCTCCGTGGCATCTTCCTGCTCCCGCCAAGCTGCACCTAGACCGCCCACTGCCTGAACCATGCATATGCGTGGTTAAGGCATATATGTGGTTAAGGCAAGCGTGGTAGTGCTTGCGTAGTCTGAATATGCTTAGCTCTGCCAGCGTTGTTCCGACAGTTTCCCCACCCTGCCATCTAATTCCAACTCTGACATTGTGTAATCCACCCTATCAACCCTTATTCTCCTTGACCAGGCTGCTCGTGCAAGATTTAGAAGATTGTTTGCAAGGAAAAAAAGAGTATAAACACCTCTATTTATCATCTTCTAAATACTATGGGAGTCATTTCAGAATAATAGGAAACTCATTTTGTCAGGCACACAGAGTGAGTAGTGAACTGATCCATAAAACTGCATTTGCCAGAGATATAAATGCCTTTATTATATAGAGAACCATTACAAGTTCATGTTTCATTGATACTTAACACCATAGATTCTAATGTGCATGTTTCCTAACCTCGCCAACACTTGCTAGAACTGTGGGGCTAAGGAAGGAAACTTCTTATTTGTATGGCAAGCCTACTCATGACTTCAAACCTATGGACGGAGATTCTGAGGATCTCCAAGGAGGTGTTAGGTTACCTTGTCACTGGTGATCCCAGTTTGATCATGCTGGCTTCAGGGACAAAGCTGCCTCAAACATTGTATCAGTTAAACATTATTGTTGTATCAAGTGGTGGGAGCAGCAAAGATGCATATAGCTTGGGCATGGAAGATGTCAACATCACAGAGAATTTTTCAAAGACATCTTCAGCTATGGGAAATCTTGGTGCTACGGAAATTGACTTACAGTATTATTTGAATTTGAATTTTTTGCAATTTATAGAGCGCACATTCACTATGCAGTTTCTTGGCGCTAGAGGATTCCTGAGCTGGGGAGGACACCGGGGACTATAAGCTAAAAGCTTGCTGAAACAAAAAAGCCTTAAGGGCTTTACGGAACTCAATGTAGGAGGGGGAGAATCTGACTGGGGGCGGAAGAGTGTTCCAGAAGGTGGGCGCAAGAACCGTAAATTTCTGGCCTCCCGATCGTTTTTTCTTAAAGCGGGGGATGACTAATAAGGATTTAGTGGAGGAACGTAGGTCTCTAGAAGGGCTGTAGTTAGTGATGACAGAATTAATGAAAGCAGGAGCAGTGCCCGCCCGGGCTTGAAAAGTGAGGCAGCCGAGTTTAATTAAAGTGATGCAAATTCTTCAGGGTTTGGGGACCATTGCTGAAATATTTTGCCAGAAATTATGTTGCACATACCCACCTGCAGATGTTTAATACTTTGGACCTAATTTACTAGAGCACTGTGAAGAGATGAAACTGCCCATATGGAAATAACACTGGAGGACTGGAAGCCTCACAAATTCTACCTCTACCCTACTTCGGACGGAGCAGGTGAAGAGCCAGCAGGTTTATTTTGGGGATTTAGACGTTGGATTCAAGTCATGAAGTAGTATAATGCGATAAGATGGCACATTTTGCAGCACTGATCTTAAACCAAACTGCACCATTTTATAGAATTGTAAAACCATAATTAAAAAGAGCAAAAGTAAAACCCTTTCATTTCAATAGGGATCCTTCCGAAGAACCACAGTACTTTCCACCAAATATTTCCGGAGCATCTGAAGTAGTCAGTGTGAGTCAATCAACACTAAATGGAAGCAGATGAAGGAAGAAACAGAACTGATGCTTTTATCAAATTTGGCAAATGCAAAAACAACAATTGAAAAAACAACAATTGATGGACAGAATGCAGAACAATGTCATACATTCACCCCAGTACAGAGATCTGGGCCTAAATCCATCGTTTTTTTGCTCACCATACCATTCCAGTTTTAACCCAGCCATATGCAAATCAGTCTTGACCCTGTGCCTCATGGGAACAGTCCAGCACGAACTGCCAGGCTAGGTTCTCCCTAGACAGGAAACAAGCATCCTAGAACCGGTTCCTGAGTTTCACTCCTCTTCAGCCAGTATAGCTTGACTCCAACGGCATGGACAGCACGGGACCCACGTCTGGGCATACCTGTCCCACTCGGGGTGACAAATGCAAAAACAACAATTGATGGACAAAATGCAGGAAAATGTCATACATTCACCCCAGTACAGAGATCTGGGCCTAAATCCATCTTTTCTTTGCTCACCATGCCATTCCAGTTTTAACACAGCCATATGCAAATCAGTCTTGACCCTGTGAATCATGGGAACAGTCCAGCCCGAACTGCAAGGCCAGGTTCTCCCTGGACTGGAAACAAGCATCCTAGGACTTATTTCAGGGTTTCACCCCTCTTCAGCCAGGATAGCTTGACTCCAGTGGCCTGGACAGCACGGGTCCCACATCTGGGCATACCCGTCCCACTCGGGGTGACAAATGCAAAAACAACAATTGATTGACAGAATGCAGAACAATGTCATACATTCACCCCAGTACAGAGATCTGGGCCTAAATCTCTTGGTTTTGCTTTGTTCGCCCTAAGTTGGCAGGGTATGCCCAGACGTGGGTCCCTTGCTCACTTTGCCACTGTATTCAAGCTAGCCTGGCTGATGACGGCTGATTAGCCAGAAACCAGTCCCAGGATGCTTGTATCCAGTCCAGGGATGACATGGCTTGGCAGTTCTGGTTGGACTGTTCCCATAAGGCACAGGGTCAGACTGATTTGCATATGGCCATGTCTGAACTGGGGTGGCGGAGTGAGCTAAAGAATGATGATGGATTAAACCCAGATCAGTTGACTGGGGTGAGTGCTTGCTATGTTCAACACTCCGTCCATCATTCCCTTTGGTTTTGCTTTGTTCGCCCTAAGTTGGCAGGGTATGCCCAGACATGGGTCCCTTGCTCACTTTGCCATTGGATTCAAGCTAGCCTGGCTGATGACAGCTGATTAGCCAGAAACCGGTCCCAGGATGCTGGTTTCCGGTCCAGAGAAGACATGACTTGGCAGTTCTGGCTGGACTGTTCCCATGAGGCACAGGGTTAGACTGATTTGCATATGGCCATGTCTGAACTGGGGTGGCGTTGTGATCTAAAGAGTGATGATGGATTAAACCCAGATCATTTGACTGGGGGTGACTGATTGCTATGTTCAACGCTCCGTCCACCATCCCCTTTGTTTTTGCTTTGTTCGCCCTAAGTTGGCAGGGTATGCCCAGACGTGGGTCCCTTGCTCACTTTGCCACAGGATTCAAGCTAGCCTGGCTGATGACGGCTGATTAGCCAGAAACCGGTCCCAGGATGCTTGTTTCCGGTCCAGGGAAGACATGGCTTGGCAGTTCTGGCTGGACTCTTCCCATGAGGCACAGGGTTAGGCTGATTTGCATATGGCCATGTCTGAACTGGGGTGGCGGAGTGAGCTAAAGAATGATGATGGAGTAAACCCAGATCAGTTGACTGGGGGTGAGGGCTTGCTATGTTCAACACTTCGTCCATCATCCCCTTTGGTTTTGCTTTATCGAATTTGAAGCTCAGATGTCAATATCAAGAAAAAGAAAGTCAGTTATCACATCATATTCAGGTAGAATATATGTGCCCCCTTAAAAACAGAATAACCCATCATGAAACTGTAACCTGGTTTAATTGATCTCCAGGTTCAAAAGAACATAGGATTGGAAATCTCACTCATTATCAGTTTACAGTTGCCAACCATGTTTGTTGCAAGTGTGTACCACTCAAATACATCAAACACTTGTAACTGGCTTTGGTGATTATTAGAATTCGGGGTCTCTAGTTGGTAGAGGTTTGCAATCTGTCCAAGTAGGGTCTCTTATTCTAGTCAGGGTAAAGGAGTCACACAGCTAAGATAATTCCTGCTCACCCCCTAGGTAGCTTGGCATGAGCATTCAGGCTTATCTCAGAGGCAATGTGTAAAGCATTTGTACAAACACACACAGTAACACAGTGAAAGAACTACAAATGGACACCACACCTGTTTAGAAAAATAGCCAATATTTATCTGAATTCAACAAGACCAAAACGACAAAAATCCAACATACACAAGTAAAGATATCACTTTTAAAATGTTCAAAAGAGTTCAGTTCATAGCACATATGGATGCGTCACTTTTAGCACAAAGTCCATGGGATGCGTCAAAATCAAAGATGAAAACAGGTGCAGGGGAGCTAAGACGCGGAAAAGCAAAGCAATGCGTTGGTTACTTACTCCCAAGAGAGGTGATGCGTTGGTTCCTTACTCTAGCACAGGGGAGGTGATGTGTCGGTTCCTTACTGTCAGGGGAGATGATGGGTCAGTTCCTTACTGACAGGGGAGGTGATACGTCGATATCCCGACACAGGGCCTCAGTTCCTTAATGCGGGGTGGCGTTGATGAAGAACTTGGCATACAGGGACAATGCGTTGAAAATCCAGACGTGCTGTGTTGATGTGGCAGACAGGCGCGTGTCGATTTCACAGCTGCGAAGTAGGTAATGCGCCGATCTCTTCTGCCACACACCAGGGCCTGCGTCCGAGTCGGATCGGGCACCACGGACGTTGGTGATGTGGTGCTCGGGACTCGGGTTGTGGTGGTCTTTCAGCTGCATGGCAGGCCCTGCGTCGATTCTTCGGCCGCACATCGGTGATGCATTGGTTTGTCAACCACACAATGGTGCTGCGTCGGGAAAAAGGGTGCTGAGAGTCGATAAGTGGATTTTCTTGGTTCATAGCAGCCCAACCACCTCCAAGCGCCCATAACTGGAATCGGCACCACTTGGCAGGTCAGAACTCCCAGCAGAGGAGTTATGGGGCTGCAGATGAAGTCTTTGATGGAACTGAGACTTTTTAACAGTAGACAAGCACAACCAAGCCCTTGGAGAACTTTAGAAGCAGGATGTAGAAAGCAAAGTCCAGTCCTTTCACTGCTTAAGACAGAAGCAGCAAGCAGTAGGCCAACACAGTAAAGCAAAACAGCAAATTGGCAGTCCCTCCTGACATCTTATCTAGGTCTCAGCTTAGCAGAATGTCCTTCCATCCAGAAGTGTTCTGAAATGATGATGTTACAGCTCCAATACTTGCATCTGCCTTTGAAGTAGGTAAACTTCAAAGAAAAGTTTCTGTAGTGCACAAGACCCTGCCTTACCCCGACCTGGCTCTAGACACACTACAGGGGGGTGGAGACAGTTTTATGTGAGGACAGGCACAGTCCTATTCAGGTGTCAGTGACAACTCCTCCCACCACTCTAGTTCAGGAAGGCACATCAGCCAGGTTATGGCCCATCAGGATATGCAGGGGGCACCTCAGCTCCCTTTGTGTGAGTGTCTAGAGTGGATGCACAGCAGCCCAGCTGTCAACCAAACCCAGATGTGGATTTCACAGGCAGGCAGAGGCACAGAATGGTAAAGCAAGAAAATGCCTACTTTCTATAAGTGGCATTTTCAAACACCCATTTTAAAAACCAACTTCACCAACAGATGTATTTTTAAATTGTGAGTTCAGAGACCCAAACTCCAAATCTGTATCTATTCCCAATTGGAAGTTACACTTGTAAGATGTTACAAGACAGCTCCAATGATAACCTAGTCCTAGCAATAGTTAAAAATGAAATTAGCAGTATTTCACTATCAGGACATGTAAAACACACCAGTACATATCCTACCTTTCAAATACACTGCACCCTGCCCCTGGGGCTACCTTGGACCTACCTTAGGGGTGCCTTATATGTAGTAAATGGGAAGGTTTGGGCCTACACATGCGGGTGACATAATCAGCGCTGCAGGCCCACTAATAGCATTTGATTTACAGGCTCAGGGCAAATCTGGTGCACTTTACTTTGCGCTTTATGTGAATCAATTATACAAATCAGGGATAAATCAAATACAGATACATTTTACACAGGGAGCACTTGCACTTTAGCACTGGTCAACAGTGGTAAAATCCCCAGAGTCCTAAAACCAGCAAAACGAAATGCAACAGTCAAAAACAGGTGGTCAGAAGCAAAAAAAAACAGGGGGGAACACACGCCAAAGGTGCCTGGTCTAACAGTAACGTACCATGCATTGTAAATATGTGGTTCGTACTCTGAAAATCCTGTGGATTCGTTTTGCTAAAAATATCCCAGCAGTTTTTGACTGCGAGCCACATTTCTAACCGCTCAGATACATCAAACTTGACCCAGCGCCTTATGCTGTGTATTATATAGAGAGTTGTTTTTGCATCTTTTTCATAACAATTAGCAAGTTAGCAAATACAGAAAACAATACCAATGTATTGTTACATTTTATGACCACATTCCAATATATAGAAAAAATTATCCGAGAAGAATTTGAAAGAGAAAACATGCAATGCAATGCCGCAGGTGTCAGTTCTGTTCCCAAAATTTCAAGAGTTCAAGGTCAGTAAATGTAACATAAGAAAAACTGAGTAAACGGATATGTGGGAACGCAGAGAGAGAGAGAGAGAGGGAGAGAGAGAGAGAAGGACAGAAATATTAGTATTAAGATGAAAACATAGTTCAGATGTTGCTCTAGAGGGGGAATGGTCTAATTTCAGAGAGGGCTTGGAGTTACTCTCTAAGATGGTACTCATGTTACCATTATAGAAGCAGACACGCAAATGTTAAGATATAATGAAAAGCAAATTGGGATAAACAGTTCAGATATTTAGGTAATATAATGCCTGTAAAAAAGGGCCCCCAAAACTGATCAAAAAGATGTTGTTGGTCCACTTGACTTTAAAGAACACTCTCATATAACGCTGTTGTTGTCAGGTCTCTCATCCAGTCTTTATGTTCAGGAGGTAAATCAGATTTCCATTTCTGCAGGATACACATTTTGGCAACAGTCAGAGAGGTATCAATCCACCTCTTCCAGTGATTGGTCACTCCCTCTAGCTGAGACGTGCCATGAAATATGGAGAATGATGGAGAACATACTATAATGGCCCATTTATTGCTGTTGTTGCTGACCACACTTATTGGCAAAAAAAGTTGTAGCTTAGTACAAGAAAAAAGGATATGCACCAAGTTCGCCCCCTGTTATCGACATATCAAACATCTGGAGGTTTGGTTTAACTTTGCATTCTGGAGTACTTGTGGGGACTAGTGTCAATTGTTCAATACTTTAAAGAAACTGAACTGGACTTCTCTTATCGGGGCGGAGGTTACTCCACTCCTGCCTACAGAGACTGAGGCTTTAGATGCACCCATTCGCATCGAGGAAGTGATCTCTTCAATAGCCAAGTTGAAACCCCTAAAATCCCCCAAGACCTTCTTCCTGGAACTAGTCCCCCTACTCTTGTGACTCTTTAGCTCTTTCGCTGACTCTGGCTCCCTATAGGAATCCATGCTGGAGGCCTCCATTTCTGTCATACCCAAATAAGGTAAAGACCCCAAGCAATGTGGCTCTTACTGGCCCATTTCACTATTACACACTGCGCAAAATTGTTTGCGAGCATTTTAGCCCATCGTCTTAATCTGCTTATGCCAGGGCTTATTGACCCAGACCAAGCCAGGTTTATTCCCGCACACCAGTGCAGTGACAACACAAAACACATCTGTCACCTCATAGACAAAGTACACCAGTCACATACAGAAGCCTTGTTGTTAGCCATCGATGCAGAAAAGGCGTTCGACCGAGTACACTGGCCATATCTGTTTTAAACCCTGCGACGGTTTGGCATTGGAGAGCGCTAGAGGTGAAAGATACAGAGCATTTACAGTGCTACCTGTGTGGTGGTTAGAGTAAATGGCTTTTGCTCTAGCAGGTTCTCAATACACTGAGGTACGTGTCAAGGCTTCCCACTTTCCCCGCTTATATTTACGCTCCACATGGATCATCGGGCACAGAGACATAGTGACAACCCTAAAGCGATAGGTATCCCATTGGTGCAGACCAGCATCTGATCAGCTTATAGGCGAACAATGTCATCTTCTCAGTGACAAAACTTATGACATCCCTTGCAGCTCATCATTGCCTCAGACCCCGAAAGTGCACTTAGGTTACAGTATTACTTTCATTGGGTCACTGAGGATCTTCCATATCTCAGTCTTACCTTGCCATGTAGCCTCCGTAAGGACCTGCCACAATAGCAAAGGTTCCCACTCTCGTGGCTTGGCTGCATACGGCCGTAAAAATTACCATATTTCCACACATACTCAATGTATTTCAGACACTCACCCTGTCCCCACCTCCCGGGTTTATTCACACACTACAAAGAGACATTAAAAACTCCATTTGGGGTGGCAAGAGGCCCAGACAATGGAGAGAACTTATGCAGTGTATTAAACAGTGCGGGCCTGGAGGTCCCCGTACTTCTGAAGTACTACCAAGTGGCCCAACTTAGATATCTCGTAGAGTGGAACCTCCTGCTTACCGAGCAACAAGGGGTATTTATGGATTAGACGGTAGCTTGCTCCCCTATACGGCAGGCCGCCTGGCTCCCTCGCCACCACAGGGCATGGCGCCTTTACACCTCTCCTGTTACATGCCAGACTCCTAGTTGGGCATGTAACGGGTGTGGGACTCTGTGGCAACTACGGCGGGCTTAACCATGTTCCTATCAATCCTGACTCCTCTATTCGCTAATTCTGACTTCTCTACTGGTTTGACGCAAAGTGCCTTTTGCCTCTGGACGGAGAGAGGGTGTAAACGCATGGGCTGTCTCTTTGATCATGAAGGCCCAATTGCAATTGATCAACTCAAAATTGACTACTCCCTGCTAAAATCATATTGGTTCTCAGATGAACAACAAATACACTGGGTCTTAGTCCTGATGTACATCCAGGAGCCTGCCGACCGATGACCCAGTTTGAGCAATGGCTGCTCCTCAAAGCAGATGACAAGAAACTAATCTCTGAGATATATGCCCACCTGACTAAGAAAGAAATATATCGTAGAACCCCTGGACAGGATCGATGGGAGGCGGAATTAGGCAGAACCCTGACAGATAAAGATTGGGAGGATATCTTCTATAGATCTCACCACACAGCATACACCATGGGGCACACAGAAACGGCCTATAAGATCATTTCGCATGGTATTATACGCCAGAGTATTTGTGTAAATGGACAGAGAATTGCACTGGGGACTGCTGGCAAGGGTGCAGTAGCCCTGGAACCTTATTCCACCTCCTTTGCCACTGCCCGAAACGAGCTAGATATTGGGACCAAGGCCTGGATGACATAGACACTGCCTTCCACACCCCTATCCCCCGACTCCCAGCTTACACAATTTTTGGGACCAAGTCCTGGACGACATAGACACTGCCTTCCACACCTCTATCCCCCCGATTCCCAGCTTACACAATTTTAGGGCTTCCAAACGCCCTCACATTTCCACTGCGCTCCACACGGGGAAGACAGATAGCCCTTGCACTGAAAGCCGCGCATGTGATATTGTCAGAGTGGATTACAGACAGCCTTCCCGACCACAGGCAGTAGAGTCTCCTACTCTGCATGGAACGTCTATCCATGGCCACAACTTCCGATATCACTCCTATGCTGAGCTCTGGGCCCCTTTTGTCTCCACTCTTTCTACATAATACAGGGAGCTTATATGCCCAACATATATACACATTTTAAGAAGGATCCCAGACCTCCTAGGCCCTGGGAGACTTAAGGGGCCTGTGGCAAACTAACTGAGGGAGCTCTACAAGGGATTGATGATTTTGCACACACACACACACACACACACACACACACACACACACACACACACACAGCCGGATAGGGTGTTACTTGGAAGGTACTGGGTGGTGGTGGGGGGATGGCGGGAGATTTGTTCTTCTTTATCTCATATATTTGTTTTGCCTTGTTAACTTTTCTTTGTTAAAAAACAGTCCTTATGATGTAGCATCTTCATTTGCCACCGGCGTGTCTGAATATGGAATGTACGCGGCCGGACCGATAGGGTTGTAGGATACTTGCTTTGTTACCTCTGTCTTTGACTCCTCCTGCATACTTTGCGGCCAGTCCACACTGGGTTATAGGCGACATGCTGTGTTCAAAAGATTGATTTGGATGATAATAAAAAGATTTGCTCCTAAAGAAACTGAACTTTAGTCGGGTTACTCTGATGCCATGGTGATGTATTTGTAATAAATCGTCCCTTTCCTGATATTTTAAGTCATGTAAGAGTTTAGTTTGCCAGAATAATCTAAGCTTTTGTCTCTGTTGCTTGGAGTGGTGTTCCTCGATCAGTATACATACAAATACATGGTAGCTGGGAAAGTATAAAATAAATAAAGAATGGAGCTACCACAATGATCAAAAACACCCTGCTACCTAAGAATGTCATTAAAGGCAATAGGTAATATGGCCTCACCTTCTCGCATGAAAACCATTTATGGCAATGGAGCACTCTCTCACACTGTATTTGAACAAAGTCAAAAATTCACAAGGTCATCCAGTTTGAAACATCTCTGTATCAGTGCAATAAAACAAGTGTTTCATCCTACAGGACTTTCTCAAGGCTAACCAGGATGGTATCCAACAGTTCTGAAACTGGGATGGTGCAATGAGCTAAAAAACGGTGTTGGATCTAGCCCTGATCTCTTGACTGGGTGAGAGTACTCTGCCTAATTTCAGAGACTCTGTCCATCACCACCCCTTGTTGTAAATAATAGGTATCCAACAGCTAGCATGTATTGTTGAATAAAAAAAGCTATATCCAAGCTGGCTCCAGATTAACAGAGTGCCATAGAAAACGAGGAAGCTGTTATAGTGGACACCATATCTCATACTATTTTACAGCATCTATGAGTATAAAATCCTTGGAATGAATTGTTTCCAAAATAAAATTACAAAGGGACTTTTAGATGTTTTTCAAACCAATGCAAGTGTGTACGACAGATTCAAGTTAAACTGCTTAAGCCTCTTCTGGAAATACATGTGTGCCAGCAAGGGGGTGACCCATGACAGGCCTGTGAGAAATGTGGTAGATGGTTGACTGGGGTGTGAGCCCTGGTCAAGCAACAGCCACAATCACTTGCAGGGTAAACCACAAAAAGTCACAAAATTAACCGATACTTAACCCTGGGTAGCTTTGCACAAAAAACAATCAAGCTTAACTTAGAGGCAACGTGTAAAAGTATTTAGGCAGGCCACAAACAGTAATAAAGTGAAAAAACAACACAAGAAAAATCCCAAACCAATTTAGAAACAGAGTAATTTTTTATAAATAAAATGACACCCAAACGTAAAAAATCCAATCATGAATTTTTAAACGCTCTAGTGAAAATAGCACCAAATAGCATAAAGCACCAATTGTGGATATCTGGTTGCGCTGAACCGGGTGAAAGTCAAATGTTCAGGCTGACCACGAAGGAGCGTGGTCTTGATACAGGATTAGGATCAGCCCATTAGAAGTTGTACCTTTGGTCCTTGAAGCGAGATCTGCGCTTTGCATCGCTCTTCGTCAGTTCCGGTGAAGCTTTCAGATGTATGGTGAGGCTTTGCGTTGCTTGGCATTGGATCCAATGAAGGTTTCAGGTAGGAGCTACGTGGTTCTGCGGAGCTCGGTGTTGCTCTGCGTTAGACATGTTCAGATCTCAGATGGCATCTACATGGCATGTCTCTGCAAGGCTTTGCAGTGCAAGTTTCGGTGAAACCTTTGGTTCGGCGATGCACAGCTTTGCAGGGTCCTATGTCGCTTCGCACTGCATCTGATGAAAGGCAGGGAGAAGTATACTATTACTCTAGCCAAGGGTCCAGGACCCAGAGGACAGCACTTAGAGGGTCGGGACTCCCTCCCACTGAGGTCAGCAGGGGACCAGGTCAGGTCCAGTGAGTCTGGTGACCTAGAAAGCAGAAAAGGCATCTGGAAGCTTGTTGTGTCCCTGTAGCTTAAACAGGAGGTCAGCCAACTAACCCTTGGATTCAGGTGCCTAGGATCAAGGCAAGGTCCTGGAACCAAACTGCCTAGGGTGACAAAGGCAAGGGTAGGACTGGAGTCAGGTTCCTTTGTGTGTGCTGAAAGCAGGGCCCTTTGAAATGCAACCAGGGTAGGGTACAGCTCCTTCCCAACCATGCTCTCAGGAAGACCCTCTCCCCTCACACCTTTTGGTGTCATGGCTGGAAGGAAAACACAAAACACCACAGGACAGCCATTCGCAGTTATGTGATCATAGACATTGGTAGAAAGGCAGAGTTGATTTAGAGAGAAAAATGTAAACTTTCTAATAGTGGATTTTTCAAAATAGTAACTTAGAATCTGACTTTACCATTAAAGAGGATTTTAAATGTCAATGCATTTGAGTGGAAGAAGCATTTCTCTGTCTTTTCCAAAATTGAAGTGATCACCTATTAAGTGTAATAGGGTAACCCAGAGTTGGTCTATGGGAAAAATAGCCTTACAACAGTGAAAATAGACTTTGGGAGTTATTCACTATCAGGATATGTAAAACTTAAATACACATCCTACTTTTTAAATACCACGCACCCTGGCCATTGAGCCTTTAGGGCCCACCTTAGGAATTAATTCATAATAATAAAAAAGGTAGGTTTAGGCATGGCAAAAAGGTTGACATGCAGGGTTGACATGGCAGTTTAAACCTGCACTACAGGCTACAGTGGCACACCTGAGACATGTTTTGCAGTGCTACTTTTGTGCATAGCACAATGAGTGCTGCAGCCAACTTGTAGCATTTAATTTACAGGCCCTCGGTACATGTTGACCATTTACTAGGGTTTTATAAGTAAATTAAATGTGCATACCAATGTTACGATGTTTAAAAGCCAGAGCACAAACAATTTGCCACTGACTAGCAAGGGAAAAGCTCCTAATGCCAAACATGAGTTCAGCAAAAATAGGGGGTGAAGGCAACACATCTGGGGAATATCACACCAAGAATGTCAAGTGTAACATACAGTATCTCCCACATGCCATACTAGACTGCAGTGGAGAAGAGGGTATACAAACAGAGTATATAAAACAACCACAGGAGGCCCAGGAAACAAAGACTGCTGAAAATCTTTGCATGCTTGCACCACCTTGGGGACAAAGACACAGTCGTGAGGGGAATAGACAAAGGAGGGCCTGTTACTTACAATAGGGTAGACATCCAGATCTAGCAAGACCTATCCCCTATCACCCTGCTGAAACGATGAGCATTCAGACCAGTGGCATATTTCTTAAGAGACAACCCATCAAATATAGGTGGGGCCACCCATTATGCATCAGTTTTGAATGGCAGGGAAACCAAAATCCAGGACCCCAATGATTGACAAACAAAAGCTTGTGAAATCCTGGAACTAAAACACGTTGGTGCAAAACAGGAGATAATTAATGTTCAAACCTCCCCAGCCAAAAGAGCCGGAAAGGAGAACAGTCCCATGGTGCCACAACCGACAACCAGCGGAAGAGGGAAATAATTGCGAGATGCAATTAGCAGCATTGGATCATCTCCAGAAAGTCAGTAAGCCCTCAACAGGAAATAGCCTTGAAAGGGATGAGGTACAGATCAGAGAAGAAAACCAATGCAATGGAAAGATCTAGAGAATATTGTAAGATATGAACCAAACAAATCAGAGGGAGGATCCCTATTTCATTAACCACTGACAAATGAAGAGCAGTTCGTGGCAGAGCAGACCATCATAGAATACCAAACAGAGGGAGACCCGCTTAGTATTCTTCAAATCTTTCCAACATTTTTATTGGATTTATACATGTTTCTAAAACATGTACAATGAAGCTTGTAGTGAGATACCATAGATTGTCCAGTTTTACATTTGTTTATTAGTTTTTCAAAATAGTTGGTGGATTGTTTATAAGGTGTTGGGATTTAGGGGAAGGGGTAGGCTTGATTAAACAGCATACAACTAGACAAAGATAAACACCAGAGGTTTACAGTTCAGTCTAATAGGTGGATCTTCCTCTTAAACCTGATCCTACTGCTCTGTCTGGCTCCTCCTAAGGAATCATGGCTCACTGGCTCCAATGTCCTCCGCTCCATCTCCTACATGGCCGCCAAGACCTGGAACGACCGGCCCCTCAACCTCTGAACAGCACCCTCCCTGCCAGACGTCAGAAAGAAACTCAAAACCAGGCTTTTTGACAGAGACATGCCAACCTTATCGCCCAAATACCCTTAGGGGTGATAGTGTTGCGTTTTACAAATATTGATTGATTGCTTAATTGATTGAAATGTCCAGCACCAGATCCCTGCTCTGCTGCTGCCATGGAGCCTCTGAGTTTGCAGCAAAGGAGGAAAGGTAGGTAAACACACATAATTCAGTGTTGCTTCTGTGTGCATGTGTCAGTGAAAGTGTGTTTGCAAATGAATGAGAGTGTGCGTTAGTTTAATGTGGTTGAGAGTGTCAATGAGTGTGAGAGAGTGATAATCAATTAGTGTGCAAGTGAGTATGAATATGTGAAAGCGAAGGAGTGAGTAAAGCAGTGTGAGTGAGTTAGAGTTGGAGTTAGCTAGGGGGAGAATGTGAGAGAGAGTGGGTGTGCCTCTATCAATGGTGCAGCAGTTGCATTCCCTGGTTCAGTTGCTTCTGCTGCACAAAAGAACACAGAGCACCTGTTATTCATGATTTCAAATCAGAGCTTTGTAAAACAGAAGTTGTGAGTGAGGGTCAGCGATTGTGAAAGTGTGTGAGTGTAAGTGTGCTTGTGAGTGAGAAACAGTGAGTGTATGGGTACATTTGTGTGTGGGCACTAAGGCAAATTTTGAAAAGAACGAGGTGAACCTGTGACAAGTATTCCACCCCACCACTTTCAGGGATAACCAGCCACTATTGGTGAATACACCAGCTAAACGAATGTTAAAAATATAAAACCTTAAAGTGTAATATCCTGCGGGTTGGCAAGACTTTTATGTACACACACATTTATATCACCATGGAGTTTTAAAAGGGTTCAGGTCATAGTTTTTCCATGACCGTCACTTTAGAACGGCAGTTTCAGACAAATTTTGGTTCAGATTATTTTGTAGCATACATTTAGCATCTGCCTTCAGGCATTTGGTAAGTTCAGATGTCCCAAGGTTTGAGAGCAATTGGAGTAAAATTAACAGTGTAGCTTAAAGGCTCATTTGACACAGCATATTAGCCCAGGAAACAGGGCAGGTTTATATTAAAGACTAGAGTTGCATTTGTTTAACCTTGGGGAATATCTATATTTGTGTGTTCTTGCAGTGAGATTTGACTTATCCATTGGAATGCAGTGCCAAGTATTGCTGTATTTTGTTTTAGTCTTTCGAGTGGTATTTGATGGTTAACAGTGTCAAAAGCAGTTGAGAGGTACAATATGCACCAACTCTATTACAATACAGAGTGTTTTGAGGTCATGTCCATTAGCAGTCATTGCTGTTTCAGAACAGAACAGACTGTCTTTGGTACAACAGGTCTTAAGACCTAAATGTCACAGGCCTACTTTGAACTACAAGGCTTATCAGACACCATATGGGAATTTGCTTTGTTCAGGAGTGGATCCCTATAAAAGATTAGAAAGATCCTTACAGCAATGTCAGGAACAAGGGTTAAAATTAGTTAACCTCTTCGCACATGTCTTTGTGATGTGGAGGAAGCCACTGTATGGAGGTTCCTGGTAATTTGAGTCTGTTAAGAGACTAGATCCAAAGGGTATTTTATTTACTAGGCAATGCAAATGCTTCAATTGCACTGGAGAGAGGGAATGCGGGGCCATTGAAAATATATCTATACTACTATAATAAAGCAGAAACTTTCTGCCTTTGAGGCGGTAAACTCGGGAACCACTGCGCCAATCTACACACCCAATACACCGTTGAAATCGGCAGGGTGTGTAGATGGTTATAGGCTACATAAATTTAAAAAATAAACGTTCTTTCAAATTTTACATTAAAAAAAGTAGTCCCTCGAAAGTAGCGCCGGCCGCGACGTGGGTGGTCACGTTAGGAGCACGGGGAGGAGCGGCGTCCGAGGAGCGGCGGACATGGTGCGGGGGAGGAGCGGTGGTGCGAGCGGACAGGCGGGAGCAGCGCCGACGGAGGTAAGGGCACTCATGTAGGGGCAGGCAGGGGTCGGGGCAGGCGGGGGACGGGACAGGCCAGGCGGGGGACGGGACGGGACGGGCGGGGGACAATGTAGGGGCGGGCGGGGGTTGGGGAAGCTGCCTGTTGCTCCCGGACAAGGTCGGGACGGGCTGCTAGTTCAAACTAAAAGGCTGCAGATGAGACAGGGAAGCAGGACAAAGACAAAGGCTTGATCAACAGCCTTGGGAAATATACGTCAACTTTCACTACAGTGGGCAAAGCACTATCCTGTACATTAAGGGGCCTATGCTGCTCAGTGAGGCGAGAAAGAACAAGCAGAGGACATGGGGAAGATAAGGCTGATACGTCTGGTGAATATGGCAGATGGGCATGCTTTTCCCACTTAAAATTAGGGGGTGAGGTTAAGACATTTACAGAAGCATTAATGTAGAGGTACGAAGAATCCTTGTGTGTTAGATTCTGTACGCAGATACAACTTGCTAAAAAAAAAGGCAATAGTGAAGGTGCTTTGGAATGTCTTGGGGTTCCGCACCATCATTATCCTAGTGGAAAGAAACAGAAGAGCTTGCATGCTGCAATCAGTTTGAGAGCACTGAGCAAAGATAAGGTTTACAGGAATTTTTAGGATCCATCTGCTATGAGACATTTTACAGCAAAGGGATTGTTTAGTAGAGACTGATCTAAAAGATGTATTTTGTTTTTGTTAGCTTTTGCGAAAGAGAGTCAGGTTGTTGGGGAGTTTTGGCAGAACAACAAGAGACATCAGTTTATTTGTTTTCCATTCGAGCTTTATTTAGTTCTTTGTTTCTTTTTAATGGCCTTAAGGTTTGCTGCGTCATTTTTTTAGCAACTGCGGTATGCAGTTGATTGTGTTAATTTCCCAGGTTCTTCTGAATGGCAGGAGGTTGTGGGTGGTCCACTCAATAATAAACACATTTGGGATGCTGAGCCATGGTTTAGAGCTATTCACGGCACGGTGGCAGGCCAGCTTTTTGTTATTCCCATCTATTCTGGATGTACTACTTTGTCCTAGTGGGAAGGTGCATATGCGTATATTCTAGGGATCTCTGGACCTTCTTGCTGGCAGGTGTCAGGCAGTGCCTAATTTGAGTTGGGGGATGCAGGTGGGGCCCACCAGCACTCATTTTTGGGGACCGGGAATTATCTTTCATAATCAGAGCTTGATTCATAACAATAGAAAGGCAGAAAATGGGGAAAGGGGGAGGAAGTGAAGGAATGAAAAGCAGTAACAAAAAATGAAAGAAGGTACAAAAACAATCTGCAATAATGAGACAGAGGAGTAAGAGGTGATAGTTGAAAGAAGAACAAGCCAGAATCGAGAAGAGACAGCGTTGGTATTGATAGCACGGATTGAGCTCCAAAATGTCTTACCATCAAACCAATTTACCATCTTGCAGAGTTAAGCCCTGTTTTCCACATTAAATTGTTCTTCTTCTCAGTGTTGAACCATGGAATGTTGTATTAGGAGTTCAGTCAATGATGAGAATTGCATTGTATTTTCGAAGCTTTATTTCTCATTAAGAGATTAGTAAAGTTATTTTATTTAGTTCAGTTAGTCAATAATCAAATAAGCTTACAGAAATCTCATCAAGAAAAAATGGTCAGAATAAAGCATTAAAATATAATTTGCATTTAGCGCATTCCATAAAGGAATAAGTTGTCTATTCGATAGATCAGTATCAGAACTTTATATTTCAATAACCCATGAAGAGTTTGAATTTAAGGAAAAGAGTGAAATCAAAGTAGCATAAAGCTTCAAAGCCAAATTGATTTAGCACAACTCCCCATAATCTGCATACAGCTGCAGTAGCAATCTGTCAAGTCAAATAGCAAAGTGAGGCAGAAAGGGAAAACAGTAGCAGCAGTAGACACGACCATCAAGGGTCTGGGGCAATCCTCCAAAGAATCACACACTACTACGTAGGAACATGCATTAATATAAAACTGAAGAACGCGTCGAAAATATTGTAACAGGCTCCTTCCTTAAAGGACCAATAGGGTAGCAGAGTTCTGCGGTAAGCCAGTTCAGCCCCTCTGTTCTCATGGAAATACATACGCCTTATACATGTTATCATATGGTTAGCTACAGACAGTCTTGTGTAGTTAGATTTTGGAAACATCAGGCTTGGTTCCCATAATTCGTGAACACCAATCGACCATCTACATCTCTGCTTGTTTCACTGCGAGAACAATGAACTACTAACTAAAAGACAAAATCACTGTTAGGTAAGGCATTCTTTCTAATACGAATCAAACATTATTGTTTAAAATGCACAAGTTATTCTATTCAAACGTTATATAAATCATAAGACAATAGGAAGTTCATGACATTCAAGAATAAAATGTTGCTTATAAAGTAATACATTTGTTAAACCAGACTATTCTGCAGTTATGACAACCTTACTAAACAGTTAATTTTTAAGGTTAAGCTCCTAATCACGTTGTGCACATTTCAGCAATACTAAATTCACGGCTAGGTAAAGAAAGCTTTCTTCATAGCCTTTCTATGGCCTACACGATAACTATGACTGCCTAGTGTGAATCAGCACATTTCAAATGCATGTCAGTTTAAGGTTACGTTTTACTCTCTTCATTGTACATTTAGCTTTTTAAGTTAATTAATTTTTCATTCTAATTAATGGACTCTATTAGCATTTTCCACCCAGACATTTGCTATCATCAGCCGTGGACCTCTGAGCAAAACGTTTGGCCTCAGCACTTATTCTTTTACAAATGAATCACTGTGTCAGGAGGTCAGATGTTCAAAGGCCTATGGATCAAGCTCAAGGCATACTCATTAATCCTGGGTGCGCAGAACTTGAAGGAAATATTGTTTGGCATGACAAATATGGTCACATTGGTCCTTGGAGAGGATGAGAGTGTGCCATTTTTTTTGTCAAATTTAAAATTATACTCAAAAGGTTTAGGTACAGGGCATTTACATGTTACAGGTTCATCTTGGCTGCAGGAAGTTGGTTAATGAAAGCATATCTCCTAGTATGAATCAATTGCATGCTGGAGAATTCAGCTTCAAAGGCCACAAACCTTAATATGATGCTAGGTGGGCCAGGTTTGGCAAGCAAATTGAGTATTCTCTCTTAAACACATTTTGATGAAGTTGCAACCTTCCCTTCTTTATTGTTAGTGCTTTGAATAAGAGTTGAAGACCTTAGTTTATCTGATATGACTTTTGAGGAGATATGGAGGACAAATAAGCTAAGTATCTGTAAGTGCATGCTGCTGTATTAAGGAGTGAACTATTTTGTAAAAACACATCAGTAAAACAGGCTTTTATTGTAATAGTGGGGCACAGCCAGACATCACAATGTGGGGATACAAGGAGCCACCCTTGACTGGATCCAATCCTTCCTCTCCGGCAGAACCCAGAGGATTTGACTCCCTCCCTTCCTCTCTGAACCCACGGAAATCAACTGCAGAGTACCCCAGGGATCATCACTCAGCCCCACGCTCTTCAACATCTACATGGCTCCCCTCGCCACCATCGTCAGACAGCATGGGCTCAGCATTGTGTCCTAAGCCGACGACACCCAGCTCATCCTCTCACTCACTAAGAATCCCGAAGACACCAGACTCTGCTTCCAGGAAGGAATGAAGTACGTGGCAGCCTGGATGAAAGACATCTGCTTGAAGCTCAACTTAGAGAACACCGAGGTCCTCATTCCCAGACCCTGCACCTCCACCTGGGACAACAGCTGGTGGCCCTTCACCCTCAGGAACCCATCCACCCCTACAGACCACGCTTGGAACCTCGACATCATCCTTGACTCCTCGCTCTCCATGAACCGCCAGATCAATGCTGTAGCCTCCACTAGTTTCAACTGCCTTTGCATCCTCCGTAAGACCTTCAAATGGATCCCCCCGACTGCAGGACCGTCATCCACGCACTGATAACCAGCAGACTGGACTACGGCAACTCTCTCTACGCCGGAATCAACAGAACTCTTCAACACAAACTCCAAACCATTCAGAACGCTGCTGCCAGACTCGTCCTCGGGACACCGTGTCACGGGCACATGACCCAACACCTACGAGGTCTCCACTGGCTCCCCGTCAAGAAGCGGATCACTGTCAAACTCCTCACCCAAGCCTACAAATCCCTAAACAACATCAGACCCAAATACCTCAACGAGAGGGTATCCTTCCACGTACCCAAGAGGAACCTCCGCTCTGTGGACCTCGCCCTGGCAGAAGTCCCCCGCATCTGCAGAAACAGAACTGGCGGGAGAGCATTCTCCTACATCACAGCCAAAACCTGGAACGAGCTCCCTGTGAACATCAGACGCTCCCCGACCCTGCACACGTTCAGGAAGGACCTCAAGACCTGGCTCTTCAACTGATCCGGAGCCGAACCCCCTCCCCAGCGCCTTGAGACCATCACGGGTGAGTAGCGCACTTTATAAATCCTGATTGATTGATTGATTTGGATAACTATGCAGATATCAGTGCAGTGAATGAGAGAAGACTTGCAGAGTGCATGATTAAGGGTGACTGAGTAAGTATGGCATGACTAGCTGCACGTTAGTGAATATGTCACCAAATACTAAATAAAAACAACTATTGGCAAAGCCACCAGCTCTAGCATTCGCTGCCAGCTTTTTGACTTTGTCAATACTTGTTTTCTTCTGGCATGGTTTTTGCAAAACTTTATTGTTGAGGGAGCTACTGGGCCCTCATCTATCTAAACAAGAATTGTCTAAAGGCAATTTCTTTTTTGGGTTTTAAAAAAGCATATATAGATTGATAAGTTTGCAAAGAGAGATAAATAAATAGACTGATAGAGTTGTGAAGATAGATAGATGGATAAATAGATAGATGGCTGAACAGAAAGATAGATAGGCAAACAGATTGATAGGCGTTACAAAGGCATATAGGCAGCGAGAGAAAGATGGACAGGTAGGTAGATAGATAAACAGACGAGACAGTTTGATAGAGAGGCAGACAGGTAGATGGCGCAGGTAGATAGATAGATAGATAGATAGATAGATAGATAGATAGATAGATAGATAGATAGATAGATAGATAAATAGATATAGAATATAGGCAGGTAGACAAACAGAGTGGTAGATAGACAGAAGGCAGGCAGGGTTGCAACGACAGATAGGACAGGACATTGAAATAAGAGGCACAGCTTCTATTAGTAACACAATAGTTAAATGTCTATGTTAGTACAATGTTCAAGAGCACTTAAAGCAAGCCAGAAATAAACACAAGCAGGCAGGGCATGTAGACTAAACTGGTCTACAAGTATAACTGTACTCCTCTATTAAAATGCTTACCTGCTGAGTGGCGTTATAAATGCACTTAATTGCATGCATACTATAAAGAGGATAACTTTATAAAGAACAGTTTCACAAGGACACAATCTGGAATATGGTGAAATAGCAGCAGTCAAGTATACAAAGGGCACTTACTGATAAAGCTATAATATGCCCTGAGCTCACATCAAAACAAAATGAAGAGCTGGTGGAAATCATCCTGCTATCACATCATGCTCTAATCATAAAGACAACACTAAAGTAATAATAAAGTAAAACAGAAAAAAAACACTGGCACTGAAGGGAACTAACTACCTTGGGTACGGATGTGCTCCTCGTGCAGGAGCAAAATGCAGTGATTCAAGTTGAAGCTAGCCAATGGCTTAACTAGGATGACCCATTGCACCATGCTGTATGCTGTAGTGAGCAGAAGCACAATGTGAATGACACAACAGACCAATGGACGAGAAGAGCTGGCTGAAAGCCCCTTTAAGTACAATACACATTTAATACAATCAAAAGACCTTAGCTAAAGCCAGCCTAATAAAAGATTAGTTCAAGTTTAGTCTATTTCCTGAATATTTTGCATCAATTTTGAAAAAGCAACTTTAAAGGCCGAATCGCAGTCGGATACAGGGGAAATTGGGAATTCGTTCTTAGAAGAGACATCAAGTAACAAACTTAATTCTTAAATATATAGATTTTCAACATACACCTGTACAGATATTTTTATAGTGCTTACAAAAAACACAAATAAATCAAAAGGGTGCCTGAGTGTAACCTCACAGATTGCATGCTCAAAACCTTGGGCCATATCACAAAGCGAGCATGGGGGACCGTGTCACATAAAGTGAGCGGTACAACTGCTAATGTATGACAAATAGCTGAAGAGCTGAAGCACGGTAGACAGTGGTAAATGGTCGATTGAGATGAAAATGTAAAAAGCATGTGCAACTTTTGGCTGAAAATGTAGTAGAATTTGCTGACATTTCTAAAGTACACTACAGAATAAAGAACAATAAAACAACATGACAACACAAAACATAATAGTGTACAAATACAACAAAACAGTCAAAACAGAATTAACAGGACAAGCACATCACATTGCAATAATGCAGCACATAAACGAAGATAGATAAAAAACAGAACACAACACATCACAACCTTAACAATATAACATAAAACAAATATGCACGAACATTCGTGTCACATTTAGCACCTTCAGAAAGCTGTTTTCATAAAATGGTGGTAAAAGGTGTTTTCACCATGCACTATCTTAAATTAACACACAGGACAAGAAATAGCACCCGTCAAAATGTTATGTGATCCAGCAGCTAAATTGCTAATTTAAGACCAATATCTGCCACAATTCTAGGCTGATTAGTGTTTTAAATCGTGGAATAGCTAGAGCAGCGGCCGTTTACCACGCTAGACAGTGATAAATAGTTATCTTCCACAGAAACTTTAAAGGCATGTGTTGCTCTTGACTAGAAATATATTAACATTTGATGATATCACTAAAGTAATTAGAGAATAAAAGACCATAACATACAATAAAGCAAAATAATAAACATAACGAGGCACAACAAATCAATCAAAAGTGAATGTAACTCAACAACCACAGTAAAACAACCATAAAACAATGCAGTACCGCAGCACAACATAGTGCAACATATGCGCAAATATTCTTTGCCACGAATTATCACCTACACAAATCTCTTTCCCAGAGTGCAAACTCAGGCCTCACACCTGCAAAGAAATCGCCACCTTTAAAATACAAACAGAAACGTTTACAATTCAAACCAATACAACTAGGTCAAAACATCGTCTTCACAAAACCTAAACCAGCTGATGAGGCCTCAACAACAGGCTATGATGACACTCCCATGGCCAACGTCACTGAGAAACCCCAACAGCCTACATCAAAATTAAACATCACATTGGGGTCAACAAGGCTGGCCAACGACCATAGTGGGTTCCCCTGCCCCAGAGATAACCTCTTCAGGTTCACAGACTGATCAGGTGCAACAGGAGAACAAGTGTCCAGCAATAGTCTCAGCAACAATGAAGCACCCGAGCATTCCAACTTCGATCCTCTTCATCCCTGAATATAGATCTAGAGGCAAGGACGATATATTGAACAGGGGCACTATATTAAAACGTATGCACTCACTAACAAACCTTGCAAAAATCAGCACCACCGACCTCCTCCAAGTAGGGTTTCAGCCCAACACCGCCCCTCAGTACCCAGACATAACAAAAACCACCTGGAATTCCTCGGAGACAGCGCATAAAATAATGAAAGAGGAAGCAACGTTCCAACAATGGGCGATTGCCTTGAAACTTGAAAAGCACCCCGTTACCCGACTCCTCTCCTACCTCCTACCTGGTCACAATCTCAAAATAACATCAGTTCAATACTAATGGGAGCCAGGAGCAGTTCACCTGGGCCTCTCGGGGGATCCGTAAAAAGTCCTCGACTTGCACAAAATAAAAGCCATGGAACTCAACTTTTTAATTCCGACCTTAATTGGAAGTCAATTCAGCGTACAATCTGCTTCACGAACGTAGATAATTGACAAAAAGGGCAAGTTCCCTCCAATTACTCACCAAGGGGCAGGGTTTTAAGAATCTGTTCCTGGAACATTAACGGCCTAGAAAGCAAAAAGACCGCCCCCGAATTCCTACAATATCTACTCACATTTGACCTCCTATTATTACAAGAAACCTGGGAAGACAAAGGATTAGATCTTCAGGGCTTCACGTCCTGTTCCATACCGGCAAACAAAAATTCAATCTTTGGTCGCAGATCGGGAGGGATGACGGTCCTCGCATCCATATCAACAATAGGCAAAATCGAGGCAATGGACTTTCACATTTCTCCACCAAGTGTCATCCAGGTGGTAAAGCTCTCACTTGGGCTAACAATGCAGCCCCAAGAAACAATCATAATCAACATCTATGTGCATCCCAAACAGAAACATAAGGCGGTAGAAGAGCTGGTGAAAGTTTTAGAAAAAATAAGGGAAGCCAGTCTGTCTGATCTACTCTTGATGGCCGGTGATTTCAATACGCTTCTCATCAGCAAAGATCAAGACAGCGACCTCACTCAAGAACTAAACTCAGCATGGGGCGTGCCGCCTCAAGGAATCACAAAAAATAATACCCGAACGAAGCTCGCGAAAAAATTCCTTTTCCACTTGGAACAACTCAATCTAAGGGCCTTAAATGGTCGCTATGCCGAAGACGACCCTCCAGTAGCCACCTTCCACTCTAACTTGCACTCCTCGCATCTCGACTACATCTTCGTTTCTCTGAACATGTTTTGTTGGGTTTTTTCCTTCAAAATTGGAGCGAGCGACTTCAGCGACCACCTGCCCCTAGTGGCTGAAATAAGACCTAGCTCGAATCTGGAAATTGCGCCCTTTACTGGCCCAGTTACAGATGTTAGTTCAAACTTAAAGCGGCTACAGTGTAACCCCGGCAACATTGACTCCATCAGCCTCACCGCGAAAACCCTTTTTTCTCAAATCTATGGGTCCTCCACCAAGCTGACGGGCGTCTGGCAAAACTTCTGCGACGCCATGATGGAGAAAATGAAAGGTATGGCGTCCAAAAATCCAGGACAAATAAAGGGTTCTTCGATCGGGAACCACTTAACCATGGACATGAAAGTACAAAAACGAATAATAAATCAAACCTTGAGACTAATGAGAAAGGACCAGGCAAACTGTAGCTTGCAAACAGTTCTCCGGGAAGCTAAAAAACAGCTTAAACGGATGAAATGGGAAAGTCAAAAGCAAAGAAATGACGATTTTTGGATAAAACTTGTCCACGAGGGGAAGCAGAAAAACAGCTCCAGGTTTTGGCGAATGGTGAAAAGATTGCAGAACCCCAACCACTTAGGGCAAAACGCTCATATATCTGAGGAAGTATGGACAAAATACCTATCATCACACTTCAATGATAATGACGCTTTAGGTGTCACGGCAACAATGCCTCCTGGCTTAACACCTTTAAGGCCTGGGAACAAGGAACAATTCAATTACCACGAGATCGCGAGCATACAGGAAACATGGGAGAGTGATGTAATAAGGCCAAAGAAATCTGACTATCTAAAAGAGGAAGAAAGTCTAGCAAAGGGCGCCGAGCAAGAGCGAATGAAAATTATCCCAGAATACATCAGTCGGCAAATAAAAAAAGGGAGACCTAATGGAGCGCCAGGGCCAAATGGAATACCATCTATGTTGTACAAATCAGATGCAGATTTTTGGAGTGCATCTCTGGCCCCAATATTTACCAACATAAACTCCACTTTGACACTTCCTGACTCATGGCATGGGTCCGTCATAAGTCCTATTTACAAACACGGGAACAAGAGCCATCCAAATAGTTACCGTCTCATTGCTTTGCTTGACGTTGAAGCAAAATACTTTGCAGGACTTATCCTGAAGGAATTAACATTATGGGCCTCCGAAAATGCCATCATTCCCTTGAACCAAACGGGTTTCTGCAAAGGTCAAGGGACCATAACCAACATCATGGCTCTGTCCCTTTTGATGAGCGCAGCAAAAGTAGCTAAGTCACCCTTATTCCTTACATTTATCGATTATTCTGCAGCTTTCGATCACGTTGATCGCAACAAACTTTGGCTGAAACTTTACAACTGGGGCATTCTGAAGCGCCTCCTAGACGTTCTAATACTGTTCCACTCCAATACCTGGATTAAAATCAAGCTTGGTGCTGGCACACACGTCTCGAAGCCGATCAGGACGACAAAGGGATTAAAACAGGGTTGCCTTCTAGCGCCCATCCTATTTAATCTCTTTCTAGCGGATCTGCCTGCAGAATTAGAGAAATGCCGTAATCACGCACCCAAGTTAGGGAACATCACCCTCTCAAATCTGTTGTACGCCGACGACCTTGTGTTGATAAGCCGCTCCCAAGTAGGCCTCCAGCACCTCCTGAACGCAACCTATGCCTTCTCAGCAAAGAACGCCCTCCAAATAAATCTTCATAAGTCAAAATCCATGACGGTCAATTATAGGAAAAAACGGAACCCTTGCTGGTACCTGAATGGAGAAAAACTTGATAGGGTAGCCTCATATAAATATCTGGGTGTCCTCTTGGATTCAAACAACAACTCTAGACCTCAACTCCATTCCATCCGAGGGAAAGCCACAATGACTTACCTGGCATTAAAATCTCTAAAGGCAAAACTCCCTGATCTCACACTAAAACCATTTCTTGAAATCTTGCGTGCGAAACTACAACCAACTCTCACGTATGGGAGTGAATCACTTTATGGGAAGGATGACGAACTGCTTGACACGGTCATAGCCAACTCCTATAGGGCCATTTTCAACCTTCCTACATATGTCTCCCCTGCCCAGATTTGTTTGGAATTCGGCATCATCAAACAAACTCTAGAAAGGCGGAGTGCGTATGTAGCAACCTGGCGCAAAATCCGCAACGCAGAAGCCGACTCCCTAAACGCCAACATATGGTCTGAGCTACTACGGCACCGCACGTCGCTGCATAGAGTTTATCTTTTTGAATCAATTAAAGTCCTAGGTTTGTCTGACACCTGGGATACGTCTACAGACCTCCAGTCCTTTAACCCCTACCGCGCTACCGCGTTTTCCTGCTGTGCGCTGAAATTTAAAAAATGGCTTGTTTATGACAAAGCCAGCTCATCCGTGTAGCGCAGGTAACGCCCTTGACGAGCTGGCTTTGTCATCAGCACTGAAGGTGTTAAAAAACTGGCTAAAAAATCAGCACGCATCATCTCTGCGATTGAAGACAACAACGTCCTAGCAAACAGAGTGCACGGATGGACATCCCTGGGTGGATATTGTAAAATACAGTCACAAGCATACCTTAACATCGGGATGAAAATACAAGTCAAAGAAAAGTTCTTGAAACTGCGCCTCGGTGTAATCCCGATATTGCCACACCTCCCCCCCTGGGTGAGACCACCCGCTTTGCAACTGTGTCGCCTGTGCAAGTCTGGCACGGAGGATATTGTCCACGTGATATGTATATGCTCCAGACTGAGGGACCTGAGGCGCAATCTCCTGCTTCCATTTTTTAAGTCACATGCTGTACGGACCTGTAGGTCGGCAGTTATACTATGCTTTACTTCTAGCAACACAAAATTTAACTGCCAGGTCGTGAAGTTCTTTGACTCATTAAAAAAAAGACTTGACATCGTTTGAAGTTCTTCACTAGCACCTGAGGACATTTTCTGATGTGCTCACAGTAATGGAGTATTCTTTTTAATTCTAATTACAGTATGGTTTTTAATGTTGCTACTGGTATTTTATATTTTTGTAAAGATTTTAATTAATCATGTACAAATAAAAAAATATTACTTACTTGCTTTCATAAAGTAGTGGTAAAAAGTGTTTTTAACCAGCGCTGCCTTGCCACCAAATATATGGACGAGTGCCTGTGAAAAATGTTTTGCGATGTGGCCGAGAAAAAACAAAAAGTCTCCCCCGCAAAAAAAAGGGCCATAGACAGAAAAGGAAACGATCAACTTTTCTTCCAGGAGGCACATGCGTTTATCCTGCGACGATTCACTAACCAGGGAAGAAAGAGCATTTGAGCACAGCCGTTCAGTAAAACGAGTCTTGATGAATAAGTCTGTTGGACATTGGCGTCTCAATTTATCGGGACATTTATTTTCTGGTCTGAAAGCTTGAATGACTCCACGGTTTAGCAATTATACATTTCTCAAGAGTTGCCGCTGTCTAATTGAAAGCCAAGTCTGGAGATTTGCCAATATTTACCATCTGATTAGGGAGGGGCCTTCCCCATTTCCCGCCAGTGCCAGAAAGGATGGTAGTAAGTGAACCCAGAGGAGCAGGGATTACTCTGTGTGATTTTACTGAGGACATTTCTTTTCTCCAATAATTAATGCATGGACGAAACAAACATTATCAACGCAGTTGATGAAAAAAATTAGAGGCCTTATTTGGGAAAATAATGCATGCTAAACGAGCAATAAATGTCACCATAGCTTACCCCCTTGTAATCACTGTAGTACTTCACTTATGCACGCTTCAAGCAATACATCCCGGGCATCCCTGGACATCACTGGAAATGCGCTTATGTAAAACACTAATGGTCTGAAACAAAAGTGTGAATCTGCACATTGTAAATGTATGCCTGTCAGAACCCCTTTCAATGGGCCACTAGGCCCAACTGTGGTGGTTGAGTCCTTTTACACGTGCTGTCCCTGGGCCCGACCTACTATGGATCCTAAGCAACTGGGCCTAGTACCCCTTGTGCACTTGACTTTCAGAGGTAGCTTTGGTCGAGCAGTCAAGGCTCTCTCAGGGGTTGAGGGGGATGTATACAGGTCACATGCACATACACATGCAAAGGTATATGACATTCAGAAGCAATAACACAATCCCCCTTGTGGTTGAGGCACTAGTAGTTATCAGGTGAACCCCTGTCCCACCCTCCTTCATGTAATGTGTTCAGAGTTATTGCCCATTCATTGGTGGCCGCATCCAGGGAATGCAAACTATTAGGCCATACTTAAGAGTGCTCCCTTTGACCCCTTCAGAATTATTCAAAAGTGTCTATGGTGCAGTAGCACCATTAGCAGCAAGACCCCTGGGGGCCCCAAAGGCCCGGTTTGAGTCTTACTGGCTCCAGCAGTACGGAAGTATTCTCTGATGCAGCGAGTGCCCTCTCCTCGGGAGCTACCAAGTTTGGATCCTATACGGAAAAGTTGGGCCACTCGAGAAGGACGCAACAGTACCCGGCGGCTCAGGCTCTTGCTGTAGAGCAGCACTGCCAGTCAGTTTCCAGTGATCGAAGATACTCCCGCTTGGTGGACACAATATGTAAGTTGATCTTCCCCGCCAGTGGAGTGGGGAGGCAGTGGAGGGGGCCCTGGTGTGATTTTCTGGCTCCCAACCGGAGTTCCAATGAGGGTGCGTTGTCCTCGGCGATGTCTTGGCAAACCTTGGAGACTTTGTCAGGTACAGATCACAGCATGAAGGTTCAACCCGCTGGTCACAGCAGTACTCCTTCGGTCTGGGCGATGACCCAAACCCTAGGTCAACCTGGTTCTGGCAGCCTCTCCTGACATACGGGGTTGCTGTGGTAATCACAATCCAGGTGCTCACTTTACATGATCGCCCTTACTACGGTGTTTCGTCCTGACATATACGGTTTCACCGATTTCAGCAGTCACAGTACTGCGCACCTAGCCCAAACTCAGTTCACCAGTGACCCCCTCTGGCATACAGGGTGACTGCTGCGCAGCAGTGCGGCTTGATGCTTCCCACCCAGCACTTCTGATACTGCTCAGAACAATGCAACCCTCTCCTGGCATACAAGGGTTGCAAAGCAGATACTGACACAGGCAATGGCCCGCTCAGTGCACAGCCTCACGCCTCGCTCAGGGAATCCTCGTGCAGGGCTCCCCAATGGACCTCGCACCCTCAAACACTCTCCTCTCACACTGGTCTTTGCAAGCAGGCAGGCGATGATTCTCCAGGCTACACAGGGGTGGTGATCTTGGTGTCCAGGGTGGTGTCTCTTAACCCAGCAGGGATACTAGCAGGCCTTTGCCCCCAGTCCTGGACAAAGGAAGAAGTAGTGCAGAGCTTCCCTTCTCACACAGCCTATCTGGCAGCTTGGCAGATGACAAAGTTTTGGGGACTCCACCTCCCCTTCTTAAAATCCTTTTCCAGACATCAAATGCCATTGAAGGTCTAGGTCTTTGAAAGTTTTATGTTGGGGTTCTGCTTCTTTTGAAGTGGATACTCCTCTCTTTGTTCACACCTGGATGTCAGCCACAAAGATATGCACATCATAAGGTTAATAAAAGGCCCCAGCCCTACTATTTATGATTCCCTTATCAACCTCATCTCCCTTCCTGAGATGTGTTCAGGCCCCTTCCTTGTGATCTGTCACTGAATAACGAGCAACCTCTTGAAGTGCAAAGGACGTCTCCCCGCTTCCTCTAGAGTGTGTCCCTCCCAGGTCACAGGAATGTACCAATCCACAAATCTGTCTGGGGGATTTCTCTTTTCCTGGTGTTTCCTTCAGGCAGGCTAGGGCTTACCAAAATGGAACCCATGGTCCTCCATGTAACGTACCATTGCAGGCACACTCACTCAGTGTACATTCACAGCACACTTTCGATCCAGCACTGTTACCTCTGTGCATTGTACCATTACATGTACACATGCATTCAGCACACACACTCATTTTGCGTGCACTGTTCAGAGAAGCAAACATATATCCAACACATGCTTTCATTGCGCACACACTGCGCAGCACTGCATCTCTAGTGTAATGTATTCCTCACATGTATATATACACCCAGTACATTGATTATCCACACATGTAGTACATAGTACTGCTCTAACCCTGTACAGTACTGTACCCTTCCCAACACATACATCCACTACAGAGCCACTACTACGCTATGCACTACCACACATCTACCTAATGTAGGCCAAGGGTAAGTTAAGCACATAGCTGCGGAACTTTTTAAAAGGTGAGTGAGCCTGTAGGTCTCCATCCAGTAACATAGGGTAAAAAGGTCCTGTTTATTACTGCTGACTACTACAAGATATGCTGCCACCACTGAAGCACCTGGTGAAGGCGTTAGTCTTCCATCACTAGGAGAGTAGCGCTTTGGGCACCCTCCCGATCCAACAAGACCAAAATCCATGAGACAGGCCTATTGTCATGGCGCACACACATTCTCCGTGTCTGCCTATGGCAAAAAAAATCAGCATTAGGGATCCAGACAACAATACAGCTGGGCACTCAGGGCAAGGGTACAGGATTTTTTACCATGAAGAGGACTTTTCCGTCCCAACAATGCTGATGTTTTGCAAAGAGCTGTCCTTCTCTCCCATTTGCACCAAAGGCTCTGAAGATACCAATGCATATCCTAAGGAACTCGGAGCCCTCGCGGTCCACCATGCATTCTTCAGTAAAATGTTTACAAGACTAGAAATGTGCAAAATCATGTAACTTGGGCTGGTGTTAGCCAATATCTTTTGATTTTACTAAAGTTATATGAATAACACGCTTTTAATAGGGACTTTCAGCCAACTCCCTTATTCTATTGCCATGTAATTCACGTTTTCCTTCCGCACAGTACAGCATACAGTTTGGGAAAGTGGATCAGTCCACTTCAGCACTGGCTAACTGCTCTCTGAGGGACAGCATTCTGCCCCTTCTCAAGCAGCACACTCACACACAAAGTAGTTCCCATCAGTGCCAGTGTTTGTTACTTTGTTTTCTTTTCATTCTGCGGTTAAATCTTGATGAGATCACAGCGCACTTCTACCGGCTCGTCATGTTGATTTTGATGCAAGCACAGGGCACATTCCAGCTTTATTGTCTGCTGCTCATGTTGTTGTAAACTCTTTTTGGAGTGTCGTTTGTTAATTGGACTGCTGCATTTATAAAAACGTGCCAGATTCTATCATTTGAAATTGCTCTCTATGAAGCTGTCATCTTTTAAGTATGTGCGCAATAAAGTGCATTTTAACTGCACTCTCCTATGCCATGCTGGTATGTACTTTAAAAAAAGACTAGTTATACTTGTAAACCAATTTACTTTGGTTTTAGTGCTCCTGTATGTTCTGCTTTTATCTTTTGTATGTTGTGTCTCTATAGGCATTTAATTATTATTGATTGAAGCAGTGCCATTTATTCCTATTTCCTGTCTTATCTGTCTATGCGACCTTCTCTATCTTTGCAACCCTCTCTCCATCTATCTTTCCATCTACCTATCCGTCTATCGATCTGTCTTTCAATTCATTGTGGCAATTTCATCGCTGCAACCCTATCTATATGTAAGAAAAATGTACATACACTTAAAAAAAACATTATTAAAGGCAGGAGCATGGCAGGAGCATGGCAGCCAATGCCAGTGCTACTGGCTTTGCCAATGTTTGCTTTTCAGTGAGACAAAAATTACTTCATGGAGAAAGTCCACGCAGGGATGTACCCCTTACTTTCTCGCCCTGCAATGGGACTGTTACTTTCGAGGATTGGCAAGGACACGGAAAACATTTGGGGATGCACACAAACGTAAACATTTGTTGAGTATCGCCAACATTTTGGAACACACTCTGGCACACACGTAGTTGGAAATTTCCTTCAGAAGTTAATTTACAAAACGGGTTGACTATCCTCAAAATACATGCGATTTGCATGCAGACAAGTCCACTGATTTGGAGAATCAGTTTAGGATAACTTTTTCCTGCACATGAATCCGTTTTTAGCATTCATTTCACCTATAGGTAGGTACGCATATCATTATGAGACAGTGTGTATTTGGTGAAAAAGAAAATTACTTCCAGAAGCAGTTTCTATTGGGATTTGACAGGTAGATGCCAGCTTGTGGGGCAGTTTTTAATCAGCACATTGACAGGTGGTTTATTTGATCATTTACTGGCAGGATTTTACATAAGCATTGTCAAAGCCATGAGGTCTAATTTTGTCAAGCTTTGAATATATTCTCTTGGTGGTATTGATGGTGGTATTGGTGGTGGTGGTGGTATGGTTGGGGGTGGTGGTATTGGTGTTGGTGATGGTATTGGTGGTGGTGGTGGGGATGTTGGTATTGGTGGTGTTGGTGGTGTTAATGGTGGTGGTGTTGGTGGGGATGTTGGTATTGGTGGGGATGTTGGTATTGGTGGTGTTGATGGTGGTGGTGGTATTGGTAGTGCTGGTGTTAATAAAACAGGATTTTTAAACCAACCTGCCAGGTGGCTTTAGTACAGATGACATGTAACACAGATGTACTGTTGTCAGTTTCAGCCCATTAGCACACAAATATGTGCTACCTGGAATTCATATGACTTAATTCGCTAATCATTTCTAAATCCAATTTACTTGGGGGCTTGAAAAAGACACAATATAATGCCAGGTTAAAGTGACTGAAAGAGGGCGCCTGTGTTACAGGGCGGCCGTGCTGTTTAAAAAAACACAAGTCGTTTCAGCTGAAGCAGCACATGTCCAGCCTGCAGTAAGAGAAACTCAATAAAGTGAATAGTGCTTACAGACTAAATAACAGGTCCCATGTAACAACTGAAGTAAAATGGCCAGTCGCCATGGAAGAGTACAAATGAAGACAAGGCTGTACTAAGGAGGGACTAACAAGGCTATTAATGAATCGGAAGGCAGTATTTACAAAAGACAATGACACAAGCAAATGAAAAATATGGGAGGAGAGTGGGCGCGGCTTCTCTCCCATACTCTACAACAGCAGTCTCACAGAGCGAATAGCGCATGTGAGCTGCCGCTAGGCTCGACCTAAAAAGGGTTAAAGGCTATATTTTATCAACATATGTTGATAAAAATGCTTACTTAAAATATTCACCAAACACTCAGAAAACACATGGAAATTGGGAGCAAAAAATATAACTGTATGTGATACACAAAAGGAAAGCAGATATGCAGTTTGCTTAAAGGTCTGAGTTCACAAGCGTGGTTTTGAGTGGCAGCAAGAATATCCAATAATTAAATAGGAGACAAGCGATATACAGCCTTTACTGAATATTTGGAGGCTGAGGGCTATATTATGCAGTGTCATCAACTAGCACGCCTAGATTCTGTGTTATGTTTTTCTGTCCCAAAGTCTCTTACTGTTTTTTTGGTTCCCACCAGATTGTGAGAAAGCTCAGTTGTATAGCACCAACCTCGAGACACAGAGTTTACAGGTCTAGGTCGACTGAACCTTCCAATTTTCAAAATTCAATAAAATGAAAACCATTGAGTTGGAAAGGTCTGAGAACTAGTTCTGAGTTACCATCAAGTATTCCTAGAGTGAAAGGTATTGTGAATCCAATATCAGTGTTTGGCTACAAAATAAATTTTAAAACACCTCTGGACAATGAAAAAGCTATCTGAATATTATTATGGCGATCCTAAAGAGCAAACAGAGGTTTTCTAATTTGTAACAATGAGAACGGCTTACAAACTACCTTGTCAAAGTATGCTAAAGTACTGTATTTAAACAATTTTTGGAAAAATTGGTGCAAAAACAGCCTTGGATACTAGTCAAATTGTCCTAAAAATAGTTGTAGTCAAAAGTTCATTAGCCCATGAAGGATAAAACACTGTGCTCCCGAGTTATGGAGTGGTTCATCCATTAGAGACCACATCCTCAATTTTGAAGAGGTAGGTGGCATGCCAACTCACCAAAGAGGTGTATGTCACTGTGCAGCTCTGGGAGACCAAATCAAGGATCTGGCGAACCGATGGCTGTAGACAATGGCGTGATGCACCCTCAAGCGATCTATAAGCAAGATGACATTTCCTTGATGCTCGGTCTCAGAGGGGGTCCTGAGCTCACTGTGCCACTGGATTCAATCTAGCCTGGCTAATGAGAGGTGATACCCCGAAACCGGTCCTAGGATGCTTGTTAACAGTTCAGGGAGGGCCTGGCCTGGCAGTTCGGGCTGGACTGCTCCCATGGGGAGCAGGGTCCAGACTGATTTGCATATTGCTGGGTTCAAACTGCAATGTCATGGGGAGCAAACAAATGATGGATTTAGGCCCAGATCTCTGTACTGGGGTGAATGTTTGACATTGTTCAGCATTCTGTTCATCAATTATTCTTTTTGCATTTGTCACCCTGAGTGGGACGGGTATGCCCAAACGAGGGTCCTGTGCCCTCCATGCCACTGGAGTGAAGCTAGTCTGGCTGATGAGGGGTGAAAACCCCAAACTGGTTGTAGGATGCTTGTTTCTAGTCCAGGAAGGGACTGGCCGGACTGTTCCCATGAGGAGCAAGGTCAAGACTGATTTGCATATTGCTGGGTTTAGACTGGAATGGCATAGGGAGCAAAATAAACAATGGATTTAGGTCCAGATCACTGTACTGGGTTGTATGTTCGACATTGTTCAGCATTCTGTCCATCAATTGTTCCTTTTGCATTAGTCACCCCGAGTGGGACGGGTAAGCCCAGACATGGGTCCCATGCTCTACATGCCACTGGAGTCAAGCTAGCCTGGCTGATGTGGGGTGATATGCTGAAACCAGCCCTAGGATGCTTGTTTCTAGTCCAGGGAGGGTCTGGTCTGGCAGTTCGGGCTGGACTGTCCCCATGGGGAGGAGAGTCAAGACTGATTTGCATATGGCTAGATTTTAACTGGAATGGCATGGGGAGTAAAAACCAGATGGATTTAGGCCCAGATCTCTTTATTGGTTTGACTATTTGACATCGTTCAGAATTCTTTCCATCAATTGTTCTTTTTGCATTAGAGAAGATTCAAGGCAGGCTCCAGTTGGCAAAGCGATCCTTTCATGTGCAGCAAAGCAGTTTTGTGGAGTACACAGCAGGACACAGCAGCAGGCAGTCCTCTCAGAATCCTTTTCCTTTTAAAGGCGGTCTGATGGTCCTATTTTTATACCTGGTGCCTTCTCTGAAGTAGGAAAAGTTTCTAGAGAATTCCCTTTGAAGTGCTTGAAGTTACCAGACTCTCATACCCTGGCTCCAAGCTGGCTGCATGAACAATGAAGGGGTGACAAGTAGTTTTTTGTGTGAAGGCAGGGCACAGCCTATTTAGTGGCAAGTGAGGCCGTGACCAGCTCTGCCCCCTATCCTGCCAGTTGATGGCTCAACCAGGCATACCTAATCCCCCTATTGTATGGCCGTCTGGAAGGAAAAAACAAAAGTCCAACTGCTAACTACACCCAGTCACGTGACCTAGGACAGGCTGCAGGCACCAAATAGCTAGGACAGGAAAATGCCAACGTTCTAAAAGTAAACAAAACAAGACTGGGGATAAGTGGCTGAAAAGTTTACGGACTCCGTCCATCATCTTGTGTTTGCTATGTTCACCCTAAGGTACTAAGGGTATGCCCAGACATGGGTCCCTTGCTCACTGTGCCACTGGTTTCAAGCTAGCCTTGCTGATGAGGGGTGAAACCCTGAAACCGGTCCCAGGATGTATGTTTCCGTTCCAGGGAGCATCTGGCCTTGCAGTTCGAGCTGGACTGTTCCCATGAGGAGCAGGTTCAAGACTGATTTGCATATGGTTGGGTTTGAACTGGGGTGGCATAGTGAGCAAAAGAACAATGGATTCAACCAAGATCTCTTGAGTAGGGGTGAGTGGTTGAAAAGTTTCAGCACTCCGTCAATAATCTTGTTGTTTTTTCAACTTTCTAAAAGTAGCATTTTCAAAATTGTAACTTAAAATCCGACTTCACCATTAAATCGGATTTTAATTACAAATTCTCAGAAAACAAATACGAAATGTTTAACTGTTCCCAATCAAAGGTTAGCCCGTATTAAATGTAACAAGACAACCTAATATTATCCTATGGGGGAGGTATGCCTTAGAATAGTGAAAAATGTATTTAGGAGTTTTTTGCTACCAGGACATGTGAAACTCAAAAGTGCATGTCCAACCTTTTAATTACAATGCACCCTGCCCTATGGGCTTCCTAAGGCCTGCCTTAGGGGTGGCTTAAATGTAATAAAAGGGGAGTTTAAGGCTAGTCAAGGGGGTTTATAGGAAGCTGGCTCTGCATATACTATGCTAAAGTAATGTATAGTAGGAAGGAGACAGTGGCAGTGTCTCCGACCCGTTTTGTGACTAACCTGGGCAGTAAGGATCAATTGCGCTGTGCGCGGTGATTTAGAATCATTTTAAAGTATTTGTGTTTAAAATTTGCACTGTTGATATTGTGGTTGAAACTGTGTTTTTAAAAATTACAATCCCCCCTGCACCACACGCCATGACTGACTGATAGCCTTCTCCCTGCATTCCTTCGGTGGGGCCGGCAGGCACTTCCGGTGAACTTGCACGCAGAGCGGTTAGCGCTCTAGTGCACAACTTCCTTGAGGCTATTTAGGCTGAGCAGGACCACAAGCGCGCTGCGGGAAGGAGACAGTGGCAGTGTCTCCGACCCGTTTTGTGACTAACCTGGGCAGTAAGGATCAATTGCGCTGTGCGCGGTGATTTAGAATCATTTTAAAGTATTTGTGTTTAAAATTTGCACTGTTGATATTGTGGTTGAAACTGTGTTTTTAAAAATTACAATCCCCCCTGCACCACACGCCATGACTGACTGATAGCCTTCTCCCTGCATTCCTTCGGTGGGGCCGGCAGGCACTTCCGGTGAACTTGCACGCAGAGCGGTTAGCGCTCTAGTGCACAACTTCCTTGAGGCTATTTAGGCTGAGCAGGACCACGAGCGCGCTGCGGGAAGGAGACAGTGGCAGTGTCTCCGACCCGTTTTGTGACTAACCTGGGCAGTAAGGATCAATTGCGCTGTGCGCGGTGATTTAGAATCATTTTAAAGTATTTGTGTTTAAAATTTGCACTGTTGATATTGTGGTTGAAACTGTGTTTTTAAAAATTACAATCCCCCCTGCACCACACGCCATGACTGACTGATAGCCTTCTCCCTGCATTCCTTCGGTGGGGCCGGCAGGCACTTCCGGTGAACTTGCACGCAGAGCGGTTAGCGCTCTAGTGCACAACTTCCTTGAGGCTATTTAGGCTGAGCAGGACCACGAGCGCGCTGCGGGAAGGAGACAGTGGCAGTGTCTCCGACCCGTTTTGTGACTAACCTGGGCAGTAAGGATCAATTGCGCTGTGCGCGGTGATTTAGTATCATTTTAAAGTATTTGTGTTTAAAATTTGCACTGTTGATATTGTGGTTGAAACTGTGTTTTTAAAAATTACAATCCCCCCTGCACCACACGCCATGACTGACTGATAGCCTTCTCCCTGCATTCCTTCGGTGGGGCCGGCAGGCACTTCCGGTGAACTTGCACGCAGAGCGGTTAGCGCTCTAGTGCACAACTTCCTTGAGGCTATTTAGCCCTCGCAGGATCACGAGCGCGCAGCGATCGCGCGCAGCCCGGCCGAAGACCGGCCAAAGAGCTGCCCGTCTGCGCCCGTCCGCGCCAGAACGGGCTAGGGCTATGGCGAGTCCTGCTGTTCCTCCGCATCCCCTCTCTGTGAAGACGGTAACATATTCTTCCAGGATATTGCGCTCCCTGAAGGCTCCTTCTCTCTCAGGGGTTAAGTGCACTGCTCAATTAGAGGTTGTAGGCCCGTTTTCGTGTCGTTTTTGTCACAGCCAATTCACTATTGCTCAGACACTGACCCATTGCACTATGCTGAGGTATTCTACGATATCTCCGCCACCGCCTATTACAAATAGCGCTTTGACAGGAAGGAAAAATCTTCTGTGTAACATTAGGTCCCTCTCTAAACATACTGCGGAGGTCTGGGACATGATTGCTTCCAATCAACCTGAGCTGTGTTTTCTCACAGAAACATGGCTCAAGCCACACTGCACTCCTGCTATTACTCTTGCTATTCCAAGCAATTATAAAATACTGAGACTAGACCGCCCTCTGAAAATTGGCGGTGGAATCGCTGTGGTGTACAAGGAGGAATTAAGAGCTACGGTTTTAGAGGAATTTAGCTCCCCTGATATTGAAATTCTGATTTTTAAAATACAGTCATCCTTTAAAGAGAAGCACAAAGGTGCCTTAGTTTATAGGCCACCGGGTCCATATAAACAATTCACTAATAATTTAGTTGAAATACTTGCCCCACATATTAGCGATGACGATGAGTTCACACTAGTTGGAGATTTCAATGTCCACTGTGAGAAACCGGATTGCAGTGACGCTCAATCACTAATAACCGACTTATCAACGTTGGGATTATTGTTGAAAAATAGTGGTCCTACCCACCAGGCTGGCCACACCTTGGACTTAGTTTTCTCCAATGCTCAGGCGATATTATGTCCACCCGCTACTCAGGTGAGCTGGACCGATCACTTTATTGTGGAATTTACCATACCCCCTAGAGCACCTAATCCGACACACTCCAACACTTTACCTTGCACTCGTAGACAGTGGCATAAAGTTACTAAGTCTACTTTTATAGAAAATTTTATTCCTCCTGTCGTTCAGCCGTCGGATGACATTGAAGTAGCTCTCAAGAAATTTGGAGGCGAAATAAGGACAACTATTGATAAAATCGCCCCACTAAAGTTTTTTAAACCTAGGCCAGCAAAAAAGCACGAAGTATGGTTTTCTGATCACTTACGAACCCTTAAACAAGGAGTCAGGAAATTGGAGAAAAGATGGAGAATTTCCCATCTCCTTGAGGATAAACAAAGATACTGGGCTACACTATCCTCTTACCACAAAGCAATACGCTGTGCACGGAAAGCACACATTGCCACCCAAATACAGGAGGCTGGGAACTCCCCGAGAGTTCTTTTTCAGATATTGCAGTCATTTGCTAAGCCATCAGCATGCGAACCCCCTGACATATCATCTCAAAAGTTGTGTGACGAAATATCCGGCTTCTTTACCAGTAAAATTGACAACATTTATGACAGGATTTTATGTACTAATCAGTCTGTATCCACTAACACGATACTCTTGTCTAATCCTATAGATTCCATCCTGGATATTCAATCCCTGGATAGCTTTCCCCCTATTTCATGTCTTGAAACCTCCACCCTTCTAAAACAGATTAAAAGTGGCAGTCCAGAGGACATTATTCCTGCTAGGCTAATGCCTACTTTGGAAGAACATCTAAGTCCACTGATTACAGAATTAGTAAATTTATCACTCACCTCCGGTACTGTCCCCAAGGAATGGAAGCAAGCACTCGTCAGACCTACCAGGAAAAATACCACCATACCTTGGTCTGACTTGAGTAATTTAAGACCCATTTCTCTACTACCTTTTTTGGGGAAAGTTATCGAAAAACATGTTAATAGGCACTTGTCCAAACATATTGAACAAGTACAAGCTCTTGACGAATCCCAATCAGGATTCCGCCCCAGACATAGCACTGAATCCACCTTGCTGTCTGTTACCGATGATCTCCACTCTTACCAGGACAAGGGCTTTTCAGTCATCTTGGTTCTATTAGATCTGTCGGCAGCATTCGACACCGTGTCTCATTCCATCCTGACTCAACGGTTGTCGAATGCTGGCCTTAAGAACAAAGCCCTTGATTGGATAAAGAGTTTCTTAACAGATCGCACCCAGACTGTCACCATGGGTGCATTTCGCTCGGTGGAAATTGAGATTTCTAAGGGGGTGCCACAGGGCTCATGTTTGAGCCCCACGCTCTTTAATATCTATGTGGCACCCCTGGCAGGAGTGCTGCGTAGATACGGTTTTGTCCCCGTATCTTACGCAGATGACACACAGCTCCTGTTCCCCTTCAAAACTCTTTCCACTGAGGTTAAGAACTCTTTCTCATCCGGTATGAAAGAAGTGGCAAATTGGATGTCTAACAACTATCTCCAATGTAACGTCAGCAAGACAGAGATCATGCTGTTTGGGGAAGTTAAGATACTTTGGGCTCCTGACTGGTGGCCATCTGAGCTGGGAGCAGTCCCTGAAGCTAAACAGGTCGTAAAGGATCTGGGAACTCGACTTGATCACGACCTGTCTTTAAAACAACACGTTAGCTATATTTCGGGGATATGCTTCCACACCATTGGTTTACTCCGTAAGATCTTTCCACTCCTACCCGACTCAACAAGAAAAACTCTTGTTCAAGCACTTATCTTGAGCCGGATTGATTATTGCAATGGCCTGTTACTTTCGGTCAACGAAGGAGTGTTGGACAAATTACAGGTTGTTCAGAACACGGCGGCTCGCCTTGTTCTGAATGCCCCTCCGAGAACTGCATCCAAACCCCTCCTTGAACAGCTACACTGGCTCACAGTAAGACAAAGGGCAACATTTAAAATATGCTGCCTAATTCACAAATGCCTGAACGGACAAGGACCCGCCTATCTTGAAAGAAAATTTAAACCATATGTTCCCACACGATCTCTTAGATCGAGCAGTAACTTTCTCCTTGTGGTTCCCCATGTCAAAAAAGTTAGGCACGGAGGTAGAGCCTTGTCCACCTTGGGTCCTAAGATGTGGAACAAGTTACCACTGGCCTTAAGGCTATGCAAAGAGCACCTTACTTTTCGAAAACAGCTAAAAACTATCCTGTTCAAAAATGAAATCTAATCACCTTTCCATCGTATACTGTTAATTTGCTGGTCACAAAGCGCAGAGATACTCCTGATGGAGTGATTCAAGCGCTATATAAACTTTTAAATAAAATAAATAAATAGTGTGCACAGAGTCCAAGGAATCCCTGAGGTATAGCAGAGGCTAAATTAGATAATCACTAACATCTCTATTTGTGGTAGTGTGGTCGAGCAGTTAGGCTTATCAGGAAGGTGTGTTAAGCTTTTATTGTATTCACTCAATGAAGGCAAAATCAAGACCAAATTAGGTAAGTATAAAAAAGGTATACTTATAGTTTCTTTCTAGAACCTATCAGGACTTGGTACAGGTTGGTAATAAGTACTATCAATTACACGACTGTTCAAGATAATGCAGTTGTTCTTGTAATTGTAACAGTCACAGGTTTATATCACTTTTCAGAATACTTGGCATTAAACAGGAAATACTCTTTGATTACTTTCGGATTACGTTACAATAGTGCTCATTTTCCCCATACATTAGCAATTCTACATAGAACACGTTCCAGACCCAAAATCTCATTCTATGAGACCCTGTGGGAGGAAAAATGGTTATTGAACTCAGAGGTAAGTATTGGACTTACGAGGTCGTGGTTTCAGGATTAGGACAAAGGTTCCCCAAGGTCCAATTGGACACTCTAGTTACACCACCAGTGGCACTGGGGTGACCAGGGCAGAGTGCAAGGACCCAACGTTAGGCAACGGGATAAGAGAGGCCTTTGGTTGGGGTCTGCTGACAAGCAGGCTACTTGAGTGTGGGAACAAAGCTCCTGACATTGCGGTCGGCACTGCAGGAGCCAACGACCGACACAAGAACTGCACCGCCAGCGGCACAGAGGCAGCCGGGTGTAGGAGGTAAAGTGGACGTCGGGGTCCCTGGGCTTCTCAGTGGAGACCGTCATTTTCGGGAAAATGCAGGCTCGGTTAGGAGGACTTTTTGGAGGCGACCAACGACTGGAAGGCGACTGGGGATCCGGAAAGATGCTTGGACACCTTCGGATAGGCTACTCAAGGCCGGGAAGGCATCGAGGGCTGAGATATCTTAGGCGTCGGTTTCCTCAGGCTGCAATCGGTCATGGTCGGCGTCAGTTGGACAGATACGGTCGAACTTTCTGGACCGCTTCAGTCAAGGGAGCAGTTGTCTTACCGTCTTCGGTCGCGGTGACACTTCAAGAAAAGGCTACAGGTTTAGTTTTGAAGCTTGTGGGAGGTCAGAGGTCACCGGATCCCAACTTAGATTGCCGGGGGGACCTCTTTGGAGTATGGAGCCTGTCAACCTCGGCTGTGGCGGCCGGGTGCAGAGTGGTGCAGAATCACGGAGCCCGGACTATGACGGTTAGTCTTTTGTTTGAGCTAAACCAGTGCTCACGGGAGACAGAGTTAGTTGAGTGCAGGGCAGGTCCTCCGGTCTCTGTTTTTCCCCCCGCTGTAGACAGGTCGTGGTTGGGATAGGCCAGTAGGGCTGGGGCCAAGTCAGTTGGTGTCCTCAGTTTCTTCCTGGGTCAGCAGGGCCCTTCGGTCCTTCTTTCTTCCTCGAATCTGAGGAGGCAAGGTTCAGGGTCGCCCCTAAATACTAAATTTAAGGGCGTTAGAGGGGTGTGTAGGTTGGGACCAATGTGTCCCTCTTTGGGGTGGGTACACCCCCTATTATGCTGCCCTCAGATGGAGGAGACAGATGTGTGCTTCACCTCGCTTCCCTCACCTGAGGGGTGGGGTTGGCAATGGTGGGCACAACTCTCTTCCTAACTTTCTCACGATTCTCTTGCTCAAGTGGGGGTCAGAACAGGTGGGAGACAGTTGCTGGGGGCAGTAAAAGGCAGGGACAGCGTCCAAAGGAGGCAGGCCTTTGAAGCTTCCCCTTTCGTGGGCACAGTCCATCCTGGGGGAGGAGGCATTACAACTGTGCCCAGGATGGGCTTTGTTTCTGTACCCAGAGAGCGGAGGCCCTCTACCAAGGGGTCCAGAAACCTGTCTGGTGGTGGCAATGGTGGGCAGACATTCAGGAACTACACCATGACCGGTCGATCTTCAGGGGGCATCCCTAAGATGCCCTCTGAGTGCATTTTACATTAACTCCATTTAATGTGCTGAGAGGTTTGCTACCAAACTTCCTAGTTTTTAGTAAAGCTATTATAGAGCTGTGGAGTTTGTAGTGACCAGCTTCCAGACCATATATTCTTTATGGCTTTACTACACTTATAATGTCTATGAATGAACTTAAACACTGTAGGGGTACATGGCTAATTCCCCTGTGCCCTCACCTTAGGACGAGTGCACCCTGCTAGAGGCGTGATTTACCTGGCCGTAGATTGAAGGCATGGCACGTAGGGGTGCATGCCATGTCAACTCTTCACTTTTCTCTGCACCCAAACACACAGCCTGCTTGTGGCAGGCTGTGTGGGTTAAGATGCAGGGCCTCTAAGGGTGGCACAATAGGTGCTGCAGCCCTCAGAGGCCTTGCTTGGCCTCAGTGCCATTGGTACCCATGGTACCTTTTACAAGGGGCTGGCCGGTGGCCAGGGATGTGCCAATTATGGATACAAAGGTACAATTTGGTGAAACAACACAGGCCCTGGGAACCTGACTGGCAGAAACCCGGGGCACATCAAGTCAGGCTGCATCAGATGTCAGACAAAAATGGGGGCAATCCTGCAAAGAAAGGGCACTCTCTTTGCAGGGTCAAATTGGCAGTTTCAAACTGCATTCAGGCTGCAATGGAAGGCCTAGGACATGTTTCAAAAGCTACTTAAGTGGGTAGCACAATAAGAGCTGCAGGCCCACTTGTAGCATTTCATTTACAAACCACGGGTATAAGGTATACCACTCTAGCAGGCAATTACGCTCCTCTTCCCTATCTCTTCTGGTGGTGCCCCGATTTAAGAAAAGCAGGACAGGAGGCTGTAAGTTTTCTGTTCTTGCCCCGTCTTTTTGGAACTCCTTACCTCTTTCTATTCGAACATCAGCGTCTTACATGGAGTTCCGCGGGAGACTGAAAACTCTTCTGTTCTCACAGGCCTTCTCAACTTGATCCAACTCTGCGCCCGCACTTGAAATTGAATTGACCCCACAGCGCCATGAAACCGCTAGGTAAACGTGCGCTATACAAATATTTTTAAATTCATACTAGGGACCTATAAGTAAATTAAATATGTCAATCAGGTGTAAGGCAATGTTACCATGTTTTAAGCAGTGAGCAAAAGCACTTTAGCACTGGTTAACAGTGATAAACTGCACATCATCCTAATGCCAACAAAAATAAATGTCAGTAAAAAGTGGAGGGCAAAGGCAAAAGGTTTAGGGGTGATCCTGCAGAGAGGACCATTGTGGTGAACAATGATGAAAACACCACAACTAAAGAATTCTTGACTAGAGATATCTCCCAAGAACACGCCAACAAGGCAGAGCCTTGACCAGCACAGTACTGCTAACTGTATAAAAGAGAGAGCCTAAGCTGTAAACAACACTTTTAGTCTCTTAGTCTAACAGATGGCCTACATGTACTGTTTCCTTGTCGAAGAACAGTGAATATTTCTTCAGGTGCTTCGGTTGTTAATTCTCATTGTGCGTAGCATAATTAATTTGCGCCATCTTCCCAACATTCCCACACTGTCCACAGCTAACTCTGACAGCATTACCGCAGACCTCCTGCACATGGAGTCACGGAACTTAGACAAACCCTTCATAATCAACAGAGGCGCCTTGATTATGACCCAGTCTCCCCCTCTTCTCACAGCATCCTCCCTTCCTTGACCTATTAGATGTAACATCAGCATCACTCCACAAACTTACCACCTACATGTCTTTCTCAACTCAGAACATACTCTATCTCTCATTACTTCCAATGGGATGATCCCAGTAATCACATGTAGAGTCGGTCTGTAGGCTGAGAGCAACTCCTCCACTGCCCCACATACATCCTTTCTACTTATGTAGTCACTATGGACAGAATCTACCAACAGTCTTAAAAGCATAATTCCATACTTAACCGCATGCATGCTAGCGGTTTTCCCGCTGCGCGCTGCGATTTTAAAAATCCCGCGTTACGTGACTAGGTCAGCTCGTCATGCGCATAGCGCAGGTAACGCTCATGACGAGCTGACCTTGTCATGAGCGTAGAAGGGGTTAAGACAAAATCTCAGTCAGAACATTCAAAGTGACAAACACAATTGTCCTTGACAAAGGTTTCCTGCATCCCCTATTTGTTGAAATATCTTTCATGAAATTGGTAATGCCCAGCTCACCCAAGAATCTGACTTCCACACACTAAGAAAGATGATCAGCCAACATGTGATAGCTGTGACGGAATAATGTGAAACAGTCGTAGTAAATCTAAGTTTATCTTTTGACACGCACCAACTGGACAGGGAATAGGAAACTCGGATGGGGATGGTCAAGTCAAGTCAAAGAACTTTATTCAGGAGCAAAAAGCACCCATAAAAGTAATATGCGTAACATGACAATAAAAACACATGATAAAACAGTGATTCAGTTAAAAATTGAAAATAGCAGCAGTTTAAGCAGATAAAAAAAACAGTGTTAGCAGCATCATTATATAAACACGTAGCCCTTCAGCAGATCTTAAAAAGAGAACCAATGTGCAGAATAACTTCATCCTTTGACAGTTGTACTAACAATATAAAAGCTGGTCTGCATTGTCTAATGTTATAGTGTTTCTTTTTTTTTTTAAACTGAATTAAAAAATTCCTTGATACCGACCATAAAATTTACAAAAGAATGCAAGGTGCAACCTTGAATGCCCTGGCTTCTCATCAGAGGAGCATGGACCATCATCAAGATTCTGCCTGAAGCCCAACAGGAAGCACGGAAAGTACTGCATCGGTTCTAAAACAAAATAATAGAGAGAATTCCATGTGTCCCAGTCTGTGCCAAAGAAAATTAGTGGGGCAATCTAATAAGGTCAAGCTGAGGTAAGTGAAAATACTGGCTTTCCCTTTTACTTCCCATAATCTTCTATAGAGTACTTATAAAGTGCTTGCCGTACATGCCTTTTATTAAAATTTGTGCAGGTTACTGATTCCGTCTGTTAACCAATTTTACAGTATTTTGATTTAATGTTTGCCAATCAGGGGATATGAAGACCTTTGTCACATTAGAGACAATCTAGTATAATCTCTCTCACCAGGGCAGCCTTCTCGTTTCTCCTGATTGCAAGCCACAACAATGCCGACTACACTCTAAAACGATCTATTAAATAGGGAAGTCCCAGCTCTTCGTGGCAAATGTAGTGGGAGATTCATATGGGGACTGAGAGGTGCAAGATTGAGAGGCATGATAGAGCACCATGTTATTTTGAAATTAGTAGAGGTGCATTATAATCACCAGTAGTCAGCACCCGCTTATTTAGGGGACCATGTTAACGTGTGATAATTAGAGATGTAGTACTAGGCCGGGGATCAGTGCAATATGTGAATGTGTGATCATATTAAGTTAAGACTAATGTAGTGCTTTAACCAAGATTATGCCTTGAATAACGTAGAAATGTGGCTTCGAGTAGTGTAGTTCCTATTTTCCCAATAGGCTCTGCGCATTGGAAAAATATATCCTATAGATTTGACGTAGGACTTATGTAGACTAGGTCTCTATCGAATATATTAGACTTAATTGTGAGTGCCAGCTAGCTCAGAGGTCACTAGAAACTTTCTTGAATACACAAGAAGGGATTAGTTTCTTACAACCGCATAAACATGACAACCTTGTTTCCCCAAGATAAAACGTATCTTCATTCGTGCATGCTTCGTTTCATCAGAAGTGCAGAGAAATAGAGAGACAGGCGTTTTCAATAAAAGGATTTATTGAACATGGTAACAAAAACACAATCTCTAGAAGACTGTACAACTCAGCGAGCTGAACTACAGGCATTCAAGATGGCGCTTGAAAATACTGATCGCAAATTCCCCACACTCATAGTGTGCGATTCGTATTTCTGCATTCACACTATCTTACAATGGATACTTGCAGAACTGGATTCAAAACGGATTCAAAGACGCAAAAGGTGGCACAATCAAGCATAAGTTGCTTTGGGAACAAGTAGTTCTATTACAGAAAGAACTACAAAAGACTCACGTGATCCATACACTGAGTCATCAGCGTGATGGCGTTCACGTTGCAGGGAATTCATTGGCCGATGAAGCCGCGAAGGCAGCTGTGCAAACGGCTTCCTTAGCTGCAATCACTCGTTCTAAAACAAAAATAGACAGCGAAATAATGCAGGCTGTCGCCGCTTCCAATAATGACAGCGGTAAAACATTACCAAAAGGCTTTCCACTCAAATACTCGTATATAACTGATGCGAATAATGATCCTTTTGCTCAAATTCCTGGAGTGGTGGATAGGGTAATTCCAAACATGGAACATAGATCAGGACTAATCTTAGCAGCACATGAAGGGCTCGCCTCTGCACACACAGGTGTTTCCGCCACAGTGTCATTATTAAAACAAAGATACTGGTGGCCGCGCATGAGGAAACAAACCAGAAATTATGTTTTGGAATGTGAAATCTGCCACAAAATGAAGGTTTCAACAGTGAAACGCCTGGCACAGACGCCCCTTCTAATTTCAGATAGCCCATTAGCATGTGTTTACCTGGACCACTGTGGTCCCTTACAGAGGGATGGTAACTACAAATATATCATGGTAGCGGTGGATTCATGCTCAAGATTCATTTGGATGTGGCCTCAGCGCTCGGCTGACGCCCGAACTGTTATAAAAAATGTGCGAGTCTTTATCGGCACATACACAATCGGCACGCTACATTCTGACCAGGGTCCTGCATTTAGCTCCAAAGCTTACAAGGAGGCCATGGCCAGCAGGGGCGTTGCGGTATTCAAGTCCATTCCATCCTGAGGGAAATTCTGTAGTGGAAAGGAAAAACCGGGACATAAAGCAATCTATAACAACTAGGGTATTAGGCTCGGGTGACGGATGGGTCAAACATCTAATAAGTGTCCAACGTAGTTTAAATAATCTGCCAAGAAATTCTCTGGGTGGAATCACTCCATACGAAATCCTTTTTGGTACTAGAATGCTTGCCCAGGATCTCGATCGTCACTCTTCAGTGGTAAAACAAAAACCAGAAGTCTATGCACAGTGCTCATTAGAGCAGCTAATTGACAAGCGTGCAATGGTATTTTAATTAGCGGGTATGGTCGTAAATGCACACTCTTCACTGTCACAGCCTCGGAGGAAGGAGTTCATCTCTGAAATGCGTCAGGCGACATAAGGACAGTAAAGCTGCTAATTGGATTCTGCTTGACGGAGCCAGCTTGTACCCATTAAAAGGCTTTTTAACCTCTCGCTGGCTTGAGTGCTCCTCATTGCGCTGGGCAACTGAGTTGTTGATATATATATATATATATCAACAACTCAGTTGCCCAGCGCAATGAGGAGCACTCAAGCCAGCGAGAGGTTAAAAAGCCTTTTAATGGGTACAAGCTGGCTCCGTCAAGCAGAATCCAATTAGCAGATATATATATATCAACAACTCAGTTGCCCAGCGCAATGAGGAGCACTCAAGCCAGCGATATATATATATATATATATATATATATATATATATATATGACTCTCTGCACTTCCGATGGGCGAACAGAGACACAAACCCAAAGATATGAGGCAGATGTTAATTTATTAAAAACCTAAAAACTGACGCGTTTCGGGCACCTCGTGCCCTTGCTCAAAAGTCAATCGAAAATGCTGTTCGCCATTTTTTATATGCATTGCAGTGTCTTAGTGATGTCACCACGTGATAAATAATATAGAAGACATACTGGCCATTCCATTTTTTTGCAAAAACAAGTCTGTTTTCTAAGCATAACAAGTCAGTACTTGCAATGTTCACCATTCATAGGCATTGAATTTCATATAACTGCATAAATGCATACATCACAAAATTCCGAAATTAAACTTCAATCAAATCCAATAGCTTATTTGTCAAAGTTATAATTAAATGATATAACTTCATTGAAACACAGGTAAAGGTAAAATTCCAAATCCATATCCAAATACTCACCAATATAAATATCAATATACTGGGGCTTGGTACATGATTGACAATTCAATTAATTCATGTTTCATATATAACTATAACAATAAAAACATGAAACTATTAGTGTTGTAAACCCCTTAACTGTGCAAAAATCAAAAATTTACTAGTAAATCACATAAATGTGCAAAATCATGCCTATATACATACAAATCCTCATATGTACTACACTTCCGGCATAAATGCACGGAAGAAACCATTGCTATGCTGAATTCAAATGTGCAAATTTGCAAAAAAGTGCCCTATGTCCATAAAGTGCTATAAGATCCAAACTGACCATTGTTAGGTGCTAGTACTACTAAAATTATTTCTCATTCAATGTACAAAAAATCTAAAACCACTTTGGTAACTCAGTTTACACCCTGCTGAAAAAACTGATAAAAAATGGTAAAACCAATAAACCCTGCGGTATAGAAATTACTTATAGTTCATCAAGCATGAATAAAAGTACTACTTTAAATCCAAGTATACTTTTGGGGGCGATACATTACAGAAAATGGTACAGGTCCTCCGTGTTACTAAGGCCATTAGGTATTTTACTATCTAACTCTAATATCATTTTAGATTCTAACTTCCTCAACTACTTTTCCCTATCACCTCCTCTACTGGGTTTGGGAATAGCTGCCACAACAAAGTGTTTCAGACAACTGAGATTGTTGTTATGCATTAGTTTAAAATGACGGGCCACCGGGTATGTAGAATAATTATTTACGATGGCCCGTAATGCTGCAATATTCTGACGTCCACCTGTAGCTTGGTACTTCCCACATATCTGAAGCCACAGATGCACGTCAGAACATAAACCGCAAACTCGTTTTGCAGTTAAAACTACCCTTGATCAAAACTTTATCCGAACTAAAAGGAGTCGAATAAGAGGTAGTATTTACCCCAAACCTACATGCTCTGCAAGAGGAACACTTAGTGAACCCTTGCTTTGGCTGTAGCCACTTTTTAGCCGCTGCTAATTTGGGATAAGTCTTCACAATTTGAGTTGTCATGGAAGGGCCCTTCCTATATGTAATCATGGGTTGAGGAGGAAGAATAGGAGCCAAAACCCCATCAGTCATGATGATGAGCCAATTTCGCCTGATTATAGACCTGATTTTTCTTTCCTGTTTGTTAAAGGAGGTTATTAGTCGTGGCACACTTTCTGTAGTTTCAGGACTTTCTGTGTTGTTACCTTTGGATAAAAGAAAATCTTTAGATTTCATGTTGATTTTATTAACTGCCTCTGTTAATATGGACTCACTATACCTCTTTCTCTAAATCTTTCAAAGGCCTCATGTTTACATATAGTGAAATCCTCATCAGTACTGCAGATCCTGGTAAGGCGTATTAGCTCCCCAAACAGAATGCTTTTTATTAAAATGTTTGGGGTGCGCTCTGCTGACTTGGAGTAATCTATTGCCAGCTGTAGCCTTCCTATAACGAGTTGTAGCTATGCTTCCATTTTTTTATGTAGATTTTCACATACAAAAATTCCATCTGTTGTTTACTGATCTGTGAAGTAAATTTCAGATTGGCACTGTTAATATTAATTCTGTTAATGCAATCATTAGCACTGTTTTCATCACCTTTCCATATAATAAAAACATTGTGTCGCAGGGATCCTGCTCTCACACAGAACTGTGCATAGACACTTGGAACCTCAGTGAATTAGGGTGTGCCAAAACTCACCTTAGTACCCAAAATCCCCTACCAGACTAGCAATAAGTATCTCATTGGTTCTTACAAACTCCCAATGTTTAGACAACCCAGAACATGGACTTAGAACACCTCAGGTAACGTGGAACACATGAACACTCTTTCGTTATACTATCATACCAGTTCAGAACGAGGAGTAAATGAAGACACGTGCAGGTTTGAAATGTTTATTTCTAATGCAGTGTTCTCAAGCGCAGTATCTTGGCTAATACAAGCAACCATATTATAAGAAACAAAGTAATCAGCATAGTTACTAGTCCATAAAATACAAAGGGAGAACACATGTTAAAATGCTAAAGATAAGAAGGCTAAATGGCACCTAAGTCTTACCCTCCCTTGCTAGTATATTATATTATATCTAAAGAAGGTCTCTTTGGGTTTTAGAAGGATGGCCCCATACCTCTGATCCTAGTGGAAAGGGATCACATCATCTTCCACAAGCTCTCTGCATGCGAAGAATCAGCAAGTGTGTTGGCATGCTCTGTGCAGTGCAATATTAAACGCGCCTAATGCCAGAGCTGGCCGCAGCTGCATATATGTTATGTCTAGGACGTGCAAAGATCAGACCTCACAACAACCACTGTGTTGAAATAACCTTGAAGGCCTCGACACTCACTGTACAGACATAGCTTACCAAGCAAAGCTGATACAATAGCAAAACATATTATTCTCGTGTGAAGCAAAATATTCTACTAAGCTCAAAGCTCTAATAACAATATGTGCTGTGTGCAGAAGCAGCAGAAAGGTAAAATGGCGTTTAAATTCCTAATAAGCTCATGCTAACTTAACACAGTGTGAAGGCAAAGCATATCTATATGACACCCTCCCTTGATCCGAGCACGGATAAGATAAGATAAGAGTTACATTTTTGGAATGCAGAGTTCAAGATCGACAGTCAGGTCAAATTTGCGCAAGTGAAAAAATTAAAAAAATGTCACCCAAAAACAAAATCTCATAATCAAGAAAATTTTGTCAATGGCTTTAGCAAAGTCAATAGGCCTGGGGCAGAGAAAATTTTCATATGCTGGAGAAAAAAAAATAATAAAAAATGTCCAATGAATGGTGATGACATACTTCATCCTAACATCGAATATGCAAAATATGCAGCAACAGCTTCCTATAGGAAGTTACTGTTCTCATACGAAAATAGTTCAGACATCCAATTCAATAGCGGGAAAGAACATACATGCTCTTCAATTACGGGAGCCTCTAGCACCATCAGAGGGCAACTCGGTGGGTTCTCAATGAAGCTGTGTGCCAAGAAATCTTGCGCCGCTGCGAATACATTCAAACGACCCAGTATTCCATGCATCGCTGCAAAGGCCATAATCCCTACGTCAGAACAAAGCAATTCATGAGCAACTAAAGGGCTCATGAGCTGGTTATAATCCACATCAGGAGACACCGTATTGCAGAGACACAAATCCAGGGCCAAGTAGAAATCGCAACTCAGGCAATGAAAGACAGGCTGGACACAGGTAAAATAGGAAAATCAAAACGACATTCCATAAGCTGCACTTAAGGTCGCAAGTGGCAGCTCTCCATAGTACTCAAGCATTCTGTTGCAAAACAGCACCAGACGTGACAGTTCGTCTTGAAACACAGGACGTGCATCCATTTTGAATTAAACAAAACAGCAAAAGAACGCCTGCAGACAGAGCCAGTAGTATGGGAATCCACCAAATAGGCTGGAAAAGATCGAATGAAAGAAAGCAGGAAAGACCCCAAATATACTTTGAAAGGAAGTCACAAGGCCGCTGCTGACCACTTTAAAAAAGTGTGCGAGCCCAGTTGTGGAGGATGCATTAAAGATTGTGTGAATTAATTCATCGAAATGCAAGGGCAAGTCAGTATTTAATAAAGCATGCACCTCCGTGCGGGTGTTAGCCACGTGAAGGACAAATGTTTCACGAGCAGATGTGAGGGCAACTTCTTTTTGGGACAATAGAGCTCTTATGCAACTCATCTTATTGAACTCTGCTTTCGAGGTCGGAAGCTTAGGCCAGATGGAAACATCCAGTTTCCCATGCGGGGTGGATACATTACATTCTTACAACAAACCACACGCTCCCTGACGGTAACAACATAAGCAATTCCTTTTATTAACCCACAGCAATCCTCATTGTTTAATAGTAACTAACTCCCATTTGCCAGTAATGTGAATGTGGGAACGATAGCGGGCACGGGGGTACCTTTCAAAACACAGGCAGAATTTGGCTTGTTTTGATTGCAGGAGCCGTGTAATTGGATATGTCTACACATTAATGAGTGATCCGGTGTTTCTGTGCATTCCTCACCATTCAAATAAACTTCCTTGTCCTCCCTAAGGCATCTATATGTAAAAGGAAGCGACCAGGCTTCATGGAGATAAGAACTCCCAAGAGGCTCATATCTACCTATGGCAAAGTACTTCATAAAGCTTTTAAACTCGAACAGAGGAAACGGGAGAGTTATCAAACCGTGGATAAGCCACGTTGCAGTATTGGCTTCTGCCACAGAAAACGGTAAAGACTCCAACCGCTCAATGTGTAACATGGAAAAAGAGGCATCCTTCATTGAAAGTACACGCTGCTTGTCAGTCAAATTAAATGGGGCAAAGAGGGAAGAGGTATTCATGTAAGGCCATGGCACTTTTCCTGCCTTAAGAGTCTGCAGGGTCCAAGCAAACTGCATAATAGAACGCAATTGATTTTGACCATGGTACAATACAGACACTTCATCTTGCACAATATCAACAACAGATGACACAATATTATCCAACGTGTAAATGCGGGAAGAAAGCGTGTTAATGATATTATCTACAACTGCTAGCACTTTTTCCAAATTAGCTTGATCTATTGCCCTAAGGCGGGTAGCCGCCTCAATCTGGGAAGTTTTCCAGAATTCATTATAAACAGCATATATCCACCTTTTAGATCTACCTTTAGCCGGGCCTTTTATGAAATCATTCAGATCAACATCGTCGGTCAGTTTAGATAAATGCTGTTTAACCTACGCCAAGGTTGAATGTTTGAGCCAATTCTGACATAATTTGCCTACAGAATAGGTAGTCACAGAATGGTCACTTTCAAAATGGGGGTCCACCCTGACCTGTGTAAAGCCCTGAGCCAAACCCAGAAAACGATGCTGGCACGAGTCAGCACTTCTGTTCCTGAGCAACCAGCCATTGGGATCCAAACTGGATATGTTAAAAGTAGAATTTAGCAACAGAGTTTGCAACTCTCTGATCGAAAACTTTGTAGTATTACCCAACTTGAATATTCTTCTAAATCAGGGAAGGAAGGAGCATTTCATTTTTTAGGGATAGCCAATCCAAAGCATGTTGTCTGTGAAATTGTTGAATTAAAAAACAACATATGATTCGGGATGAGACATGCACGGTGCAAAGCCTCAGTGCCTTGCACCTACCAACTTTTAGAACCCCAAACAGATTTAAGGTCAACTGTTTCCTTCCACAACTCGTAGCCTCCAACAGCCAACTGGTCTAGAAAGGCCTTCGAGTACAATAACTTCGTATCGGTAAGTCTAACTTTGGATGTGGACTTTTCAGTCATTTTAAAATAAAATGCATTGGGATTTGACTGGTCAAAATCAGTAAAATAAGTGAACCTTTTCAAAAAGGAAGCAGAACTGCCTTGTATAGGAGCTGGACAATGCTCCCATTGTGTATAATTTACAGTGTTCCTTCTGGTTTTAGTTTTATGCAGGTAGTGATTGCCATAATGTTGGTAACAATATAAATCACCGTAATTAGCAGATTCTAAATACAAATCTTCAGCATCAAAGGCAGCATAATATTTCAAATCAGAAAACAACGCTTCTACGGCCTGAACGTCCTAATCATCAGAACGCATATTTTGTTTAACTACATCCCCCATGTTAACTCTAAGCACATTAGGGACATTTATAACCTCAGTGGGGCCATGGATTTGAAATCTAACAGCATCCCATACAATCCCATCTAGGACAGGCCAAGCAGTGATGTTAACAAAAGCCAAGTCTCTCTTCAATCTGTGTGATGAGGAATGGGGGGCCAATGTTCCATTGATATGTCGAATGCATGTTCTCTCCTCGACATAGTGTCCCTTGACGAGACGGAAAAAATAAAACACAAAACCAATTGACATAAAAAGGTAAATCGAAAAATGCACCAGCCAAATATAGGTCCAAGAGGGAATAAAATTTTTTTTTTAAACAATCGTGCATAAACAGTAATCCTTGAAGGCTTTCTTGATGTGTGTGAAACAGTGTCAAATGAAAATCTGGATTCTGTGGCCAAGCGAGTTTATAAATCAGGCATCGATAAGTCAGTTAGGTAAGTGTAGTCAGTTTCATCATGTTGAGTACCAGGCAGTATACTCAATAAAGGACTGGAAATTGCAGGCATCTCGAGGGCAACCTCAGGCACTGGACAAGAAGCCGGGGCCAAAACAGAATTTCTCAAAATCGAAGGGCATGAGACCGCCGGTGTCATACTAAGAAGAATCAGCCACTCTGTGCATCTTGACATTGTCAATGGAGATATACCTGTTTTCCTTATGACCTGGAAGTGGTGGTAAAACGACTCTTCTTGTGCACTTCACACAAAGCACCGGAACTGGAGCTCGATAAGAGGAACCAAATTCTTTCTTGTTTTCGATCTTCTCCCAAACCAGTTCTCCAACTTGGGGTAGCCAGCCAACTACCGGGATCTGCAACGCATCATCCGAGGTGGAGGGCAAATTTTCCTTTGCAAGACTGTCTCTCGTCTCTTGTAGATTCTGTAAAACATTGCAATGTTCATCTACGTCAAAGGAGGCAGCAACAGCCGCCGAGTCTAGACCGTCAAGGTCCGGTACAAACATCTTGATACCAAAGAGCATCTCGTAGGGGGTCCGCCCACCCAGAGACCTTCTAGGGAGATTATTTAGGGCACGCTGCACCCTATTGGGTGAGCCAGCCAGTTCCTGCCAGTGCCTATAAATCGAGCTGTCAAAGACTGCTTTAAATCTCGGTTCATTCGTTCCACAACACTATTACCCTCAGGTCTGTATGGAGACGAAAACTTGACTTGGACCCCCAACGAAGTCATGGCATCCTTATACGCCTTAGAGGCGAAAGCTGGACCCTGATCCGAATGGAAGGTACCACAGGCAAAAATCCCTACAAAGACACGTAAGTCTCTTATGACAGTTCGTTAATCAGCGCTGCGGTGAGGCCACACCCACACAAAGCGTGTGCATGAATCAACTGCTACTAAGTTGTACTTATACACAGTATCAGAAGAAAAAGGACCGCAGTGATCTAAATAAACACAACCAAGTGGTTTATTAGAAATGTACAACTGTGTCTGGGGCGGACGCGCAGCAGTTGAAGGCTTAATCTACTGGCAAATGTCACATCGAAGGACATAATCACGCGTCTGTTTGTCCAGTCCCCGCCACCAGAAACATTGTTGTAACTGAGCCACAGTAGCCGAAACGATCGCATGCGCAGACTCAACTCCTTCATGGGCTGCTGTGAGCAATGTGTGTCTGCGATCTGCGTTGGGAATCAACCTCTCACCAACGTCAGGTATTTTCACATAAGGAACTTTATCGGGCCTTAAGTGGTATGAATACTTCGAAGGGAACCCCGTAGGATATTTACTTCCCTTCTCAGTCGCAGCAACAGCTGCCAAGATATCATCATCAATCTTACTTTTGGACCGTGTAACTGCCGCAACCAAATATGACGATACTGCTGATTTTTCGGCCTCATCTGCCAACGAATTGCCAACAGCGTGGACTCCTACGCGCTGATGACCTAAAGTGTGAATTACAAACATGAGTGGCAACTGCTCTTTAAGCTCAGCCACTCGGACCCAGATCATTTTATGTTTTATTGTGCTACCCTTGGAATCACGAAAATCATTCTGAATCCAAAAGAAGAGGTTCTCATTGTAAGACTGGACACAGTAGTACCAATCACTCACAATAAGAGTCGTCACACTAGGATCAGCGTACTGCAAGGCAAGCATCAGAGCACGAAGCTCTGACAATTGTGCGGTGCAGTCCCCTAGAGTCTGCGTGTGCACGACTCTGGACTTGAACTCATCATTCACCATGGCACCTACCACAATGGCGCAAGCAGAAACGTATGCGTGTTTAGACCCATGCGCAACTTGCGCTGAACCATCAGTGTATATGATGCAATGGAAATCCTCCAAAGGCCGCATAGCTAAAGGTGCAGGATGAACGAATTCATATTGCAAAAACTCTTGCGACTGTAAGGAGGCATCAAAAATAAACGTGACATCCGGAGATGTCAATGATGCTGCCCATTGTATCCACCGAGGGTGCAAAGCTTTAGAATTTGGTACACTGGCTTTCGTCACTGCCTCTAGTGCAGGATACGGGGTAACAACCAACATGCGTTTTCCCTGCGACAGTGCACGTTCCTTAAGAATCGCCATCTGCACTGCTGTCAAAACTTTTTCCACAGTGGAAAATCGCATTTCAGCCGAAGTGTACAAGTGTGACTTGTAAGCAATAGGTACTGTGTCTCCTTCATTAAAAGTAAGGTAAGTGAAACCCACCGCCCCTGGGATGATTCTTATCACCAGGTTGGTGTGGTTATCACGAGTCAGTAAAAATTTAGATTCTAAAAGATCAGCCTGCAAAGATTGCAAAATAGCTGAGTGTTCTGGAAGCCAACTCGATTTGGTAAAATTAGGTTGTATCAAAGCATACAAAGGCTTGATACGCTGGGCATATTCAGGAATATATGTAAGCCCGAAATTCAAAAATCCCAGCAAGGACTGTAATTTTTTCAGAGTTGTAGGAGCGCGCAATTGTGCGCATTTCTCCAAGAAGTGAGGAGCCAATCCTCGGCCTTCATTGTTGAGCTCATAGCCCAGGAACAACACTGTACTCAGCAATGTGAGACTTTGCAAAGTTGAATTTGTAACCGAAGTCCGCAAAGTTACAAATTATGCGGTCAACGCGACACCGATGCGCCCAAAGCTCGTCGTCTGCGAGATAGATGTCATCCACATACGAACATGCATCTGTGTCTACTCTCTCTAAGAGAGAGACTATGCGGGCAGCAAACACGCCCGGACTATTCTTATAGCCCACCGGCAAACGTTTGTATTGGCGCTGTTTGCCGCCACTTGTAAAACTGGTCCATTGGGAACTTAGACCATCTAAATTGTGGGCAAAAAAATCATTGGAAATGTCAAGTGTGGTTTTAAACCGTTTACGCACAAGACCATCCACTAAAGCAGAGCCGTGGGTATTCTGTACTGCACAGGTACGACAATGCGAGTTAAGATGCCGGTAATCCAATACCAAACGGAACGAGCCGTCTGGCTTGGTCACAGTAAAAAGAGGGTTATTCATCGGCGACACACAAGTTAATTACACCTTGATATTCCAATTGTTCAAGGATTTCCGCCACGGAAGCCTTAGCTTCACGTCGGATGGGATATTGAGGCTGAGGCTGTGGCATAGACCGTAAGGGAATCTCATGGTGTGGGGAAAATTTATCCCAACCACAATGTGTACGGTACAGAGCCGGCGCAAGGACTTTAGCCCACTCTTCTGCAAAATTCAGCGCATGCTCCTTCGAGACAGTGTGCGCGAAACTAGGGAGGATCACCTCCTCCCCTCTCGGAGCTGCGAGCACAAAAGGTGGGGGCCAGTCCGTCTCCGCTAACAAAATGTCATAGGTAGTCGTAATATTTTCCCAAAATACCCCTTTTATGGTACGTTGTATGCCACCTTCAATTAAAAGGACTATTTCATGAAGTCTATCAGGGGGAGCTACTCCAGTGTCAGCTGTCTCCACAACAACATATCGGTCAGTCGCTGTCACCTTCAGTAGCGGACGCAGGGCCTCTCGCACTATGGTAATCTCCGCCGCACTGTCCAGCAAGGTCAGAGCCCATGTCTGATTCCGAAGCTGCGTTCTCACTATCTGTGGCATATCTCGCTGTTAAAGCGGCAACTTTCTTTTTCTGAAACTGGGGTCGTTTCGGTGTGGAATCGTCCTGCTTGCCTTTACCGTCTTTCGGGCGGGGCTGGTCACGTCCTTGCTGGCCACCCCGACCTCTGCCGCCTCCTCGACCACCGGTCGATGAGGCTGATGATTCCTGAAAAGAACGAGGAGAGCATTGTTCAGAAACCTGAAAACGATCAGGTGATTTTATCGTCGCTCAAGTCATAAATACGTTCTGTAGGTGCAGGCACTGGAGATGCAGGACGAGACTCCTGTTTCTGCTGTTGTTGCTTACCCTGTTTTTGTTGTTTTTTCGGCCAATTTAGCTTTTTAGCCTTGGGCTGTTCCTCAGTCTCTGACTTCTGTCCTTGGGGTTGTTTTTTCTCTTTTGTTGAGAAAGGCTTGAGTCTCATACTATTACGGCCTACAGTTTTATAAGCCGCCACAATAATTCTCGGTAACTGTCGGGGTTTGTCAACATCGGGTACAGCCTGCAAAGCATTAGACACCTGAAAGTTAACTGCATCTCCCTTGACATTCGCAAGTACGAGATCGGAAACTACGTCGAAACTGCCGCATGGCGCATACCCAATTCAACCGCTGCCTCAGGACCGTGCTCATCTTGAACACATTCAAGGACCGTTGGAAGGACAGTCATTGACGGTGTGCCGAAGCACCTCGTATACACTGCCGCAAAGATCTTACCCCAAGTTTCGCAGTCACCAGCTTCGGGGACCAAGTCTTTTGGCATGCTAATTGTCAGAATCCTGTGTTTTTCACCAGGAGTCGTGTTAGCAAATACTGCTTCCAGCTGGTCAAACTTCTCCGCAAGCCAGAAAGGAAAATCATCCTTATTCTGGCGTCGCTTGCCCATTACTGCGTTCACCATCATAGGACTGAGCTTCGTTCCGCCCTGTCCGGTTGGAAGCGCCGCAACACCTGGGGCCCCGCCCGGGAGATTGCGGGTAATGTACAGCCCTAACGACCTAATCATGCTAATTGCGACTACATGTAGTCGTCTTAAGTCTGCAAGGGGACACGCCCCTTGTTGAGGATGCGGTGTAAATCCAGCCAAAACAGGCCAAGTTACACCCGGAATGGACAAAGGACCTAACCTCGGAGTTAACAAAGAGTGGGGTAGGGCGCCATTAAACCAAACACGGTGCTGCCAAGCATTAATCGGAACTTCCTGTGTCCTATAGGGAACATATTCCTGTGGCATGGCAGTGGGAGTGTATGTGTTGAACACATTAGTATTTGCATTCACCGCCGGGAAGGTCACCCATAAGTAAAAAATCTCGTATGGGTAAGCTACTTCCGCACTCCCACCATGCGGAATGTCCACCACGGCCATAGTGACACAAAAAGAAAGAGGTACAAAGAAAACTATGTAGCACAACTGGGTAGTAATTCAAAAAGAAACCGTTTGAAAAGAATCAAGATTGAAAAGACCTATATAACTATAGGCAGGTTTGTCCGACACCACTGTCCTCCGAAACAATAGTGAAAAGGGTTAAGGACTGATTGAAGCACTACTCAAGTGTCATGTAATAAGACCACCAACGGTTGGGCGCCATGTCGCAGGGATCCTGCTCTCACACAGAACTGTGCATAGAGACTTGGAACCTCAGTGAATTAGGGTGTGCCAAAACTCACCTTAGTACCCAAAATCCCCTACCAGACTAGCAATCAGTGTCTCATTGGTTCTTACAAACCCCCAATGTTTAGACAACCCAGAACATGGACTTGGAACACCTCCGGTAATGTGGAACACATGAACACTCTTTCGTTATACTATCATACCAGTTCAGAACGAGGAGTAAATGAAGACACGTGCAGGTTTGAAATATTTATTTCTAATGCAGTGTTCTCAAGCGCAGTATCTTGGCTAATACAAGCAAACATATTATAAGAAACAAAGTAATCAGCATAGTTACTAGTCCATAAAATACAAAGGGAGAAAGCATGTTAAAAAGCTAGAGGGAAGAAGGCTAAATGGCACCTAAGTCTTACCCTCCCTTGCTAGTATATTATATTATATCTAAAGAAGGTCTCTTTGGGTTTTAGAAGGGTGGCCCCACACCTCTGATCCTAGTGGAAAGGGATCACATCATCTTCCACCAGCTCTCTGCATGCGAAGAATCATCAAGTGTGTTGGCATGCTCTGTGCAGTGCAATATTAAACGCGCCTAAAGCCAGAGTTGGCCGCAGCTGCATATATGTTATGTCTAGGACGTGCGAAGATCAGACCTCACAACAACCACTGTGTTGAAATAACCTTGAAGGCCTCGGCACTCACTGTACAGACATAGCTTACCAAGCAAAGCTGATACAATAGCAAAACATATTATTCTCGTGTGAAGCAAAATATTCTACTAAGCTCAAAGCTCTAATAACAATATGTGCCGTGTGCAGAAGCAGCAGAAAGGAAAAATGGCATTTAAACTCCTAATAAGCTCATGCTAACTTAACACAGTGTGAAGGCAAAGCATATCTATATGACAATCGTCTATATAGCACAACCAATGCTGGACATGGTTGCTGTAATCAGAATGGAACGTACACTTAAGGGCCTGCTCCTCCCACCAACCACCATGTAAGCACGCATAGATGGGGGAGAAACAGGCCCCCATCGCCACACCCCTCTTTTGCAAGTACACATCATTGCTGAACATAAAATAGTTGTTAAAAAGACACCATGATGCTAGATCTAAAAGAATGTTATTGTGTGTGTAACAGACTAGGGGTCTTGAATCAAGAAAATGTTTTAAGGCATTTAACCCTGTCTCATGTTGGCTTGAGTGCTCCTCATTGCGCTGGGCAACTGAGTTGTTGGTATATATATATATATTACAACACTTTCTCCCTCTTCAAGGAAACGATGAGCCGTGCACAGTGCTTTCAAAGCATTTATTCGAGCATTTTTGGGCGATCCTGACGCGTTTCATTCCATCTTGGAACTTCTTCTGAGGTGAGCCCTAGCAAAAAGAAACTGATTGTGAGTCCCCACAGGTACAGATCTTTAACCATTCTTGGCCCTCTAGTGGGCATCAACATGATAATATTTCACAGTGCATGATGGTATGTGTGGTTTTCACAATTCAGTCCAAACATTACGAACCCTCCAGTGGGCTGCCTTTTTCAATTTTGAATGTCTCGATGGAGATAGTCTCCAATTCCGTGTTGCTCCGCACTGCAGACCCACTTTCAAGGCTGCTGAGGAACCATGCCAAATTCCAGTATCTGGCAGCGTCCGTTACCCAAGGTTCGATATTCACGAGCGGTGCGTAGCTCTGCGGCAGGACCAAGCCGCTACACATTACAACACTTTCTCCCCCTTCAAGGAAACGATGAGCCGCACACGCAACACAGTGCTTTCAAAGCATTTATTCGACCATTTTTGGGCGATCCTGACGCGTTTCATTCCATCTTGGAACTTCTTCTGAGGTTAGCCCTGGCAAAAAGAAACTGATTGTGAGTCCCCACAGGTACAGATCTTTAACCATTCTTGGCCCTCTAGTGGGCATCACAATTCAGTCCAAACATTACGAACCCTCCAGTGGGCTGCCTTTTTCAATTTTGAATGTCTTGATGGAGATAGTCTCCAATTCCGTGTTGCTCCGCACTGCAGACCCACTTTCAAGGCTGCTGCGGAACCATGCCAAATTCCTGGAAAACCACACATACCATCATGCACTGTGAAATATTATCATGTTGATGCCCACTAGAGGGCCGAGAATGGTTAAAGATCTGTACCTGTGGGGTAACATGCGAGAAATAAGCATGTATGCAGACTAAGGGACAAATCGTGTCCAGGAGTAGAATGTGTATGTTCTAAAGCAGAAATGTGTTCATCATTATCACTTTAACTTCTTTTTGAATGAAGCAGTTGAGGGGTTCAATCTGACTTCAGGGGTGGCAGTTCCAGATTCTTGGGGCAATATCTGAAAAGGCAATTGTTTGGTTTTTTTTTTACAAATTTTAATCAGCATTTAGAATAAGACATGCATAAAGGCTTGGTTATACTTTTTTTTTATAGAATTTCGGTGCTTTCAGCAGCAGGGTGCTAGTGCCTCTATATGCTCTACAGCCCCCGATAGCTCCAGTTTTTGTGCAAAGTATCTCGGGGTGTTGAAGAGCAGGGCTTTATAGGTCATGCATGCGATTTTCAAATGAATCCTTGTCTCACATGGGAGCTAGTTTTGAGATTTCAGATCAAAAGTTTTAATTTTAGATCCGGTGATGAGCCTAGCAGCGCTCTTAGTGGTGCCAGCTTAGATCTGGGTAGGCCGCAGAGGGTGTCACTTCCATAGTCCAACCTGGGAACCCCTAGGGCTTGAACAGCTGATTTGAAGTCATCAGGGTCTTATTTTTCTTAAGATGTTCATGTGGTAGTTTGCTCCTTTGGTGGCAGAGCTGATGTGTTCCTCCATGTTCAGGTTCTTGTCCAGCATTATCCCCAGAGATCTTGTTGAATCTATAATGTGTGGTAAGCAGTTAAGAGCTGTTAGTTGTTTCATCCATTCTGAAATATCCAGTGAGTGTTTGGATGGGGCAATTAAGAGGAATTCCGTTTTAAGAGCGTTTAGTTTGAGGTTGGTTAAAGGTCAGCAAGTTTTTGGTTTTTTGTAAGGTTGTATTGAGCGACCTAATATCTTCAACACCGCCACCTTCCCGGAGAGCTGGAAGCATGCCGAGCTCAGCGCCCTACTGAAGAAACCAACAGCGGACCCCACCGACCTCAAAAACTTCCGCCCCATCTCGCTCCTCCCTTTTCCTGCTAAAGTCATCGAGAAGATCGTCAACAGACAGCTTGCCGCCTTCCTCGAGACAAACGGATCCCTCGACCCCTCGCAGTCCGGTTTCAGAGCCAACCACAGCACCGAGACCGCCCTCATCACAGCCACTGACGACATCCGAGCCCTGCTCGACAACGGGGAAACAGCGGCGCTCATCCTCCTGGACCTATCTGCAGCGTTCGACACGGTCTGCCACCGCACCCTAGTTCAACGCCTCGGCAACATCGGCATCCAAGAGAAGGCACTGGAGTGGATCATCTCGTTCCTCGCCGGGAGAACACAGAGAGTCCGCCTCCCCCCGTTTCGATCCGAGACCACCGAAGTCATCTGCGGCGTTCCGCAAGGATCATCCCTCAGCCCCACCCTCTTCAACGTCTACATGAGACCTCTTGCAGCCATCGCACGCCAACACAACCTCAACATCATCTCCTACGCCGATGACACCCAGCTGATACTCTCCCTCACCAGAGACCCCGACACCGCCAGAACCAGCCTACACGAAGGGATGAAAGACGTCGCCGAGTGGATGAAGAACAGCCGCCTGAAACTGAACTCAGACAAGACGGAAGTCCTCATCCTGGGACCATCGCCCTCCGCCTGGGACGACTCCTGGTGGCCCCCGGCCCGGGGCACCACTACCAAGCCAACAGACCACGCACGCAACCTGGGCGTCATCCTGGACTCCTCACTCTCGATGACCAGACAAGTCAACGCCGTCTCCTCATCATGCTTTCTCACCCTACGCATGCTTCGCAAGATCTTCCGATGGATCCCGACCGAAACCAGGAAGACGGTCACCCAGGCACTCGTCACCAGCCGACTGGACTACGGAAACACCCTCTACGCCGGAACCACAGCCAAGCTACAGAAAAGACTCCAACGCATCCAGAATGCCTCCGCCCGACTCATCCTGGACATCCCCCGACGCAGCCACATCTCCGGCCACCTGAGAGAGCAGCACTGGCTCCCTGTCAACAAGAGGATCACGTTCCGGCTCCTCACCAACGCACACAAATCTCTCCACGACCTGGGCCCCAAGTATCTCAACGACCGCCTGACCTTCTACACGCCCACCCGCCAGCTACGGTCTACCAGCCTCACCCTCACCGCCGTACCACGCATCCGAAGAGCCACCGCCTGAGGCAGATCCTTCTCCTACCTGGCGGCCAAGACATGGAACTCCCTCCCCATCCACCTTCGGCTGACCCAGGACCATCTCGCCTTCAGGAGACAACTCAAGACCTGGCTGTTCGAGCAGTAGTGGACCCTCCCTTCCCCAAGCGCCTTGAGACCCTTCCGGGTGAGTAGCGCGCTATACAAATGTTATGATTGATTGATTGATTGAGTCATTAGGATCATTCTAGTCTAGGTTAAAATCTCAGAGGAAGATCTGGGTGCAGTGTTGTCCTGCGTTAGTTGAGATAGTTTCCATAATTTGTTATATCAACGTGATGTTATCACCTGGTGGGTGGTAGAGATTGCATGCAATTTGCACAATCGACTGTTGTTGCTCAAAATAGCAATGCATAAGTATTTGTATGATGATAGGGCAATGTTATGTGACTGTTTCACTGAGAGATTGTTTTGGTGTATGCAAGCAATACGCCACCTGGTTTCCGGGTCTATCTAATCTTATGATGTCATGATTAGGTGGAACTAGTAAGTAAAGGATTTGTGTGGAGGCAGGCATTATTTAAGCATGTATCAGTCAGGATTAGTAGGCCCAGCTTGTGTACAAGGATGAAGTCTGCGATATCCCCCGCATGTTTCACTGGCAATCTGCAACTTAGTAGCATGCATTTCAGGTGCAGTTTTGACAACTCAGTTGTGCTAACTCCTGAATGGACTACCAAAGTTGGTACTTCAAGGTATCAAAAGAATTGTTACCTTAAACACGACTTCATGCTAAAGTAAAATTTAATGTAACTTTTGAGTAAAACCAACTTTTAGACAGTAGCAACTCTGTTACCCAAGCATTCCAGCAGCCATTCGGAGATGCTGGTCACAAGACAGCCTTCTTCCTTCCCGGGAAGAAGTGTGAATGACTCCAGGGAAAGGAGATAATAGATGCCTGCCATTGGAAGAGGTGTTACCACTCCCTGGCAGGATGCCACACAAGATGTGAGGCCAAAAGGCGAACTTCAAAAGGGGAGCCACCTTTGAAGGGCAAATGGTTGACAAACAAGACAGGTGCTGCTGTTTTATCCTATTAGACAGGTTGGCGTCAGGGACTGAGAAGAAATATCAGTTGCCAAACCAGTTTTCCCATGGAAGTGTAGTCCTCAGGTAGCCACCCACTGAGAGAGGGGTTCTGTCATTATGGCAGTGGGCAGAACAGTGCATTCTGGGACAGCTAGTTGCCACACACTGCAGGAAGTCCTCATCAGGTGGGAAGGGATCTAGTGGCCCATTGGCTAGTAACCACTGTATTCCCCAGAGGGCACTTGCTAGGCATAAATAGGTCACCCATGGCAACAAGACCTCAGATCACATCTGGGCTGGAGAGAGGACCAATGTAGGACTGCCCTGTTGTTTCTTGGACCTGGCAAGAAAGCTGAACTGCACCTGCTGTTCCTTGGGCTAGCAAAGAGTGGGCTGTGCCTAAGGTGCCTGGATCGTGGAAAAGTCACTCTCGAGCCCCAGACAGAAGTGACTCCAAGAGTCAGTTGACTGACTCCCTGTTTCCAGCTACAGTGCCACAACAAGCTAAAGAAGCCCGACTTGCTAGTCAGTAGCCACCATTGCTTGATCGATTCTGACCACTGACATGAAGCTAATGAGGCCTAGCCCCGATGCTCAAAAGTTGCACCAGAAACTGCTGGAGTGCAATTTGGCTATCCAAGAAGGAGGGAACCACGGAGTTTGACGTGACTGGAGACCAGTAGTCCAGTGGCAACTAGACTTTCGCTGGCCCCACCAGAACTTCAAGGGACATAGACACCTGTGGCCAAAGTAACCTCACCAAGACTACAGACCAAGATATAGCTCCAAAAAGCCCTCTGTCAACCACACAGATTGTATGCATCTTACAGCATCTTCAGCATCCAGCATCCTGCATCCCTTGCGTCAGGACGACTCCATTGATGACTATGGCTGTTTACTGATAGAGCCTTGAACTGGACTTGAGACTGTTTTGGTGGCAAAGGTAGACGCTCTACATACCGATACTGGCCCCCTTGACTTGCTCCCTACTGCAATTGATTGCCCAAAGCACACCAGAGTACCCGAACACACCTTCCCAAATGTGTTATAAAGTTTTTTCTAACCGCTGTAATTACCAATGCTTGTTTACATGCTGAGAGAAAAGCAGTGATTTACATTTTATTTAAAAATCTACATTTCTAGAACTCTCCTAAGCATTTTGTTTTGGGGTCTAAATATTCATAAAAATAAGATCTATTTTTATAAATTGGTGTCAGATTTCTTTCAAGTTGTGTGGCTTTCTTGTTCGGTTGTTTGGTACTTCTAAATGCTTAGCACTTGTTCCTTCACTATGTCCTGCTCTCCAACACCCTTGTGCTGGAACTATCACTTTCTCAGGTTCTCACCTTCCTGTCTCAGTCTCCTATACTCTGTCTATTTCCCTCAATTTCTCCTGCCCCCTTGCTAAGGCTTTCCATCTGTCTTTATCTTCGGTCATCCTCCCCGTCTGACTCTTTTATTGTCTTTCTCTAAAACTTTCTCTCTCTTTCACTTATTCTCTCTCAGGTGACAGTGAACACAGGGAGCGTCGAGGCAAGACAGCCAGCCCTGTGAGCAGAGGGCAGGACTAGAGTATGTGGAAGGCAGAAACAGGGTTGAAGTCCCTAGAGGAGGTACAGCCAGAACATTGCTCGCAGCAGTAGATGGGTGGGAGGTAGAACAGGAAGCTAGGGGCACGGGGGTAGGCAAGGATAGGATACCTTGGCTGCAGAGGTGATGGCTCTGGAGAATAGACAGGGCGTGCGGCTATGGATTGCAGAGGCAAGGTATGTTTCAGGGGAGTGCAGACATCTTTGAAACACAAAAGACAACTAGGCGGGAGCCAGCAATGTGAGAGGGGCTCTTGTAAGTCTTCAGCACTGCAAGCCTCAATTAGAGAGTTCATCAGCCGCAGCACATCCTTACGTGCACAGGGGCCCTGCCTCCGCATTTTTTGTCACAGACATGAACAGTGACTTTTGCTCAGCATGAATGGCAATCTATATGTTCAGGTCAAGTAACTAGGAGGTATACATGTGCTAAATGTACAGGCCCCTGGCTGCCTGAGCTGAACTTTGCTTGACTGAAGATGTCACAGCTTCTGTGAGTGTGACCTCTTCAGTCTGGCAAAGCACTTGGAGGACTTCAACTCATATGACGTGGAGCATCACTGATAGCCACGGACCTGGACGCTCCAGTTTTAAGCCATGTCACAGAGTTGTGTGGGTTCAGCAAGTCGCAGAGACCCCGTCCAATCTCTGTGACGAGGTAGGGACTGCAGCTTCATTCATTGGTGATATGAGAGGGCAGTCCAACAGTTCTGGAACCTCCAGGCTTACCTCCAGAGGTGCTTTAGTCAGTATGTTTGGTGTGTGCATGTGTGTATGTATATTGGTAATTGAGTGTTGTGAATGGGTATCTGCATGTATGAATGCTTGGCCCCTCTCTGACCAAATTACGGCAGTCACTGGAGTTCATCAGTGAGCAGGGAGTGAACCACTGCAGAGGGTGTCGCATGGAGTACATTGTCCCACTAAGCCCTATCCTGAAATGTACTTCAGAGATATTGGAAGTATTGCAATTTGTACCCCCTCCATTTCCCCAGATGCATTGTGTATTCCTGGTGAGGAAAAAAGTCAACTTTGTTAGATGGTACAATTGCAACAGACATTTGAAATGACGCAGCATTAAAAAAAAGTCTTAATCACGTTTGGTGCTTTCTAAGTTATTGTTCACTTTCGGTTCTACTGTCACAGTCCGGGATTCCAGTGCATGGGCATCTAAGGCCAAGCTTAGTCCCCCATCTGGCCTCTGGCTCACCCCCGTGATCTTCCCTACACCCAAGGATTACCACTTTTGATGAAGAAGCAGGAGATCTGGTTGGCACAATATAAGACCCAGTTCCAAACAAGTGCTGGCCCACCACCTGACAAATAAAGCACGGACAATTAGTGTTCTTGCCTGTAACCTTTGTGAGTAGGGTAGTCTCAGCACTGTCAGTTTTCGGCCTCTTTAAAGAGTGTTTGTGTGACTGATGGAGCAAGGATTCAAGAAAATGAAACTTGCTCGGATCAATCTCTCATTAACAAGTACTAACCACTAGAATAGGAAAGAAATGGAAAATAACATGCGCACGGCATTCACATATGGGGGAAAAGAGCTTTAAGCGCGCTTAAATAACAAAGAATAATTTGCAAAGCGACCGAATCCCGCAGGAAACTGGAAAACGCTTTTGCAAACCAGAACTACGTAAATAACCATGTGACTAACCCGTTTGAGAGGGAAACCTTGCACGCATGTGCAAGGGTTACTAACTGTAGGCGTTGAAGCACCGCATGCCAGGCATATGCCTGCCTGAACTTTAAAAGAAGATGTTGCTGCTAATGCTTTTGCTTAAAGAAAGAAAATATAACATGGGTTAGAGTAGAACTGGGTGGTGAACAGTGATGATCACATATTTGAGAAATTAACATCTGTTTGTGATTCCTTTATTAATTGTGTACGTTTGGGCTTGAAGTTATAAGCCAAGGGAAAATATGGCGGTGGAAACGTAATCAAGCTGAGTCTGTGCACTAGAATTATGATGCTGACCGGACCGTTGACAGGCTGCCAAGAGCCAAGGAGTCACTGTGTGAACGCTATCCTCGACTGCAGAATCCTATTGAAGAATTGTTTAAATTGATACAACCAACGCATGGGAAAATAATAAGGCAGAATAATAAATGAGCTAAAGGGGAAGGGTTTTGCTAAACAAAGCAATTAGTTAAGAAATTGAGTATGACAGCATGAGGTGATTACAACTCCCCTGCCCTTGTCCAATCACAGTCCTTGATCCACTGATATTTGCAACTTTTAAGGGTGGGACAAGCAGAAACAAAGACTATATTTAAGGTGACTAAAAGATTAAGGGTGCTGCTTTCTGCTTAGTGCTTTTGGTGCTGTTAGTGCTGCTGGAGATTGCTGATTATATGCTGAGAGAGGTGTGGTCGAGAGCTGCTGCTGGAAGAAGAGAAAAGACTTGGAAGATTCATTCCTAAGAGACAACCTGATTAGATTGAAGATTGCGGAGGAATATCGAGGAGGGAGTAAGAGATGGATGCGCTCCGGTGCGTCAGGGTTCAAGAGAAGCTTTAGTAAGTATTATCCTATCCTGTCCAATAGTCTTTGTCTCCTGATTCTTAATCAGGAGACCTCCATTAGTCCTTTGGCCAGAGGGTTGGGTTTCCTGTTTCACCATTGGGTAATTATTATTCTGTCTTAAATTTGAATATCTTTTGCAAATCTATGATTTATTAAGTATTTTGTCTTTTCATCTACTCTCAATGCATTGAATTGTTGAATGAGTCTTTCAATTGAATGTATTTGATAAATGAATTTTTCTCTCCCTTGAAAGTTGATGGAGTTGGCACTGTGAATGTTTGAGTGACTGTTTCTATTCTGTATGTGGCAGGCTATCTCCAAGTAATGTGTGAGGCTATCTCTTAGTCACGTGAGGCTGTCTCTAAGCCATAAGATAACTGACATCTACATACATTTCTGGGGTTGCCTCTAAGCACTAAAGGAGCTGCTGTTTCCAACGTAAGTGACTGTTACTGTTTCACGTGCAATGTCTGGGGTACTCCTTGACTGAGAGAGTGGCAGGCACAGATCCCGGGAAGCTGCGCTGCCCTTACCTGTCTCAGAAGCGTCCACCTGGCTCTAGCGGCGGAGCCTCCCTCGGCTCGGGCTGCAGCAGGTGGTGATTGCCCATTGCCAACTCCGGTCGACTCCATCCAGCTGATGTTGCTTCAGCCGTGGTTTTGAACTTGCCGCTGTGTTTAGGAATCCGCTGATGACGCGAGAGGCGGTACTCTCTCTCCTCCAATAGCTGTGGGCGCCCCCTCGAGCCCCTGTTCCAGGTAGCGGTTCGTAGGCAATGACAGACGTCACTGCGCACAAAGAGAAACCCCCGGGCAGCATCCAGCTGTCAGTGACGTCATCGCCGTGCGCCACTCCTTTCTGTTCGGGCAGGAGAAGACGCCGTGGGATAGGACGAGTGAAAAGGAATGGCGCTGGTGGCGGCTAGAGCATAACAAAGTATGGTGAAATGAGTGATTGCCAGCATTGGAGGACGTTACGTCGTTAAATGACATTTGCTATGCCGTCATCTAAGCGCGCCGCGTCTGATTTAGGAAATGTGCATGTGCCTGTGCCGAACGTAAGGAGAAATTCGCAAACCAGCGTGCTTTCTGCATCTGATGTAAGCATTCTCAATATCAAGGATATCAACTAGTCTTCTTACTCCAATGAGCGGCAGTTTGTACACATGGTGAAATCAAGTGCAGGGTCTCGAGTAGTTCGGTATCTCTGATTCCAGTCACCGTTGGCACTGTATTTCGTGCCCGATGCTATGTTTTATTTTACAGATCGCTGTCATCTGACACTTTAACCCGGGTGCTTCAATTACATTAACCACTGCAACTATGCATCAATCTGTATGTTAAATCAAAGCAACCCTACCGTCACGTGGAGTGCCCTACTGATCCACCCACCTACATGTCAACTCATCCTGATTCTACGGATGACCCCACTTTTCACTTATATTAAACCTCCTAACAACCAAAATGCCCCCATAGATTTCAATCGGGGCGCTTTCTTTTCAAACCATTACCACCATTTAAACAACTGTTCGTTCTCCTTTCACTGTAATCAATGCTTTGAACAGAAACATAGAAGTGGAGGTACTCACTCTTTAGAATACATGTTTGCTCTGAGAAGTGCCGGTACTCTACATTTAGATGCCTGGCAACAGTGCTGAGAAGTGCAGGGACTCTTCCTTTCAAATGAAAGAAGTGCAGATACCCAGTACCTAACAGTACGGGCTCATTTAAAACATTTGACTTCACGCTCATTTAAAAGTCATCAGGTTTTTATGTCTGCCCTTATTGGTAATTTTCTTAAACAGTTGGCTGCTTCATTCCATTTGCTATTGGCATGTGTAAGCATACCTTAACATATAAGACATTTTGCAGTTAGGTTATAGTTTTTTTCTTCCATCGGAAGCCTCCCATTTCGGTGGCATAACTTCCTGGAAGTTTAAGGCGTCCTGCAACCAACATAGGTACTGCTTTGATTTTTGATAGCATGAACATATTCTCGCTCTATGCAAAATGTGCCTCTTCCGCTGAGATCGCAGTAGCGGCTACACTTTGCAGAGCCCATATAACACCTTTGTTTTACTTATACACTCTGTGACATATCCTTGGCATCCACTAAACTGGCACACAACACATCTACTGTATGGATACCTTTGTTAAACCCCTGTTGCAACTCAATTGAATTCGAATCACCTGACACCTCCATTTCAGCCAGGCACCTATTACCGCGATCCAGTAACTCGTTTGCACTTAAATACCCTGAGATAACATAACTGCACTTGGACATCATATAACATTTCAACTGCACTCATAAACTGTGCATCTTGTGTACTGCACAGAGACCTTGATTGATATACCCATGGCAGTGGGATCCGCTATAACACCTCTATTCACCTAAACTCTGTTTGACACTTTTGCTTCACTCAGACCTCATGTAATACATCTTTTGCATTCATAACTCGTATGACCTCTCCCCTGAACTCAGATCCCTTATGACACCTCTTTTGCACCAATATTCCATGTGAGACCTTCCCTGATTCAGACCCCATTTGGCACCTTTCAAGCATCCATGCGCCTTACACAACAGCTACACATAAACCCATTGTGGCATCACCACTGTATTTCTATAAAATCCCCACTTTATACAAACTCTAAATGACGTATTCACCGTGACCTTATGTGACACCTGAATAGCACTAAGATCCTCCATAAGGCATCCATAGCACTTCATACCATTTAAAAACCCCACTGGAGTAAGACTCATTGTTAAAAACCACTGTATTAACACTTCCACTACACTAGGACCCAAGGTTATATGCATACTGCAGCCATATCTCCTTTGACAATTATACACCCCAGTGACACCTCTGCTTCTTTAGATCCCATAATGCCTTCATTTGTTTTATTTCTGTTTTTGTAAAGAGCCAGCAAGTTACTTTCTGGCTACTTTACTGACCAGACACATGGCATCTGATCCAAACAGCCATACGCCACCTACTGCTGTTGATTGACTGATTGTAGAGAACATTTCTAGATGCAAGTAACCCAGCACATTCATAGAGCTGAGCCTAGAGTCTGGCCTGGTCCTAAGTGCCAAAGCATTAGCCAGGCCTTTGAAAGCTTTGGCAGGTAAATCATGCAGCTCGTGTCTGCCTAAACCCTCCTTTTTAAAACGTATAAGTCACCCCTAAGGTACCCCTTGACCTCCACCGGGCACGGTGCACTCGACGTGTAAAAAGTAGGACATGTGTGTTTAAGGTTTACAACATTAGGCCTAGAGAAATCTACTCGCCCACTCGCTATGACGAGTCAGATTTTAGCGAGACAAGCTATTTTTAGGGTGTACTAGCCCTGTCTGGTGAGCTAGCAAAGAACAGGAGTTCTGTTCATTCACAAAGTGAATGAGCTGTAAAGATGACTTTAAATCTTGTTTTTATCTTGTCACTTTAGCTGTGTGTTTTAAGACAGAGGTCAAATGTTAGGCTATGTCTTCTGACAAATCACTGCTTGCTTTTTCCTGGAGATTGGTGTTTGCTTTTCTTTCTCTGACTGCAATAGTTAGAGGATTTTGTAACATGAACTATGTGACAATCATGTTAAATAGCTTGTAAATGAACAGTATAAATGTTTAAAAATATATTTCAGTTGTTAGAAAAACACTTCTTTTTAATTCTAAAGAGAGATAAAAACAAAGATTTTAATATGATCAAAACAAATCAGAATACTTTACTTGGTGATGTGTAAATGATCAATATTTGCTGAAACCCAGTTTCAACAAATTATAGTTCCTATAAGTAAAACTGAAAGGTAGTGTGGAAGTTTTTGGCCATTTCATTGGAAAATGTAGGTGACAGTGCGCTACTCCATCATGCTTTAGTGATATATTTATTAAAAGAGAGAGTTTTTAAATTGAAACTGAGAAACATTCCTTTCCCCCATTCTGATGACCATTCTTTAGTGAACGAAGAGGCAAGTCAGGTGTCATGTGTACCATATATGTGGGCTAGAGTTTTACTACTCATCGAGAAAAAGTTCAGCCTGTCAAATCAAATAAAAGAGTTTTTGTACAGCGCACATTCCAAACTCACATATTTGGAGGCAGTCGTGTATGTGGTAATGAATTTAAAGGTGACTCAGTGAAATAAAATATTTGCTTAGGATCACACTATTTGAGACAAGTTTATAGGGCAATCGCATTACAGTTAGGTCAAGTAGATCATTCAAGTCACTAGACCTTTAAGTCTGGTAACATTATTTCAAGGCCAGCCTTACAATGAAAAAACTCATAATGTCAATTTTTCACTGTTGTAAGGCCTATCTCTCCCACAGACTAACATTGGGTTTCCTAATTACAGTTATTAAGTGCTACTTTTTGATTGCGAGTGATAAGGAAATGTTGTTTACACTCAAATGGATTGTAATGTAGGCTAGTGTATGGCTTACAGGCAGTGAGACAAAAAAAGCCCAGGTGTGAAGGGAGAGGGTGTTCCTGACAGGATGCCTAGGGAGAAACTGTACCTTGCCCTGATTACATTTTAAAGGGCTCTTCCTGCAGTGCACATAAATTAAGCTACCAAACCTGTCCTTTCTTTGGTCCTCCTAGACATTTTGGAATTAGGACAATGGGAAGGGGAAGAACTGACCAGAACCAGGTTTTGGAGCAGGTCAGGCAATTCTTCCATATCAAGGCTGACACCAGGTATAAAAATAGGATGTTAAGAACCACTCATCAGAACACTATTGGGCCTGTGGAAGATTCAGCAGAAGGACTGCCCTGCTGTGTGAGGAAGAGGCACTGCTCTGCTGACTGAAGAAAGGATTGGACCTGCTTGCCAGAGTGACTCCAAGGATCAGTTGACTAACCTCCTGTTTGAGCTACAGGGACACCAAAAGCTTCCCACGGTCTGCCCTGCAACCGCCCAACTCACCAGCACCAACTGGACCTGCTTGAACCCTGCTACTGGGGTCTGTTGGAGTGAGTTGCTGAGCCTGGGTCAGCCCAGGTGCTGGTGGCACCCCAGCGCTTCAGAGCCTTCCTACTGGGGCTGGCTCATGCTGTACCTTTAGCAGGACATTTGGGGCTGGACAAGACATTTGAGAGGCTTGTCACCCACTTCTACTGGCCTCAAATGCGCAAGAGTTCTGATACTCTTTGCAGAACCTGTCAGACTTGCCAGGCAAGTGGTAAGAGTGGGAGGAAGAGGAATGCTCCTCTCCAATCTTTCCCTGTAGTCAGCACCCCCTTTGAGACGGTGGGCATTGACATTGTGTGGCCTCTGGATCCCAAGACAGCCATGGGCAACAGGTTCATCCTGGACCATGCCATCCGGTACCTGGAAGCAATCCCTCTCCGGACGATGACAGTCCCCGTGGTGGGCCGTACACTGATGGGTATTTTCTCCCGTGTGGGGTTCCCCAGAGAGGTGGTGTCCGACCGGGGTACTACTTTCATATCTAGGTATATGAAATCTCTTTGGAAGTAGTGCAGTGTAACCTATAAGTTCACCACGCTTTACCACCCCCAGGGTAACGGGCTGGTGAAGAGATTTAACCGGACCCTAAAGGGCATGATTATGGGTCTTGAGAAACCCATAAGGCTTAAGTGGGACGTCCTCTTACCATGCCTATTGTTTGCTTACAGAGAGGTGCCACATAAGTCCTTAGGGTTCAATCCATTTGAGCTCATGTATGGTCACCCTGTAAGTGGACCCTTGAGTTTGGTGAAGGAGGGCTGGGAGAAGGCTCCGAGTAAACCCCCCCAGGATGTTAGCTACACGCTGGCCTTGAGAAACCAAATTAGGCATTTCAGGCAACTCGCTCAGGCAAATCTGGACGCCAGCCAGGAAGAGATGGTATGACCAGAATGCCGCTCTGGTCGAGTTTCAACCTGGGTAAAATGTATGGGTGATGGCACAAGTGGACTAGGCCTTATGAGGAGGTGGAGCGCAGGAGCGAAGTGACCTACCTGGTTGACTTACAGTCTCCTAGGAGCCCTCTGAGGGATCTCCATGTGAACCTCCTGAAACCCCATTTTGAGAGGTCTGCTGTGACCATGCTCTTGGCTACAGATGATGGGGTGGAAGAGGAGAGTGAACCTCTTCTTGACCTCCTGTCAGCTAGGGAAAAGGATGGGTCAGTGGCTGGGGTCAACCTCCTGCCTACCCTGATCATAGAACAGCAGAAGGACTGTCGCCAGGTGTTGGGCCAGTTCGCCTCCCTGTTCTTCCTGACCCCAGGAGTCACCCATTGGTGTGTCCATGATGTGGACACTGGAGACAGCCTGCCTGTAAAACAAACATTTTACAGAGTAGCTGATAAGGTCAGGGCCATCATCAAGGAGGAGGTCTCCAAGATGCTGGCGCTAGGGGTAATTGAGCCATCCAGCACCCCTGGGCTAGCCCAGTGGTCCTTGTGCCAAAAGCTGTTGTGCCTGATGCCACCCCAGAACTCCGGTTCTGTGTGGATTACCGTGGGCTCAATGCGGTCACCAAGACTGACGCTCACCCCATCCCCAGAGCTGATGAGCTCATGGATGGGCTGGGAGCTGCCCGGTACCTCAGTACATTTGACTTGACGTCTGGGTACTGGCAGATTGCCTTGACCGAGGGGGCCAAAGAGTGGTCAGCGTTCTCAGCACCAGAGGAGCACCACCAATTCAGGATTATGCCCTTTGGGTTGAAGAACGCCCGTGCCCTTCCAGAGACTGGTTAACCAGGTGCTATGTGGGCTGGAGGAATTCAGCACCGCCTACCTGGATGCCATTGTTGTGTTCAGCTCCAGTTGGGAGGAACATTTGCAACTCCTCTGCAAAGCGTTGAAGGCCCTGCAGAAGGCAGGCCTCACTATCAAGGCAAGTAAATGCCAGATAGGGCAGGGTTCTGTGGTGTACTTAGGACACCAAGTAAAGAGCGGCCAGGTGGCGCCCCTACAGGCAAACATTTATACCATTCTGGACCCAGACAGAGGTGTGAGCCTTTTTAGGACTCACACGGTGTCTGAAGGGGTATGGCACCATTGTTGCCCCCTTGACAGGACTGACTTCAAAGAAAGAGTCCAAGAAGGTGATCTGAACTGATGCTTACTAGACCGCTTTTGATGCCCTGAAAACTGCCATGTGCGTGGCACCCGTGCCCTGAAAACTGCCATGTGCTCAAGGCACCCGATTTCACCAAAGAGTTTGTGGTGCTGACAGATGCTTCAGAGCATGGTGTGGGACCAGTACTCTTACAATTGAACAACAAGGGCTTGGACCAACCCATAGCTTTCATTGGCAGGAGGCTACTTCCCAGGGAACAGAGGTGGAGTGCAATTGAAAGGGAAGCTTATGCTGTGGTCTGGGTGCTGAAGAAGCTGAGGCCCTACCTACTTGTTTGGGACTCACTTGCTGGTTCAAACAGACCACAGGTCCCTCAGATGGTTGATGCATATGAGGGGTGAGAACCCAAAAAAAAATGAGGTGGTCCATCTCCCTACAGGCAATGGACTTCACGGTGGAACACCGCCCTGGAACAGAACACGCCAATGCTGATGGTCTGTCCAGATTTTTCTGCCTTAGTGATGAGAGCTCCCATGAGGGTGGATAGTTCATCCCACTTTTCAGCTGGAGGGGACACGTGTTAGACCTGGCATTTCTTGTAGCGGTTACCCCAGACATTTTGCCTCTACCTCCTCCATTTTTGATTCTGTGATGGATTTTGTTTTGCTGGCTTAGATGCTTTGGGCACTTTGCCACTGTTGATCAGTGTCAAAGTGCAAGTGTTCCCTGTATAAAGTGTTATGGTAATTGGTTGTCCATAGTTGGTATGTTAGTAAAGTCCCTAGTAAAGTGCACTATGTGTGCCAGGGCTGGTAATGCAAATGTTACTGGTGTGCCTGCAGCACTAATTGTGCCACCCACACAAGTAGCCCTAAAAAGAGATCTCAGGCCTGTCACTGCAGTGCTTGCGTGCAGTTTGTTAACTGCTTTGTTGTCCCGACAAGTGCACCCACTTGCCAGGCCTTACCTTCCCATTTTAAGCACATCAAACACCCATATAGTAGCCCAAGGTACCCCCCCGCCTCCCCAGGGCAGGGTGCAGTGTATGCAAAAGGTAGGACATGTACTGAGGTGTGCACCATTTCCTGACAGTGAAATAATGCCAAATTCGTTTTTCTCTGTTGCAAGGCCATCTTGCCCATAGGACAGAATGGGGAATGCTGTGACACATGTTTCCAGCATATCTTCCCATAGGCATAAGATGGAGAGATGGAGTTTAGTGTGCCTGAACTCAGAATTTAATAACTCATCTTTTTGCAAAGATGGTTTTTGAATTGTGTGCTTAGAATTGCATTATTCTTGCATCACGACCTGCATTATTCCTGCGTTACGAACTGCATTAGTACGTGCATTAAGGAATGCGTTATTACTACATTATGAACTACGAACTGCATAGCATTGCATTAGGACTGCAATCGATCATTGTGCACAGCTCATTAATACCGCAAGAACCTATAAGTGATTGCTGGCAAAGTGAAATATTACGAATACTCATATGTTGGATTTCTGTCGTTTGGTCTCATCATATTCCTTTTGATAAAGATACCCCTATTTTTATAAAAACAAGTGTGGTGTCCATTTGTGGTGTTATCACTGTGTTACGGGGAGTGTAGTTCCAAATACTTTACACATTGCCTTGGAGATAAGCCTGACTGTTCGTGCCAAGCTACAAGGCGGTGAGCAGGGGTTATCTAAGAGTGTGTCCCTGCTTTCCCTGACTAGAAGCAGGGGTCCCTATTTGGACTAAGGTACCAACCTCAGCCAACTAGAGACCCCCAGTTCTAACACAAACCAAACCAAAACAGTACAGGAGAACTGCTACCCCCTTTGAGAATTGGAAATAATATCACCACACAGAACAATAGTACAACTCAAATCGTCAAACAACTAACTATCCCACAGGGGTGTGGAATCTAATAAAATATCTACTGGTCCATGGGACAGGTTGCTTCATAAATCTACTTGTCCTGTAAAAACATCCATTTGTCACTTTGGTGTCACACAGTGCAGCGACAAATTATGGCAACAATCACATTATCTAAAAGCTCTGATATTAGCCATTTTGATAATGCCAGGGCTCATACAATAGCTGGGTTTGAATTCTCTCAATTTCCTTATTTTGCCACCTTTCCACAGATCTGCATACTAGGGCTGGAGGTTGCGTTGAGTAGTCGTTCCAGGGTTTGAATGCCCTTTTGAGTCTGAGCAAACCTACTAAACTTTATAGTTTAGGGACTTTCGCCAACTCTTCTCTAATCTTTTCTCAGGATGAAAAAGGTTGTAAATTTACTCCTGGCAATGGTAGAAGTAAAACATCTACCAGGGTTGGGAAAAAAGTGGTTAGTGGGAAAGTGAACTTGTAAACGCTCAACAGATTAATGAAATGCATAAATCTGCACTAATGCAAGGACATATAGCATGGATGCAAATTTGTGACTTTCTTTAAGAGTAGGGCCCCTAATTAGGTCTGGAGTTAACCAAAATCTATCTATTCATCTATCCACCCATTCATCGACTGGATTCTGCTCTTTCACAAGGACCTTATCTGCACACAAAGTAGTTTGCCTAAGTGCCAGGGACAACTGTGGCAATGTGTGCTTTTTAAGACCAAAAAAGTATTGTTTTTGTAAGTGTTTGTTGTGCTGGTGAAGTCTTGGCAGCTCCCACACAGTTTTACAAAAACCATATCGAAACAGGACATGCATTGACAATACCAAAAGGCTGACCACTAATATTAGCTTTGCCAGTGCTTGTTTGTATTCATGTTCCCTATTATCTTGTTGAAACTGGTTTCACTGATTTTCCATTATGAATATTTTTGGGAAATGCTAGCATGCACCAACGTATTTTATTAAATGATGGTTCAAAGAAATATTACCTCACTTTAGTTTAGCAAAACGTTTTTTTCTTAGTTGCATTTTTTTGTGAACATTTTATTTTGAAATCAAAGGATCATCAATCTTGCTTTCAAGCTTCTGCAGATATTTGCATCTAATTAGGGAGCATTCTGGGAGCAAAGTATGGAGTATCATGTTAAACTGTGTGTACACATTTTCGTACTGGAACCACAGTCAGTAGGGTAGTCTGAGGTTACAACATTTCCTTCGAGCACTCGCCCTAATAAGAAAGGCTTTGTATTAATGAACCATAAATATAAGTTTGAACAAGAACAGCATTAACACATGGACACAAATATGATCTGCATACATTGCCGTTCACTGATCCGTAATGTGGTACTTTGAACTTGCAGCCAAAGGGTTTGTGCTGCAGGGAGTTGGATCTACTTGTTCCAAGTACAAAATAAAAATGAAAACTAGTTGTCCTTGACCCCAAACTATATGTCCAGGGAGTCGGCCTATATGATTTCTACACCCCTGATCCTACCAACTGCGGGCTCAGTTCACTTACCTTACACTAGCAACCAGCACAATGCAGTCCTCCGGGGTCCCAAGGAAACCCAACCTGCCCACTGCTACCCCGCAAGAAGGAGCCTTAAGTATCCTAGTACATGAGAAAATCCAATCTGATACCGTAACCCTCCAGATTACCACCGAAGGCCATTCGGATAACACCTCAGTACTAATCTTCATCCTGGAGTATGTCCCCGGAGGTAGACATGACGCCCTAAATAGGGAATACATTCTCTGACTACTAGCAGCCACCCCAAGACTAAGTGATGTAACATCAAAAGACCTTGTGGCAATACAGTTTGAAAGTTCCGACGTAGCACCCGGCGGGGAAGTAACCAAGACCACATGGACCACAACCGACATTGTAAAAAGAGTCCTCACAGACGGTCCAGCTCTTAAAAAATGGGGAATAATGGTCATCCCTTGCCAAACGAGAGGATACCCCTTGCCCCTTCTACCCAAGACCACAAAACGAAGCCAGACCAGCGGTAAACAGAAACCACATTGGTGCTCAAGGGTGCAAAGGGCCGTGGAAAAAAATGACTTAATATATAGATCTCAAGGGGAGACAAACCAAGCCGCCCGTGATAGACCACAAGTAGGCATAAGAGACATAGTCAGAACAATCAAATGCTCTCAAACGAACCATGACCACACACGGCTCAGGAACAACAAGTTAGATCCAATCCCAGACTACTTTGCATGTGCTCTTGGAATATTAATGGCCTGAATACAAAACGAAGTGACCCGGATCTGTATAATTACTTACGGTCCTTCGATATTATCTTTCTGCAGCGACCCTGGCTCACCTAGCCTGTCTATATCCAAGGCTACCCAAGCATTTTCACTCCAGCTGTGAAACAGGCAAAACACGGGCTCTGTTTAGGAGAGCTAGCAAACTATATCTCGATAGCCGACGTAGCCTCGGCCACAGCCCTGGACATTAAATCCACAGGAAAGAATACAACTAAATGCACCATCACAATCAAAGGTGCTGCCATCAATGTAATATTCATCAATATCTACATTCACCCCAAAAGCAAACCCAAAGACTGTAAAAAGGTAGTGCAAGAAGTTACGAGGTTATTTGAGGAGGAAAACTGAACCCAATTTGTTATATCTGGGGACTTCAGTCTACATTTACTGGGCACTTTCACTGGCTACTTTGAAACAGCCCGAACTGCGCTCTGGAAAATACCTGACCAAGGCAGTATTACTTCTGGGCACCAAACAAAAATCGTGAGCCAACTATTAGAAGATCTAGAACATCTAAGCCTCAGGGCCCTGAACGCCAGGTTCCAAAAAGATAACCCTCCGTCTGCTACATTTCACTCCAACAGAACCAGCACTTGCTTGGACTACACCTTTGTATCTTTGTCTATATTTCAATATGCACAGTCCTTCCAAATATCAGACAGACCTGGCAGTGATCACCTTCCGCAAGAAGTTATATTTTCTTCATACATCTCTACCCTAAATCACTTACGCGAGATAACTGATAAAACCTACACAAAACTCAAGGCGCTTTAAAATTACATCATATGTAAAAAAAACAGGAGTAAACCCATGAACCGTGTTGGGATGGGTGAGTAATGAAACAAGAAACAATTCCCAACAGGTATCAATAGAAGTCAGTTAAACACTGTATGCAGTCAGCATTACAAAAGGCAGGAAAAAACAAGGAGTCTCAAAGACGTTTTTTAGAAGCTTATTATTCAGCAATTGTGCAGGGTCTTTCACATGGCTAAATACAGTTAAACAGCACTGTGTCGAGCAAATCATGTGACAACCGGAGGGCACTTGGTGAGTGGTGATATATACAATAAGTGAAAGTGCAAGTGCTAAAGTGAGCAGCGTGAACGACGCATAGTGACAGAGTATATGTACAGTGATGGCTCCACAATTTCAAGTTGCAATTACTTTAGAGCAAAATTCGATAGATATTTTTGGAGCACAAAACGTAAAATGCGCCAACAAATAATGCTGCAGTGTCGACGGCGTTTCGATCCCCGTAAGTCGGGATAGTCATCAGGACAAGGTTGTCGATGAGGGCAGTGCCGGACACGCACACAGCGGTTGCGTGAGAGAACTGTACTCCGGGCTGGGTCAACGGAGGGGCAGGCTGATCGTAGATTCGGGTAATCAGCATGTGGCGCGCCTGTTGAAATTAGGGCTGGAGAGGGCGGTGAATACTCTCCATGTACGGCAATCTCGCAATCAATGCAGGATTGCATGGAGAGTATTCACCGCCCTCTCCAGCCCTAATTTCAACAGGCGCGCCACATGCTGATTACCCGAATCTACGATCAGCCTGCCCCTCCGTTGACCCAGCCCGGAGTACAGTTCTCTCACGCAACCGCTGTGTACGTGTCCGGCACTGCCCTCATCGACAACCTTGTCCTGATGACGATCCCGACTTACGGGGATCGAAACGCCGTCGACACTGCAGCATTATGTGTTGGCTCATTTTACGTTTTGTGCTCCAAAAATATCTATCGAATTTTGCTCTAAAGTAATTGCAACTTGAAATTGTGGAGCCATCACTGTACATATACTCTGTCACTATGCGTCGTTCACGCTGCTCACTTTAGCACTTGCACTTTCACTTATTGTATATATCACCACTCACCAAGTGCCCTCCGGTTGTCACATGATTTGCTCGACACAGTGCTGTTTAACTGTATTTAGCCATGTGAAAGACCCTGCACAATTGCTGAATAATAAGCTTCTAAAAAACGTCTTTGAGACTCCTTGTTTTTTCCTGCCTTTTGTAATGCTGACTGCATACAGTGTTTAACTGACTTCTATTGATACCTGTTGGGAATTGTTTCTTAAAATTACATCAGTCATGCTTGTGCAACTGCAGGAAACCGTAGGGGTCATATTCCAAGATATTATAGGTAAAGTAAATGCTGTGGTCAATATGTGGGAAACCCTCATAGGAACACTATGAGAAATACACGCTAAAGCTAACAAATCCAAATGTGGTAACAAAGTATACATGGAGGTAACACGTGCAACATATGACCCTAGATTCCGGGAGCACAAAACTGGAATAAATAAAGCTCTAAGGAAAAGACCAGGGGACCCGACAGCCTTCACGGCACTAAGATCACACAAAAAACTAATCAAGAAGTTAAGATGGTCAATAAAAATGTACCAGGACAATTAACTATGGGCTAAACTACACACTGATCTGAAACACAATAACAGTGCTAAATTCTGGACTACTGTGAACCAACTGCTCAAACCAGATCAGAGAGGCAGTGACTCCTGCAGCACTGAGGCTTCATGGGCCCAACACCCCAAAAAACACTTAAATCATGAATCAACAGACAACTTGCAGATGGATGCTTGGACTACTTCAATTACTGCTCAACACAAGGGGCAGCCCGAGGTGGATGCAGAAAGCATTAATTAGCAACAGCCGAAAAGAAGGAGCCCCGGGCCCTAACAGCATACTCCCAGCGGTGTTTAAAAACGATCCAGACTTCTGGGTAGGAATCTTAGCGCCAATATTTTCACAGGTCAGAAGCACACAAATCCTCCCTGCATCATGGAAAGGCTGGATCATAACTCCAGTTTTCAAAGGCGTCAACAGACAACTTGCAGATGGATACTTGGGCTACTTCAATTACTGTTTAACACAAGGGGCAGCCTGAGGTGGATGCAGAGAGCATTAAATAGCAAAAGCGGTCAGAAGCACACAAATCCTCCCCACATCATGGAAAGGCTCGATCATAACTCCAGTTTTGAAAGGCAGAGACAGGTCTCTTCCAGCAAACGTATCACCTAATAACCCTGATGGACAATGACGCCAAATACTTTGCCGGAACCGTGCTTGACAAACTAACAGCATGGGCCTCCAGCAATGCCATCATACCATACAATCAGACCGGGTTTTTTTAAATCATCTGGCACAATTACTAACATTGTAGCAATCTCTCTACTTATGAACGCTGCCCACACCTCCAATACTCTGCTGTTTTTTTTGTTACATCGACTTCAAAGCAGCGTTTGACTGCGTGGATCGGGGGTGCTTGTGGCGGAAGCTAGCAAGCTGGAGTATACCCCAAATCCTGCTAAACATGCTGATAATGCTGCACAGCTACACCTGGGTCTAAGTCAATTAAGGGGCAGGTACGCATCTCTCCCGTAAAATTAAAACCACCCATGGCCTAAAACAAGGATGTGTTTTGGCGCCAACCTTATTTAACCTCTTTCTGGCTGAACTGACTGAGCAGCTACAAACCTGCAACTCTCCCGCTCCCAAACTAGGCGGAAAAGCAATATCAGGCTTTCTGTACGCCGACGACGTGGTACAGGTCAGTCGCACTCTGGTGGGGGTTCAGTAGCTGATAGACACCATAAAGGCTTATTCACTTGCTAACGGCTTGACGATTAATCTGGGCAAAATGAAAACCATGGGTTACCACGTCAAGAACGCTTGAACGCAGGCCTGTTTCTAGGGTTAAATTCGTCTGGAAAGCACGGAGGAATACAAGTACCTTGGTGTCATCATCGACAAGAAAGGCTCATTCTTAGCCCAGTAGGAGGTGATATAAAGGAAAGGCCTGGCTCTGGACGTGGCACTTAAAAACTTGAAGAAGAAACTTGCCGGTCCCTCCATGAAGCCACTGCTCGAAGTCGCTAGAGCGAAGCTTCTGCCAACAATCTCATACTGAAGCGAAGAGCTAAGAAAGTGGGATATTAGCATCCTTGACACCACAATCACACATGCCTACAGAATCTTTTTTTCCTGCCAAGTTACACTTCACCTGCACAGATAAGGTTAGAATTTGAGTCGCTAAAACAGTCGCAAGCCAGACGCAGTGCATAAATAATATGCTGGAACAAGATTCCGAAAGCCGAACCAAACACCCTGCACCACATCCTATCAGAAGAACTACAGCACTGCATTACACCACCGGCAACAGTTTACTTAAAAGAGTCCCTTGACCTCACACAACATTGGGATACACCTACCTGTTCTCGGACTTTAAAACGTCTGGTTATGAAGTCACTAAAACCCAGTCTGTCATAGAGGACAAGGCCACACTATCAAAAAGAGCACATGGATGGATGACGATCAATAATGACAAAACTTTTGCCCTCCAAAATTACTTCAAAAACTGGCAATGCGGCCTTTCTCAAGCTGCAGTTTCTAAATTATCGGCTGGGGCTATTTCCAATTAAAGATCACGTGGCACCCTGGCTGCGTGGAAATCTCCCTGTCGCCTGTCGTCTCTGTGGGAGTGGTAAGGAAGACCTGTTGCACTTAGTCTGCTCCTGCAACACTGTTCACAAAGAAAGGATTCAGCTACTAAGGCCTTCAACTAAAGGGGAGTCCAAACAGGATGTATGACGGTACCACGCGTACTTTTACAACGCGTACCGTTACAACGCTACTTTTACCACGCAAGTCGTTACAACGACTTGCGTGGAGGGGCGTTGGATAGTAAATTTTTTAATTTACTATTCCAACTCCAGTCCCCGTGGACTCTAGGAAAAGGAGTTGGATAGTAAATTAAACTATTTACTATCCTGGAGCGCCCCCCAGCGCAAGTCGTTGTAACGACTTGCGTGGCAAAAGTAGCGTGGTAACAGTACCGCATTGTAAAAAATGCGTGCTAACCGTTGTATACCGTCCAAACAAGAAGGCAGGCTAGTCTATCCTGCTTCGACCAAGGGGACCCCCAGCTGAACTGCCTCTGTCAAATTTATGTTAAAGGCCGAACAAAAACTACACCATAATGCAATCTGCTCAGCTCAGCAGACTCAAACTGCAACGTAATTGGGCACATCATCATTAAAGAACATAACGCCCTTCCAAAGGTAACGCTGGGGCAGATCCTGGCCATTATGACTTTGAACCCCCCTTCTCTTGTAATAAGGCAATAGTTGTAAATACGTCTGAATGCAAATCCTCAAAATTTAAACTGCTTTCTTTTTACATGTGATATTGAACTGCGTAACAACATCTAACCTGCCATAATGCTGCTGTCCTTGTTTACTAAAACTAGCTGTTTTCCATTTTTACAGATTTTTACAGAAAAATACATATAGAAAAACATGTATTTTCTTGTCTGTATTTATTTTTAAATGCCGATAAAAATGGCAATTAGTTCGTTTTTTTGAGTGATTCTTGAATGGTGTCAGTCATGACTGCCAGGAAAATAGCTGTGCACATTGACAGATAAGAGGGTTACAAAAGAAATACTTCTTAGTAATTAGGCTTAAACATCAATAGATATGTATAAGGTTTATACTAACATTTGCATGCTTTCATATGTGTATTAATTTATCATGTTTGGGTGTTCATATAATTGAAACTTGTCGGGTATTCAAGTAAGAGTGTACATTTATCAGTTAAATAAATGTGAAACTGCACTAGTTAAAGATTTATGGTAAAAAACAAAAACACAAAATAAATAATTTCAGATAAAATTGGCAAAACATAAATGAGAATAAATATAGACGTACATGTAAAAAACACAAACTACCAAAAATGTGAAGCTCTATTTGCATTCCACCATCAAAGCACCAGCTCGCGCATCCCCTCCAAGAAATAGATTTTACATTTTAAATTCTCTAACATTTTGTAAGGTAGTCAATTTAGTACATTAGATTATATTATGTGATTGTCTTGAGTGAACTTTATTAAAGTGAATAGTTTCTAAACTTCAAGAATACCCCACCGACAGCAGTGCTTTACTGCAGTTTGTAATGTACACTACATATATGATATACAATTTTGTTATCCTATCTGGAGCAACATCATTTTCTTAAAGCACACATACTGAATTACCAAGTTTTTGTCAAATTTGACACACAGTGAAAACTGAAGCACAGTAAGGTAATTTGCCAAGTGTCACATAGCACAATTCAACGTGGAATCCAGGATTTTAGCCCAAGGTACCTAATTACAGCCTGTGCAATCCAACCATTGGATGGATACTATACAGTTCAACAACTGGATAGATATCTCCATCTGTCTCCCATTTAACACTGAAGGATCATGGTTTGTGCTCTGTTCTTTCAAGAGCTAAATACGTGATATGAAATGAAACACTACACAGTCTTTATAGAAAAAAGTGCAACGTAAGCGTAAGGAAAAGGTAGGCAATGCACTATTTTTATGGTAACATCCCCTATTTCCCCAGATGCAACAAACGGCACATAAATAGAATAGCAGAATAAACTAATCTCCATAAAGGTTGATCTCCAGTTCTATTTTTATAGTAAGAACCATGCAAAGTGCAGCTTGACTGCAGGTAGACATTCACTTAATGCTAAAAAGCACAAATAGAGATTTTAGGCATGTGCTTCATTGTTCTGCTTTTAGCAGTTTAAAAAAAACGTTATTGTTTTTCCACATTGGTAAACAAGATTACAACAACGACTCAGCATAGTTACTTAGGATAGCACAATCACGTGTTCATGCCATGAGTCTATTAGTGCTTCAATCAATCAAGATCAAGCGTAGCAGGAATATTGGTATTTACAGTTGCTTTTAGCAGTTTTTATATTTAAAAAATTGTCTTGGAGAGTGATTTGGTGCAAGGTCACCAGAAACCCTCGCACCTCTTCCTCTCAGGTACTGTGATTTCAAGGTTTCCTACATGTGCCAGTTAAACCACAACATACAGGTAGGCACAATCTCTCAGCCTCTTGTTAAAATTCCTTCTTCTACAGCTGTCTAAAATCTGAACTTAATAAATGCTTAAAACTTAACAAACTGGCAGACAGTTGTATATAAAGGTGGGCAAGTCAGAAGATTCATATAGAGAGCCTTGGCAGGATCCTGGCATGGCCCATTGAACCAAAGCACCCTGAGTCACTGAAAAATGTGGCTTTTAAATCATATCATGCAAGAAACATACAAAAATAACCATTATTCCAATTTAAAAAAAGTCAGTTTCTTTAAAGTGTGTTTCAATTTAATGTATTAGGTGATGTCTCGGCCTTAAATTACATTTATTGAAAGTAAAAGCTTCTAAATCTGAACTTAAAAAAGTGCAATATTTCCCCATGCCCCAATGACATTGTTGTAAGTGAATCGAGAGACGTTATTTTATCATGTGTACTGTAAATATAGCCTGTGTAGGAATTATATGAGGTGCAGCGTTATTTTATTTCCTAAGAAATCATTTGCATGTCAGGTTTTTGTACAGTGCATATTCTTAAATGAATTTCTTCAGTGTACTCACAAATCGATAGTCAAGGAAAATAAAGCCCAGTTATTTGTTTTAGATCACACAAATTGGTCAAGTGAGAAAGCTGGAATTTGATCCCAGGTTTCAGAGTCAACGTTGTGCAATTCAGCAACTGAAAGAAAATGTCGTTCCCTCTCCCGTTTAACCACAAAGGGCCAATATTTTATTTTGAATTATTTCAGAAGATAAATTGGTAAACTGTGTTCAACAAATACTCATATTGCATATTAAATCAATGTGAAAGCAGTATACAGGAAGCCTTAATGGAAATAAGAACACAGTTATATGTAGTCATTTTTTGTGATACTGGGACTGATTGCCCCTGACTTCACACAGAATGATTTCAAGAGAGGATTAGCACCTTAACAAAAGCAAGTAAGGCATATGTATGTTTATATAACTCTAAAGGCAGGGCAAGATATCATCTCAAACCACTCACCTTTACCCAAACTATCATACAGCACTAAACTACTGAATGGATTTTACAGGAGTATTAGTTTAAATTTACTCTTTGTTGTGTAGTCATTTTGACGTACCTTAGAAATATATATATATATTTTTCACTGAAAAAAGCTGTTAAAACGTGTATTAAGTTTGAGGCACAAATGCACAAAACCACAGAAATGTGCCAGTTATGAATATATCCAACACACAACATAACTCATGGTCGACTGCCATGAACAAAACACATATTTGTCAATGGCAAACATACAAAAACATCAGTTAACTCAATCACAACTTGAAGGTTGACTGTGAGATACTTTGGTTTTTTTGTGTGTTCCGAAACATAGCTAGTGAATGGCAGTGGCTTTGCTTGTTTGAGCCAGAAAACATAAGTCTGTTCTTTTCTTAAAAACATTGTCATTATTTGAATCTGCATGAAACTTGCCAATAAAAGAATTCATCCACTTTGAGTTTGGTGTATTACACATTTCGTGCAGATCAATCAAGTGGGGGCCAAAAAGTAAGGAAGTCAAAAGTGGCAATTCCCACTTTAATTTCCCAAATAATCTTTGCTGCCAAACCGATAAAACAACTGAACAAAATTACACCAAAGTTGGCATCAAGGTAGAGTTGTGCACAAGGAAGTGACTTTGCTTGATTTGGTGTTGTCTTGACTTGGTTTGGAGTAAATCCTTCTAGTAGTTTTCAAAAATGATCATTTAAAAATTGTTTTAGTCTGGGTATCACGAGTTTAAATTATTCCGATATCTGTACCATTGATTCATTGGAGATTCATGGACCAAAGTTCCAAGTGCCCAGAAAAAAACAAATGAAAGAAGCCAAAGGGGGACAGGCAGAGCATCCCTGACCACATATTGCTACATAATAGCAAAGAGATTAAATATTTACAATTCATGAGACCATTAGTCATTCAGGAAAACAAACATTCATCCATGACACCTATCTCTATCTAGTTTGAGGCCTCCGCTGCAAGACTTTTGGGAAAGACTTGCTTACATTATTGATAAAGTTAAAGAAATCGATGAGGTTTGTAGTCACATCTCTTGGAGTGCTTCCCACTGTGCAGGCCTGGTCCCTCTGAATTTGGGACTATTTAATGAATTGTTCTTTGAACTGCGGCACCGTAGTTACCAATGTTAGAAGATTCTGGTGTCATCCTAACCCTAAACCAGAGTCATTTTGGCCCACATGCATCAACAATGCCATTTGCGATTCCTTATTAGCAAAAAATAAGGATTCGCTAATAAGGAATAGCAAAAGGCTATGCATGAAGAAATCGCTAAAAAAAATTGCGATTTCTAAATATTCCTTAATTGCGACTCGCAAATTGCGACTCGCAATTAAGGAATACCTCCCCATTCATTCCTATGGGCCTAAAGGCCCATAGGAATGAATGGGAAGACATTCTCAATTTGCGATTTGCAATTAGCGAATCACAAATTGAGAATTCATAGGACACCCTGTTGCACCCCTGAAATTGATCTGTGCACATAGGGCATGTGTGTGCGCAACAAGAAACTTTGAAAAATGCACAAAAGTGCATTTTTCAAAGTTTTTGCAAATTACCATGAAGTTGAACTTCATGGTAATTTGCTCCCCCTATTTGCGAAATTGCAGATTTTTTAACTTTCATGCATTGCATTTGAGGAATCGCAAAATGCGATTCCTTAAATGCATCCGCAATTTGAGAACTTGCAATTAATTGCGAATTCTCAAATTGCGAGGGCCTTGACCCTTGATGCATCGCAAAAGCAAATTTTGCGATCGCAAACCGCCAATTTTGCGAATCGCACCGTTTGCGATCGCAAAAGGCTTTGATGCATATGCCCCTTTGTTTCCCCCTCTACAATAGCAAGACTTTTTGGGGGGTAAAAACCATTAAAGTTTTGCAGTCAGTGTTGGGTGGGACCTATTTATGCAGTCCCTTCTCCTAGCACCAGACATGCCATAATCTTTGAGAGAGGACTACTGGGTATATTACAATGGACTAACCTGAAGGATTTTGATTGCTACCAGTGCTTAATTGTGCTTGTAATCGCCGGTGGCCAATGGCACTTATTTCTGGCCAACAGAACTCCTTATTTCATCTACATGAAACTGTTCTGATGTTTAACAAAACTAAATAATAAAACACCCTGGTAGCTGTGTCTTTCTATTTCTGCCCAGGCTCCTGGTCACGCTAGCATGACTAGCGTTACATGGCTGTTGCTTCCAGGCTTCGTTTGTGATGTCATGCTCCCTCTCACAATGTTGTTATGAATTATTTCCCCACCCTCTCCAGGTCATCATGGCCTCTGAGCCGGTTGCACATTAGTTAAAGAAAGGACTTGTATCAACACTGTGTAGGCTGCACATGGGCCATGCACAGTGTATTATCGTGGTATACCAACCATTGGCTTGCTCTGCTGATTTGCTCAGCCAGCAGCCTTGATATGAAGCTGTGCCTTCTACCCAAGGTTTACCTAGGACTTTGGCCACCTTTGTGTGCTGCCAACCTGCGGCCAGTCACTGTACCTTCACTGTCTCACTGGGCCCATGTTAGAGGCTAATATTGGTCTTTCCTTCATTTATCTAGTTAGCAACGATCAGCAAGTAACCTGTCTTATTCTACCCCTGAGTCTGGGCTGGCTAGTACAGCTGTTGCAGTCATGGCCAACACGCCATTCAAACTCAAACCTCAGTTTTCTCTCCAGACCAGTACATTTCAAGGGGGTTCTGACCACCCAGTCCGGAAACAGAAGGCTGTGCAATAATATAATATTGCACTTACATTCCTTCCTCAATAATATTGCCATTTTAAAGACCCCATAAGCTACAGGTCTCCATCCTCAAACCCCTATTGTGTCTCCTCTCTTGGCCCCCCATTTCATATCTTCAGTCCAAGTCTTCAGATCAAGGTGACTTTAAGGTTCTGCCAAACACTAGCATTCAACACAACACACTGCAAGTGGACAAACAGAAGCAGCCCCCCCTATCTGTGGCACATTCTCCCATCTCATAGTGACAGTAGAGCCAGGCCCAGCGCCACTTCCCAAACCTAGACCTAGACCTGTACCTTTAACCTCACATGGACGTTGACGATGAATATGTGATGTAACAACACAATCAAAATGATTGCGGTATGTTACATCGCAGTCTTTACAACACAAGTCGTTACAACGACTTGCGCTGGAGGGCACTGGACTTAGGAGTGAGAAGATTTACTATTCCAACATCAGTCTACGTACAGTAGGGAAGGCGTTGGAATAGTAAATCTTACTATTCCTTAGGTTATAGCTCCATCCAGCGCAAGTCGATGTAACGCTTGCGTTGTAACGGCTGCGTTGCAACTGCATCGCAGTGTAATCACCGCGATGTAAAGGATGTTTCCCGTTGATGATGCATGGCTTTGTGTACGTCAGTGCAGAGACGCACATGGCTTCTTCAGCTGCAAAACAAGGTCAGATGAAGGTGAATTAGCAACTATGTCCAAGCATGAGGCTGCACATACTTGGTAGTGCAATAAAGGTGTCTTGTGTCTTAATGCAAGCAAAGATCATGGGTCCCCGGTCGTAACGGTTTAGTAGTTAAAAACCATAATTGATGTGCAGTGAACCCCTCACACCTCTAGGCCCTTGTGCCACTGTAAATGCTGCACTCATCCAAGGTGCTGGAAGAAGAAACACCAACACCATGGTGGGATGAATCTACAGCAGGAGCTCAACTGCTGAAGCAATAAAAGTCTCAACTGGTCCAGCAACATATGCACATAACAGGCAGTGAATTGTCCTACACATGGACAGGGGCTTACGGGCTGTGAACAGGCAAGGCAGCAGCACAGTCATGACCACAAGAGGCACGACTGCTCCAAGTTAAAGAACAGAAATATGGTAAAACAAGGAGTGTGACATTATATTAAATATTTAATTGTCCAAGGCATGAAATGCTTCAGAAATCTAACTGTCCTCTTAAAAATCTACTTGTCCTTTTTGATACCATGCAGTGAAGTAACAAGGTATGTTAGCATTCTTATTACATCGCAGCTCTGGTAATAGCCTCTTCGATTATTCCAGGACTTGTACTATGTTAGGGTTTGGATTTTAGGAAGTCTCTAATTTTTCCATCTTTCTGGAAATCCTAATTCAGGGGCTAAAAGTAGTCTTGAAGCAGTATTTCAAGGGTTGGAACACATTGTGAATTTCTGCATGCGGACTAACCTACAAGTTTAAAGGTATTCACTAACTCGTATTTGATCTCTTTCCTCACTGGAAAAGAGTGGGAATTGTACTCCTAAAGACGACAGACGTAAAGATTTTCTTGGATGGGGAAAATTTGTAATCACTCAGCAGGTATTCGCATGAACTTATATTTTCTCATCGAATAGGCAATTACCAGAGCTATGAGTATGGTTTCCCGGCCTACGTCTGTAAACTCTTGTGTGAGTTCCTGTAAGTCATTAACCTGCACCGATTTAAGAACATATACTTTCGGGTGCACTTTTGTGGCCTTCTTAAAGATTTGGGCCACTAATTTAGTTTCATGTTGCCCATGATGTTTTTTCATTGACTCTGCATTATTACTTTTTTAAAGTATGGAAGTGCATCAAATGGGTTTTACTAAATGATGAACTACATCGGAAATGAGATTTAATTATGCAAAATAGTTTATCAAAACGTTTTTTCAAGATGCACCTTTTTTGCGCAGTTTTATTCTGAAAGCAAACAAACAGCACCTTTCTTTTTAACTTCTTTATGTATTTGCTCTCAATTGGAGATCATTCGGCGAACATTGTTAAATGTTGCAAACGTGTACATGTTTTTATACTGCAACTACTGTCAGTAATGAGAACTGAACTTAGAGCATTTCTTTAGAGTGGTCACTCTGGTTGTAAAGGCTTTTGCGTTAGTGATTCATATATATAAGAATGAACAACTTAGACAGATACACATCTTGCCTTAGTGGCAGGCAATCCTCTTCCACAGATCTGTACAGTGGTACTGTAAACTTGTGGCCAAAGTGTTGGTGCTTCAGGGGGTTAGTCCTACTTATCTAGTGGACAAAATAAAGATGAAAACTTGTAGTCCTTGTCCACAGACAAAATGTTCAGAGAGTCAGTCAATAGGAATTCTGCACTTGTTCTTAGTAGCGGCCTACATTGCTTGCTGGTGGGAGGGCGGTGCGAATAGTCGCGCGGGGGGAGGGGGGTTTGCGGGGATGTCGCAGGGGAGGGGGGGATTCCAGGGAAATAAAACAATACAAAACAAATTAAAACTTACCTTTCCACCGGGTCCTTCTTCTTTTCTGCTCCTGCTCTCTTGGAACAGGAAGCAGGCAGCCAGGCTCCCTCGCCTGAGCCAATCAAAACGCAACAAGCATAGATTTCATGGGGCACAAACTGAGTGGTACAGGCCACCCCATTAGCCAGGGGCTAATGGGGTGCCATGTCCTCCATGCAGGCTGCAATGCCGCCTGCATGGAGAAGGGCAGAGTGCGCATGACTGGTTTGGGCGGCCCGAGATGCTCGACCAATCAGTCTGTGCACACTCAGGAGTGGGCAAAGCACTCTGCCCCTGCCCAAAGGGTTAAGCCGGCCGCCACTCGTCCGCAATGCGTAAAGCAAATATAAAATGGTAATAACCTAGTTATTACCATTTTATGTTTTGGCTTTCTTGCACTTCGAGAAAGCAGTGGGGCGACGCTCCTCCGTTCTAGTGGAGGAGCCGCCCCTGCTTGTTCTCAATATAGGATGTATTATAAGTATGTATTTCATCGGCGATTTTATACTATGTAATACTGATTACGACCCTGCATGTTGTACGTTGCTCTGCAATAAAAATTGTTTGACAAAAAAAATAAGTATGTATTTCATGAAGATAAATACACATGCAATTGCATGAGTGACCAGAAATTAGTAACTGTCAACCCCGTTCTTTCTTTTGAAAAAAGAGAGCCACTAAAAGGTATTTAACGTCTGTTTTCCTTCAGTGATGAATTACCAAATATACCCATTGTGCAAAATGTGAAATAAAAATGCTCACTGTCAGGTAAGAGCAGCGCCTGTACCACTCAATTTGTGCCCAATTAAATTTATTGCGATGGCAGCCCTGGACTCAAGCCTTTTTGTGATCTGGGCTAGGGCCTTAGGAGGTCATTTAAACCCTGGCACATGGGCCTCAGGTTTGCTAAGGTTGTGGAGGCCATTGCCTCCCACTATTGATAATTACCATCTACCTTATTTAGAGATCCCTTCTGCCTCATGGGGATCTCTGTGGTGTGAAGGGAGCGTCTGCACAGAGTTTAAACTGACCGCTCTGCAAACTGTTTTGTATTGAGAAAATCAGCTCAGAAAGTGGGAGTTTGTTTTCTCTTTACAAAAAACACAGTGCTCAGGGTGCTTCCCCCAGTGTATAGGGACCATTCCATATTTTCCCTGCCTGTGCTCCAGATGCTTCATATGTGAAACTTGGGCTGTTTTGTATGAGCGACAGTCGCCACGCATGAAATAAGGTGGGACACTCGTTATTGCCATCTTGCTGCCCCTTGGTGGACCAGTGTCAGGTCAGAGGTTTACAATGGCAAAGTCAGTAAAAGCTGTACTGGTGCTTCCTCTGACTCTAAACAGTAGGGGAACTGCAGGTTTGATGGGATGTGATGGATTGGGAGCACGACCTATTTGCAGCAGTGCTGCAGTTCTGCCAAACTCCGAATGAGGCCTCTACTTTACTACAGTGACTTCTCAAAGCACCTGTGGTAGAAGTGTGGTGTGCCAGTGGGGGAAATAGGTTTGGCCTCCTAGTAAATATTTTTCTGGACTATCTTCCTTTAATCTGCTCAGCACTGCTCTTTTACCAGAAACAGTTTTTTGGGTGGTTGGCCCCATTTGCTATTGTGTCGTGGGTTTGGACTCTAGAGAGCGCATCCCACAGCAAAGTTTAAAACCCTCTGACCTTTTGCTGTAATGTCCTGGTGAAGTTTTGTGGCTGGTGGAATTGTTAAACAGACAGAAACACATTGCTGCTGTCCTGTTTTCTGGTCTTTAGTTCAATAGTTGTGGCTCTCCTTTGTTAGAAACTACAACTTGTAATTCCAGGAGCCCTTGCTAGGGCTATCAAAGCCTCTCAAGTCTCCAGCTATAGGCTTGCACGGGCATTAAGTTGTTTGGTGTCATATGTCAGACACAGAAGGTGCTACAATTGTATATATTTATTTGGGGTTTATTGTTTTAGTTGCCGTACATTTTTCTACTGTAAATTAAACCCTGGTCTCTTACAATAGTTTAACTCGGTGTCATACTGTCCCTGAGTGCCAAGCCTGTACCACCTAGTGGAGGAAGCATTTATATCCTGCCCAAGCTACCATGGGATAGACAAGTATGCAAAGGGAATCTAGACTACCCATTTGGAAAATGTGGTACCCTGCCCTTTAACCAGTAAGCTAGAATGGCAAAAGTACTCAAGTTTTATGTGGATTTTGCAAAACATATTTTCCCCCTATTGTTGTACCTTGACTGTATTGATCAATTAACCTACCCTTTTCTTTTTTTTACTTTTTACGTATATGATATAGTAAGAACGAAATGCATTTTGCTACAGCGAACAATTTAGTTAATTTAATCTGTGAATAAAATGTCACTTTTTATTTATATGGCTAGTGTTTTAATTTTACGAGGACCTGTTTGCATTTCCTTTTTGATTCTAAAAAGAAAATGTTACCCAAAGTATTGTTTTTTTTTTCTCTACCATGGCAGTTCTGAATTGAAAATCACGGAGTTCTACCTTTCAGCGTGTTGGAATCTTACTATTATGACTCAGAGAATAAAATGTTTCCTTCAGAGTCTTCCCATCCATGCTCGACAATTGAAAACTATCCAGATACCAATCAAATATTTTTGCAGCTGTGGGATTCCAAACAAATTTTTGTTGAAACCAACATTCTTGGGAAATAAGCTCAGGCACTTGGATGTGGCACCAAATACCAGAGTTGCAAGATCTTTCTCATGGCAGGTATGTATTAACAGCTTATTATTTTCGAAGGACATAGACTTAACCATTGTCTTCTTTTCCTTGTTACATGTAATTATGCAAACATTTTCGAGAAATAGCTTGATCACAGAGGGGCAGTCGGTTGGATACTGGGGGAGTGTGGGGGAGGGCGGGATGGGGGGTTAGCGTTCTTACACAGTTATGTGGCACAATAGTAAGATGGCAGACATTGTGAGATTACAGAAACAGCAGCAGTGGGGTGGGGGAGGCGGTCCTGATAATGGGACGGGCATTTCACATCAACGGGATGGCTACTCCTAATCAAGGGACGTACTCGGTCCTCTCCTGGAATGTGAACGGGATGGGGAATAAGGTTAAGAAAGGACTGGTAGCCACATATTTCAAACGACTAAAGCCAGATGTCATGCATCTACAGGAGACACACTTAAAAGGCACACATTGCAGGTTTTTAGGCCATGGGGTGCATATAAGATGCTAGCCGATGTCGGGTTCTCTACCGGGGCGAGGGGTGTGGCAATACTAATCTGGAAAAGCCCACTCTTCAGACCAGAACGCACATGGATAGATCCCAACGGTACATATGTCGCAGTTAAGGGTATGTGGGACAGAAGAAACATTACTTGTTTTAGTGTATATGCACCCCCCCAGGTTACAAAGGCAAACGCTGGAGAAGCTCACAGCGGTCCTGCTGGAAGAAGGCTCTGACATACACATTATTGGGTGAGACTTCAATGATGTAATGGACCCCACACTGGACCGTACGACTGTCACAACCGGAGGCCCTAAAGAGACACTGCTCAAACTGTTGGCAGACACATTGACACTTACGGAAATATGACGTAGGCAGCATTCCCAGACTAGAGCCTATTCCTTTTACTCAGGCGCCCACAAAGCTTTTTCACAGATAGATTACATACTGGCCCCTGTGGTAGAACTAGGGGAGATACATAAGGTAGAATACCTGTTGAGAGGCCTTTCGGATCATTCACCTTTGTGGCTCACAGCGGGTACCGTACACAACGTCAGGCCGGGGAATGGAAGCTCAACCCGTGGGACTTAAGGGACCCACAGGTTGCTAGGGAAATCAGGGTGGACACGGAACTATATTTTAGTGAGAACGTGGGGTCAGTGGACTCTGCCATCACATTATGGGAGGCATACAAACCCGTACTGGGGGATAGGGCCCAGCACATAATAGCCCATAAAAAACGGAAAGATGGGGAAGAGATTGTTGGGCTTGAATCCCGATTATTGCAGATAGAAACACAAACCAGTACGAATAATGACCCTTCCTTGCTGCGCAGCTTACAACTTCTTTGACGTGAATATTTTGCTCTGGCCAAAAAAGACGCGCAACACGCGATACAAGCCATACACCGACGTCTGTACGACGCAGGTGACAAGCCAGGTAGACTGCTTGCATGGCTTAGCAAAAATGAGCTCGACAGTAGGTGGGTGTCCCTGATACAGACAGAGGACGGACAGACTCACGTAACTCCAGTTGCGATAGCCAATGCCTTCGCTGAATACTGCGAGACCTTCTACACGCAACGTGCTTTGGCAGAGCTGCCACAGATCCAGGCCCATCTTCAGACAATACAGTTCCCTAAGTTAACAGCTAGCGAGTGACAGACATTAGACAACAAGATTACTAAGGAGGGAATTATAGCAGCCATCGGTCAGTTGAAAACTGGGAAGGTCTTGGGGCCTAATGGGCTCCCTCCTCTTTTTTTTAAGCAATACATGATGCTATTTAGCTCCCACCTCCTTCAACTATACTTGGAGGCGCCTGAGGTGGGAAGTCTACCCAGAGACTTGCGGAGGTAATTCCCAAGAAGGACAGACCGCCACAGAAGTGTAGCTCGCACCGACCTAGCTCCCTTATTAACATGGAGACTAAAATATTGGGCAGAATATTAGCTAACAGGCTCACCGTGGTAATTACTGGCCTTATCCATCAGGACTAGTCCGGCTTTATGCCAAAGAGGTCGATGAGGCTCAACCTTCGGAGATTGCACAATTGGCTATAGGTGGTGAACACAAGGGAATACCCACAGCTCATCCTGTCCCTTGATGCCGAAAAGGCATTTGACACCGTCCATAGGCTCGTTCTTATTTCCGCTTTGGAGGAGTTTGGATTTAGCCCGGTTTTCAGGCGATGGATCGCTATTCTCTATGAGAGACCTCTGGCCAGAACTAGAGTTAATGGGGTGGTGTCACGGGAATTCTCAGTAGGTAGGGTCACTCGACAGGGATGCCCACTGTCCCCTCTATTCTTTGCTCTGGTGCTGGAACCACTTGCATCCGTAATCCGAACGCACTCAGACATAACGGGATTCCGTGGTAGAGAGACTGAAGAAGTGGATGAGCGAATCTCTCTATATGCCGATGACCTATGAATGTATGTACAAACCCGTAAACGACGCTCCCTAATATTATGGACAGTTGTGAAACCTACGGCGTATATGCGGGATATACAATCAACTGGGAAAAATCATGTCTCTATCCTGTAGACAAGAGCTGTGGATATAATGCCTTCCCAAGCCGACTCCAGTTAGCCTCAGAGGGTATAAAGTACTTAGGGATCTATGTCACAACGAACACAACAGTGGCACTGGATCACAATAATGCAGGGTGCTCAGGGAGTTTTGCGCAGATGTGGAGAGATAGAAGTCCTTGCCGTTGACGTTGCTAGGCACTATACAGAATGATAGTGCTCCCGAAATTCTTGTATGTTCGGCAAAACACTTATCAGCTAATACCAGACGAGATGTTCGCTAAAATCAACAACACACTGCGGACATTTATTTGGGACGGGAGACCACCTATGATAGCGCTGGCGACATTGCAACGCAACCAATATAATGGCGGCATTTCCCTACCTGACCTTCGGGCATATTATTGGGCAACCCTTCTAATCGTTGTGAATGAATGGGAACATGTGGAGAGGGACCACCCCACATATGCACTTGAATGCACACAATTTGCCGGGCGCTCATACATGCTCCACATTTATGGGGGGAGGGGCTCCGCACAGCTCCTAACAGCTACACGGATCGTTATAGCGGCACGGAAAAAGGCAGAAAGGCAGATGAAGTGGGATGGCCGGGTCACCAGGGAAACCCGCTCCGGGTGGGAAATCGGCTTAAAGAAATTGCGAAACTGCAAGGTTTCTGGAAATGGGACCTGCTAGGCATTTCACAACTTAAGGACATACTGTATCGTAAGGAGCTTGTCACTTTCTCACATCTCCAGACTGAGTATGACATGAACCCAACCCAACGCTATAAGTACTTACAGCTGGCGCACTCATGGCGGACACAACACATAGACACCAGTGACATCCCTGAATATGCACCTTTAAAGGGACTACTCCTGATTGGGGAGATCGGGGGGAAAGGCAGTCTCCTGGACATATAGAATGATAATTAATAATAAGCCAGATTCCTTTCAGAAGTTGAGGTCGAAGTGGGAGTTACATTTGGTAGAGATAGAGGACCTGGATTGGAAAATGGCGTTGATGCACCCCCGAGATGTGGCCATCAAGTCACAACTTAGATTGATTCAATTCGAATATCTACATAGAGCATACTATGATATAGCTCAACTGCACCGCATAGGGAGGGCGGAAGCACCCAACTGTTTGCGATGTAACGCAACAGAGGTTACATTTTTTCACACGGTTTGGGAGTGTTCACAGATTAAAATGTACTGGGCAACCCTGTTGGAGTAGTCAGGAACTATCTTGGAGGAGACGATTCCATTGAGTCCCCTGTTTGTTCTGTTTGGAATATCCACGAAAATTGACCTCCCCAGACCAAAGTTAACCCTACTTCTGCTAGAATTAGTAGTGGCAAAGCGCGACCTGGCTATGGCATGGGGGGCTGTGCCTAGTCCATCTCTGGCCGAATGGAGAAAGAGTATGGATATATACATGTTAGGGGAGAAAACGACTTCTAAAGCACAGGGCGGTCCTAAAAATTCCTGGAAAATATGGAAGTCGTGGCTCACACCCGATGGACTCACGCTTACTGACTCACAATGATCTCCCAGGGTGGGGTGAGGGGAGGGGAAGGGGCCCACGGTTATATCTTGGAACATAACACTGCTATTTGCTCGTTTACCACTGCTAATTGAGTATGATGTTGACGTAACACTGAACATGCTTATGTGTTTTAAAGATGAGTACTGCGTTTGTAATGCAATTAAGACAATACCACTAAATACATTAAAATAAAAACCAAAAAACAAACAATGTATTTTAATGGATAGTTGTACAAGTATTAGCAAACAAACACCCTAGAAATACGTGCAAAATGGAAAATGGACTTTGGATTTGAAGAATCTTTGTAATTTATAAACAAACTTTATGCCAAAAAACAAATGATTTTGGCCACCAAAATAATACGTGAATAAGGTCACTATTAGGTTGCTGATAGGACCAACATTTACTATTCCTATCTTAAGAGAATTTAACAGTAAAAGAGGGAGTGATATAAAGTCTATAAAGGAAAAATAATGTTTGTGTGGTGCAAGTATTTTGGGAAGCCTAAGCCATGTCTTATTCCAGAGCGCAATGCACCAGGAGCAATTCATGTAGATTACCAGAGAAGTTCCACTTTAGATTTAGAACGAGAAAGAGTTGTAGAGAAAAAGGATTCATCTACGAGGGAGGCTTTAGGTAAGGATTCTAATAAGCAGCAAGTTGCTGAGGAAGGTGGAGAAGGTGAAGGAGAATATTCTAATGAGTAAGTAAAACGCATCTATTTCATATTAATTTTCAATATTCATGAGGAGGGAGAATTTCTTTTGGAAGTAGTTCAGACAATGAAATGTGTTTTGAAAGAGTGAGAAAGATATAGGAGCATTTTCATGGAATAAATCTGCTACCCAGATAATACCTTTCTGTCTCCAAGATACAATATAGTGGTCTTTTATTCAATTTAAGACATTTATTATACCATCTCATGATAGAGTTTAAGCTGTTTTTTCTCTCAAATCGATTTAATGTTCAGAGGAAAATGCTGTGATCGCTGTTGATGTGGAAACACTGTGGGACCCCTTGTACAGTGGCATATTGTAAAGACAGGTGATATGGCATGTTGCCATTACCACCTCTTCTGCCATATCCCTTAAAAAAATATAAACATATCATTGTAGACCATTAGGTAAAACGTAATTAAGATGTGAAACAGCATGTATAGTTAGGAGAGCACAGAATCTAATGGTTCATCCAATAATGATGATAGATGCTTCCCACTACTATTAGTATGCTAGCTATGAGGTGACCCCTCTGTGGTTGCATCCATATTCTCACAATAGCTCTCACTGAAAAATTAACAATAACAAACAGTAGCATTTTCGATAGAAACAAAAGAATCTATGCAACATATATAGCTGAAAGGGAAAACCTTTAAATGTATTGCAGAGATGAGAGGAGTAGCTGATGCCGCCACAGCAGTATGCATACATTTAGGGAGCATGTGCACTTCATCAGTGTGATTTATTTCACAAGAATTTCCTGATTTCTTCTGCATCGGACCTTTTTAGGCATTACTCACTAGCCCTAATGACACCAGATGGGTTATGGCATCCTCTTTTGTAATACTGTGGTTTTTGATCACCATGGGAGGAGCCTTAGGATGTATCCTCCTAGAGATTCATGCCCTCTTACTGAGAAGTCACAGAATGAATGTTACTGTGCATAGCTGCAGTTTTTTAACCCGTTAACCATGGCACGAATTCCACCGAGGTGCGGGTGATTTGATCAGTGTGCGGGGTTCGGGACGGCACCTGGCCGTCCTCCGCACAGGCCCACCGTCACTTGGGACGGCCGGGGATCATCCGCCACACCGAACGGGTTAAAATCTAAGGTTGTGAGTGACTTCTTTGTTGCTTTCAAATCTTCCTTTCACTGCTTATAACTGTAGTTGCATATAAGTGTGCTAAATAAATTGCATATACAGAGTGTGCAAGACCAGTTCATCGAGAACTGTGCAACTCAAGGTTATTCAGGCATTCTTTTTGACAAGAATTTTTGTTGTCCCTGGAAACAAAGTAGAAAGATACTATTTCAAGCTCACTGAGTCGTCAACTACTACTTCTTTCGATTTTGAATTTTACGGGGTAACAAGGTTGAACAATCAAGGCTTACTCTTGGACAGTGGTTTGGGATAAAATGCTCATTCCAGTTATCAAGTATGCATCACAATTCACGTGGTGAACCTTTATGACTTATATTCAACCTTTATTCCACGACATGCTTATTGTATATCAAAGCAGATGGTTCTTGGAGCAACCATACTTTTAACCAGGTTTAGCTTTAATGCTACATTGAAACTTGCACAGAATCATTACTGCTGACGTCCCTGTTGTCTTCCTGGTTAGATTAGAAAAGTGATTTAAATTTGGGACTTCAGTCTTTTCATGAGCTTTCTCTGTAGAAATGTAATCGTGTTAAAGATGCAAATTGCGCCTCTAGTAGTGTTTTTGGGTAACTGATTTATAGCCTTAGCCATACACCTTAATCAGCCATAATGTGGTTACTAGTCCACTATGTAATGCATATACATTGTTAGTAAAAAATGTGTCTTCGTACATATGAGTAGTATTGACCTTATCTGTGTTTCTGGGTAGCTTGGTTATATCGTCTCTTGTGTGCCCTGTCAGATACATTTTTAACCAACTGACTATAAGAAGTTCTAATCTTGATGTTGTGGTTGCATCCACACATTTACCTTTTAGTAGTCCCTTTCGGTGGGGCATGGATGGGCTGGTAACAGGTCTGCTTAAAGGGGCCATCCAGAGTGGAGAAACAAACAGTTCTCCTTGCCCAGTCCTACATCTCTAACAATACTTAGAGATTACGTATGATATAATTCTTCCCTAACCAGCCAACGCAGACGGTCTCAACATGGCCACTTTGTCTGCATTTATACCGAACCCTTCTAGTTGATTGATTCAATGACATGCCATGGAAACTTGTGTAGCACCTTTGAAATGACTGGGAGGGGTGGGGCTTTAAAATGATACCCAGTCATGCCACCAGCCTGCTGATCTTTTGTTGATGGACAGATTGCAGGGCCACTTTGCTGAGGTAGGTGATCATGCTCTCTATGCTCTTTACTTTTTCTTTTCATATTACCCAGTTCTTCTTGCATACAGATCACATTTGCAATTAATTTGCACTCTGTATAAATATTATAATCTCATATTGCAAGACTGTTAATTTAAGGCAAAGAGCTCCCTCATAGATAGACTGGATTAAATTGTTATCTCCTCCTACCCTCCCCAACACCATGTTGGTATTTTTAACATCTTTTAATTTATTATAGATTTATTGGATTGTTACAGGTGCTGTGCGGATGCACGTGGTCTTGTAGTGTCATCACAAGGATTATAATGAGATTCTTATTCTGAACCTTTGAACAGTGCAATCCTTCTACCATTAACATGGTAACTGCTTTATTCTTTGCATTATTATAATTTTGACCATGATTACGAGTTAGTTGAATTTATGTGAAAGAACACATATGGCCTGAAAAAACGTTTCTGATAGTAACCCCATACCTATATCTAGCGACTATGAGTTAACTCCAGCAGAATGGGGAGTATCTATGCAGACCTGTGTTTTCTGGATGAAATTTCACACTGAATTCCCAGTACCTTGGGGATTAAACCTTCAGCGTACCACATGCTCTTAGCAGGTGGTAAATGCAGTTGTGGCTGCTCCCCGAATCAGTAGTGGGGCGGGGGTGGTGAAGGATGAGAAGGGGGAGAAAATAAAAATATAAAAAATCACTGGCCGGCTGCTGCCTCTCTCTTCCTCCTCCTGGCTTCTTTGGAACAGGAAGCAGGATAGACTCCGCTAAGCCAATCACAACGCTGCAATGCAGCATTGTGATTGGTAAGCATTTAGGCCCCCCATAGCCAATCACAACGCTGAAATGCAGCGTTGTGATTGGTCTGAACGCCGTGGTTCTGCGCTCACATGGGAATGAAAGCCTGGGCATGTTGTCCACCCATGCATTAATGCAGTCTAGGGGGAGAACATGCAATGTGTGCATGAATGTTTGTCCAGCCCTAAGGGCCGGCCAAACATTCATGCGCACCTAAGAGGGTGCCACCACTCCTCCCCCCTGCGCAGCCTATCTCCGGCCCACAAAACTGCCCCAAAACAGAAAAATAAAATGATAATACCATCTCGTTATTAGCATTTTTTTTCTGCGCTATAAGCCAGTGGGGCAACGCTCCTCCGCCTTAGCAGAGGAGATGCCCCTGGATAAATGGATGTAGAGCAAACTGAGCTGGCACGATATGGAGAAGATGTCAGGAGACAGGAAAGTCTGTGGGGTGACAAGGGGAGCATTTTGTGCTCCCCATGTTGTAGGAGGGGGTTCAATGGGGACAGGAACAGGCTGCATCTGCAGCCCCAACCTCATGCAATTTTACCAGCTTAATTTGTTTTAAATATAAGGGGGCAGGGTAGAGATACCCTGCCCCTCTATCCCTCGCAGGGTGGTCCATCGTACCCACCTTGGGCCCAAAATGTTTTCAAAATCAGGAGTCTTTGTTTGCTGTTATCCTGTTGTTTAAAAAAACAATATTTGGGGAGGGGGTGCTAGTGGACACCTCACGGAGCAGATTGCAGCCCCTGAACCCCATCTCCAGGGGCCCGCTACATTAATTCAGGGGAGGGGGCCATGGCCCCCGAGCCGATCGCTGCCACAGGGTCCCCTACCCCGGGGCCCACTTGTAATGAAGGGAAGGGGGTGGCGCAGCCACACTCATCGAGCCTCTGAAGGTTTTGGGGACCCCATCCCCAGGGCAGAATATTAATGAAGGGGAAGGAGGTCTTGCCAAATTGTAATGAAGAGAAGGGGGTTCGCGCAGCCACACTCCCCAAGACTCGTAATTGTCAAATGGTAATGAAGAGGAGGGAGGCCTTGCGGCCCCGATGCCAATTATGGGCTGGGGGGCCCATCTCCTAGGGCCCAGCTTTAACCAGACCGGTGAGCAGTGGGGGATGCAAGGGTGAGTCGCTGGAGGTTGTTGGACCTCAGAGGGGATCTGGGGACTTACAGCTGGACACCTGGTCCATGAGTGCTGCTGTCCAGTTGAGCTGTGTGAGAGGGGGCACCCTGTGTGATGGAGGAGGCGACAGAAACTTGATCAGAAGGCAGTGAGTAACTGGATTGGGAGGCTGGGCTGCCTCAGAGTATTGCTGTCTAGTCCCTCCTGTCTCTCCCCTCCCCCCGGTGATTTGCACCATGGTCATTGCGAGAAGCTGTTGTGGTCTCCCAGCACGACCGGGAAGGAGAAGGCGAAGGCATTGCTCCTGCCCAGGGGAAAATTGATAAATTCACCCGCCCGGCCGCTGATTAGAAAGAGCGCTGGGGTGGTCTACATCTTGCTAGTGCTCCATCTGATTTCACATGCAAAAAGAACAATTGATGGACATGCAGACAATGTCATACATTCACCCCAGTACAGATATCTGGGCCTAAATCCATCATGTTTTGCTCCCCATGCCATTCCAGTTTAAACCCAGCCATATGCAAACCAGTCTTGACCCTGCCCCCAATGGGAACAGTCCAGTCCGAACTGCTAGACCAGGTCCTCCCTGGATTGGAAACAAGCATCTTAGGACCGGTTTCGGGGTTTCACCCCTCATTAGCCAGGATAGCTTGACTCCAGTGGCGTGGAGAGCATGGCACCCACGTCTGGGCATGCCCGACCCACTCGGGTTGACCAATGCAAAAAGAACAATTGATGGACAGAATGCAGAACAATGTCATACATTCACCTCAGTACAGAGATCTGGGCCTAAATCCATCATTCTTTTGCTCCCCATGCCATTCCAGTTTGAACTCAGACATATGCAAGTCAGTCTTGACCCTGCGCCCAATGGGAACAGTCCAGCCCGAACTACTAGGCCAGGTCCTCCCTGGACTGGAAACAAGCATCCTTAGGTCCGGCATCAATTCTCCAGGCCATCCATGAGTCCAGATCCTTCCTAGAGGGCAACATTGGGGAACTTAGCTAAGGTTTATCCCTTTTGCACCAAGACCTCCGCAACACTGTCAAGAGTGCCTTAGAGGCAGAGGGGGGCTGTCCATGGTTAATGACTCAACAGAGGCCTGTCAAGATGCTGTAGTTGCCCTCCAGCACAGGGTCGGCCTTCTGGAGACCAGTGCTGAGGACATGGAGGGCATATCCAGGAGAAGCAATATGCGTACATTGGGGGTTCCGGGAGGAACTGAGGGGCCCTGACCCACTGCCTTCATAGTAGACTGGTTCCGATCATGGGTACCCCAGGATACCTTGTCTGCCTGTTTTGTGGTAGAGTGGGCACACAGATCCCTTGCAGCCAAGCCACCTATAGGGCCCCACCAAGACCGATGATAGCAAGACTCCTGAACTTTGCTGACAGAGATGCTATTCTTCAAGAGGCCCGTGTGCTTGGGGAGTTGCAGTGCGGGTGCGCTGGAGTCATGCCTTTCCCTGGCTATACCCTAAAGGTTCAGCAGCAGTGCCGTACAGTCTAGGCAGTCAAACAAAAACTCGGCCATGCAAATCAAATATGTGCTGCAGTTCCCGGCCTCCCTCAAAGTCATTCCTAACCAACGTGATAGTGCATGGGCCTGGGTGGAGGAAAGCCTGGTTTTCCAACCTGGTCTAGCTCACCATGGTGGCAACTGCTGCGACACACTAGGAGGAGAGACGGCAACACAGACCAGAAGAAGCCATACCATGCTGCCCAAACCAGCTGAGATCGACCTCGACGGATGACTCCCCAGACCGTGAGGGGGAGAAGGGGACGACATAGGAGTCGCTGTGGCTCTGCGGGGGTTCCAATATGCCTTTCTTCGTGATATGCTTGGAGTGTTTTTCTCAGCATTAGCTGATGGGGCCACAAGAGGCCGACACTGGAAACTGTTTTAACTGGGAGTTATGGTTGAGTTTGCATTTGGGTGACAGATGCTTTGTGGGGGGAAGTGGAGGTTGGAGGAAGGGACAGGGGTACTGTTTGTTACGGACCATCTGAGATGTTGGTATTAGGATTGTTTCTGTTTTGCTGTGTTAAACGTGCATGCACTTAAGGGCCCCACTCAGATCCCCTCTTGGTGCCATTTAGTGCTGCTCCTACTTCAGAAAATGGACCTGCTGGGCACCCATTGCTCTTTCTTGGGGCAACATGGCTGTACTAGAGTCTATCATTCAAGCTACACGAGGGATTCAGGGGGGTGGTGATCCTACTGAAGAAGAAGTTCCCATTAGAGGTACACGAGGAACGGACAGACCCCTTGGGGAGGTGTGTGCTCATAAGTGGGACACTTGAGGGACAACCTGAATGTTGGGAAGTATATGTGCACCCCCCAAATTACGCGTGAGATGCTGGAAGTAGTCGCACCTCAACTGACGGGGGGGCACGCCTGGATTCAGGTTGCTAAGGGGTTGACTTCAATTCTGTGATTGACCTGGGGTGGGACACAACATCTGGCCCAAGGGTGGCTCATTCTATCTGCCTACAAGATTGGGAGGATGCACTACGAATGGTGGATGTGCGGAAATGGCAGCATCGCACCGAACATTAGTACACATTTTTTTTCCCACAACACCCCTCCCATCTAGACTACCCTTTGCTTCCCTCCTTATAGGTGTTGCTTCCCTCCTTAGAGGTGGGTCGCATTGCACAAACGCAAATTCTTCCAAGGGGTCTCTTGGGCCGTTCCCCAGTGCTGTTGGTTGTCGGGCGGAGCCAGAAGGGCGAGCGGGGTTTGGGGAGGGTAAAGGCCTGGTAGTTCCTTGATGGTGACTTTGCGGAGTGTATCAATCAATCAGAATTTATAAAGTGCGGCTGAACACCTGAAAGGGTATTCAGGCGCTTGCAGGTCCGAAGGTGTGTGGGGAGACTGTTCCAGGTCTTTGCTGCCATGTGGGAGAAGAAGCGTTCTCCACTTCCGCTTCGGTTGATGTGTGTAATATGGGGAAGTGAAAGGGAGGTGGAGCGTAGTCTTTTCGATGGTTGGTAAGGTTCAGGCGGCGGTTAATGTAGGTGGGTTACTTGGTTGTGTAGAGCCATTGTGTGCATGGGTCAGAAGATTGAATTGGCATCTCTTCTGTACGGGGAGCCAATGGAGTTTCCTGAGGTGGAGTGTGATGTGGGTTCTTCAGGGAAGGCCAAGGATGAGTCTGGCTGCGGTTTTCTTCATGGTCTGAAGTCTCTGTAGAAGGTGTGCGACAATTCCTACGTTGTTGTCCCCTCATAGCAGCCCAAGAGAGCACTTTTGAGAGCACATCCAAGTATATGGACTCCTTTCTGAATCCCATAGTAAAGACACTTCCGTCATATATTCATAACAGCACAGATTCTTTACACAAAATATTTGATGTCAGATGGGAAGAAGATATCTACTTTATGACTATTGATGTTACAGCACTATATACTAGCATAAGACACTGTGAAAGCTTAAGGGCTGCTACGCATTTTGTAAGGATGAGGCCCATGAAATTTGTGGAGCATAACAAAATGTTACTTATAACAATAGAGAGCCAATATGGTTACATTTAATAGTGAATAGTACCATAAATTGAGAATAACGGCTATGGGTATCCGCTTTGCCCCAACTATGCTAATTTGAATATGGGCTGGTGGGAGGAGCAGGTACTTAGTAATATGCAGGAATGGGTAGACCATATTGCTCTAGAATTGAGATTCTTTGATGATTTGTTTTTGTTGTGGAAAGAGACAGAGTCCCAAGCTGAAGCCTTTGTAAATAGCATTAACCAGAATGATCTAAACCTCAAATTCACCAGTAAGGTCGGTAAGACTGAGATTGAGTTTTTGGATGTGCTAGTAAAAATAGAGTGAGTCAATACAATCCTGCATTCCCACAGTTGCCACCTGGCACCCCTGATTAAGAGCATTACCGTTGGAAAATTCTGTAAGGCACTTAGACTCTGCAGTACAGAGGAAGAATATACTAAAATGGAAATAGACATGACTGCACGTTTTAAGTCCAGGGGCACTCCGAGAATATCCATCCAGTAGCTGCTAAAAGAGCGAGATCTTAGAAAAGGGAGGAAGCATTATTTGCACCATCCAAAAAACAGAAAAGGAAGAGTAGGGAACAGAGATTTGTTACAACATAGAATGTAGAACATAAACAACTACGGCTAGCATGACAAAGACACTGGCACTTGATCTAACATGACGCGGTGATTGGCCAGGACATTTTGAACCGGCCCCAGATATGTTTCAGACATACCAAGTCCCTAAGAGACCAGTTAGTCAGAAGTAAATTAGCCCCTACAACAGCTAGAGTAACATGGCTCACCCCGAAGGAGGGCTTCACTAAATGTGCAGGTTGCAAAGCATGCCAGCCGGGTGACATTTCAACGCAAACAAAAGCACCCTTCAATACCACTTTAAAAATAAGGGTAAGACTTACTTGTAAGAGCATATATGTAGTATGTGTCCTGAGGTGCCACTGTCCCAAGGCATAGGCAGTACCACACTACCCACCCACATACGTGTACTACAACATATGAGGGCTATCACCAACAAGGATAGATCTTATCCAGTTGCAGGACACTTTGAGAAAAGACACAATAGGGATGTGTCTTTAATTAAATATAGCTGTATCACCCAGATCCCCAGCAGTTGGAGAGGGAGAGATAGGGAAACTAAGCTTAGACAACTGGAAACTAGGTTCATATTGCATATTGACATCCAGGAGTCCTCTGGTATGAATATAGATGAGGAACTGTACACATATTTGAAATAATTTGCTTCCTTGCGCTCTCTTCTTATCCATTCTCTGCCATGATTCTTGTTTTTAACATAACACTTGAATTGCTTTTTCAATATATGAACATAGTGGGGGTGGGTTTATTTTTTCAATGTATGATAGCACACACAGCGTCCGTTTTTTGTTTTAGGGCCTTGTTAATATTGCAAAAATGAACATGTGGGAGGATTCTAGACTTTGTGTATGTGTTGGATCAAGTATATTATAGGCCTATTTTTGTTTGTTTATTGTTTATTTTCATATTTTTTTATATATATATATGTTGTTTCTCTCATATGTGCCCCTTTTTAGGTCTCGGCTAGCGTAGGCTGCGCATGCGCAGTCTCGCTGGCAAGATCTTATGTCTCAAAGTAGCGAGGCATAAACCCGCCCCTCTTCTCCATTGGCCGGCTCCCTAAACGGCGGCCAGCCATTGGAGAAGAGGCTTTGGTGATGTCATTTTTTGCAGCTAAGCCCCGTCCTTTTCGGATTGAGGGGCGTGTTTTTTTCGTTTTTTTATCCTCAGGCAAAAACACGCCCCCCAGTCTGAAAAGGACGGGGCTTAGAGATGGCGAGTGCTTGTTTTCCTGTTTCCCTTCTCTCTCTTTCCCTCTCTCACTGCTTCTCTCTTTACCTCTTTCTGTTTCCCTCTCTCTCTGATTCTCTATGCGCACTCCCTTCGAGAGCAGACACTCGGAGCCTGAAGAAAGAACTCTAAAATATAGCGAGGCCAAAGAGAGTGTTCGTGAGACTGTTGCGGGGGCAGGAGAGCTCCTGAACCCGGGAGAGGGGGGGGCGCTACCTGCTACGGACGAGACGTTTTTACCGAGACTGCACCCAAGCAGCTGCAGACAGAAACAAGCTCTCTTAATTCGACTGCTTTCATTGTAAATTGCAGTAGTCGAAACATACTAAAGAAACAAAGAGGCACTCTATAATTGTGCACCCCTCATCTGCCTTGGTTTCGGCACAAGGACTTCACGTAGAGGCAAACAGCAACAATAAGCACCATTCCACCCCCTCCCCTCCCAGCAACGTGGGTGCTACTTACTGTGTGTGGGGGCTCCGGGGGTCGCCTGCGCCCCTCCTCCCTGCATGCTGTCCTCGGGGGTGCAGGGCCGTGGGGAGTCGGGTGGCGCAGCTCCGGGAGGGGCATGGTTTCTAGTGGGTCACAATGTTCATGAACCATGAATCCTTTCGTATTGGTCACCATACAAATTCCTAAATGTGCTGCGTAAACCAATCCATACACCTTGTTTTACCTTAACAGCGACTTTGGTATTCATAGTTAGCACACATTCCTGTGAAAACCTAAAAACGAGTCTCGGAAGAGAGGCACATGCTCGGCTGGTGAACCCTCCCTTCTGGAAGGGGCGGGGCTCATATATTTGTCGCAGCCGCCGACCTTTGCATCGTGGAAGGTAACAAAGTCCTGCTTGCTTTCACACGCTAAGCAAATAATGGCAAAAACAAACAGTTCAGAGCCGGTGACGCGCCTATTGCCATGCAGAGTGGGATTAATTCTGGCTAAAGTACAGTGCCGAGTCTGCAGGGGCATCGCCCTGCAGTTGGCGAGACATATATTTTTTTTGCCATGTTCCCAGGGAATGTGCCCAGCCTGAGGTGTAGCGCGACCATTCACCTGCGCACCAATGGGGCAGACGTGGGCAGGGATAGCCGGCATATTTGTCAAAGGTTCGCCTTATTACATCATGACTAAAAAAAATATGACTCACGCCTATGACGTCACTGCCGGATGCAGTTATGCGTGGGTGCCGTGATTGGATAATGTACCTGTTTGTTTCATTTTAAATCGTCCCTTCTCCGTGGCTACGTTTTACATGCATTCTAATATTTTGGCGCAGATACGAGGGAGATAGTAAAAACACAATCGGGGGAATGTATTTTCCGCATTAACTAACAGTGACACAAATTTAGGAGAAAGCCAGCTAAAATAACGCAATTTTTAGGCTTTAAAAATCAGAAGTCTTAAGCCTCACTCAGGTCATGTATAAATGTTGGCCTTTGATGAAGTCCCTAACTGCATTTAACCTTGGTGAGGTGCAAGGCTTGAGGTCCCTCGATGCTGTGAAAGCAATGAATTGGGACTACAAAACAGAGGCTTGTGGGTAGCCGTGATCGGAAGTGTTGTGTCCCAGCAAGGGATGCTGGGAATTGCAGCAGTGCATGTGGAGGAACGAGAAATCAAGAGAAAAGCAGCATGACAGACAAAGGTGACCCACAACAGTGACACCTCCCGGAGAGACCTCTGGCCACATCAGGAGCAAGGTAAGGGCATTGGGTTTTGGGGTACAGGTCAACCCCTCACACACACTGAGGCCACCGGAACAAAAGAGGCTCTGTGATGTCATCAGTGATGTCATTTGAGATGTCATCAGTGATGTCACTGACCATGTCATGAATGATGTAATATGTGACATCATCAGCAGTGGATTGCGGGTGCGCGAAATATAGTTAGTACAACTAACTATGTAGGAGCAATTTCAATGGTTTTGTATGAGTGAAATGTGCATCTAACTATAACACCCCTAAAACTTATAGTTTTTTGAGTGAATTTCAAAGGTTTTTTAAATGCTAATTCCTAACTATATAAGGCCTGAAACCTAAGGTTTTTTCAGTGAATTTGCAAGGTTTTTAAAATGCTAATTCCTAACTATATAAGGCCTGAAACCTATGGTTTTTTCAGTGAATATAAATATATATATACATTTAATATATATACATAGTCAATTAACACAACAACTCTTTTTAGAGCCAACCAACATCTAAACACTCACACTTGTTATTTAACTGTATTTTTGTCACTTTTTTTCCTGACGTGCGCGCACCTCGTGTTTTTTTTTTTTTTAAATAAAAAAATTGTTTTTTTGCCCTTTTCGGTCCTTCAGGGACCCCCTGAGAAAGCCTACGGGGTCAGTTAGTCTCTACCCTGCCCCCGTTTCACGTTATGCACTTTTGTTTTTGGCTCTGTTTTGCTTCAGAAACACAAAATGGCGGCTAAGGAGTGCGAGCACCGTGCGCGCACCTCACGATTTAAAAAACGTGGGCCTTCAGGGACCCCCGAGAAAGCCTAGGGGGCCAGGGAGTCTCTTCCCTGCTTCCTTTTCATGTTTTACTAAAATCGGGTAAAATGTCATTCATTTGCGATGCGTGCGCGCACCGTGCGCGCACGTCAAGCCATGTGACTAGAAAACAAAGTCATGTGACTCTAAAACAACACTTTCGATTGGTTATTAGTAGTTTCTTTTCCAGAATCTTCAAAAACCCTACCCACTTTCCTCACTATTTCTTTCACTTTTTTGGAAGAAGCACCTTTACTGCTGTGTTCCTCCTTTGGACTTTGTGTTTTGTTTGTGAATTGAAAAGATGGCAGACAGACAGCAGGATTCCTCCTCCTCTGACTCAGATGTGCAGCAACACCAGCCACCTGCCAAGAAGTCAAAGGACTCTGCTCTCAACATCCGGCCACTTTTCAAGGAAGTGCATCTCCGTTGTAACAAATGCTATGAAGTACTTTGCTACGGAGAGCAAAGTCTGAATTTAATGGAGCTGAAAATTCGCAACCACCAATGCTCCCGGCAATAATTTTTTTCATTTAATTTTTTTTGTTCCTGTTGAGCCCTTTATGGGTAACTTTTTTTTTGTTGTTAAAAAAACCCACAAAAATATAAAATTTTAAATAAATCCAAAAAAACTACAAAACGAAAAAGACAAAAAAACAGTTCTTTTCAGAACTCACTTCACTTCTCCATGAAGAGCTATATCTCTTATACACTGTGTCATACTTTTTTTGAATGAATGAGTAGAGTATAAATGAATGACTGACATGACTGAGTGTAAGGGAGGAAGGGACTAATAGAATGAGTGTGGAAAGGGTAGTATGGTGAGTGAGGAAAGGGGAGTCAAAGAGTGACTGAAAAAAAGGGACTAAGGGTAGGGAATAAAGGTAAGGAGATTGTAAGAGTAAGGGAATGGCAGTAAGGAAAGGAGAGTGAGGGAGGGGGAGTGAGAGAAGGGGAGCAGGGGACGGAGACAGGAAAGGGGAATTAGATTGAGAGGAAGAAGTAGAGCAGGGTAAAGGGGGTTGAAGTAGGAGAACTGCTGTAATGGTGAGAGAAGGGGTATGAGGATAAGAAAAGAGGGGTAAGGTAAAGTGAGAGATGGGGAGTGAGGGAGAGATAAGTGGAGTGAAGGGATGAAGGGAGTTAGGAAACAAGTGAAAGAAGGGGAGTAAGGATTTCAATTAGGGAAGGAGAGTGAGGGGCAGTGAGTGAAAGAATGCGAAAAAAAGAAGGGGTGTGACATACAGACAGGAAGAAGTGTAGTGGGGAAACTAGAGTGACTATAAGTAAAGGATAAAAACAGTTAGGGAAGGGGTATAAAGACGAGGGAAGGAGAATGACAGAAAAGGTTAAAAATGAACACAGAGGGAAAGTTAGTGTTGGAGAGAGAAGGAGTGGTAGAAACAGAGACGTTAAGGAAATCAAGGGTAAAGGACACAGAGGGAAAGAGATAGAGAGCAAGGAACACTGTGATCTTAGACACATGAAAGTATGCCTTCCAATTCAGAAAAAATAATTATTGGAGTGAAAGAGAGTCTTGCAGGGAGTACTGTTATAGGTTTTAGGACAGAGCAGTGGTGTTCAGGGAGTTTTGGGGCTCAAGGTGGAAATGAGAATGTATAAATGAGAATTCACTCACATCATTACTACATGCTTCAAAGACACTTGGTAAGCAATTTCTTCAGCTCTCCCAGGCCTGACTCAAACCATGACTACATGCTTTGCATTAATTGTAAACACATCAACTAACCAAATTATTCTATCACCATTTTGTGAAATAAAGACTGACTCACACTGTGATCTTAGTTGAATAAAAACAGAATTTTGTTGCACACTATACTGTAAGACTCAGTTTTTACCACAATCTCTTGGCTACTAGCTCAACGATTACAATTAAAGAAGAATAGTTTCTAAAATAATTTTTAATTTTTAAATATAAATTTATTTTTCTGAATTTTCAAAATCTAATAGCACTTCCAACATTATTTGGTCTGGAATTTCTTCGTCCAAAATCTCCAGACATGGTTCCTCGAACTCATACATGTCCAACACTTCAAAAAATTCATGGTCCATTGACTCGTCAAAAAAATCACTTATAGTATGTCCTCCAACGATTGCCTCTTCTTCAATGTTGCTGTCAGTAAAAGGATTATTCAAATCTTCAAGGAGACTCGCTGAAATTTCAAACGCTACTTCCAATGTCTCCTCAATTTGCTCCATTTCCTTTTTTTTTTTTAAATTTGTTGTAATACCTTACAAAAAAACAAAAAACTTTAATTTCTTGTTTTTAGTAATCCATACTAATATAATAAAGAGAGAGCCCAAACCTTTGAGGCGGGTAATCTCCGGAACCACAGCACCAAAAACAACACCCAATACAGCATTCGAAAGGGCAGTTGCAGCAGAAGGACATAGGCTATGTAGACGCCCACCATATACATTTAAAAGGCAAAAGAACCGTGCCAACAAAGTAGCCCCTTGAGGGCGTGTCTGCGTTGTGCTGTGGGCGTGTGCTGGGGGCGTGACAAACTCCGGGGGCATGTGCTACGTTCCGCCCTTCATGCCATGTCTCATATCGTGTGCTGTGGGCGTTTGCTGGGGGCGTGGGCGTGTGCGGGGCGCGGGATTACGGAAAAAAAAGAGAGCGTTGTGCCCAATATTTCATTGTTTTTTCTTCCCAGGTTCTGTACATTCCAGCTCCGGGTGTCCACCCTGCTCCCTTTAAATACCCCTGCACCCCATAATCATAACCCACCCTTACTCCTTAAAATACCCCAGCACCCTTAAACACTAACCCATCTTAACCCTATAAATATACCCTGTACCCCAAAACCCAAACCTATCCCTAAACCCTAAAAATACCCCTGTACCTCAAAACTCAAACCTAGCCCTGAACCCTATAAATACCCCTGTACCTCAAAACCCAAACCTACCCCTGAACCCTAAAAATACCCCTGTACCCCAAAACCCAAACCTACTCCTGAACCCTAAAAATACCCCTGTACCCCAAAACCCAAACCTACCCCTGAACCCTAAAATACCCCTGTACCCCAAAACCTATCACTGAACCCTTAAAATACCCCTGTACCCCAAAACCCAAACCTACCCCTGAACCATAAAAATAAACCTGTATCCCAAAACCCAAACCTACACCTGAACCCTAAAATACCCCTGTACCCCAAAACCCAAACCTAGCCCTGAACCCTAAAAATACCCCTGTACCCCAAAACCCAAACCTAGCCCTGAACCCTTAAAATACCCCTGTCCCCCAAACCTATCCCTGAACCCTAAAAATACCCCTATACCCCAAAACCCAAACCTAGCCATGATCCGTAAAAATACCCCTGTACCCCAAAACCCATACCTATCCCTAAACCCTAAAACTACCCCTGTACCCCATAACCCAAAACTATATCTGAACCCTTAAAATACCCAAACACCCCAAAACATATACCTCAGTACCCCAAAACATATACCCCGATACCCATATTTACCTTATCCAAACATTAAAAAAACATGCTTTTACCATTCATGCCTTTACAACGAATTTCGTTGTAAATGTATGCGTGGTAAAAGCATATAAAATGTAATGCCATGCGTTATAATGGCATTGCGGAGTCCTGGTACTTTCGTAATGAAAGTATGCGGAGTGATGGTATGCGGAAAGAAAGTTGCGGAATAATGGGTGTTTACCCTCCCCCGGTAAGTACATTGGTGGCACGGTGGCACACATCTCCAGCAACATACTCATATTTTTTCACCACCGATTTGAAAAATGCACAGGTCTCTCTCATTGATGGCCAGCACCGACATACACTTTGAGACACACCTCCCGGTACAAGTTCTAGAATTGCGAACTTTAGAGCTGGGGAGCTACGTTCGAATCCCGGCATCAGCTCAACATCCTGTGATTCCAGGCAAATCGCTTTGTCTCCCTGTGCCTACCACAAATGAATGTGTTCTTCTGTAATGTAAATTGTGCTCATGCCATGTTGTCGAGCTTGCGCTGGGGAGCTACGTTCGAATCTCGGCATCAGCTCAACATCCTGTGATTCCAGGCAAATCGCTTTGCCTCCCCGTGCCTACCACAAATGAATGTGTTATTCTGTAATGTAAATTGTGCTCATGCCATGTTGTCGAGTTTGCGCTATATAATATTGCAAGGAAAAATAAAGTAGGGAAACTCGAGTTCACACTCTACTGAATGCGCACTCTTAAGTGCATCAGCAGTGCACTGTGAATCGGAGCGTTTTACAGGCCTGACACAGATAAGAAATTCTATCAAAACGAAATCCTACAAAACAATATACTAATGGCCGGCAGCAATTCATACCCGGACAACGTCGGGACGGGCTGCTAGTAGATAATATAAAACTAGCTTTTTCACCAATTTTATTCTTTCAAATTATTATACAGAAACTTTTCTCAAGTACTTTATATGATTATATCACTTACATTTGTTTATAAGAATTTATACTTATAAAATGACATACTGACTTTGTGAGTACATGTATTCCCATATTTTCAAACACATCAACCCAAGCAAATTATTCTGTCAGAATTTTCCTGAAATGATTACTAAATGCTAGTGAAAGAGTTTTTATGGCACTTATAGTGAAGTGAGGGAAGAGATATAAAGGTGAGGAAAGGAGAGTGAGAAAAAAAAGCATATTAAGAGAAAAGAAAAAGGAGTAAGGAGTAAGTGAAACAGAAGGATTTTTTGACAAAGAGAGGAAGGAAAAAGAACAGTGGTGGAGAGAAAGGGAGACAGTGAGAGAGAGAGAGAAAGAGAGGGAGAGTGAGAAACTTCCACATTAGAAAACATTTTTCTTATTAACTTAAATTGTACAACATAGTTGCCCTTATAATTTAACTAATTACCTTTTAAAATGCTGCTGAAGATTTAGTACAGTGTGAATCACACACCAGATATTGTAAGCCAAAAATCTCTCAAATGTACCTCAGACACTGCAATCACAAAATGGCCATGATTCCCTGTCATTTTATACACATATCCCGTACATAACCAATCACATTTCTTCCCACGCAAATACTAAACCAAACTAACATTTTAATTGGATGTACATTTCAACACTTTCAAACTCGCATAATGTTCAACCTACCCCCATTGATCTCTCTGCCTCTTACCATGGTAACTCTCCATGGAACACCTAACTGAACTCAATAGTTTAAAAGTTCATCACTCAATGTTGCAAAGCAATCAGCAAGTGTGTTTGACTACTCAATATACCAGCTTATCCTGTCCAGTGATCTTTTCAATGACTTTTTCTAAACCAATAGTATTATTCCTTTTTAAAAACAGTACTATGCACCCTAGTTTTCAATGTTCAATTATCAGAAACCACCTATCATTTTATTTTTTCAAGTGCTCTGAATCTCATCCGCATTTTTTTCTAAACTCCTATTTTTAAAATACACCTGTTCTTTTTAGAGACAACCAACATCTAAACACTGAAACTTGTAATTTAACTGTATTTTTTCTTTTTTTCCCGTGCGCGCACCTCGCACATTTTTTGAAAAAAAAAATGTGGCCTTCGGGGTCCTTCAGGGACCCCCTGAGAAGGCCTAGGGGGTCAGGGAGTCTCTACCTTGCCCCCTTTTTACATTATCCACTTTTGTTTTTGGCTCTGTTTTGCTTCAGAAACACAGAATGGCGGCTAAGGGTGCGAGCTCCGTGCGCGCACCTCCCCATTAAAAAAAATAAATGTTTTTTTTTGCCCTTCAAGGGCCTTCAGGGACCCTACCGAGAAAGCCTAGGGGGTCAGGGAGTCTCTTCCCTGCCTCCTTTTCACGTTTTACGAAAATCGGGTAAAATGTCATTCATTTGCGATGCGTGCGCGCACATGTGATTTGAATGCAAAGTCATGTGACTTGAAAACAACATTTTTGATTGGTTCATACTACTTTCTGTCCTAGAATCTTCAAACAACCAACCCACTTCCCTCACTATCTCTTTCACTCTTTTGGTTTTTCGTGACCAGCCCCCCGCAGCCAGGAAAGAAAGGATTTGGTGGCGTGCCTCGGCGGATCGTTAAGTCGGTGCTCAGAGGTTATTTGTGGAGTCGAAGGGCTCCCGGTGATCGTCCGGGCTACGATTAAGGTTACTACCGTGGAAATAATCTTCGTCTTGGATTTTGAATATTTATCCATATCTTGAAACATACAGAACTGAAATCTAAGTCAGACTCATGCCATAATATAAGGACATAATATTGTGAAAAATTTGGTTTGCGTATATAATTATCACATGATGGATAATTCCATGGAATGTGTATACCACTCTTAACATGGAGTGCGCCTCAGATAGATTGTCTGATATAAAGGACCTTTTGGATTAGACCGCGTTTGACACAACTTTTGGTTGCCGTAAATGAGTCTTGGGGTGCCGCTCGCAGCCTTAGAGGGATTTCTTTCCTGCACGGCGCACTTTGAAAGTGCTTAGAGACTTTTTCCTGCACCGCTCCTGGTATCCTGAAGCAACGAGGACCCTGGACTTCGTGGACGCTGCCGGGGCCGGGACTGCGAGACCCAGGGTGCCTAGCGCCTTGTGATCCCAGCGCACCTGGTGTCTCTTCCCGCCCCCAGCTCTCCGCCCTTCACTGCAGATTTAAGGCTCGCGGCACCCGCTCTGCGGGTGCCGCTCGCAGCCTTAGAGGGATTTCTTTCCTGCACGGCGCACTTTGAAAGTGCTTAGAGACTTTTTCCTGCACCGCTCCTGGTATCCTGAAGCAACGAGGACCCTGGACTTCGTGGACGCTGCCGGGGCCGGGACTGCGAGACCCAGGGTGCCTAGCGCCTTGTGATCCCAGCGCACCTGGTGTCTCTTCCCGCCCCCAACTCTCCTATTTAACTTTTGCAGTAAGCGCGCATGCGGGACGCGCGAGGGACATAGCCCGGGGCTAAGCCCGGGCAAAGGGCGGGCCGTCTGTGGCAGTCCGGGGCAGGAGGAGGCAGGGCCGGGCCCCCCCTCTTACGTCGGAGTTGGATATTGTCTACAGGTATTTAACCACTACCACGGTAATCGCGTATTGACTGTTTAACCACACGGGCTGCACACTGGACTAACCTGGTGGATAGGGGTATTAGAAGTCACTTCACATCAAAATACTTAAATAGGAGTGGTATAATGGCTGGCAACTTATTGAACTCATCGCTACCTGCTACTCTAGGAATGAGTATATTGGGCCCTCTCGATAAGTTTTTTGCACGGACAAAAAGGGATATTGATAGAGAGTTAGAGTTGGCTGAGCGGAGAGCAGAGCGACGCCTTTCGATCGAATTACTTAAACAGACACCCTTACTATCCGCCGTAACTGAGGTTACTTCAACGCCAAATAACTCTATAGTGGGTGAGACAGATTCAGACCTATTCAATACAAATGATATCCCTCTAATTTTTAAAGAGGGTCCACCTGCAATAACACAAAAGGAGCACGTTAGCCCAATTATTATCACCCAAAATTCACGGACTTCAGCTGAGGTTATTGTATCGCTCTCATTAATAGACCTGGATGCAGATGCGGTATGTCACACCTTGCCCGTAGCCATATCCCCTTCTAAAGAGGGGAAACAAGGGAATAAACACACAGATAAACCTGCAGCTGGTACCATACAGAGTAAGAAAAGTGGCGAAGTTTGTCATTCCCCGCCAAGGAAAAAGGCGCGAAAGACTGGGAATAGAAAAAGGCCTGAATCCATAAAAGCGCCACTGCCCCCAAAGAACTCTAATAATAAAACCCTCAAGGCCACCGTGAAAGAAGTACCAATTAAGACACAAACAGGGGAGAGTGTGCCTTTATTTAGCAAGACACACGGAGGGCTTATAGAGGACATTGAACATCTTCTTAGATCCTTTATGCTCCCTATCTTGGAGAGGGTAAAAATGCTGGGTAAAACCGTGGATCGTATATTGGAGATCCAAACAACCGGTGCCATGGGACAGAGCAACGGGGGAGAAAATGGTCAAGCAGACACGCATTTAACACAGAACATAGTGACTCACACCAAGGTTCAGCCACTAACAACTTTAACTCATAACGATAAAAGGGTGACACCGACGGGAACTCTGACACCCCAGGAGGGAAAAGCTATGACTATGACAAAAAAGGCCACCGCAGTGGTAGAGACAAGGGGAACAACTAACCCACCTCAAACTCGATACAAAACAAAACATCTTAAAAATGTAGATCTACCCCCCGAGTCACTAAATTATGTCATTATAATGACTGGGGTCCCCAAGTTAACAGAGGGTAGTATAGAGCCAGATACATCCCTAAAAAACAAAGTAAACCACTGGCTGAAGGCTAACAGACCACTCCCAGCACATTTAAATGGGGAGATTATATCTGTTAGACGCTGTGACTGGGTGGGCGTGAGACCAAAAGAAATTGAAGGTGATGTAATCATCATAAATTTCAGGGATCACAGGGTAGTTAACCATATCTCTGATTGGTTTTCGGGAAGGCAGGATGGCTCTGTAGCCACCCGAAATTTGAGTTATTTCTATCCTCAAGGTATGATGAAGCCCCGTACCCAACCTCCAAAAAGGAGTCATCATAACTCCCGTGCACCAGCTAACTATAGACAACAACCCAGCTTAGATAGGCACAGGTACAATGAGCCACCACCCGGCTTTCTGCCACATTACCCCAATAGACTTGGACACTGCCTAAGTAGGGACAGGTATTACGATCTGCCACCTACCCCCCTGCCGCAATATCCCAACACGTTTGACTATGGCCTAGGTAATAACCATTACAGGTACCATGACCTCCCATCCACCTTTTTGCCTTTTCATTCCAATGAGTTTGAGTATGGTTTAGGTAATAAATATCACCATACAAACCCAAATTCTTATTGGAATATTCCTCTTCATAATCTCTTTGAACCACTTTCGGGCCTAGACTCAAATGATTGACTTATTAAATCTAAAATTAAAACAAAAGAAAATAAGGTGAGGGATAAGCCAACTACACATAAGAGTCCAACATCTGACAAAGGTCCAGGAAGAAAAAGAAACACGACTCTAGACACTGAAATAGGGATGATGAACAAAATTAAAAAGGCAAATTGTATAAAGGATAAGGGTAATGAAATCTCAACAGAGAGGGAAGCTAGGAAGAATGCTGGCGGTGAGGCAAACCTGATAACTAGAACAAAAGAACGGCTAATAAATGTAGTAACGTGGAATGTGTGTGGGATTGCCAACAAAGTGACAGAAACTCTTTGGGGTGAGTTCGTAACCAGTATTGACATACTCTGCGTCCAGGAAACCTGGGCTTTAAAGGAGGTGCATATAGAGGGATTTAAAACTTTTTATGTTCCCGCAGTAATTTCCAACCATGGCAGGAATAAAGGGGGTCTATGCGTTTACGTGTCCAACCGTTTAAACACCAGCACTAGTATAGGTAGATCTACGTCACCCTACTTTCAATTTGTCACGATTGATTTAAATGGTAGTAGTGTGTTGATAGTTATTAATTTCTATAACAATATCGAAAATGCACACTTCAGGGAAGTACTAATGGAAGTATACAAAGAAATGAGGGAGGTAAAACCCTTGAAAGGGAAGGAATTAATCTGGATTTGGGTTGGTGATTTTAACGTAAATATATGTACTAGTGACACATGTGGTTTTGCAGAATATGGGGTGGGGGAACAAGGGGATAGTAGTCATTTCGCTCATCATTCTAAAGGGGAAATCCTAAATGATATTATGGCCAAGCTTGATCTAGGGTTTGCATATAGGCTATGTTACCCAAAGGTTGACTTTACTTCAACCTTTATGGCAAGAGGACTACAGTCAACTATTGATTTCATAATTCTACCAAATAGGTTTGGTAGTAATGTTATGAATTTTGAAACCCTTGCTATGGGTCTGAGCGATCACTTGCCATTAAAGATGGTACTTAACATGCAGGATGTTAAAATAAATACACTAACTGAGATTTTAACATGGACCCAGAACTTAGAGGTAGCACGACGAAATGGTATTGCTCTAAAATGGAGCATGGCAGACCCGGGAAAAATTATGCAAAGAATAGTCCATGAGGCTCTCCCATCGCTACTTGTATGCTTAGAGGATAATCCCACAAGTGGAGAAATACTGGAGGCCTTTCTTATCATTACGGAAACTATAAAGGGTGCTCTGACCAGAAAGTGCATAAAAAAGCAAAACACTCCAACGGGGTGGTTTAATACTGAATGCACTAAGGCACATAATGCGCTAAAAAAGGCCCTAAAAGATCCAGTAAGGGATCCTGAGACTATTAGAGTATTAAGGAAAGCGTATAAGGTTACAAGAGATCAAAGGAAGAAAGCAATCAAGGAGAAGGCTTGGCAAGACTTATTGGAGGCAGCGGAAAGTAGAGACCCTAAGCAATTTTGGCAGGTAGTTAACTCACCATTTATGAATAACAAGGCGATAGTTAAAATAGATATAGCTATTGATGAAAACGCATGGGTAGAGTTTTTCTCTAATTTGTATTGTGACCCGCTAACCGAGCCACAATTACCAAGTAAATATCACCCGATCCCATTAGAGTTCGAGTTAGAGGAGGTCAAGGTTGCGATTAAATCATCTCAAAACAATAAAGCCCCGGGCCCAGATGGAATCCCAAGTGATCTCTACAAAATGAACATAGATCTCTGGGCACCTGTATGTTTACGTGTAATGGGGGCATGTTGTGATATTGGTTTCATTAAAACCTGGGCAGAATCACTGATTATCCCTATATACAAAAAGGGGGATAGGGAAAGCCCATCAAATTATAGACCAATATCACTACTGGACTCAATAGTAAAAATTGCAGGAAGAGTAATCCTGACTAGGCTCCAGGACTGGGCTGAAGATCAAAATATCTTGACCCCAGTACAATATGGTTTCCGACTAGGGATGGGCACGGTGGAACAAGTATTAAACTTTGTTCTTTTGCAGGGGAAATATATCAGTGCAAAAGAGGGGTGTTTCTACGCAATCTTCGTCGACCTTTCGTCGGCGTTTGATTGTGTGATACATGATAAACTGTGGTCGACATTAGAAGAAATGAAAGTGGATTCTTCGATAGTTCTCTTCCTAAGACAATTATATTCGAATGCCTCTGCCAGAGTAAGGTATGGGCTGGGGGGGAATGCACAGGGTCTTTTCGCATACGGAAGGGGGTGAGGCAAGGGTGTGTGCTGGCCCCATTCCTTTTCTCTCTTTACACTAACAGCTTGGAGAGGGAATTGGGTGCCAGCAACATTGACTCTCCCAAGGCCGGGAATACGCAGATCAGCTCCCTTTTGTATGCGGATGACGCTGTGTTGATGGCAAGAACAAAGGTCGGCGCACAAAAAGTATTGCATAGATATATAACATACATGGAAGAGAGGGGCCTCAACCTGAATGCAAAAAAGTCTTTTGTGATGGCTTCTGGCAAAGGAGGAGCCAGATGTAAACAACTTAAGGCGGCAGGCACCCTACTACAAGCCACAAAAACATTTCCATACTTAGGGGTCACAATCGAGGCAACAGGGGGTTGGGGCCCCGAGGTAAAAAACAGAGCGTTAGCATTTAAACGCTCAGTTGCGGCGATAAAGCATTTTGCCAGTAAATTGGGTAGAAAACAACCTGGTATAATGCTTAACATATATGTGGCTAAATGTAGAAGCATCGCCCTGTATGGGGCAGGGATATGGGGATATCATGATGTGACGGTGCTCCAGATTATTGAAAACAATTTTTTTCGCTACCTTCTGTCCCTCCCGAAAAGTATGTCAAATTATAATTGTCATGTAGAAATAGGTATGGACTATTTGACAGATCTGATTAAAATCCAGCCAATCCTACTCTGGAGGAGAATTTGGGCAACGCAAGAACTGGCTCTCAATCGAGAAATTATTCTGGATGTTAAGAATTTAACCAACGCAAAAAGAATTAAATGGCTTGAGTATGTGAGGAAAGCCCTGACGGACATTGACAAGCCAGAATGGTATGATAAACCGGAATTAATTGTGAAAATTCCTAAAAAAACCTTAAAAAATCTGTGCATGGACCATTTTAATACTTTAAGGTTTGGGAATGAAGTCAGCAAAAGAACTGTTCTCGAACATCAGCCACTGTTGATTACCCTCAAAATGCAACCCTATCTAACTTTGTCCACTTTGGGATTTGAGCGTTTTGTCCTAATTAGATTCAGGTTCAATATATTTCACCGCCTGGTCTCATATCCGGAGAAAAATGACTGGAAAAGAACTCTGGCCCTATGCCCATGCGACAACATATGTTATGTTATGTTATGTTAATAACTTTTATTAGGCGCACAGCTGCCCCAGCAAAGGGGCGTCCTGGCGCCGGATCAAGTACCACAACACAACAGATCAGATGCTGAGAAGAGAGGGAATCAGTCAGCGTAGGCAAACAAGTGGGTTTTTATAGCGCGTCTAAAAAGAGTCAGGCTATTTAGGTCACGAATATGGACAGGGAGGGAGTTCCAGAGTCCAGCCGCCAAGACACAAAAGGAGCGGCCACCCATCCTACTCAGTCTGAACCTAGGCTTAATCGCCAGAAGAAGAGATTCCGACCTAAGAGACCGCGTCGGGACATAGAGCGAGACAAGGCCCACAAGGGCAGGAGGCGAAGACAGTTTCAGGATCTTAAATGTCAGACAGAGAGCCTTAAATTTGATTCTCTGTCTGACTGGCAGCCAGTGAAGGGATGTCAGGACTGCAGAGACAGAACAACGTCTCGGGAGGCCAACAATAGCCCGCGCCGCGGCATTCTGCACCCTCTGCAGCCTAGTAGCCTCAGCCTGATTTACTCCAAGCAGCAGTGCACTCCCGTAGTCCAGCCGAGAGAGGATAGAGGCCTGGACCACCAGTTGCCGAGTAGGAGGGTCGAAGAACTTGAGGACTGGTCTCAGTCCTCGCAGAATACCATAACAGGTAGCTGCAATCTTCTTTGTGTGGCTGGTAAAAGAAAGATTGGAATCCAGCCAGACCCCCAAGTTCTTAACTTCGGCCGCTGGGACGGGGGACACCCCCAACTCGGGAGGCCACCACTGATTTCCCCAAAGTTCCGCCTGCTTCCCTAGAATCAGGACCTCGGTTTTCTTGGCATTTAGCTGTAAGCAATTACTGCGCATCCAGTTTGCCACAGCTATTAGTCCTGCACGGAATCTGGGCGCCGTCACCTCAGGGTCCCCACTGAGTGTCACCGCCAGCTGCGTGTCGTCGGCATACGATGTCATGGTTAAGCCACATTGTCTGACGACAGCAGCCAGCGGTTTCACATACAGGTTGAACAATGTGGGGCTCAACGCAGAGCCCTGAGGGACTCCCAGTCCCAAGGGATGAAAAGAGGACTGCCCAGGAGGAATGGCCACTTTGAAAAACCGGTCCGAGAGGAAAGAGCGGAACCATTGAAGAGCCTTCCCCTCAATATCCACTTCCTCTAAGCGCCGCATCAGAATGTCATGAGACACCGTGTCAAACGCGGCGCTCAGGTCTAACAAGAGGAGCGCCGCTGTCTGCCCCGCATCCAGCACTGAACGCAAGTGCTCGGTCATAAAGAGCAGAGCAGTTTCAGTGCTGTGTTGTGCGCGAAAACCATTCTGACTCTCGTCAAGAATATTATTACGAGAGAGGTGGGCAGACAGGATGGAATTCACGTGTGCCTCAGTGACCTTGGCGGTCCAAGGCAGGAGAGAGATGGGCCGATAGTTCTCAGGAAGCAGGGGGTCAAGGTTGGGCTTCTTCAGAATGGGGCTGACCACTGCTTGCTTCCAGGAGGACGGAACCACGCCCTCGCTGAGCGAAAGATTAATTAAGTCCAGTATGGGCTCACGGCAGAGGGGCGGGAGAATATCTATTCAGTCTACCTTCCATTTGGTACTCTTTTGTAAACTGTATAAAAAAGAACGGGCGAGATGGTTGAAATCTTATCTTAGAGACGGGGCTTGGAGGCAATGTAGGCCAGCTTATTTACATCTCCAACAATTAGGAAACCCCCTATGTATTAGCACTATGTCAATGTTTTTAAAAAGCGTCGTAAAATCACGGAATCTATTATGAATTTATTAATTATCGATTTATCACCATACTAGGATTTAATACTGTTTTTATAACTATTTATTGTGTATATTTATAATGTGTAATTTGTTTACTATGTACTGCTTTTATGATTTTTTTACTTGGTGAAAATCGAATAAAGTATTTGTGACTGACTGACACTCTTTTGGGAGAAGCACCTTTACTACTGTGTTCCTCCTTTGGAGTTTCCTTGAAGAAAAGATGGCAGAGAGACAGCAGGAATCTTCCTCTTCAGACTCTGATGTGCAGCAACATCAGCCACCTGCAAAAAAAAACAAAAGACTCATTCATCTGGAAATTTTTTACATACCCTGAAGGATTAAAAAAGGTGAATGCACCAAAAGTTGCTTGTACCATCTGCAAAAGTGTGCTGTCAAGGGGCAATCCAAATAAAGAGTACTCATTTAGTATTCATACTATGTTGAGACATGTAAGGAATCTGCATCCTCATCAGTATGCACAGGCATCCACCAGAGCCTTGGCAACACAATTATCACCTGCTATCCCCTGCTCTTCATGTGGAGGGGCATCTCCTTTTTCATCACAACTCAACATCCGGCCACTCTTCAAGGAAGTGAATCTCCGTTGTAACAAATGCAATGAAGTACTTTGCTACGGAGAGCAAAGTCTGAATTTAATGGAGCTGAAAATTCGCAACTACCAATGCTCCCGGCAATAATTTTTTTCATTGAATCTTTTTTTGTTCCTGTTGAGCACTTTATGGTTAACTTTTTGGTTTTTGTTAAAAAAAAAAATATATATAAAATTGTTAAATAACTCCAAAAAAACTACAAAACGAAAAAGACAAAAAAAAAGTTATTTTCAGAACTCACTTCACTTCTCCATGAAGAGCTATATCTCTTATACACTGTGTCATACTTTTTTTGAATGAATGAGTAGAGTATAAATGAATGACTGACATGACTGAGTGTACGGGAGGATGGGACTAATAGAATGAGTGTGGAAAGGGTAGTATGGTGAGTGAGGAAAGGGGAGTCAAAGAGTGACTGAAAAAAGGGACTAAGGTTAGGGAATAAAGGTAAATCTATCCCTTCTCTGCCTGTAGTCTTCCTGCTTGCACTATCTGTGTTTCTGCTTGAACCATCTCACCCTCTCTCTGCACCATCTTTTTTCTGACTGCACCATCTGTCCCTCTGCCTGCAGCCCTACACCATCTATCCTCTGTGTGTACCATGTCTGTTTCAGATTCCACTATGTATATCTTTGCTTGAAATATCTCACCCTCTGTCTGCACCATCTTTTCTTTGACTGCACCATCTGTCCCTCTGCCTCCAGCCCTACACCATCTATCCTCTGTGTGTACTATGTCTATGTCTGCTTCCACTATTATATCTTTCCTTGAACCATTTCACCCTCTCTCTCCACCATCTTTTCTGTGACTGCACCATCTGTCCCTCTGCCTGCAGCCCTACACCATCTATCCTCTGCATGTACCATGTCTGTGTCTGCTTGCACTATTTGTCCCTCTGCCTACAGCCCTCCACCATCTATCCTCTGTGTCTACCATATCTGTGTCTGCTTCCACTATCTGTGTCTCTGCTTGAACCATCTCACCCTCTCTCTGCACCATCTTTTCTGTGACTGCACCATCTGTCCCTTTGCCTGCAGCCCTACACCATCTATCCTCTGTGTCTACCATGTCTGTGTCTCTTGCACTATCTGTGTTTGTGCTTCAACCATTTCACCCTCTCTCTGCACCATCTTTTCCAATTTACACCACTAATTTCTATACCAGCATTTAATCAAAACACTGCAGTTGTGTTGCAAGAGTTTTGAATATTTTTCTAGGAATAGAGTTTCAGGGTATAGGACAATGAAGTGAACTTAAACCAGTGTAGTGAGTTAAGGTGAGACTGAGAATGCACAAATCAAATTCACTGAAATGATTACTAAGATACACTTAATAAGTCAGTTAACCAATCATTTTTACAAAAAAAAACATCCATTTAGACACTTATTTCCCCATTTATTC